>NW_023458559.1:69304395-69516980 GCF_013731165.1 Rhagoletis pomonella | reverse complement strand
TCCAGGCAAAAAGCTACCTACGTACCAAATTTTAAGCAAATCGGACCGTAAATACGATTTTTTCGAATAGATCAGTCCCTGGTCCACTTCTCGGAAAAAATGGACCATATATCCTAATATATGCTAAACAACTACTTATGTACCGAATTTTAAGCAAATCGGACCATAAATGCGATTTTTTGGAATAGATCGGTCCCTGGTCCACTTCCCGGAAAAAATTGGTCATATATGCTAATATATGCTAAAAAGCTACTTACGTACTAAATTTTAAGCAAATCGGACTATAATAAGATTTTTTCGAGACTGGTCCCTGGTCCACCTACCCGAAAAAAAGTAAAATTTTTTTAGCCTAAAACATGGTGGTTACCGAAAGCTATTTGTATACAAAATTTCATGAAAATCGGACCAGCCGTTCGCGAGATTACCTGTTACAAAAAAAAGGGACTTCCCTTTATATAATTAGTATAGATTCGTTGTTGCTATTATGTTTTCTTCTATCATACCTGGCGTGGATTAGTAAAGAGTTAAATATATTTTTGTAAAATTTTACGCAGAGCTGATTGTTGTTTCTTTTCCTGCGACTTTATTGGTTACACTGGATCACAATTTTTTTATTTTTTACTTTTTCACCGTTCAGGGATGAGTTTATATGGCGTATGAGTAACATTCTTTCCTGTTGATACATATATTAAACAAAATAATCCTTGTGTATTTTCATTTCAATACTCCTTCCTTTTTTATTTCTCCATCGATTTTCTTCATTAGTAGCTTGATTTTACATTTAGTATAGAAAGTTTGAACGAGCTTTTCCCGCGGGCAAGCTGATGCCCACCACTTTTTAATGCCTGTGATAGATCTTTCTTCTTCTATGTAATTTCTGGTGAACAAAATAGGCCTTTGTGACTAGGAAACGCTCCGTTATCCCATTGCTTAGTAACGAAACACTTCTGAGCATATACGGTAGCCACCATTGGAATGCAGTTTTTTTTTTTTTTTGGTCCAACAGGGCTGAATTTCCCTTCCAGACCTGGATCCCTAGTTTTAAATGCCTAAAAGCGAAATGTCGCTTAGTATTAAATAGTATAATATTTTAACCCTTGAGCATTCCTCTCAAGCAAGAATATAAATGTACTGCTTCAGTTCTTTAGACTGTAGATTAGTATTCCTTGTTAAGTATTTCATATGAATTATTAGTTTGAAACGTTTTCTACCAAGGCGTGATCTTAAAGGCATTGCAATAGAAATCGGGTCAAAATACGAGCTTCCTTCACTGGAGCAACAAACGTCATGTAAAATGTTTAACTATTTTATTGAGCATCTACACAAGTGCAGTTTGGCTTTCCAAAGGTATCAACAACTCCATTAATGCTATTACCTCAATACAAAGTTGTTAACTCTCTTTTTTCACATACCCAATAATTATCCAGTAATATGGCACAAAACGTATGACTATTAGTTTTTCGCGTAATGGAGAGCTCTCCACTCTAGACTATAATTATACCAAAAAAGCATAGAATGAAACACAAAAATAACTGCATGTGAATGTACTTACATATGTTTGTATGTATGTAGCTATCGAAGTGTATTAGTTGCTTTGTTGCACGATCTCATCACCTCCCCACACATAAAGTGTCAGAGAGTGTTGGACCACAACAAAAAAAAGTTTGAAGTATACATATACAGACAATATTGTAATTGGCAGTTTTGTAGATGGGAAGACGCACATTCATACATACATACAGAAACATACATAGATCAGAAGTCAGTGGTAGCAATGGCATACAAATCCGAAAGGAACCGTTCGACAGTCAAAGTGGAAATGGTATCGGGATAGGGTATTTTGGGTAGCCTGTAATTAAGTTCAATAAACTTAGCTAAACACGTATTGAGTAGCGGGCGTGAGTTATAGTATGTATTTATGCATGCATATACGACTAAATATATACATTTATATGTAGACATGTCCGATTGTTGGTATGCTACTATTTCATACGTTTGCTATGTACATATGTGCGTACATACACAAGTGTGGGAGTAAGAGAAATTCTCACGAGAAATTGAGTTGTCAGTAAGTTTTTTTCACAAGCAAGCGATCACTAAAAATTGCAAAAATTTGCTGATGTCGAAAACAATAAGGTTGTAATTTGAAATGGACAACGAAGAGTGGCAGGAAAATAAAAGAAAAAATCGAAACCGTATATAGGTCAGTTGTATTTGAAGTCATGATCAGTAGAGATTATTCGGTTATAACATCACCGATAGTGATCGCTAATAGCAGTAAATTTCAAAGTCAATACCAAATGGCCAAACGAAAAAAGTACATATATATTTATGTGCGTAGCAAAATATGCAAATCACTTTAGAAACAAGCACTGACAAAATATTTTGAAACGATGCTCATTAGCAATAAGACAACACCTGCGATTATTGAGCAACATAGATTAGTCGATCACTGAACGCTGATCGATAGCTGAGAGAAATTGAAAATATGTTTGTAAAGGAAAGAGAAGAAACGGAAAGGATTACAAAGAAAATAAAGGAGGGGAAGGGTGGGATGAGGAAATGAAATAAAAGGAAAGGACGGAAAGGAAAGAAAATAAAGGAAGGAAGAGGAAATGCTGGAGAAAAATGAAAGGGAAGGAGAAGAATGAAGGGGAAAGATAAGGTGAGGAGGGAAAAAAGGAAATAAAGGGAAAGGAAACGAGATGAGATAAAGGCAAAAAAAATCAAAAAAGGGCACCAAAGGACAGTAACGAACAAAAAAGAAAAAAAGGAAATGTAAGGAGAGGAATGAAAGAAAATGGTTAGAAAAGAAATGACAAGACATTAAAGAAAGGAAAGCAAAGGAGAGTTAGGAAAAAGAAAACAACAAAAGTTTGGGAGCAATTATAGGAATGGCAAGAAAAAAACAAAGAAAATGTAAGGAGAGGGAAGAAAAGGCTGGAAAGGAAATGAAAAGAAAAGAAAGTAATTATAAGGAGAAGAAAAAAAGGCTGGGGAAGGAAAGACAGCGTAAGATAAAAGGGAGAAAGGAAAGGTAAGAAAAGTATAGGAAAGTAAAGGTCAAATATAAAAAAAAAGGTTGGGAACGAAAGGATAGCAAAGGCAAGGTAAGAAAAGGAAAGGAAAAGAGGAAGGGAAAGAATGAAAAGAAAAGGAAAATGAGATGAAATAAGGGGAATGAGGTTGAGGTAAAGAGATGAAATGAAATCCACTGAAATGAAATTAATTTAAAAAAATAAATAAAATTAAAAATATAAAAAAGTAAATGAAACAAAATCGAGTGAAATGAAATAGCATAAATAAATTGATATGAAATGAAATGAAATCGATGGAATGAAACTAAATACAGCAAAATTTAGCTAAATCAAAAATTTAATAAAATGATAACAAGATAAAAGGAAACGAAGTCAAACGAAATTAAATAAAATGAATAATAATAAATAGAAAATAAATAAACTAAAATGAAATAAATAAATGTGTAATGAATAGAAACGAAATAAAACTTAATAAAATTAAATGTTAAATGAAGTAAAAAAAGTATATACTGAATTGAAATAAAATAAAGTAAAATTGAATAAAAGTAAAATAAGAATGAAATGAAACGAAACAAAATGAGTAGAAACGCAAAATGTAGTCAAGAGAAATGAAATAAAATGAGGCGAAATTAAAAGAAAAGTGTAATGTATAAAAACGAAAATTAACGGATTGGAATGGAGTTAAGCGTGAGGTAATGAAGTTAAGTCAATTGAAAAAAAAAACTATGAAATTAAATTATAACGTATTAAAATGAAATAAAATGAAATCAAGCAAAATGGAATAGAGTGAAATTACAGTAAAAAATATAGTAATTTGAAGTGGAGTGAATTGAAATGGAAAATATAATAAATTTTCATGGAAACGGTAACCCGTTTTGGTGCTTGTTTTCTCTTTTGATATTTTTGGATGTTATTCTGACGTGACGTTGAACCTAGGAAGGACATATGGAGCGATAATACAAATGGGTATTTCTAGAAAAATATAAAGAAAGGGTTCTTATTTCTGGAAAATATTCTCTTCTTATTCTTCTTATTTGGCGCTGTAACCGGCTAAACTATTTTGGCCGAGTTCAACAAAGTACGCCAATCGCTCCTCTTCTGTGCCAACTGACGCTAGTTCCAAGTGCCATCACAGTGGGGGCCTCGCTCTTCTTCTGCCACCAATAGCTTCCTGAAACAAATCTTGCTCAACAACTTTTTATTTCTACATATTTGTTCTTTACGAATGCCATTCCCCATCACTGCTTTCTTGTTAAGTGTCTTCTTCGTGTAATCCAAAGACATCTTCCATTAATTGTGTTCCATTATGTCAGCCTTTGTTTGGTTTTATGGCAAAGCATACAAATAGCAGAAAGTCAATTTGAAATTGTAAATGTTTTTAAGACTTCTGTTGAATGCATATGGTGAAGAATCTTTGTGGAATTTCCTCATCATGTTGCACAAAATCACCTTGTCCTATGCATACCAGCAGTAAATGGAAGATTAAAACAATACAAGTTGTTCATATTTTAACGATGCATTAAATTTTGCAACAATGGGTGGATGTAGGCATGCTTTCATAATTGTATATATGTATAGTTTATACATACCGTGACTCTAACAATTATTGACATGGTGATTTCTTTAAATACGAAAATTTTTTTCAAGTAAAAATTTTTTATAAAAAAAAATTCTCACGCTGTAACCGAAACCATATACATAAATCAAAATTTCAAACTTAATACAAGATTTAGAAGTATTAATGAAATTTTCATCAAAATTTCGAAAGTGAAATTTTTTAAAATTTCAAACTTTACCAAAGTTCTAAACTTTATACCATATTTAGAAAAATTCAACAAGATTTCGAACTTTTTATTAATCTAAGTTTTTAGAAAATTTTTAGTTATGGAGCTTATGGAGCGAATAAAAATTTGCGTTGATTTTTAGAAGTTTTTAGATGGTCTTTTGCATTTTTCCTCAAAAATATAAACTTTTTTAATTTAAAAAAATTGCATATCCAAAAATTTTCTTTAAATTCAAATTGAAAAACTCGAAATTTTTGTGAAAATCTGCTGATTTTTTTTTAATTTGGTAAATATTTGAAACGTTCATATTTAAAAAAAAAAATCACCATGTGAACGATCGTTTGGATCACTCCATATATATGTACTTATATAAAATCACATACATAAATTAGTCTGAGTTTCTAAGCCGACACAATTTGCAATCCTACTAACTACGCGTTAACTATCGAACAGTGGCCACACAATTTGCCAAATATGTTCATAAATACCTAAGTACTAAAAACTCCCAACCTGAGAAAGTAGTATATTTATTAGATGATAGCTAGCCATTAACAACGTATGTATGTACCCTCATGCACATTATCATATGTATGTATGTATTTATATGCATATTGCTACACGCCTCCCAAATCAATGCATAGCTAATAGTCTGTTTTACACATTTTTCTTTCCAATTTTTTATAGCTTCTCTATTTACGCGCCACTCAAATTTTATGAGCAAATAAATTTGCAAATTAGTAGTTGCTGTAAAAATTAACTCATAAAAAAATTTATAAAACAACTAGCCAGCGATATGGGTAATGTCTTCAGTGTTAAACTTCGGCAGCAACCAGAAAAGCAGCAACAACACTTGTAATAATAATAATCATAACAATAGTCTGCTTGTGCTCAAGTTACAAAACAAGCGGAATTTTATTTATTTTTTTAATATGAATTTCTAACGTTGAACGACGATAAAATGCGGTGGCTTGGTAAAATACTCGTCTACATACCCAGCCAGCAAAAAATCCGAAAATTGATCCGAAAACGGAAAGAAAAGTGAATGGAATGCGGTTTGTTGTCTGTTTACCGATTCTATTTTGGGAAACGGATAAGTTTTTTGCAATTTTTATGAAGTTTTTGGGATTGAAATTTTCGTTCAGTACGCTTTCCCTTCTGCACTTCACAGATGCTTTTTCATAGTTCGGAAAAATAAAACCAAAATAACGAATCTTTTTGTTGCATCTGACGGCATTCGAACCCGGAACCTCCTCAAAGCTAACAAATAAATAGTAGCACGCTCCTCTGTACACTCAGCCATTGCCTAATATGTAGTATATAATATGCTGGCTGGGTATGAATGGTATGTATGTAAGCCTGTATGTACATACATATGTATGTGTGGCAGTCTGCCTAGCATCTCGTTAAAGTTAGACAAAAAATGCCATAACAATGGCGGCCAGTTGGCTGGTCAGCACTCTCTACCTATGGGGTTTTTTATAAAGGAAATTTGTGTAACAAAATGTGGTGGCCACTGCAAAATGGTAGCGATTTTCCATTTCGCTTCACTTCTTCATTAATTTCGCTTTGTTGTTGCAATGAAAAGTCATAAAATTTGCAACATCGTGGCATGTGGTTGCTAATTTGTTTGTCTGCGATGTCAGTTAATTATGATACGAAAAATATCTATGCGTGTTGTTCACGTCGAATTCCTAGTTTATAGTTAATATTACTACGTTTTAATGGTAAAATGTTTGAAATGAAAAAAGGGACATGAAAGGAATTGAAAATGAAGAGCGGATGGCCGTTTACTAAGAGGAAACTAAAAAGATGGGGAAAAGCCATAAACCGGAATAACAAAAATATTTGAACTGGTAGTGGGTGTTCAAAACAATTTAGAAAGAAAAAGAGAGAACACGATCCCTAGAAAATTTGAGTGCTCGCAGAGGGCGACCCTTACTGATATCAGCGCGCATTTCGGACTACTACCACTGTTCTTTCTGCGGAGGAAACATCGAATGTCTGATCCAAAATCCGTTAGTGTGAAACCTTAACCCACTTAGCTTCCTACCGGTCTATGTATCAGTAAGATTCACTAAACGTAGGAGCATTTTCAGTTTGGTTATTTCTGCAGCTACTACATAATTAGAAAGAGATAGCCTCACATGTCTGTGAAGTTCCGTAAATATTTTTTAAGTGCAAAAATCCATTAAAATGGGTAGACGACGCCTCCTAGACCCGCCAGAAGGGTTTTTTTTTTTTAAATATATATATATATATATATATTTTGTTTATTGAAACAATACAATTTAATAACACAGTGTAACACTCAAAAATTGATGGGAATGAGACCAATTGCATTTATTAAAAGAGGTCAAAATATAAATAAATACCAAAGCATTTGTAAAAGTTGGTTCCCATTTCCATTTTATATCGATTTGAAGTTGTCAATTTATTATTATTATATATATATTATATAATTCAAAATTTTCAAATGAACATTGAGCTGCGCCAAAAATTCCACAAATCATCTCCCTCCCGCTCCGATAATTTTGGCAAATGTGTTTTTAAATTATACGTTCTCATTGGGAGCTTATTTCGTCAACTTCAGATTGAGATAAAAAAGAAATGGTAACCAGTGATCGGACTTCTACCACATTGTGGTAGATCTGCCACTTTTTGGAGCATCTACCACATCTACCTCACAAGCTCTGAAACCTTCCACATATTCGCGTTTTTGAGTAGTTTTATTTTTGCTTTTGAGTAGTTTTAATTTTAAGAGCAAAAATTGTCCAACACTTAACACTAACAGGCAGAATGGGAGGATAAAATAGTAAATTTTCTCAATATTCAATTTTTCGACAGTAAACGTGGTTTTATTGTGTTAAATTGCAAAATATATGATTTATAAAAAAGAAATAATATCGAAAATGCGAAAAAAATGCGATTTTTGTGAAAGTAATAGCAAATTTCAGTGCATCTAAAGTTTCTAAAGCGTTGTTTACTTTTACTTGAGAATTGTCAAAATCGGCAAATCCCAAGTAGCGGTTTCTGGAGCGTGCCACATTTGTTCGCTACATTGTGATGTGATAAAAAGAAAAGCTGGCAGCACTCCACAAGGTTGCATAAATCTTTCAAAGTATGTTCGAAAAATATCTTGATGTGAAAGGAACTGCTTTACACTGTCAAGGAAAAAAATTGCCAAAACTCAACGCAATTTTTACCAACTTCAATCTTGCACTTTATTATACTAAAATTATTTTTGTTTTAGATTATAATAAAAATGTTTGCAAATAGGTGAAATCTTGCAAAATTTTTTTAATTTTGGTACAAAGTGTATCAGTGATGGTAGCCAACTTTTTCAAATCCTGTTGTACTTTGTCCTTATTTGACCAGCAATCCTGTTGGTCCGATTGCCATCACCACCAAATTTTTGAAATTTGGTGCACAAATTTTATTAAACCAGCGCTAGCTAAATGATATAAAAGAGCTTTCTGTCAAAGAGCTTTTCACCATGAAAGTTCACAAGGGAACTTTTTTTGTAAGACTTTCATTTAAGAATAATCCAAAATCTATCAAACTAACTTGCCAATTGTCTTTCAATTGTCTAACAAAATAATTTCAACTAGCTTAGCCAGAACTGCTGAACATGGCCTCAAGGCCATTAACCGTACCGTCCTACAGTCACAATATGATACAATGGCTATGATGAGAAAAAACATGTTCGATACTGGCAGCTTGTGTTGTGTAATATTTATATAACGACTGAGATTGACAGAGACTGTATGAAGGAGAAATAGGCGATGGGTGTGTAATGAAAGCGTTTGATATGCAGCTAGTTATATTGCTCAAATTGATAGCTTAACACGATCTCAAACGTATTTTTTTATTATTTGAAATCTTTAGAAAATTTGGACGCTCTGACGTACATAATATAAACCTAATAATACAATTGATCGCAAAATTTTAAGATCTTTGGAATTTTTATGTTGCTATCTAATACTAAATATTTAGCTAAAAAAAAAAGTTATAAGAAATTAATGATTTGTGTTTCAACTATAAGGATAATTCTAAAATTGTTATAATATGCGTTTTATATTTCTCCACTCTACTACTACTGCAGCTTGTCAGCAATTCCTTTCACTTCAAAATCATTCCAGCATCTCAGTGTAGTTCATAATGAAGTTTTTATTCTAACTTGCAACCAAAACTCAGCAGCATTCCCTGTTCGATCGGCTGCTCAACGCAGCTCAGCCGGATCACACTCAAACATAGAGTCAAGAACCAAATCTGCAAATAAACTGCAGCGCAACAACAATGAAGCGGCAGCAACAATTGCTCTGTTAATGCATTTGCAACACTCTCTGCTTCATAGAGCTTCTTACTAGAAGTTCTCCCAAGCTGCATTACCGGCAACAGCAGCAGCGGCAGCACCAACAGTTGCAGCAACAGCGTAGATGCAATCTAGAATGCAATATAAAAAAATTCGCACAGCAAACTAGTTCTTAGCTGCAATACTCTGTTGCAACAACTTTCATGCGCTTAACTGGATGCTGGATTGGAGATACTCGTAACAGCGTAAGAATCTGCAGTGAATGCAACTGCTGCTATTATTCTGTTGATTGTTCTTCTGACTTTAACTGACTGTCTGCCTCAATTTTAACTCCAACTCCAACTTTGGCGCACTTCAGCTGGCTTCGACGCCTCCGCTTTGGTCAAGCAGATTTCAGTGAGATTTCGGACGTTGCTAAAATTGGTTGATTCCTCCGTTGATTAACTTGGAGAAACTCTGGCTGTATTGTGGTTGTGGATAAGTGCAGTAAACGCGGTTTACTCAAAAAAAAAAGGAAATACAAAAAAAGTAAAATTATGTAATATGTTTACTTCGTTTTAAGGGAGTAGGAAATTTAAATTCATTAATAAGTTTTGGAACTAGCAATTAAAAGAACGCATTAATGCATCTGAAAACATTGCGTCTTACAGTAAATGAAATTAAAAAAACATGAAATATTGAAAGCAAAAACTTCGAAAACCTTCAAAAAGGGGAAATTTTAAGCAAAAATTTTTGTGTTGTTTATTTCAATTACTTACTTAAATTGCATTGGGTACAGTGTAATCTGCGAGGAGTGCATCTGTGAGGAAACTTCTACTAAAAAAAAAATACAAATGTATCGCATGCGTCTGGCAACATTAAATGTCAAGAAAGGTAACAGAACAAATTACGTTTTTAGCAGATAAAAATTATAAGAAGAATTTGACTATTTCAAAAATTGATTATGAAAATTTGGAGGAGCAAAATTATGATTTGAAGTTATGGCGTTTTCGTTTCTACCGAAAAATGTTACCTACCCTCTCGGCACAAACACTAAGAACCGGGCAAATTATTTCGTAGAAAGGAAAACGCCATTAGCTTGAATGCTTTGGAAATATATGTATGTAGTTTTTTACAGTTTATGTATTCTACATCATTTTATTAGTTTTCTTTTACTTTTTTTTAACTGTGCTTTATCTCTAAAATACAAACAAAAAATTATACAAGTCAAAGTAGCGCTGTTATAGCAATTGATAACATAAGCTGCTGAGCTTTCGCTCTAGCTCGAAAAGATAAGAAAACTTTATTGAAAGCTTTACAATCTCTATGAGCTTTATAAAAAAAGCCGTGACAGCTTTCTAAGTGTGTCGAAAGTTTTACAACTACTATGAACTTTAGAAAAAAGGAAGTGAAAGCTTTCCAAGTTTATTGAAAACTTGATATTCTCTATGAAATTTATAAAAATAAAGATGTGAAAGCTTTTTAAGTTTATCGAAAGCCTTATAGTTTCTATTAACTTTATAAAAAAAGTGAAAGCTTTATAAGTTTACGCAAAGCTTTATAATTCATTTGAACTTTATAAGAAGTTATGCGTGAGAACTCCATCAAATCCGGAAATGATTCGACAAAGAACCGTCTGCTTTCTGTATGAAATATAATTAGATTATTTTGTTGGTAGCTGTCAGAAGTTTTATACTAACATTAGGTTCGGTTAGGTAAGGTTAGCTAGGACTACCCTAATCGGGAACACATGTAGACCAAAACTACCAAATCTGATGAGAGCGCTATGTATTCAACGGTAACTGCTAAGCTAAAGCTAAAGTAAAAACTGCTGCGAAGTATTGGATATGGAATTGCGCAGGTGAAAGGTATTAGATGCGGGGAACTTTTCAAGGCTACTTAAAAGGCCTTCAGTCCGCAGCTTCTCAAATCTGAGCAGCAATGAAGTATTATTTTTCAAACAACTTCGACAGTAAGTATGCGCTCTGTTATTTCTTCCTATCCTGTAAAAACATCGACCAACACTGAGAGTTTTAGCTTCTGTGAGCGTAAGCAGATCCCTTGACCAACTTCGGCCCCTGGTCGGAGAGAAACGCCTTTCAGTTGCACATACATTTGTATGTATGTGTATATGTCGGGTTTCGTCCAGCGCTGTTTAACCAGAAAAGTGGCCAGACGCATAAAGTCAAAGGCACTCCTATTCTCTTTTTTCTCTTTGTGGTGAAAGATTTGATTGGTTCTAGTCTAAATAGGCAATGGTACATTTTTGCAGGAAAATCTAAACCTCCAAGAATTATAGAATATGACTGAGTCAGCCAATCACCCAGTGTTGATAGGCCTTCCTTACCAATGAATTCGTCGGTCGCTGCATTAGGCATGACGTTGACTGACAGAGCAATAGCTTACCGAAATATCACAATGAGTCAATTATGGATGGTTCCTAGAGCAGTCTTCTCTAGCGCATTCCCCAGACAAGGACTAAAATACAACGTTATGGGCCGGACTGTGGTCTCTTAGAGCCAGGAAATAATTGTTATCTTCTCAAGTTTAACTCCACGCGTTTTTCACACTCCATCCTTCGAATTTTTGAGAATTTGTTTCAGTGTAAGCACTTATATCGGCAGCCTTGCTCTTGAATATACTCATTTCGGCCGGTTCTCGTCTTTCTTTATCTCAAGAATGGGTTTAATTATCGCCGCCAAGCATTTCATCTTTACATAGACTTTGGCCCTTTGGTCAAGTAATACCACAGCCTCTGCTAGACCTCAAATACTCTCTTTCCGCACCGTTTAGGTTGGATTATGCAGCGTTGAAAAGAGCTACAATTTGGTCACCATCAGCCCGTTAGGATAACATAATACAAATGCCTTATTTGCATCATTTATCGTTCTGAACAAAGTCCCAACATCAAAGATCCTTGCTGCACACAGTTCTGTCTGTTACTCAAGAAACTAAAGTAAGAACTAAATTCCGAACTTTCTAATGCGGGACAGTAAGATACACAGATTATATTTTTTACTCTCGGTACCTCATATTTATAGCAAGTTAACGACAGAGGTCATTCGATTGCAGACGTATTCTGTCGGTTTGCTTTTTCATCATAGCTATGACCACTGATTTTGTACACATGTTCAACACTAACTCCAATCGCTCTTAGAGGCGATTCTTTCATGGATATAACTCGGAGTTTCCTATCACTTCCCTTCATGGACGCATTTAATTCTATTGAATTACGGCTTGCCTGTAGTTTCGTATGAAAGTCCCCAAGTAAAAAGTAGATCAAGGTCTCTAGGGCTTTTACCGAATTTACCCTAAAGCTTCTTGTCATCATTATGCATGCCATCTTCAACCTTGGTTTGCTTATTTCTTACTATAAGCTCATCTATAGACAGCTCAAGGCTCTTATCTAGCAAAAAATGTGGCCCTTCAATTTCCATTTCCTACAGCTTATAACGCTTATCTACCTTGCGACGCCACTTTAGGTTTCTGACCAGATTTGCGAGCGAAAGACGTAGCTAATTGTAAGGCACAGTCTATTCTTTTAGCTTCTATTTATAAACTACTCAAACGTGAAGGAGGTGCAGTGTTTCGGAGTACATACTGGAAAATTTGGTTAGCGCGTACGAATGATACGTACCTCCACTCGGATGTAGACTTGCCCTTTGTGAATGCCCTCTATAAGTGCCATGAGGAGGAGGAACCGAAGTAGTTCCATAATGTTAGTACAGCGTCTGCTAAATAATTTAATTACTGTTCCCGATGAAGCTGTGGAGTTCCGATATATTCACCTCCGCTATTTTTCCCAAATTACAAGTATTAAATAAACGAGATGCCAAGCTGTAGAGCTGGGAATTGGCATAGGAAGTGGTGGGTCGATTCCTCTTCTTCCTCATCTCGACAACTTTTTCAGAGGGAGACTACTGATATTCAGTACGACTCTTATTCACCGTTGGCCAGTAGGATTTTGAGAGCTTACAGTTGTCACGCTTGATCTATTGGTCATTAGTTACGGCTGTGGTGTATTCTTCAACTCTCTTTATTGGAAAAGAAATCGTTGGTAGTAGGGAGTTATCCGCTTAGCTAAATTGCAAATCCAAGCCGTGCCAGCCATCTATCGGCAATTTCGGACCGTTCGATACGGCTATATATAGGAACACAGCAGAGAGTGAAGTGACTCAGTAAATTGCTGCCTTTTCCGAACTACTTTCGACTTTACTACCTGGAATACACATTCCAAAATAAAGTTTTCTTGCGGAATGCCGGATTCTTAACCTGCGATTTTTTCAAGTGATTTTCCTATGACTGTTCCTTTCTGTTAACGCAGAAATTCTTCCAGAAGTCTATGTGACTTCCTTTAGCTTCCTGGTAGCCAGACCAATTCATTTTACGGCATTAAATGGCTTCCCACTTTTATTCCTAAGATAGGCGAAACTGGACTGGTACTAGCTATGGGATCAATAATCCGGCCGTTAAAGAATTAGATATATATTGTTGCACAACCTAACCTAACTTACGGTCAACTACTACAATAAAATATCAGATGTGATCAGTGACTTCCTTTTATATATTCCGCAACTATTTTCAAACACGTCGCTCATGTACATTAGTCACTCATTTTCAATTTTGCATATCTAAATGCAATTTCCGTTGACAAATTGACTGGTCAAACAGCATTTTAGTCATCTGCAATCACTCAGCCAGCTATCGCATGAACGTGCGATGTCTCATTTGCATCGTTTTCTTTTTTCAGTGGCAAAACCATTTCAAACCACAATTTATTATTATTGTGTAATTACTAATAGGAGTGCCTGCCTATTTTTTTTTGTTTTAAGGCTTCATGAGTTACTCTGGCAGATTTCATTAAAGACTCATATGACTGTATGGTATTCCATATTCTGCATAGCTTGAGTCATCATTGCGCTCATCAATGGCTTATTCATTTCCTTATTCGCTATTATCTTTATAACGTTGTTATTAACAATTTCATGATTATTTTCATACTCCTGAGCATCATTGCGCTCATCCGTCATCATTAGCAGTAAAATGCTATCAGTGGTCTGACCATCTCGTTGACCAATGCAGTTTGCCATTTGTAGCGCTTGTTTTTCTGTTTACTTTTTTTCTGTTTATTCTTCTCTAAAGCACTTTTACAGATACCTAAATTTACTGTTATTCCTGTTGGATTTCCTTTCCACCTTTAGCGTTTTGCGCACGCGTGACTCTCTTTAAACTCGCATTATATTTTATTACCAACGTAGCGATGCCATCGTTCGTTGTTTGCTAGAGAAGCACTCAAGTGGCATTGCTGCTTGTTCGTTACCATATTTTTTACTTTTTATCGCTTTTTATTATTATTACTTTATTTTTCTAATCTTATCTGTTTCGCGTTTTAGCCAATTGCCAGTGTCTAGTTGCCCGCGCGCTTTCGCTGTGCCATGTTATGGTGTGTCTGCTTAGTAGAAATTTACCGCAATTTGCCCCAACAGAGGCAATACATAGTCAATAGAACTAACGGTTATTTTCCCTTTCGGGTGCGAACGCACCAAGTGTGAAGGGGAAGCAGAAGGAACAAGGAAGAGCGGCAACTGAGGAAGACGTGGTTGCGCTCCTCCTTACCAAATGCATTGAGTCCCAAGTCGCTGCACTGCTGGGATGCTGACTTCCACGGTTCGGTGCAGGAAGTGGCGGGTGTTGGCGAAGTGGCCAGCAGCAGCGACTGTCGACTGTGCGACCAAGACGACTAACACAATTCACTGGTTGTCTATTCAACTGTCCATCTAAAAGCAGTTAACCAACACAAGCAGCAGCAGCCAGGAGTCAACGAAAAGCCACTGTGTCAGCGCGTTGACACCGTCCGCCAACTACGCCGTATGTACGATCTTACCAAGCGCATGCGTGCAGACAATTCGCTGCTGGTGATACCACAACTACTGCCACAGCGTCAATAATAATTGCAAGTACTTGCTGACCGTGTGGCGTTCGCATTTGAGTCTGGGTGCCGCTAAGCTTCCCCCATCTCCACGTACGCACACACACACACACACAAGTCGAAGGAGCCTGTCTACCTGGCTGGCTACCCGTCCGTTTCGCCTGCCGTTCTTTTTCGCGCCTATGCCGTTGCCAATTTAAAACGTATGATTTCAATGCGTGTTGACTGCTTGCCTCTTCCTCTGCACCCCTATTACGGCATTTTGCACTCATCACTCTTGACTGGGACTGCTTGCCACGACCACCTGCAGCAACACCACTAACGCTGGCTACATTCGCGGCCTCTTAGCCGCCAGCAACTACCGTACGCAGCGACATTCTTCTACTTTGTATGCTTCGCCAAATATTCCGCTTCTACTTCACGCGTCCGCATTACATCTGCGGCGTGATGCGTGTCGTGGATGCATATCTTCTTCCGCGTGTACGCATTTAATTCAACCGTTCAAAAGCACTTGGCCAACTGCTTCGACAGGCACACAAAAAAAGTGCATCATCCACCAACTCATTTGAGCTTGCCAGTGTCACAGCGCATGCGCACAAAGAGTTTGCCTCTTTGCGTTCGCTGCCGTCTCGCGCGCAGTTTGTGAGCACGGCGGCTCGCTGGTGTTTTTAGTATTTTTGTCGCTCGTTTTCTTGTTGTTTTTATGGCTATTGCTGTTATTGTTATTGTTGTTCATGCGCATGCGCAGTTAATCAATTATAACGACTCTTGATTTCCTTCCTGATCTAGATCAAGATTTCATATGCGAGATTGTTGCTGCGGTTCACTTTGCAGTTCTACGTTTTGCAGTGGTTGCAGCAGAGTTGATCTGGCAGTTGCATCTTCGCGTTCAACGTTTTTCTTTATCTTTTCGGTTTTTGTGTTTACAGTTTCAGAGTTGCGTTATGTGCTGTGAGTTCTTTTATTTTCGCAGTTTGCGGCATTTTTGTTTTTGTTGTGTGCTTTTTTGTTTTATTTTTATTTAATATTTTCACTCACTCACTTTATGTGCTCATGGCGTTTTTCTACCCGGTTTGGCATAGCTGGTCACTAGCTGTTTGCTCCGACGCTGTGGTTCTTAAATTATTGAGCCATTTAATTCAATTTTGTTAACGTCTATCGCCATCTGTTACTACACTCCACATGTTGCTGTATCTCTTGAGAGTTTCTTTCCATTAGGACACAGACGAAGGGAAGAGGGAAATACTGCTCTATTATCCAACAGAGCTCTCTGATATCTGGGCGGTAAAACTCGGTGCCCTTCCCCTTTCCTCGTCGCTTCCTCTCCTACAAGTAAGTTTTGTCTGCTGGTTACTTGATTACATAGAAATTTTTCACGGACATATATGCTGCAGTAAGGGTGATCGTTTTTCATACAGATGTCCTATTTTAGCATACCAAGCCTTTAAGAAAGGGGATTTCAGGAGCCCCGACTAACGCCTAGTATACGCTCTAAGCCAAGCCCTTAGGTCGACAGCAGTGTAAAGGCTGTAGAAAGGGTGACCGCCACTTATGCAGGCGTCTCACTCGTCTTGCAGCTCTCGATCTAAGACCAAGCGACGGTATAGGCCACGGGACGAGTTGGCTTTATGCATACAAAGTTCGCCTTCAGATCATCACTCATCGTAGACTACCAGCTAACACCAAAATTCCTGCCGTTTGCGGGAGCCACCGCAATATCTACCAGTAACAATATAGGCGCTCACCATTTTTCTTCGTAAATCATTTCTCCTTTGTCACTGTTCTCGCCTTTATCCGAAGCGGTCTTAAGCAGTGTTACAGTCACTGAGGAGCACTGAACGACCAATCCGTTTATCCACCGATCTGCATCGGTTCTTCCACCGTTGCAGCACCACTTGGCTCAGCGATACTAAGAACCGCCAACACCAAACATCGTCGGTGACTCTTCTGTCCCCGCTGACCAAGCGACGGTATAGGCCACGGGACGAGTTGGCTTTATGCATACAAAGTTCGCCTTCAGATCATCACTGATCGTAGATTACCAGCTAACACCAATAATCTTGCCGTTTGCGGGAGCCACCGCAATATCTACCAGTAACAATATAGGCGCTCACCATTTTTCTTCGTAAATCATTTCTCCTCTGTCCCTGTTCTCGCCCTTATCAGAAGCGGTCTTAAGCAGTGTTACAGTCACTGAGGAGCACTGAATGGCCAATCCGTTTATCTACCGATCAGCATCGGTTCTTCTACCGTTGCAGCACCACTCGGCTCAGCGATCTGAGAACCGCCAACACCAACCATCGTCAGTGACTCTTCTGTCAACCGTCGCTATTACTCTCCCCTCCGCCATCGTTGAGGGCTCTAGATAGACTATTTTGAACCACATATCGTGATCTAAGGCTGAAAATGTGTCAAGTCAATTTTTTGAAATTGTTAAAGAGAGACCCAATATCGATGAAGTTTCGTATCACCTACCATTCTGCATCAAAAACTAATTAAAAAAAATGGACTTGGCACCTTTTAGGTAGGTAGGGAAACGTGATTCTGCGAAACTACCCAATAAGAGCTCAACAAGTTTGAAGAAAGGGAAGGTCAGTCAAAACCGTACTGCTCGCAATCTTGAACTGTATATGAGAAGTAGTCTTTGAGCAGCGGTGACACTTAAGTCTACATAGGGCGGGGATTTATTACCGTTCTTTCAGCATAATCAGAAGATCTTTATAAATAGATATACTAGGGCTCGCAAACGGACCTGTTAAGTTTATCTACTACATGGCCGGTCATAAATAGCACTTTGATGGAAGAGGAGGTTAGAGTCTCAATCCAGAGAAAGGTGTAGACTTTCTTTCCGAGGCCATCGTCGCATCCCTTGAAGAGGTTGGGCCGAATCTAACGTATGTAGCCAAGTTTATCACCCGCATGCTCCATCCATAGCAGAAGTTTTTTGTTTTCTCGCTACTTTCTGGGGAAGTTGGATAACAGAGACTGTCGGGTTTTTGTCTATGCATATGGCGTGACACTTGTTGTGGAGGGTAGGTTTCTAATATGCTTATAGATCTGGCCAAGTAGTCCATTTAGTAGGAATCATTAGATCCGGAATGGAACCTTTTCCGTGATTGAAGGCACTAGACTTTCACTTTATGAGTCATGCAATTGGACTAGAATGGTGGGTGGGTCGGTTACGAATGGTAACTTTGGCGTAGTCTGGACGAGAAAGGAGCAGATCGAAGACATTTGTAGACTATTGATGCTTAAACGGAGTTATTATCTGTTCAGCTAGTGCTTCGCAAAAAGTAGGGTGTGTGTGCAAAGCCTGTATTGTCTGGCGTGTACTTGAGGCATTATTGCTTGTATGATTTTCCACACAATTAAGAAAATGGGTAAGGAAGCCACGGTTTCTATGTTTTTGGAATAAGGTAAGGAAAATGAAACTGGGCTGCGACATGGTAAGACCATGTGACTTAAAAATGGAAGCTCGACTTGACAGGGCAAAGTCATGGGACACGCGAAAGCATATCGCCGTTTAAAGTACAAAACCGCGTATCGTCATTCTGCAAAAGCGCGTAACTGACATTGGCTGCCAAAAATTGGATTTGGCTCAATCCTTATCCATTCGTCCTGAAATATACTAGCCAGAAATTCGATTGCTTTATAAAAAAGAGAACCATTTTGAAAAAGGAGTGTTTTTACGCTCTAGAAAATAATTTCTGCAACTTTACATACGCGGTTTGGCATTTTGTTGTTCAGCTATGATGACCACAGTATTTTTGCAAGCAACAGCTTTCCTCAAAACTAATGTGGTCAGTGTAGCTGGAGTGGGACTTCCGATGGCTATTTTTTGATGAAAAAAATGACATCGACGTCGACAACCATAAGAGGGCCGATTGCCTCAAGATGAGATGAACTTCGGTACTAGTTGGACTTTCAGTAAGGACGGGAATTTGTTTACTACAACGGCTGATAGATTATATATCCGAATTACGGATTACCGGATTACTCCCACTGTTTCTACCCTGAGCTTGTACATATCTACCATTCTCTAGTGTAGCTTCCATTGGACGATCAACGCATCTGCCTAAAGCTGCCCCTACAGAGTGAACAAACAGCTGCTTGCACTGGGCTATGCTCTCAATATAAAAAGCCTAGCCGAAATAAGGGCGGACATGTCCGAAATTTTCTGATTCAGCCTGACAGCGCTTCAGTTTTCCAATCTGATAGCGCTCTAAACATTTAGAACTTCTTTTTATTTCTATCCTTGTTGCACCCATAGGGCTAAGAAGAAGCTTGTGAGGTGTTAGCACTTTTTTATATGTAGTTATCCAGTGTGCTAAAAAAGGTTGCCAGTTTCACACAATCGGCTCGTAGGTAACATAGAGTTTACTACAAACTATGTCAAGTGCTTACTGGAATTTTCACGCCTAAGAAAATAATTTCCTTTAAACAACAAATAACTCAAACTTCTCCCATCACACACACACACAGACACACATAAATAGTTATGTGAAAGAGCCTCTCACCTACATACATATTCGCATATGTCAAAAATCGCCTCAGGCTACCGGAAGACCGCATCTACATCGCTAGTTTAGAGAAAAAATATTGCCCGCTTGACCAACTTACACATATTCCGTATAATTTCTGACAATTTTACAATTTTTCACAACTTAACAGTTATTTATTATTATATGTATATTTTTTTTCTTACTTTGTCTAGCGCAATTTTTACACAAATTCTACCAATATTCAATACATAAGGACTTAACAATTTTTATGTGAGCACGCTCAGCAAATTTCCATATTTTTCCCATTATTCCCTACAGTACGTTGTATGCTGTGCAACCGCGGCACCGCGTGGCATATTTTCTTATGCCTACATAAATTTTCTTTCATTTTCTCAGCATTGCTCATAAATCTCGAGCTTTAGCCAACACTTTTGGAGGCAGTAGTACGAGTAGTAAGTATACCTACCAGCATCGTTTCGCGTAATTCCTTTGGTGCAGCACACACACACACACATACACTTAGTGCAGACGAATTGGGTAGCAGTCGACTTCGGCCGTGACCTACCTTTGTTTCGAGGTAGTAACTGTGATTTGTATTTTTTGCACTTTTTTGTTTTTGTTTTTGATTGCACATGCACCTGGACAAAAAAGAAAAGGAGAAGGCATATTCATAAGCAATGTGAATGAAAAATTGCTCATTGATTTAGATGGACATGGAAATATTTGCATGCAAGCGCAATGAAGTATGCGGTTGAGATTTTGTTTTTTTAGTTGTGCCGTAGTTAAAGAAATGGTAGTCTTTTGAAAAAATTAAAGGTTTCGTAGCAATTTATGGTCATAGCGATTTGATTGCATATCATTGATGGTAGACCATTTTGAAGTTATCAAACAGAAACATTTACCAAGTTTATAAATTTATGCAGGAACGTGCGTCAAACATCGCGTATATCGGAGACACTCAAAGCGGCTCCCAAAACTAACCAAATGGCAATTGTCCTTATAATTGGGTGCCCTAGACGCTCATTGTCCAATAGACGTTCACACACTGAGCCGCTGAGCAAATCGCCACTGCAGCGATTGTCCTTGACAAGTGCTTGCTCAGTGGCCACAACTCCCTACTTTATACATACATACATGTCCTTAAATCATCCCGAGAAATTCAGGCACTTCCTCCACGGAGACGGTGCCGCATTTTTTCAGGTCCTTGGAGGATTGGCTCTATGGAGAGCTACAGCGCTTTTTCCGTAGAACGAGACATTTGCACAACTTCTAAAGAAATAACTTTGCGTTTCCCTATGAACCCGGCAGTCGAGTGGCCATTGGGCCAGTGTCCCGCTAGAATACTCTTAAGAATCAGCTCGTCGAAAGCAATTGTTGAAAAAGTTGTGGTGTTATTCGGCATTCCTTAATCCATATCGTGCTAGGCGTCACTGGTACTAAGGTCTGGTATTGTGGCAGGTCTGTAGCTTCATCGAATGTCTCCTACTTGTCATCGGCGACCACACAGGCGCTGCATAGTTTTGAAACGACCGGCAAACCGCCTGATATGATCTGGTGGTTGAGGCGAAGGGAACGCTACCCTGTGGCTTCTGTCTTTGAAGATTTGTCTCTGCAGTTAACTGACAAAATTCGATCAATCAGATAATTCACTGACCAGCGTTTGAGTCCCTGTGACTGACTGAAAATGTTGTAACACGCCTTTGACAAGTCCAACGCTACTAAACCGTTCTCTCACAGGGGCGGAGTCGGGTAAGACCACGACTTTTCTGAATACTTGTGGCGTTAATTGCGGCTTTGGCGCTGTGCACTTTGCGGAAGCCTGTTGATACTTCGCTGGGGTTAGGCGGTATGTGAAGCGTGGCAGTAACCAATGTGGTCGATCTATGCGATTTGGTAGTTAAAGCATATCTGCTTCGGCCAAACTCTGTTTTATATATAGGCAGCCTGTTAAACGCGCTAAGCCTTGAAGCTGTTATAATGCATACCTTTAGGCGAAGTACTAACAAATTCAAACAATGAGAAAGTTTCTCATTACTTTAGGAATGCTGAGTCAAATATGTATTTAGTATGACTTATTAATTTAATAAAACTTTACTTTTTATCAAAGAAAATAATGCTCCATACATAGAAGGCTTTACCGAAAAAGGAAATAAAAACTATAAGTAAGTTAGAAAAATCCCAATTGCGATAATTACCATAGAATGCACTGCTGACCTAGAGAAAAGAATCACATCGGTATCGAGAAGATACAAACTGACCTCGAAATAACTTCTAAGCAAATTAAGGCAATCAAAGGCAAAAACAACAAAAGAAGCAGAGCTGGGAAATTACTCGGGGAAAAGTAGAAGGTTGCGGCATAAACGGAATACCACCAACACATAAGGTTAAGCATGAGAATAAGAAGAAGAAACAGGCAAATTACTGACACAAATTGGGACATGTAAATCATTTCTTGGTTACATACTCCGAAGAGTTTACTATGCAGTATGACTATTTGCAGCCAGCAACTCCAAAAGGCAAGGAAAATTTGGATAGAACCGAATGGTTAATGATAGCTAACTACGCTGACCGGCCGACCGATCAACCGGCTAATGCTGAGCATAACGCAAACGCAAACACGCAAAGCACGAAGGAGTGATAATCATTTTACTTTTGATTACAAAAACAACAAATTTAAATTAACCCAGAAAAAGTCTATGGCTGTGGCAGAGAAGTAGCTGCAGCCTTCGCTTGTTTGCGGTTGGTTGTGGTTAGCTGTGGCTATAGAACGGAAGGAGCCGAAGCTAGAGCTACATAGCTAGCCAGAGAGGCAGCTAGTAACAAAAGTGTTGCATAAAAAAACGAAAAATCGTAAAAAGTGGAAATAAACAAATGATTGTAAGGCAAAGCCGACCTAAAAAGCTACTAAATGCGGTAAATGTGGAAAATAAATGGCGCTTGTTGGCTGTGGTGGCACAGGCAGCAAGAGCAGCAACAGCAGCGGCACGAAAAATGACAGTAGCTGTGGCTATGAAGTGAGCAGTTTTTGGCTGGGATTCATCATCAAAGTTCAGCTACATCCTCATCCGCTGCTGCAGCTGTGGATGCTGCCGCCGAAGCTTCACAGCTACAAACTATGCACATACGTCGATTTTGGGTTACGGGTGTAAGCGATTTTTTATGCATCCGTCGCTCTAAGGGACAGCAGCGTTAACAAACGACACAAACCGTTGCTGAAAGTAGAAAAGAAAAGCAGCAGCAAGTCTAGGAAATGGAAAATAATAAATAAAAATTTTGTTGAAAAAAAAAAACAAAATGCAAAAAGAAACAAAAACTTACTCGTATCACATTCAACTTCAAACTTAGCGCTGGCGCATCTATAGATTTTTATGGGCTGCCAAAATGGCCAGACGACTCGCTTTGTGGTATACATACATAAGTATGTGCAGTTTTAGGTCGTCCACTAAGCACACGGATGGGTGCTTACTTGCTTATGAAACTTACCTCCAACTCGGCCGCTCACTTCGCCAGCACTGCAGCAGGTAAGCTCGGAAATAATTTCTTGAAGCGCTTAAAATGCGCGACGCTACGCTCAAGTTACCCAGCAGCCAGTCAGCCAGCTCTGAGCTCAACTTTATCTGTTGTCTCAATTTTGCAACCTAAAGCGCATTCGGCTGGACTTAGTCTCGCCTTGGCGGTAGTGCCACGGTCGCAACGTAATTTGTCGTCATCGTTTTTGATGTGCTTTGACGTTGTTGGCGTTGGCGTCGTCGTCGCCGCTGCCACCATAAATGTTGGGTTCATTCGTTGCGGTTGCTAGATTCATCGGTGTATCGCCGGTATTACCGGTGTGCGTACATGTATGCGAGTTTGTAATACAGCTGCTGCAGCGTTGCCTATGTAGCGAATGCGCCAAGTTCAAAGTCGTGCCAATGAGGTTTTTCTACACACATAGTATAAACACTTACACACTACCAAGATATGCATGTATGTATGTATGACAATATTGTAGAGACGGACTTGTTCTTTGTTCCCTTTATAAGACCCTTTCTTGTGGGAAACAGAGCACGGAGGTTGTATTTATTGGGTGCAGGCTTGAGTACTAGGGGACCCAACCTCAATCCTTCTTCTATAGACAAATTTAGTAGTGGCAAGTATAAAAGCACCTACAGTGACTCGTATCCTAGGGCCGGGAGGATAACACCCTGTGGAATTCACTCATGGGTCATGCATTTATTTAGCAAGCCATAGGTAACACCGACATAAAAAAGTGGTGTGTGTTTTAAACCAGACCCACCTACCGACATGAATTTCGACCCACTGAATCCGAATCTGAAGTCCGTTCGACTCGTACACCTGAATTTCGGGTTAATTGCGAAAATTGTGGGAAAACTCAACTGTACCAATGTCAAATTATCATATTTTGTTTAACATAAATGGAAAATGTTGACTAACATAAATTTTGAAAAATATGGCAGCTCTTATAACTTCAAAATTCAATTGATTTGGCAACCCTCTTCAAAATTACCTCTCTCCCCTCACTACGATGTTAAAGTATTTCATTTAACATGTTGGTAGAACCGATTTAAAAATTTTAGAAAGGTGGCAATCCTCTCAACAAATATTTTGCATATAAAGCTTTGTCTGATACCGATATTAAATTATTCAATTAAAGTTGTTAATTAAAGCGATTTTGAATTTTAAACTTGTGGAAACCCTTTTAAAAGTGTTTCCGAAATAAGGCGGTCTTAGAACTCTCTCATTAGACACTTATTTTGAAATATTTAATTTTGCTTGTTAATTAAATTTATTTGGAATTTATAAACAGTTGCCAACTCCCTTCAAACATATTTTCGAAGTGAAGGTTCCTTAAACCTCTCTCGTTTTACACCCATCATTAGATATCTATTTAACTTACTAATTAAATTTGCTTAACAATTTTGAACAGGTGGCAACCCTTCCCAAAAAATATTTTCAAGTAAATCGTCGTTTCATTTAACCCACATTGTTTTAATATTTCATTTAACTTAATAATCAATAGATTTTAGTTTGGAAACTATACTAAACGATCTGCGTGCCAAATTTTTCACACTTAAGTGGGAAAAATATTTAATGCAAAATTAGCAGTGTTTCTTTTTTTTGTAACCAAGCTTCAAAATATCTGATCTGAACGGTCAATCTAAAGCCGACTCGACTTTAATAAGAGCTAAGAGTTTTCACTGCAGCTCTTATCCAAAATTTTCAGTTGCCAAAGTTGAGCCTATAGTTTCATTGTCCTCGTGACCTTTGCATTTGCCCTGTTGCAATTCTAGGTTATCCTAACTCCATAATTGACTAAGTGACTAGGTAGGTATTTTTAACCTGGATATAGACACTTGATAGGTGACCTTTGACATGAACTTCTCTGCTCGCTATGTTCGAGTTCCGGTCGGTCGCTTAATGAAAAATTTTGAGGTCGTTCGTTTTGTTACTCGCTAACTGTTGGCGAGTCAATGACGAATATAAATTTGTAATATTTTCTACTAAAATCGATTCAACACTTTGGAAAACTATACCTTAAATTTTTATATATTATAGTCCTATATGTATATAAATTAGATTTCATGCAACATATAATAACTATAATGGATACATTTTCCTTTTCATTTCAGGTTTGTAAATAAATACATATATCTTACTGATTGATTGGTACCTCATATTTAAGGTAATTTTTTGCTAATGTATTTGCTAGGATACTTCAGTTTAACGTAACGAATTGATAAAACAAAAGCTTTGCTTAATAAAGCTAAGACCACTCGCAGTTCGATGAAGAAAACTTAAGATTGTTGCTTATTATTTTTAAAATCAATTTTCATAATAAATAAATAGACTGCGCCCTTTAGCTAACCGTACTAGTCATCGATTGACAATTTTCCCACACACATTCAATCACGTTTAAGAATATTAAACACAATCTCTGCCGCTTGCAGCTAAAAGTGCTGACACATGCGCCATAAATATGTCAAATCTCGAAGAGGACAAATAAATAAACGAAGCTAAATGGAAAAATTACTGCTGCTGCTGCTGCTGATGCTCCTCCAAAGCCTGCAGCTAAAGCAGGCAAAACGCACAGTAGCCGCAAAAGGAAAGACGACAATAAATGGCAGATAATAAATTAAAATACAGCGCGAAAGCTAATATACAAAATGGGCATTTGAATAAGTGAGAGATTGACTGGTTGAGTGAATGGCTGAGTGAACCGAGGAAGCGCTGAATCAGCCAGCTGAAGTGAAGGCAGTGCTGCTAAAGCTTCACGCCCCATACACCCCTCGTACGCCTTATGCCTATTGTTGTACTAATCCCTACAATAAAAACGATAAATTGCCGCCGCTGCACAGTGGTCCGAGAGACGCCATGTTGTACGCGAAAAAGCATATTTTAAAACTGTGATAAATTAACCGGAATAAAGCTATTAATTTGTTCAGAAATGTTCAATGAACTATAAACTGATAAGTACTTTCAATAATATCTGCTGAGAAAGCCGATGAATCCGTTCAATTCAACGGATTCTATCGTGGCACGTTCTAACACTTATGAGTTGATAACTTTCATAAAAAATTTTTTGCTGATAATTTCAATTATAACAGAAATTTCTGGTTTGGCCTTACTTCTTAAACATGGACAATATTGATTTCATATGAAATATTACATAATACAACTTGCCTGCTAAATTATCAACACCTTAATAACATGGCTTATTTTTCAAGAAATATTTTCTTATTATTATTCTTAAAAAAAAAAACTGTTGGGGCCTAGCTTAAATTGTTTGGGTTGAACATATAGCAGACGGCTTCGACTATCATTAATTTATAAATATAATTACTGTTATTATTTGATAAATTGAAATAAAATTAAATATTTTTTTTTTTTTATTCAAATAAAATTTTGCTAAACAAATATATTGTGTTACCAACTGAAAATGACAGTTGATTTGCCAGTTGTCAACCCGAGAAAGTTTGAATGTGATACACAGCTCGAGATCTGTGAGTCTTAAAACATGGTACATTTAATTTTCCGTATTTGTAGAGAAATTGTCAGCCTCTTCGACAGTCGTAAGCTCTTAAAGTTTTAATTTGATACGCAATTCGTGATCAGCAGAAACAAAAAACGTAATCAGTGGTATTTTCATAAAGATTTTCTTAATTTTAGAGAAATTGGCAGTTGATTTGACAGCTCTCAACCGTCAAACTATAAATTTTATGGCATATTCGGATTTAACATTGCATCATAACTACGATCCCGCAGTTTTATTATAATCGTAGCAGATCTTCTAATTTTTGGCGTAAAACATGGCTTCTCCGCCCACTGTGCGCCGCTGCCACCGCGCGTTTTACAGTAGCGACAGCGGTCATAAAATAGCTTAGTTGTTGCAACAACAATTGTAATAAAATTAATAATAATGATAATAATGGTATGATCATCATAATGAAAGCGCGTTGTTAATAAAATAGGAATAGGAATAAAGAAATAAAAACACGTAAAAAAGAGCGCGTCGAAATGGGCGCGCTACTGTAAGCCGCACGCGCTCTCCTATCTACACTCGAAGCAATGAATTGTTATTTGTTGTGCTCATTTTTATTGTTGTGGTTAATTTAATATTACGAAAGCGCGCTTTTATGCCCAAAACAACAACTAATGCCACGCTACACACGCTAGACAGACAGACACCCTATGGCGGTCGCCACAATTTAAGCGGCTCTTCAACGCAAGCGCGCGCGCGGCCCTAAGGAATCATTAGTTTTGTTAGATGTAGTATGTATGTAAGTGCGCGCGCGCGCGCATGCTCACGCGCCTTGAATGTTAAAACGTCAAATTGAAAATAATTAAAGGTTAATTTATGGAGAGTGATGTTTGCTATACAGCAGCCGGCAGTTAGCTCAGTCGCAAGAATAACAAAGAAAACTAAAAGCCTCAGCATTGAAATGGCAAGAAATCTGCCAACAGTTGAACGCTAAAACAATTGTTACGCGGATTAGTTGTTGGCAGCGCGTCGCGTCGACTTGCGCGTCAGACGCCTATTTTGGTGTTGACTAGTGGGCGGTTTGGCGTATAGTCGGCCAAATGAGTGGCTGAATGATGGCGCAAATGACTAGCTGCCTAAGTAGTTAACTTCTTAACTTTCATGATGACTTGCTTGAGGCACATATGTATGTAAGTGCTTAGGTGCTTAGAGTGACAGGTCGCTGCTTAAGGGCGTGATTTTGCATGAGCGCCTTGGATGATTAGGCTAAAAGGAAGCTTAAGTGCGCAATTCGAATGGCGGCTAAGTGAGATAATTTGTTGATGCTAGGCGTTTCCTGGTTGACTGGAGTAGTTAAGGAGACCACTGTCGCTTATTTAAGTCATTAAAGCGGGGGGCGCAGACTTTTAGGTTTGAGAAAATGAGGTCCATTTTCTGGGATTCTTCGTTTAATATGTATTTTTTACAACAGAAAGAAGAAGATTGTTTATGTGAAAGCTATCGTGGAAGTCTCACGCGGAGCACAACATCTCCAAAATGTTGGCGGCATTCTGGCAATGCAAACAGGTATTTGGCTAAACGTGGGGACTGTCACCAAAGGGAATCCTCTGGATTTATACCTCTATGATCAGACCCATAATCAGCTATGCGTCAGTGGTATGGTGGAGCAGACTCTCAATTAATAGCGTAGGAAGTCTGCTTGCTAAACTTCAAAGAACTATTGCCGTGTGCTATACGGGAGCTTTCACTACAGCCTTAAAGGCCACCTGCAGACTGAAAAGAAACGGATGTTGGTATAACACTGGATGGGGTGGGGCGGAAGTTGCTGGCGGCCACCATTACTTTTGTTGAAGACATTCTACATATAATATTAAGTTCCCTGAGGCTGAAAGCTGATTTAATTTCACCGCTGCGCCCGGAATCGAATATTTACTAATTGCTCCAAAACTGAATATGGGTCAGGGTCTGGGGTCTTTATCGAAGATAACGGGGATAAGCTTCACTTATCTCTTGGGGAATAGGCTAAGGTATTTGCAATTCTCAAGGCCATGAACTAACGCTTAAACCTACTGAACCCGTACTATTCTTCCATTTATCCCACTCCGTCGAAATAGCAAGTTTCTTGGGCTTATCGTTAGTTGAGTTTTACAACAACGATTGAATATTTTATCGGATCTAAGTACGGAAAAGTAGCTGGCAGGAATACAAAAACCGCAGTAGCAACAGCAACTTCCCAATATCAATCCCTTGCTATCGAAAGATTTAGAGTGAACTTCAATTTTCATGAATGCACTTCGAATTATGCTGCTTAAATAGTAGTCAAATTCGAAGACACGTTTAAGTGATGAAAGATTCTCATATTAAGCAGTTACAATACTGTAAAATGACTATATCGCAGTTGTCCAGAATTTTGTTGGTTTCAGTCCTATGGAGTAGCTGGAAAAAAATGCCGAATTCTCCACCAGCATTTGTTGTTCACCTGCTATATTCCAGTCCCAAGTGGGGTTTAGAAATAACGATAAAGGACCTCAACTGATCGGGAAGGACAACAGTCATGTATACGGCAAACAGTCATTGGAGACCAGTGATGTCGAAGAGACAGCCGAGCCCCGGAAAGCATTCGAAAACATCACCTGAAGCGCAGACTACAGGTTTTTATTAGCGATAAGCGATGAAAGGACCTAGATGCTCAAAGCAAAGCTGGCCCTCCAGCTGCTTGCCCAAAGAGCAAGAACATATGTACAGTCAAATAGCTGCAGAGAAGAATACTTTAATTACCTAATTGCACGCCAAAGAAAATGCCCTACAGCGACATAACGGCGGCGAGCAATAAGGTCTCTGAGAAGTAAAACCCAGAAAACGGAGCTTGTTATTTTATGTTGAGTAAACCAATAATTATTGATTATAATCAAACCGCAAGCCTTGGTTTCATCCCTACATTCGTATGGTTTCGCAAAACGACACAATTGTTGGTGTGAAAGTTGATCTAGATGCAGATATGACGCTATCACTGGGCAATGAGAATGTCTTAAGGGCCGATCATCTTATGCAACGCCTGCCTATATAAAAAGTTGGCATAAATAAACATGAAATAGGAGGTCATTATTTTCTTGAACAAAAAATCGACAAAAAAGAAGATTTCGGCGCAAAGGGGAAAACTCTTTTTGATCTTCTTGCAAATTAATTTGCCGACCAAAGAATACAGGTGCTGCCTAGATAAGGTCAGGCATCCAACAGCTACAGTATATCCACGGCATCGTTTACAATGATGTACCTTTGTCGAAATTCGTCATGGTTGCCTATCCTTAAATTTAATTTAATTTAAAACTTTAGGCATCTGTAGGTCACCAAAAGTCATGGGGAAGCATTTCTGCAAATTTTTCAATAGTAAGTTAAATAAATTTTTAGTAATTCTTGGATTGACCTCGTAAAAGAAAACTATGCATATTTACAAATTTTCCCAACTCAGTTCTTCCTCAAACAGCTGTAAGCTCACCTGCCAACTTGTAATCTTTATTTCATGTGAGTGCCTATAAAAGCTATTTCTTATTCAGTTGTACCAGAAGTAATCTCCTCAAATGTACTTCCACTGGTTTACTAGTTTTTGCTTAGCCTGTTATTATTTAATAATATGCCTGTCATAAATAACAGCATCAAAATGGCTATATAAAGGGGTTGTAAAGATAGCAACTAGAAAAGCTTGTATAATGAAAAATAAAATAAAGTACAAAGCTGAAATAGTAACACATAGTTAGTATGTAGAAGCAGCAAGACTAGAAGTCACAACTATGTACTAACATACATATGTATGTACGCTGGTAAAAATTGTCCAGCATGAGTATAAAAAAAGCTTGTAAAAAGACAGCCAGTAGCAGCGGTGCCAATAACAAAATGCTGTAAATAGTAAAAATGCAAGAATAACCGCTATGCAATAACTTGTTAGTCAGGAATTCCTTATTTGCAAGGTGCATACATACATATGTATGTATGTGCGTGCCTTAGGTTTACGAAGATGCTGCTTGAAGTGAAGAAGAAGCTGCATTGGTAGTTGGTAGTACATACTACAATCAACTCAGCCAGTCACACATCAATTTTATGGACTTTCCTATTCAATTAACGGACTAGCTAGTGTTTTCTTTTTGGTCAGGTGGTGGATTATCTAGGGAAGACACTTAGGGCCTTTTTTCTGAAGTAGGCCTTAAAATTTATCTGCTTTTTTAACATAAATTTTGCTCTGAAAAAATTTGTTTGAAGCGCGGATAAATTAGATGGTATAAAAAAATCTACTAAATTCTCTAAAAATTTTTTGTTGTCCATCTACAAAATTTTGATAAAAAATATTATTATTATCTGGCGCAATGGCTGGAGATCGAAGCTAGTGGCTAAGCAAAAACGTCAGAGCTAATAAAGCGATAAATCACATATCATAGGTCATTGATAACAAATCATAATGTTAAGATCCTACATTATTGATCAAATTATAAATCAAAGATCATGGATTACAGATCATTGACCATAGATCATAGAGCATAGGTCATACATCACATATCGTAGATCGGATATCATACGTTAAGGATCACAAATTACTGATCATGGATCGTGCATTCGAGAATATAGGGTTCACATAGATCATAGCACACGAATCGAAGGTCACTGATTGAAGAGCAGAAATGGCAGATCAGTGATCATGCATTATAGAAAATAGTTCATATTAGATTGCAGATCGTGAACCTTGAGAGTTATATTATATGTAGATTATGAAACATAGATCATGATCATATTAAAGCTCATACTAAACAGACCATAAATCCACAGCCGAGAGGTCATAGAATACAGATCGTAGCTCATAGACCACATATCAAACGTCATACATCGTGCTTTGGTCAAAGTTCAAAAATATTTTTATTCACTTCAGTGGCCCACATGGTGGACTTTAACTTAACGAACGAGATTAAACCCAAAAAAAAACATGCTAATTACTTTAAATTACCAAAAAAGTATGTCCGACTTTTATGCTCTAAACATTCAGACTACAAAGTTCAATATTTTAATTAAAATCTCTTGAGTTTTTCTAAGTTTTTTTATAAAGTTTAAAAATTTGATTTGTTATATATTTTTTGTTAAAGCATACACAATATTTTTATAACAAAATAAAAATAATTAATTTGAAAAACATTTTGAATATTTTAAAAAAGAGCATGTGATCATTTGTTTGAGTCACTGTAGATAATGAACAAAATATCAAGTTTAAATAAGAAATAAAGGAAACTAGGCATATGATTGGAAATTTGTAATCGAATTGCAACGAATTCACAACGAACTCTAACGGTTTTCAATTCGAAAAAATATTCATATTAGGGAGGTCCTTAAAAATAAAGACATCAGGGTTACTCAATTATTTTGTATATAGAACACAACATTGTCGAAAATTTCAAAAAAAATTTAATTTTTTTTAAATCGCAAGAATTCTTTTAAATTTTTATTTTGACCTGCTATAACTCAGCGAGTCTGTAAATTTATATGAACAAGTCTTAATAAAGTGTCAAATTCACCAGATTTAAGGTCAAGCCTTTTTCGAATTTTTGCGATTATATTCTTACATTTAAATTTTTTTCAAACCCTGATAAAAATATTTAAATTTCGTGGATGTCGTTTGTACGTAAAACAAAATAAACTGGTGTCCCATAGATGTTGATATTCTAAAGACCACCTTAATGCATGTTTATATGTAAAATAACTTCCTTTAATACAAGCACTATGTGAAAGTGAATGTCGTGGGAGGGTGAAATTAAAATAAATGAATACACCTCATGCAATCAATTATAGCTTCATGCAATGATAATACTTAGTTTCATCAACCGTAAGCGTAAAACCTAACAAAAGAAAATGCTTTAATAAGTTAAACTCACCCATATGTGACTCACATGCTAGCAACAATTGTCCAGCAAAAAATACAAAAACAATTTCAAGCAACACTAGCACCATTATCTGAAAACAAACTTGAACTCGAATACAGTAACAGTTGCCACAGCACAACAGCAGCCACAATGGGCAGGGCAATAGCAACAATATATTTATATTTGCAATACAATGAAATATAAACAAGATTTCCTGTTGCACCGCTGATTTCCCAGGGTAAACAAATATGTCAGCATGCTGCAAGCAACAAAAGCTCAGCAAATAAGGAGCGCCAGAGTGATACCTACCGGGTGTAGCAGCAAGCAGAGTTAGTGCGCATGGACCTGGTGGGCTGGGGTGCACCTAGAACACCTACTACATAAACGGGCAGCTAGCATACGATAGTGAGCCTAGAGCCACTTGTGACCAAGTTGAGCATCGAATGTGTATGCTTATTATTAGCTCAGCCACCACATTCGCCAATATTTACCCAAAAGCGCGACGAAAAGCAAATAAGTAAAAATTGTAAAAAAAAAGTTATTTATTTTTCCTACACAAATAAACTGGTTTTTGACATCGCTGGAGCAGCAGCAGCAAGGCAGGAAGCAACAACTGTATACTTAATATATTAAGTACACATATAAACCGATATAAACCGCAATTGTTGCTGTAATAACAAGCGACTGGTGGACGCACGGACTGGTTGACTCAAGATTTAGTTGAGAGCCTCCTGCGCCGCATCACAGTGACTACACCCAGAGCGACCAAGCGCATACATGCATATGTATGTACTTATTGACTTCCCTGCAGTGAAAAGCCAAACCTGTTAGAAAAAATACTAGTTCATTAACCAGTATGTGCCTACCAGTTCGACAATTTCGAAGAATTTAAGCGTTCAGCGACATCTGTCTTCGAATTGACAAAGCCAAATATAAAATGCAATTAATTGCTTTCCTTACAAATGTCGGCTGTGGCGTCACGTGAAGACTACTGGGTTTGGTTCTGGGATCGCTGGTTCGAGGCCGCTTGGTGGTGGTTAAGATTTTTAAAGTTAAATAAATGTACGTACAAATAACTATTTCAATTTAAATATAAATAACAAATTTCAAAATCGAATTGCATTGCTTTTCACGGAGGATGAATAGGCAGACTATCTCATCAATTGGTATGGTGCTACTAGTATTTCTTCTAATAGATGCTGATGCATAGCCTGACAATTGACCTCACGTACGGCATTGAAAAAGGATAGAACGTGAACTAGTTGAGCTGAAACGCAAACTGGTAGAATTCTTGTTCACGACTAGTAGCTTTCCCTGCTGGGTGCTCATGATCGTTGGACTTAAATACGTATGTATAGGTTTATGAAACTACACATGCATGCAAATGTATACATATGTACAACTCCGACAACAATCAATCCCGCGCAATTGCGGTCTATGCCTACCTATTGAAGCTCATCTGCCCCAGCCGGTCAATGGCAAAAGAGAGTACACGCGACAGATAGCAAGGCCAATACAGAATATAAGGTATAGGAGAACATGTCCACAAGTGTTCGTGGATGAATGGCTAAATATTTTAACTGGGAGTGATTGAGTTTCGAACTTAAGCTTTAACAAAATTGAAAATTTATATGACATCCTGTTATGGTTCTCTTCTAATTCAATGGAATACCGTAGCCTCATTTTGCATACCAATATAGTAGATAAGTTTACGATGTCATGCCTCTAGATTCATTTTCAAACTAGGCTATTCAGAATAGCTTAGTAGGATACTTTTCAAAACCAACTGTTCAACTAAAACTAAATAATCCCACTATCATAAAAGTATGAATTTTCATGGATTTTGGCAATTATTCGCTAAAAGATTGTCAGGCGCGAGATTACGCTTTGCACTTAACTTGAGCAGGTCAGCTATGAAGCTTCCACAAAAATAGAAGATGATGTAGCTGGGAACGAACTTTTGGCATTCCTTTTCAATCGACTTCAATTCTTTAGAATATTTGTTTTTTAATTTTGGTCCCTGTGAATCGTTTTCGTTTTTTTTATATCGGAATGATCGTACCTCAAGGGTAGTGATAGCACGATTAATTTAAAAACCGATTATAATGGATTATTTACTTTCGGTTAACGATTTAATTGTATCGAAATTTCCTTTTTGATTGATCAAACGATTAACCGATTTATTTTCAAAATAATCGAAAACAAACTATCGAAATGGACTACTTTACTCACGCATAACGCGTGAATCAAATTTTTCGTTTTTTGTTAGTGTTGATCATTTTCTCCCCTGCAGCTTGAATATAGCGGTTTCTACAGCTTGAATATAGCGGTTTCAGTCCGCCAAATAAGCGTGCTGGCACGAGTTCAGTGGATAGTTCAATAAGACCGTGGTCCTATTACCTTTTCTAAAGCTTTTAAGACAAATGAGGTGAGACAGATCTGCCTGAAGGATTTTAGATGAAGTGGGTTCTTATTTCCGACCTTCGGGATAAAAACTAACTTCGCTTTTCTACACGCATTTGGTATATAGCCCTGTGCTATAATACTTCTAACCATTTTTAATAGCTGTCCCATGACGCATTTTAAGCCCTTCTGTAGCATGCGATGAATTATTCCGTCCACTCCCGGGACTTGAATGGTTTAAAGGTGGCCTCGTATTTTATTAGGTGATTTTGTAGAAACTTTACACTGAAGAAACTTATATATGTATCTTTCAAAGGCTGCTAAGGTCATGCTACAGTTAGGTACTGGTAACAATTATTTTCTTAAACTCTTGAGTAACTACTAGAGGTCTGCATCGGAAGATATTTGGCTTCACATTGAAGTTTTCTAGCGAATACGCTTCCTTCTCTCCTCTCACTGAGAAAGCGGATAGTGAAGAGAAGTATAGTCGCTAAGCGTCGAGTAACTAAGTACTCGACAAAAATATGTTCCGAAAAAGAGAGGAACATAAAAGAGGAGTACCATGTTGTGATATTTCAGGAAGTAAAAGGTTCCTTCATGTGAAGTTTTCAAGTAAGTATTTTAGGAAGATTTCGTTTGAGAGCATAATTTACATCTAAGGAATATGATATGTCACGTGCACATAAAATATATTTACGTTTATTTCTATACGTTTTCTATATATTTACATGTACATATGTACATACATACATATGAGTTTCTTTGAGGTATTTTTATGTCATTGCTCCATATATACCCTCATACTACATCAACTTTAAATATTGAAACATAATTTTGAAGGTCAGCTTTACCGCTTTCGGAAAAAAATCCAAATTTTTACATAGGGTTGCTATCTGTCTGAAAATAAAGTGAATAAAATATTTAAGTGCCGTAAAATTTTGTTTATCGAACGAAAAAGGCATTTCGGTGCGCTTTTATCAAGAGGATATATTTTTAATAAAAAAGTTAAAGTAAATTTATCGTACAATATAGATTTCCTCGGGATTCTTGGGATTTATCGATATTTTTATCACGGTTGTTATCGATATTTTTATCGAATTTATTATCGATTTTGTAATCGACTTTTGTTGATTTTGTTATCGATTATTTATCGATTTTGTTATCGATTTTGATATCAACTATTTTTCGATTTTGTTATCGATATTTTTATCGATTCTGTTATCGAGATTTTTATAGATTTTTTTATCGATATTTTTATTGATTTTCTAATCGATTTTGGTTATCGATTTTGCTATCAATTATTTATCGATTTTGCTATCGATATTTTTATTGATTTTCTAATCGATTTTGCTACCAATATTGTTATCGATTTTGCTATCGAAACGTTAAATGAATTTATCATCGATTTTATAATCGATATTTTTATATGTTTTGCTATCGACATCAATTGCATCAATTCACCCTGTACCGCTAAAAAAGTTCTTCAAAAAATAAAACCAACCACCTTACTACTTTTTTTAATTCGAGAGAACTGTGCAGATCTGAACTCCTTCACAAAGAATTGCTTCACGTATTCGAACACCCAAATTTAATACATAAATATATATGTTTTTCTTTTACCTAACTCTTTTAATTTTAGTTGGATTTGACGTTTTAAATGGGTGCCAACAAATGGAGCCTTTTCAAACCAATTTATAGTAATACACATACTTTAACAACTGATTTAACTTATTAAATAATTTTAATTAAAATTTGTAACAGGTGGCAACACTTAACAAAAAAAAAATTAAACCTTAGTACACATCTACAGGCCAAACTCTTTAATATCACACCCCAATTTTGGAAATCGAACGAATGCAAACCTGATAACGTTAAAAAAAAAATGTCTTCTTGTGTTATAAGTAGAATCCAAACCCATAAAGAGAACATAAAACTTCACGTGCAGTTGACTTTCCTATGTGAAGTTTCCAAATACTACGTTCAAGTTGCTTGATACTTAAGTATGTGAGCATAGCGGAACACGTATTTGGTGAAGCAGAGCGCCGTCGAGTAACATCGTCCAGGTACGCTCAATTGGGATGTTCTCTACTTTAGTTTCTTTTTTTTTTGGGTACCGCAAGCATGTGTTCCTATTTTTCGATTGAATGTGAGAAGTGCCGTTTGGCTGGGAACTTTGCAGCCCTCTACTAACTACAGAGCATTACTGAAAAAGTCCAAGCGCAATTTACTTATAAACAGAAATATTAATCAAGTATGCTTTATGGACCATGAACGGTTATAAATTGTTCTGTGAAGCAACTTTGGTCTCTTCACATCCATCACCGCGCACAACAACCCAAACGCTATAGAACAAAACTACGAATATGAATATGTTTAGTCAACACGCTTTAATTTCTACTAACAATCACTGCTGCTCCTCCAATGCTGCAGATGACAAAACACAAACGTGATTCCACAAACAATATGAAATTGCTTCCTTTGAGAATTTATGCTTCCTGAGTCACGCTGAATGCTGCTGCAAATACTAATGGTGGTGGCGGTGTTACCTTACCACGTTAATCACCAATCAAAATCATAATGCCGAGAGAACTTATCACCAAAGCAGCTGAATCTGAATGAGTAGTAGGAAGTGGCTTTAACAACAAAATAAATAAACTGAAGAAGAAATAAATGGCAACAAACAAACAAACAAACAAGCAATCAAGCTTTAAAATAACTACCAAACAAATAAACAAATGCCATGACACATGAAATGGTCACAACAGCAACAACTAAGTACATAAAATAATAACAACACTACACAATGCCATGCTTACTTACTTATTTATTGTTGTTATAGTATTTTCTTAGCAGTAAATCTGAAAAGCCTTAGAGAATAGTGTGGCAAACGGCATAACGAGCCGGTGTAAACGCATACATACATACATACATACACTCGCACGCTCCTACAAAAGCGACGCATATGGCCTTTACCATTGGTGGTTATCGAAAACAAGCAAATGCTTCCGGGGACATCGCGGGATCCACAATTGTGCATGCAATTGAACTGGAAACAAAACCAGGCACCGCTATCCGTTCGACAGGCAGCAAAGGGGGAACCTTAACATGAATTCTTTCACCAGATTAATGCAAGCTGCAACAACTGGTCAGCACAGAACAAGCAGCGGTCGCTGCGAAACAACAACAACAACAACACACCATGCAACAGCACGCCAATTGTACTAAAGCTGTTATGGTTCCGATGATTGCGATGGCGGCTGGGGCATCTTACGTACATAGCTGGTTGGACTTGGCGTTGGTTGAGTGGTTGGTAGGCAGCACTTTGGTTGTCCACTACAGACTGTCCTCTCCCAGGCTGCCGATTACTTTGCATGAGTTGCAAAATAATTTTGCATGCCATGCAGCCAGCTGCTGCAGATGTACCAACCACCACGCTTCACATGGCAGGCGTGTGCGCTGCTATGAACTGAACTAAACTGAACTGAACGACGGGCAGTTGGGGGAAGTAATTGAAAAAAGGTCCAAGTTCGAACCACCCACTTAAGCGGGAGGTAGAAGAAAGAGTTTGGCATTTTGAACGGAGAATGTAGGAAGCGGCGGGAGCAGCTGCACTTTCTAAGCGAGGCCATCAATACTGAGACCAGAACAAAGGCAAAAAGCTAAAAAAAAGTCATGAGCATTGCCTTAGGATATAGCAAACAGAAAATATGAATATAAACAAAAAACCATAAAAAAATGGTGAACAATATAGAAATGCAAACGAGTTGCAAGTTGAAAAAATCGAAACGTAAAAATAAAGCCAGCGATTAACTAGTAGAGAAGAACATTCACAGCAGATGAAAAATTACAGAAATGCCTGAGGCGGCAGCGTGCATTGAACTCGGCGGGCGCGAGCGCAAAAATAGATAGAATAGATAGGAGAGGAACAACAACAAAAAAAAACAATCGCACGAAGCAACACGCAGTCAGGGCAGTCACGTCAGTCGATCTACTATCAACCATACATACATAAATACAAACATATGTAGAAGTGGGAGATCAGCTTTGCAGTCATGGTTGCCACTTTAAAAAATTTATTTGTTCCAAAATTTTAACAAAAGAGTACCGTTTGCTTATTATTATTACTAATTTATCAACGCGTAAAAGTTTAATTTTTTATTAGTGCAACAATTTAGTTTCAGATAGCTCAAAATTCGCCTTGCTTTTTGAGATTTTTTTTTATTTATTTTTTGTTAAAAGTGTTTCGCATTTTCTACCATACAAAGTTTAGTATGTTCTTAAAGTTTTCGGTACTAAAGAGAATGCCCAACACCGTCAGCAAAAAAAAACAACAAAAATATGAAAAATCCGCGCGAATTTTGAACAACTTAAAACTTGCACTTTTTTATTCTGAAATTGTTTGGGCTATTATAATATAGACCTGCATACACAAAAATTTTGTATAAAATTCTTATTAAAAAGTTTGAAATTTTGATAATAATTTTTGGCATTTTTTTTTTGAATTTTTGCAAGTTTAGCAAAAAATTTGATTTAGATGGTTTATGTTACTGAGTCAACTATATTTTTATAAAAACTATAATTAAAACTCAAAAAGTCGGATAAACTTCAAAATATAAACATCTGAGTACTGTTTCTAATCGCTTGGAAAGGTACTGTTAAAGTATAAAAATAATAACCCAACTTCAAGTTGATATTAAGGCAAAAGTAAGGGCCTTCTACTCATAAATTGATCGCTCATTTACAAAAAGACTATCCTAATTTCATAAACACGACTTTCCATGCAGTAAAATCAAACTAAAATTTATTAGTACATTAAAAAATGCACCACTTTTGGTAACAAAGTACCAAGTGTGGCAACTGTGTTTGCTGCGATTACAGCAGCGCAGCGCAAGGAAACTTGACACTGCCACATGTGTATGTAGTTTCATTACGAGTAGGCTGTGCAAGAGAAGTGAGCGGTAACGCCAAGCGGTTAACGAACGATTGGCTTATGCAGCAGTCGCGCAAGCCCATTCGAAGCTTAAAAGGAAGTAATGATGCAGAAATACAGATGCTCCTTGAAACAGACAAAATCAAGAACTTGCGAGTTGCAAGCGGCAGAGAGAGAGAGAGAGACAAAGAGAGCAATAGAATGCACGGAGAACATAGTTTTAGTAGCAGAAATAAGCACAGTAGTAGCTTATCAGCAGTGTTGCCACTTAGAGATTATTACTACGAATAGGCTAGTTTTTATGTCACACACATTAACAGAGCAATTCTGGCTAAAATCGCTGAAAGTCTTTTGAAAAAAAAGTTAAGGATAGTAGGCAAGTAAATTTTAAAGATTTTGATTATTTTGGCAAGTCTTACGAAAAAGTCAAGGGCCATTTTGACGATGAAAAGCTCTTTTGACAGAAATATCTTGTAGATCATTTAGCTCGCGCTGCTCTAACAGACGCAACCCAGTAAAAATAAGAAGAGAAAGCCGCTACAGAAGCTTTTGTCTGGAATGTAGACGGCCTTACCATCTGCATGATTTCCTTAATTATTTTTTATATGGAATGGGCCCAATTGGCATTGCGTTTTCGATTTCGAGAGAACAGCTTATAGAAGGGCTTATTTTTTATGCGTAACTTATACGTAACACTTCACAGATGCTTTTTCGTAATTAAGAAAAAAATAATAATAAAAATTAAAAATTATATGTTGGGTCTAACGAGATTCGAACCCAGGCCTTTCCGAAAGCTAACAAATTATAGCAAACATCTTTGCGCACTCAGCTACAGCCACAACGTGTAAATGTGTTTTCAAATTTTTATTTGAATCAAAATTGTTGCAATCGTTTAAACAAACTTATGTAGCTCATGTCAGTTTATTTTTTTTAACACGTTGCCTACTCACTTCTCGTGAAGGAGCACTGAAAGCACTGTGCACTAGTGATGTTTACATGCGTCTTGCACTTGCTTAGGAGCTGTTCTATAACACATTATCAAGGGAGGCCTTGACAAAATTGCTGCAGGCAATGGCCAAGTGAGCAAAGCTATTCCAGAGATCCGAGTTCGAGTCCTCGGGCAGCGGCTTCAAATATATAGCAAAGTCCACGGGCTCTGAGCCATGTTTGAAGTATCAAGTCTCTAGCTCATCGGGAACTTGGTTAAAAATTGATAGCAATATCTGATTACACAAAACTTATTGCTAAACAACAAACAGAAAAACGCAAAATCTCCTCGTTAGTAGATCTTTTTAATTAGTCTTTCGAAAGACAGAAAAGAGTTTTCAATATAGTTGCCAGAACTGACAAATGTCTTACGAAAGTATGGAGCAAAATGATAATCAAACGACTAGGGATGGACCGATTAATTACGTAAGACGAGCCAGTCTGGCGAGCAGTTTCTGCTAGATTTGGCCAGAGAATACTCCCAGAATCGTGCTCTAATTTCGCAATCAGATGACTCAAAAACAGCGGAAGGCTTTGAAAAGATATTATTATTTGTTCCAATTCAAGGCGAGTTCTACCAATGTGAAGACGTCCAAATACAGAATAGTTCTTATTGGAAGATACACAAGGCAATCTGCAGCAACGAGACTAGGTACCCCATTAGCCCATCTTTACAATTGTGCCAAAAATGTAATGTCAGAGAAAAGCCTAGTGGATAAGAAAAAGCGACAAGAAGAGAATGCCAATGCAACCAGCCAACTAGGCAACGCGAAGCAAATTATTTTTGGAAGCAAGTAACTAAATAAGAACATAACTGAAACCCTTTTTTAACTTCTACCACTAACCAAACAACATACAGCGAATACTATCTCGTAAATAGGTCTGACGAAGTACTGTGAAGATTAAAATGCCCCAATAAATGTTTCGATCTTCTTCTTTGTTGGCGATGTAACGGCTTAAGAGATTTTGGTCGAATTGAACACAGTACGCAAGTCGTTTCTCTTCTGTGCCAACTGACGCCAATTATAAATGGCAAGTAAAGCCAAGTCCATTTCCGCCTGGTCTTTCCAAAGCATAGGAGACCTTCAGAGCTGGATCGTTTGTGTCCATTCGAACGACAGGATCTGGCCAACGTAGCGAAAAATTCTGTATAAACCAGTGACACCATCCTGGTTTTATGACGGTGTCTTTTTATTCTCCCTTTTCTGGTTTGGGAGCCAGGCTCTCAGTACAATTTTCTTTGGCAAACAATTTTAGTCCTGTTCTCAGAAAAACTAACGGTAATATATACATTCTGGGAAGATTATCAGGTCAAATATTTAGGAGTTTAACCAATTTGTAAAACACTTCGAAATTGGCAATACTGTTCGTGAGAGTTCAAGCAGCTCAAATACGCATTTACAATTGCGCCAACAGACGCCCAGTAGGCCGCGAAGCGGTGGTGAGCAGCCACCTTGTCAGATGTGTGAGCGAAGAGCACGATCTTATGTTAGTGCGTTTGAGCATCAATGAACGTTAGTTTGTGCCAGTGATGGAAAAGTAGGCACAATAGTGTCATTTTTGGCACTTTCATTTTCAGAGGCACTTTTGGCACAATTCATCCTGTTTTTGCACAATCATAAAATATAGAAATTAAGCATAAAATGCCAATATATAAAACAAAAATCACATACCACATTATAGAAAGTGAAAATTAAATGAACTAAAAATTTAAAATACGGGTCGTGATAAATATTTACAGTCCGCTAGATTCTATTGTGAATACGCAGTACGAAAAGTAAGTTTTCGAAACAACAAGCTTTTCATTCAGAATTTTCAGAAAGATTTTATGTGTGCAGTTTCATAGTTTATTAAATAAAAGTGTAAGTTTCTGCAATATCCCGATAAGTTGTGATTTTTTTTTCTGACGGTGTCACATTTCATCCATTTAAAAAATTTTAGATCAAAAATTTGGTGTCTCCCTGAATCAATCTGAATTCAAACCTGCTGAATTTTTATAATTTTTGTACAAAGTTTGAGATGCCGATTTGTGTTCATATATTGTCTTTGTTAAATTATGAATTAGACTTTTGTATAAAATCAATAAAAAAATAATCAATCAAAAGAATAGGCGAAACCGGTCGACATGTCCCACTGCCATTATTTCGCTTATACGTACTTCATATGTATTTAAAAATGTCTGAATAGCTATATTTTGGTGCATTTCCCCTCCGTAGTTGGAATTCTGTATAATTTTACTATCAAATTAGGTATATGTCTAAGGAATACTTCATAAAAGTGATTAACTGTAATAATTTTTATATTATTTCTAAAAATATTTCTTAAAACGCCTGAAAAGAAATTTAATTTTGTGGTACGTTCATCATGGTTTCGGCAGTATTTTTGAAGTCCATTAGGCACATTTCGAAAATTAGAAATTCCATCCCTGGGTTGTGCACGTACGTACCAACAGACTTTGGATACGGCACGCGAACGCAAAGGGGCAAATGTTGTAAATAAATGCAAGATTAAAAAAAAGAGAAAAAAATTAGTGTGAGCAGCAGTAAAATTTGAAAAAATAAATGAAATAAAAAGAAAAAAATCCACCGCAGCAAAGCAGGGCAATGCATTGGTTCGGCGACTTGTAGAGCAAAGTTTTTGCAAAAGAAAAAAGTGCAAATTGCAGGAAAGTAAGTAAGTATGCGAGTAGAAAAGCAGTACAACGGCAAGCAGTAAAGTCAACCAACAACCATTGCCAACACAACGCTAAGGAAGGCAGTAAGGAGATCAACCGCAGCAGCAACAGCAGCTGTAAGAGAAACAATCAGGCAAAATTGCTACATTGCCAGTCAACTACATAAGCACATACCTACATACATATGTACGTACGTACTTTACAATACACGCATATTGGCGTGTAGGTAATTATCCAAGGACGCGTTTTGTGCTACGTAATGAAACGACCTTGAGTTTGACGTTTCGCTGAAGTGCTTGCCACCGCCACGAATGTACATACATGCATACATAAATATGTACATATATGCAGACATGTGTACGTATGCTTGTAAATATGTGCTGCTTAAGGGTGTGCGGTGTAGATAAGTCAGCGATGGAAGACAAATGAAGGTGAATAGATGCTGCTTGGATGGTTGTACATAGCAGGTTGCTGGTTGGTTGGTTGGTAGGCAGGCGTGCTGGAGCAAACTCGTGGCAACTTGGGGGCAATGATGGCAACAGCAGTCCTATGTATCGTAGATGAGTTGCTTGTAGGTTTGCGACCTGCACGCCTGATGCTGCCTCACTCACCACTGCCTGTGTGTGGTATGTAAATAATGCAACTATTTTTATAACATGTAGCCTCAGCAACAAAAGTGTTGATTGCTGGCAGCAGGCGGTGCTATGAGTGGAGTCGCAACCACAGCCCCTCTGTGCAAAAATGCAGTTTTCCCTCTGCATGGCAATGCATTTATTATTATTACCTTAAAATGGTTATCTGTGGAATTTTTACGATTGCAAACAACCATGCACACATGCATTGAAGTGGAGTACTACATACATACATACATACATAGATACGTAGGGCGCACGCAGCGAATGGTGCAACAAACTATCGGCATGCCGTTTTCGCGTCCCTTACTTCATTGTCGAAGCAGCTTGTTTTCGCATGGTAAGCGTATGAGTTCTTCAATTTTGTTCTGGAAACAATGTATTGCTGCATTGCTTTGATTTTATTTTTGTCATATTAGTTGCTGGAGATTTATGAGACAGGCGAGACAACATTGTGGTTAATAAGTTGGATTGCAGTGCCTAAAATGTTTACATACATATATATAGGTTTGTATATAGCTATACATAACAGGCTCGGCATTGCCTTGCTCTAAATGACTTATTCGTTAAAAATCGACTGTCGAATGCAAAAAGCAAACAAAAGTTAAGGCCTCCGTCCGAGTATAAAATAATGTAAATGTTCATTAATGTGGGAAAAATCATTAAAATTGTTTGAATGCCGCATTTTAATGAAATAGTTAAAAAAAAAAACAAATTTGGTCACTTTGCGATTCATCAGCGCCAAGACTGGTCTGCTGGGAGTCACAGTTAATGGATTTTTAATGGTACTTGCTTGTAAATACTGAAAAAAATTAAAATAAATTTGCTTTAGTAGGACTTAAGGTGTTGAGTGATTTTAAAGTTAATGATAAAATAAAAACTATGAACTTGTTAGCTTGAGATGTAAATAAAGCTCATTTATTGCTAAACAGATAGTGTTGACACTTGGTATTGATTACAATTATAGAAGATAGATTACTATATAGATAGATATTTATGTAGGATAGCGAAGTACTGCGACCAGTTGGTCTATTGTGCCATAAAGTCTTCATAACACATCAGCCAGCCCCAGAGACTATAAATTTCAGAATACATCCCGGCGGCAGGGAGTGAATGTGCTCCTCTCCTGGACAGAGAACCGCGCTGCTCATATCAGCTACACACTCCAGAAGCAGGTGTAATGAAGTCTCCTTGACAGAGACCTACTGAAAGAAAGGGTTTCGGTCCAAGTTCCTGATATAGAAGCCATCTGTATCTGCACTGATAGGTCCAAGATGGACTGAGGTGTAGGAGCAGGAGTTTATTTTCGAAAATACAGCATATTCCATTCCAAAGTTCAGGCGTGGCCTATAGAACAATTACAAATAGCGTTGTCAGTTTAAATAGAGCAATAATTTGTTCAGATTGTCAGGCAGCGCTATTTAGTTTATCATTTACTGAAACGAAGTTTAAGTCTGTTTTAGGGAGCAAGATGGAGCTCCGCTCGACGACTGTTTACATCTGTCGTGTCTGAGTCCCCGGTCAAACTAAACTTTCAACGAAGAAAATCACAGAGGAGATGGGCAGGGGTCCAGACTTGTACGATAGCACTTGAGCTTTGACGTAACTATAGTAGAATCGGATCAGTGTTTCTGCAAATAAGGACTAGGGTTAAATTGTTTAGGATACCTGTAACCATTACCGTCCATTGGCTGTGATGAAAACCTGCTTCTAGTATAGGAACTTGTCGGAAATATAATATGCAGCAGCTTGGTTGGATATACGCAACCAAGGTCTGACTTTATGCCCAGTCCCGACAGGAGAGTAGCATGATACAACCACAGACAGGGTTGGTCCCAGGCGGTTGATAATAATTAACTTTAAGTTTTTTCTGATTTTTCTTTTGCCAATCCTCTAAGCTTTTACCATTAGTAGGTTTTATTCTAATATCGTTTTTTTCTGCAATTTAAATAATATAATTATTACTCTTTCTATATATTCACTTGTATATTCACACACATTGGCCTCTTATGCTTAAACTAATGCAAGATTTTATTTCTTCTTCTCATTGCAGGTATGTACTCACCTCCCTAAAACTACAGTATATGTGTATATTCAAAAGGCGCTTATTATATCAAGTAGAAGGTAAATAAAAGGAAAATTAAAAAAATAACACTCTAACCATACTTCAGAATTTCCACCCATTTATTTAGTTTTCATCTAAAAAGACACAGCAGCTGCTCAAATTTAAGCTAAACGAAGCATTCGTTATGGCCCATCCCATCATCGCGTTTAACGGTATAGTCAAACTCGCCAGTAGCGCCCACTTTTATTGCTAATCAGCAGTTATTCAAATGTCTAAGTGTTAACTTGTAATTTCATAAATTCGTTCTGTTCTTTTTTCCCACAACTGCTGCTGGGGTTTTAGTGCAACTCTCTATACCAACAATTGTTCTTGCAACTATAACATGCATACATACATACATATATACACTCACGACCAAATGTATTTGCCCAAAGAATTTTCGACACCATATGCAAACTTTTTTATTTTAATTCTTTTCCGATAGCTTTTTAATAAAATATTGTTAATATTACAAAACAAAAAAAAAAAAAATACAATTTTTAAACTTTGTGCAAAGCTCAGAAAAAAATCAATAAATTTTTATGCAAACTTTTTACTCAGGAATATTCAAAATTTTTCATGGAATTTTTCAACTTTTTGTTCGGACTTTTTTGCAGCTAATTAAATTTTTGTATACCAAGTGCAAGTCTCTGCATTTGCATTTTTCCCATACCAGTATTTTCGTTTTTTTTTCATGGAAGAAAATGCGTATAAAAAAATTTCCAAAAATCAACGTCCTAGTCCTACGATCTTCAAATTTTTACTTTATGATACTAAAATTTAATAGGCTTCAAAACTGCATACTCCAAAATATTTTAAAAAATCTGATCAAAAAGTTGAAAATTCGCATGCAAATTTTTTTTTGTACAAAGCTTAGAAATTATATTTGAATACCTTTTGATTGTAGTATAATCCACACTATTATAACAAATTAACGGAAAGAAATTAAAATAAAAATTGCTGCACAAATTGTGAAAAATTATTTGGCCAAATACTTATGGCCGTAAGCGTACGTACATATATATGTACGTGGGTATTGCTTTCATTGTACTGAGTAGTTCCTACTCCTTCTTGACTGTCAATCATTTATGTACACTTTAGCTTAAGTTCCGGCTATTATTCTTTTCCTTTACCCTTTTGCCAACTAAATTGGTAGCTAAATTCTCTTAGTTATGCTTAGTATGGAAGTAGTTAGTCACTTAGTCAGCGCCCTGTGAAAGCTATTCATTTAATTTTTATTGCAAAAATTGTAGGAAGATTGCCATAGGTGTATGCTGTTAGAAGTTCAAATGGATTTTCACAATAGTCGCTTTGCAATAAATTTCGTCAAATGTCTTACAAAATGCAAATATGATCTTTAAGCCTGCAGTTAGTTCATTATGCTCACAAATATCGTTCAGTTAGGTTACTTATTTTGCCTTTCACCTCATCTGCTGGATTAGCTCAATGAAAGAAGGTTAATTCTTCTGGCAAATATTGGGGCCAAAGTGCTTCAGTTATGGAGGTATTTCACGTAGCCTCACAATGTTGATATCGCCATAATGAGAAGTTACGTATTTACGAAGGACAACTCACATTAAAGCTGTAGTTAATCTGCAGTAGAACCCAAAATACATGGCTGTTAACAAGGGAATGGCAAGTCGTTAGTGATATTAAAATGGTGCAATTTTTTCTACGTTTTCGGTCAATTTTCCACTACGCTTACACTTTCCTTTCCTTTTCCTTTCTTGTCTTGACTTTGAGTTTATATTATCTTTCCGTCTCGTACACTCGATCTCCATGGTTCTATCCTTCTTCTTCTGTCCTATTTTTAGTTCAATTTTAATTTCTTCTAATACCTCATATTTTCTTCATAATCCATTTTACTACACCAGTCCTCATTTCCATGTCTAGCTAACTCCCACCTCAGTGAGATAAAAGACAAGGACTCAGTTAGTAATAACAGGTATGTCGATACATTGGCGAAGGCATGAGTCTACTTGGAGGAAACCGAGGCTGTTGTACTGGGATACCTCCTCGGAGTCGTTCAAAGAGAAATTGGTTTGCATTTTCTTGGAGGGCTAACAACAAGATGGTTTGACTAGATATGCATAGGTATTTCCCATTTCACCTCTCCACGCCTGGGCTTATCAGCAGACCTGGGTTCTCCTTATTCCTTTTGTTCTTGTGGTCTCATTCCTCTGTCATCGCCTTCACGAGCATACGAGCTGTATACTCTGTGCTGTGATTAGAAAAGTCAATCATTCGAATTCGAATATTTGGCACTATGAATTTTTGTTAGTCCGTATAGCCTTTCGAATCGCATTGAGCTTCGAATGGCAATACAGAGTAAGTAGACCGCAAGAATTCACAAAATTTTCGTGAAATATGCAGCTAGCCGGAGAAACTCTACGCCGACAACAGCATGAGTGTGCAGCGTGCGGCTCTTGAGCGCTTTAGTTGTTCTTTAGATTTTGTTGTCTTTTTGTTGTTGTTGTTGCTGCATATTGAGCGCATGCAAATTGCATGCAATTTAACTGTTAATATTAAATGATCAGCTACACCTACAACTTAGCGATGGGTGGAATTGAAAAACCTCTAACAAAACGAAAATTGAAACAAAAAAGAAAATTACCAACCGTTAGCGGTGACTTGTTGTAAGAGCAGCAAGCTGGCTAAGTGTGGCCTTAGCCAAGGCACTTAGAGCGCCTGGGTAACAGTAAGATATGTACTTTCAGTTAATGCCTGGCCTACAATGTTGCACTCGTAATCTGCCAGCAATTGCAATATTATTTGGTGTAGCAAAGAGCGATTTTATGCGCGCATAAACACTCACACCTACATATGTAGACTCGTATGCTTATGGATACCCACCCGACCAAGGAGCGTATGCAAGCGGATGTTAAGAGTTTCACGATAGCTGCTCTTTGTTTTTTGCTTTTCAATCTGTTGAATGCATCGAGAATGTATTCGCTTTATAATGTTTCTCTAACATTTCTCGGAGAAAATATTTGAAAAACATTTTACACATACAATATTGTAGGCCTTATCTCACACCTTTGCTGAAATACAAAAAGCCGTAACTAACTAAAAACACAAAATTCACTTTTTGATTGATGATGGCATTTCGTCGCATTATAAGTCCCCACATCGTTTTATGCGATAAAAAATTTTAGTTAGTTAAGGCTTCTAACAAGTTTTAATTGCATGCTCAAGTTTTAAAGCATTTACTAAAATTCGATTTAAATACGTTTATATAAACTTAATTTTTACTCTAACACTTGAGAAAACTGAACTCTTGTAATTTTATATTCTGTTAAATATAAAACAACTCGTAAAATTTTAAAAGCACTCATTTTAATGGGGACAGGCTAGAATGGAACAGCTGTAATTATCGTAAACTAGTAATTTTAATGTTTACTGACGATTCTACTCTCGATGCATTATCGATGGGTAAACGAATCGAAATAATTTTCGAAAAAACCAAAAGGTTTTAAAACACAAGAAAAAGTCAATATATTCACAAATCTAGGAGCACCGAAACTTTTTTATTCAATCATATTCTAGAAATTTCAAAGTCATTAAAAAAAAAATACTGACGCCAGAGAGAAAAACTAAAAACGCGGTTTTACTATATTCGGTCCCCAGTTTTGTGAATATATTGGTTTTTTCGTGTGTAAAATTGTTTAATTTCTCGATAGCAAAACGAATCGAAATAACTTCCGCCTGAGATACGGTTTCACTATCGAAAACACTACGTAAAAACTTTTTTTACAAGAATAAGAGCTCTGCTGCCACATACTGAGCGGGTAATAATTTTACGATAATTTTTCGGAACCCATTCTCAATAGTTTTGTACGCGAAAGTGTTGCTTAAATTTCTAAAACGGATGCATTTTCGTGTACGTTGGTCGGGTGGGTATTAACGTATACATGTATGTATGCATGTGTATTAGGGTCGTCAACAAAAAAAAAGTCGGAAATTATTGTTATCGCTTTTAGGATTGTTATATACCGAGAAAAATTATACCGCTATTTTATTTCTTTTTTATAAAAAAAAAATATTTCGAGCTCGCTCAAAGCGCTTAAAGTTTTCCTTGTGCTTTATATGGCGAGAAACAATTTTTCGGAGAAATGGTATAGAATTCTTGTAAATCAATTATTTTCGATAGGACTTCCACAAACACACTCTTTAGGAGACTTCCAATATAACACCCAATTGTTTGTTTAACCATTTTCAAAAGTACCTAATTTTATATGTCCCTCAAAAACCTCGAAAAATACAGTGGAGGGATCCATAAAAAATAGTTAGTATTAAAAATGGTAAAATAAACAATTCGTTGTTTTACTGGAAGTCTCTTGAAGAAAAACAGATACTTCTGTAGTGTATTTTATTGTTGTACAATAATATTCCGACTTTGCTTCTTTTTTGGACTACCCTAATATGGTTGTGGATTTGCAAGAATATAAATAAATGCACATAAAATTTTAAACATAAGCGTGATGAAATTGTTTAACCTTGCGGCATTCAAAGTCATTGTGATTTCGGTTGAATTTAGTAAACTTGAAATTTCTGGCTTCCCGGTTTAGGAAGGTGCGCTGCAAGTGGCATAAGGATAAGAAGCAAACAAAAAAATACAGGTTGAAAAGTAGTACAAGAGTGCCTCTATGTTATTACAAATAACATAAACAGCGAGTATTGGCAATTATTGGCAATTCAGGAAAACCTTGAACGCTTCGTATTTGTGTAAAAATTGTTTTTGCTGCTACAAAAGTTTAAAAAAATTTGCAACAAAAACTGCAAAGCTTGTCTTAACTTAGATGAGTTTTATAGCCTATGCTATAATTTTTTGCAGTTTTTCTCCTTGAAACGGCTCTTAGTCCTCATAAAAAACAGCTATTTTACGCCGTTTTAACTTTAAAGTTCAACTTTGTTTATAAGCACCAATGGGTAGTACATACTTACTAGTTACTTAGCCCCTAGCCTCGGCGATTTATTTTGATTTCCTTCCTGCATACACAGCCTTACTTAACCTGTCTTCTCTTCTGCTCTTCAGTTAATTCTCGCTAAGCGCTTTTGATGGCGCAGCAAAGCGAATTTTGTCGAGCCTAGCCAACTTGGTCACGGCCTTAGCGGCTCCACCTCAATTTTAGGCTGGTCGCGCAGTCTGCTCAGTCTTGTTTTTATATTACAAGTATTTCATTTTTGCTGCTTTAAACTTCTTGTTTTTGGATTTGCTGCAATTTCGTTGCGTTGTTAGATGCGCTCTTAAAATTTTATGTTCATACATTAAAGCTCAGTTGGCTAGCTTGCTTACACTCTATGCGGTAATAGCTCATCCAAAGGCCCAGCGTCTTTTCTTACATATTTCATCTCTTTTGGTGTGTCATCACTTTCATAACAATGATTTTTTCTGCTTGGTTTTTTTTTTTGCGCTTTTTCTTACTTAAAATTTTCTACGACTTTTTCATTTGGCAAATTTATGGATATTGCGAAATTGTATTCTAAGAGCAAGTTTGAGTGAGGTAATACCTGATATGAATAGTTGGTTCATAGATATATTCTGACATAAATTCCAATGATAGTAGATATTTTTTAACAACTACGTACAATTTAATGTTCACTTAGAAGCTGATAAAAAGTAAGTATTTTTGGACTACCCCGCAAGAAACGTGTGGACAAAAAAAAGTAAAATTCATTCATTATGAGACGGGTAACATAATAAAAATAATATTTTGAAGCTTAAAAATTCGCTGTTGCTTGGTCGAGATTCTCCTCCAATTTGTAGCGTGGTTTTCATTAGAAGCCTTTTCATGGATCCAGTGGAGAGAGAGGCACACTGGATATAGTAGCACCATTTTGGTACCTTAGAATCCGTGGAATAAGTTAATGAAGAATGTAGAGCATCTTGGGGGAACGAATCCTACTCCCAATAATTCCTAGAAGTAAGTTTGTTTCCACTGGTTGGTTCATTCTGATAATAGTGCTACAGCTACAGCTGTACACTTATTGAGTACAATTATTGAGTAAGTCGGTTATTTTATTATTTGAGGTTAGCTTAGATTTGTCCTAATGAACAATCGCGCGGTAGTCTGTTACGATGTCGAATTCCGATAGATGCACTTTTAGATCGTAAAGTGGCTCCCAGCCAACGATGAGAGTATCAATGCGTCCCACTAGATGCGCTTATAAGCCGCTCGGTGACTTTAGACAACGGTGATAGTATTGGTAAGATGGATCTTCGATGGCTCCGGACAACGGTGAAAGTATTGGTGCGAAACGGTAAATAAACTTGTAGATAGCCTCTTGGCTCCAGACAAAGTTGAGATTATTAGAGTACGAGCGCTGGCGGATGAGAGGTTGACACTGGCGGATACTGCTGTATATCTCTCAGGGCTCTCGAAAACAGAGAAAGCAGCAGCGATCTACGAAGAGAACTCCGTAAGGAGTGCATAGTTTTCGTTAATATGAACATCCCTGATAGGTCAGGTCAAGTGACACGGTCTACGATTTTACGGTGGTGGCTAGTTGAGCTCAGAAACCTTTGGACTGAGCTTTTGTTTTCCTTGTAAAAAACTACATCTGCTTACTTCGAAATGTTATATATACATATATCTATACTCGGTTCTCCAAATACTTCGTCAGCGTAGGTAATGGCACTGCAGCCTTTACCCTCTAATCGAATAAGTAAGGTGTTAACTGTTAGATTTCAACGCAGTTGAGAGAGCAATCTGTTCCCAAAGAAATGCTAGATATTTTCACTGCATGACAAATTTTTGAGGTATCAGCTGGAACGACAGTCCTTAACCAGATATATGTACATAGATCTGGCTCTTTACGGTTACTGAGCCCCAACTGCCGTGGCAACGACTACATCAAACGTCTTTTGTATAAGCTTGGCTTAAGAAAATCACTAAGAAAACTTATAAAATACGTAACAATTGACTTGTGCTGCTTCCTAAGCAACTGATACTGGTTTTTCACAGAATTTCTATTTTTCGCTGCGATAGCTCGATATTCATAGACTAAATACTCCTTTAGTTAATTTAAATTATGCTTACGGATCGATTTTATATCAGCTACTTACAGTGACTCAAACAAATGTCCACGTGTTGATTTTCTTCTAATATTCATAATGTTTTTCGAACTAAATTTTTATTTTGGTTTTTATATTAAAATATCGTCTAAGCTTTAACCAAATGCGTGCAAATCACAGTTTCAAACTTCATACAAAATTTAGGAAAATTCAACAAATTTTCATCAAAACTTCAACTTTTCATCTACATTTTTAGAAAATTTTTGGGTTTGCAGTTTTATAGGCCATGAAATTTTAGTCTAATGAAGTGCAGGTTTCAAACGGCTGAAAATCGCTTTGATTTTTAATATAACAAGCGCAATTTACAAAAAGTTGCGTTGATGTTTTGAAATTTTGTTGCTGACGGTCTCTCGCATTTTATTTCATAAGAAATTCATACTTATATGAGAAAAAGTGCAAAAATCCGTCACCAAAAAAAAAAATAAAATTCGGAATAAAAAGTTAAAAGTTATTGATAAAATTTTGTTCAATTTTCCTAAATTTTGTATAAAGTTTGAAACTGTGATTTACACAGTTTTGGTTGTAGCTTAGGCGATATTTTTATATAAAAATAAAAAGAAAAAAATTTACCTCGAAAAACATTACGAATATTTGAAGAAAATCAACACGTCGTCATTTTTTTGAGTCACTGTATATACACAACACTACCTGAATAATCTACATATGAATATAGGAATATAAATACAACTCGAATCAGCGCTTTAACTTGCCCAGTAATGACAGCGCTGACCTAACCTGTCCCAATTTGCTTTACGATACTTGTTTTGGTATGTTTTCTATCACGCTTCTTTCGTCTAGCATGAAATGGTTGATTACCCCCATAATAATTCTTCCTTTTTTACCATCACCACGCTTTTTTATACAAATGTGTACACATCACTTATTTTGGCTTTTAATCGCCTACTTTTGTTTACCTACGAGTATTTCATAGAATCACGATTCACGCGTCTGGATTACCTTCTAAAATTTCGCAGCTTTATTACACAAGCACTTACATACTTATGTATGTATATACAAATGTATTTGGATACTTGCATATATGGGTGTAATAAAAAAGTTGTGGTGAAGTTGAAAAGCAAATTACGTTGCTTTGAATTTACTTAGCAGCATATCAGGTCAATTGAACGGCATGCCAAAAAAAAAAACCAAAGCTCGAAAAAATTTTAAATTCTTCAAGCTGAGCCCCAATCATTCCGAATTTAATAGCGTACTTTAATGGAACGATGCTGGTGGTGGTGATCGTGTTGTTGTTGTTGTTGTTGTTGCTGCTGGCACTGTTGGTCAATAATTGCTATTCTTGCTGAGCTAAATAGTTAAATGCGCCCAACCACAGCTGTCTGGCTGACTCGCAGTTGGGTGAGCGCGCGCTTTTGTGTCTGCTGGTCAGCTGGCTGACTTGCTGACATTCTGCTTGAACATTTATCTACAATCAACGCCAAATAAATATTTAAGTGTGACTGCAATAAAAGCGCGCCCCTCAGCGCACTTCTGCCGCTGTCTCAAACTCTGCCTCTGCCTCTGCTTTGGCTAAATAGTTAGCCCAAGTAATAAAGCAGTAATCTTTAAATGGCTGTTAACCTAATTTTTGAGCATTCGAGCGACAGGCAAAATACACAAATTGAATATGTATTTATTTCGTGTTCGATATGTGGTACACTCATACATACACACATACTTACATATGTGTGTTAATGCATACAAACTGCAGGCGGGTAAAAGCGCATTCACCAAATGTATTTAATGCTGGTGAAAATGGAAAAAAATGGACTTACTTTTCCAGTCGCCTTCGACGCTTGCATAAATATTTAATCTTAAGTATAAAATAAATTACAAAGCAAATCATCGCCTACAGTCAATTGGCGAACATGTGATAAATTTCCATGGGATTCTCGTATAAATTTTTGCTACACAAAATATTCCTTTATTTATCGGCGTTTTTTTATTTCTCGCAAAAAAATTGTGCATCGATCGTTGCCTTTTTTCGATGTTTTTCGCAAAGTGAAAGGCTTTTGTTGGCAGCAATGCTTCCTTTATATTTTTATTATTTTTTTGTTCTTTTTGTTGCTTGTACAGCTGTCGCTATTTACTTAAGTTGTTACTGTTGTTCTCGCTGTGCCTAGCTAACTTTTCCCGTCTGCACGCCTTTGCGGTTTTTTCAGCAACAGTTTTTTATTTACTTTTTTTTAACATTTTCTTATACAATTTTTGTATTTCGTGGAGTAAATAAATGTCCCCAACGAAAGCAATAACAGCAAAAAAAAACGCCAAAAACAATAGCGTAGCCGCAGTCGCATTAACAACCAAGAATGAGCCATTGAAATGCCAAAATTTACATTAACATTGGCAATGACAATGCGAAAAAAATATGTACTCGTACTAGCACCAACTACCACACAATACCAATAACAACAATAACAGAAATTGTAACCAAAACACGCGCAACACGTTCCCTCGCTTAGGTCATAAATAATGCATGAATTTGTTTGGTCAGTTTTCCGCTTGTGCGCGCAGATACTTTTCTCTGAGCATTTCGGAGGGGCGACCGAGTGGGTCGATGTGAATACTTGCTTATAGGAAAAATATAATATCACAAGAACTAGAATAATAGAAGATTAAAATAAAATAAGAAAAAATGAAAAAAAATAAACTAAAGAAATAAATGGTAATATTTATACCCTGTTGTAAAAGTCACAAGTATGCATAGCCTTTTGCAGATTTTTTTCTGAGGGGACCTCATTGTGACACCAGCTTGGAACTGCACACACATCCGAAAACATGATTTTCAAGAAAGTCCATTTTTGCAGAATTTGCTTTTCTTCTTTTCAGGATCTTCAAACTATTTAAAAGCTACACACAGCATTTTTTGAATATTTATTTTTTTTTTTTCAAATATATATCTATTAAATTTTTTCAATTTTGAAAAATTGTTACGACAAAATTTCGCCGAACTCTTTTCGCTTTTCAAGATTTGTAGGACGCTTAAAGAGCTGCTCAGAAGATTTTTTGTTTTTAGTGTTTCTTCAAACATTAAATTTTTTGGTTTTGAAAATCTTTTCGACTAAATGTTGCAGAACATTTTTCCCCCTTTTTTGAGGAAATCTAGAACTATTGAAAACCTACTCAGAACAGTTATATTTTTTTTTAATCACACTTTTTTTCTTTGACTTTTAAAAAAAATTTGTTGACTTAATTTTGCAGAATTTTGTTTCTATTTCAGGAACGCTAGAACTATTGAAAAGCAACTCTGAAGAGTTTTTATTTTTTGTCTTAAAACTAAAAATTGTTTAGCTTAATTTAGTAGAATTCATATATTCCTTTTTGGGAAGCCTAGAACTATTGAAAAGCTACACACAATAGTTCATTAAACTATTTCGACTTTTTGAGGAAAAATTTTTTTTGGCATAATTTTGCAGGACTTCTTTCCTTTTCAGGAACTGTAGCTGTTCAAAAGCTACTTAGAACAGTTTTTTCCCCCAAAAACGAAACTTCTTCCACTTTTTTGAAAAAAAAATCGTTATTTTTTCAATTTTTTTTTGTCTTTTTCACAAAATCTAGAACTACTGAGAAGTTGCTCAAAACCCTTTAGTTTTTATTTTATTTTTTCAAACATTAAACTTTTTTGTTTTTTTTTTTGTTTAATATTTTTTCGGCTTAATTTGTGCAGAACCTTTTTCTTTCCAATAGAATAGTTAAACATTTTTTTCAAACATAAATTTTTTTTCAAGTATTTAGAAAAAAAAATGTTTGGCGTAATTTCTCAGAATGTTTTCTTTTTCTTTTTAGGAACTTTAGATCTAGCAAAACTACTCAACGCATTTTGTTTTGTCTTTTCGAGACATTCCAAATGTCAACTTCACAAACATTGATTACACTTTTACATAGGAAAATTTTGGGAGCGCCTAATACATACTATGTGGTTCTTTCAGTCTTTCTACAAAAGACATGAAAAGTTGCTAAGCCTAGTCGATTAAAGTGTGGTCAAGGTTCATGTTGCACTTAGAAATGTAACGTATCCCCTCCTTCAAAGGTGCATTGTACAGTGCGTTGCATATTTCCAGCAGCAACTAATCCTAATTTATGGTTGACCAAATCTATGGCATCCCTGGAATTGAACCAAGTATTTGCTCATGTTGTTGGCAAAGGTGTCAATGTGCCTCCTTAGCTGACCTATTACCTTCGATAAAGTTTTATGCAGGCGAGTGATTTGTAGCAGCATCTCTATTGACCCGAATCCCTGCCGCTACTTTTGAGTGAGGGCAGCCATGTACCCCTTCCACTGATGTGCCCTTTTCGTTTTGTAAATCTATATTACTTTGCAGTCAAAAATCGAGACTGGCTCGATTAAAAAAAAATATCAAAATAAACAGCATAACTCTATAGCATTTGGTGTAATAGATTGTGGTGCAGTTGCAACATTACGTTGTATAACATTAAGGCGCGGCAACGCCCCGAAATCTTATAAGTATTTGTCTACTTTCAGCTAAACGCATTTATTATGTGTGTAAGCAGTTCTCGTTTTTAATTATTAATAACAACATTCTTACTTATGCTAAAAAAAGCATACTGAATTAAGTGTAATTTCGTCATTTCGAGTTTGAAATTAAAAACTGTACTGTCTTTATAGCTGTACTTAATATGCACGTTTTTATTTCGATTTTTTATGAATCGCGCATTCCATCGCATACATAAATATGCAACTTTTATACTCTTCTATTTCGAAATCGTTATCCTAACGGTGCGACAGACAAACAATTCATTCAACAAATTTCATTACGAGTTCGTTGCTTAAGTCTTTCGTTTCCGCGTTGCTGACTGATGTGTAGACTGAGTGTACTAAATGCAAATTGGTGGCAACTGCGATTCTATTGTATCTCGTTTTTTTTTGTTTTTGCTTGCTGCTACTGACAGCTGCTGATATTACCGTAATACAATTATCAATTCGTTTTTTTTTTCTAATTAAATTTTTGTGCAATAAAATTTGAAATGGAAAAATCTTTTCTTATTTTAACTGACAGCTGTTAAGTGATAGAAAGAATGAAAAGACGCTTGCTTAGATTATGCAAATGATTGTTTGTTGCTTTGCAGAATATTAGCAAGCCAACAACTAAAATAACAGCGCATTTAGCAGCATTTGTTAGCTAATTAATGGCTTAATTCATGACGCCTGGCTGACTGTGTCTGTATGATTGACCAAGTGCAATTGTAGTTATTCTGTCTGTCCGCCACATGCCAATAAGTGATTAAACTGCGGCACCGTACGTAGCTAATGCGCTAAGTTCTCCATTAGTGGTGTAAAGTGAATAAGGCGAGTAATAAAGTGTGAGCAAAGATATATTTAAAGCACATACAAATATACCATGTGCAAAGATATGTATGTACATACATTAAGGTGGAGTGAAATTACGATTTTTGAAGTGAAATTTCTTTGTTTCGGTTGGGAGTAAATGCAAACATAAATATAACAAAAAAGCGTCACACTCTTTGGACTCTAATTCCAAACGATAAAGCAAGAGAAAAAATAAGGGGGTGTAGCGGAGGTTGTTGCCACATATTTAGAAAATCAAATTCAATTTAAATTAATTAGGAAATTGAGATACGTATCACAATTGGCTGTCAGAGGTAAGTTATTTAAAAAGGTTAATGTTTGAAAATATTTTGAAGAGCGTTGCCACCTGTTTGAACGTCAAATTTAATTAAATTATGCGCAAGTTATATAAAATACTAAATTATAGGTGTTAAACGAAAGAGTGCTAAGAAATCTTTAGTTTTAATATTTTTGAGCTGTCCGAAGATGGTTGCCACCTGTTTGAAAAGTTAAATTCAAAATTTTTAATATATTCAATGAGTTATGAAAATACAAATATCAATCAAAATAACTTAAAAAGACTTTATTTCCAAACTGTATTTAGGAGGGTTGCTACATGTTTCAAAAATCAAATCCTACTTGAATTGCGGCAGTAAGGTAATTGAAACATGCATCGCATTATGGGTGTCAGACAAAAGCGTGAAGTTAGTTAAGTCTGTTAAGTTTGAAATTAAATATACCGAGCCATGCGAGAATTATCTCCACTCGGAAACGGATGGACGGATGTAGCTGCCACGCGGATCGCTTATAACTGTGACTACCATTTAAAATACATTTTTAGGTTTTTGCAGAGCGTTGCCATGCGGATTCACAAGTAATATAGTAATACGGGTAATAGAGACGGAAGTTTCACACACATTCTAGCGCAGATATAAAAGTGCAAAATTTTATTTGTCCGGTTTTACATTTCGAGCTGGCCTGTCAGGGTCATATTTAAAAAAAATGGGAAAAACTCTACTTTACAGCTTTTTCAGTGACCATTTTAAGAGGCGTGTTTTATACTACTTTGAGGTTGCTGAACACCCAATTTTTTTTACATTTATTTTTCCAAACAACGCTTTTCGAGATTACTATTGGCAACAATTTAGAAGGTCACGAACACGGAATTTTCCTGAAAATGGGTTTTTTTCCAAAATAAATGGCTATCAAACTCGTCTTCAGCGGGTACAAATTAGTTTTCAAAACACCTTTCGAAAAAGTCCCTTAAAGATATAAAAAAAGAGCTTTTTCCTTTAAAAAAAAAAAAAGTGTATCCACCATAATGTAAATATTTCCTCGATAACCCATGCATCGCGCACTTTTTTTTATAACATAAACAAAATTTTCTCTCCTCTCTCATGCATGCCTTCAATTTATTTTTATATTCGATTTCCTGTTCGTAAACTTCTGGTTGCTCAAGATTTGTCTTCTTGACATTTAGCCACAGTCGCGCCTACATTTCATTTACTTTTATGCTTGTAATGTAATAAAATTAAAAACTTCAACTTACTTACTCGCATGCATTATGCAGTGTGAAGTCAGTAACGAACTTTGTTTTTTTGTTTTATTTTTATTCTTTTACCTTGCCTAGCATTTGGGTGTGGGCTTTGTCCGCTTTGCTGACACCTTTACTGCCGTCATTTGGCACTCTTCGGTTTGCTTGTTTGCGCCCACACACATGCACTTTAGAGTCATTGCGGACATATCACACAAACATACACACTTGTACATGCAGTTGTGCGCATGTGCATACAGCATCTAACTGGCACCTAAATAACCACAAGCATGTAGTACATGTATGCTAATAAGAAAATATTTCGAAGTAAGCCATTAGCCATATATTTTGTTCAACGTTGAAATTACTGTATAATTGCTTAAATGGCGGCATCAATAGGCGAGATGTTAACTTCTTTATGCTTTTAGTGATTTTGTAAAAATTTCGTTTCTTAATAATGTAATGGGTGAGAGCTGTTATAAAATGTGTGAATGGAAATTAGTCGATTAGAAATGAAATGCTTTGTGATTTTCTGGGGATTTCAAGATTTTTCAAAATTTTCTTGGAATTTTTTTTTTTTTTAATTTCTTGGCACAATTTCACCAAAGCAAATTTAATTAAAAATGTTTTTACGTCTTGAAATTATTATGAAAAAATCATTTTATACACTTTAGCAAAAGGGCGTTTTAGAGGTGTACTTAGATAGCACTGAGTTACTTCTCTTTTCTAAATTATGCAAGGTGGAACCTTTCGTACTGCCAACTTAATGGTACCAGCCTAATTTAAAAAAAAATAAGACCTAGTGCTTAGAGGTAACAACAATTAGGCGGAACGCATTAAGGAAGACGCTAGGCTGCTGTGCATTTTTAAAAATACTTTTATAATAGAGATGAAATTCTTTCAACAAAATAGGAAATTTTTAATTTTTTTTTATAATAAACATACATTAATTTTATTTTTTTAATTAATTTGATTTAAATTTTTAGTTTCCATTGTTTTGAAAAGATCAAATGTATATATTTTTAATTTCCTTTAATTTCTAAAAACTTATTTTATATATGTTTTTCTTTAATTTTTTTGTTTCTTAATTTAATTTTATTCTTATATTTAGATGTAATTGTGCTAAGATTAATATTTTTTTACATTCATTAATTTTTAGGAACTTATTTAATTAAAGGGTTTAAATTATATTTTTTTTTTAGTTTAAATTTCTTTTTGTTTTTTGGTTTTATAGTTTAAAAAAATAAAAATATTATTATTTTTTTAATTTAATTTAATTTTTAGAAGCTTCTTTTATTTTTTTTCTTGGTCTTAGTTTGGTTTGTTTTTCTTTCAATGAATTCATTTTCTTTTAATTTTTTGATTTTACTGTTTGAAAGAGAATACTTTTTTAATTTCTTATGGCCTTATTCATAAAAAATAAACCTTTTACAAAGTTACTTTATTTTTTGTGAATAAGGCCATTATTTTTTTTATGATCTTATTTTGTTTATATTTTTTATGAGTAGTATTTTTGACTTTTTTAAATTTAATTTTTATATTTTGTTTTAAAAATAAAAAAATATTTTATTTTAATTTAATTTAATTTTTAAGTACTAGTTCCTTAATTTCTGATTTAATTTTTTCTCATTTTATTATTAGATTTTATTGTTTTAAGAAGAAAAATTATCTTTTTTAACAATATTTTTATTTAGTTTGGATTTATTTTCATTTCGTACTTATTTTAATTTTTTAATTAAATTTTCTTTTATTTAATATTTTATATTTTTTAATGTAAAATATAAATTGAAGTTCTTTAAGTAGTACAAGTTATTTTGGGGAATTTTTTCTGGAATTTGAAGGAATTAGCCTTAAAAGAGTTGGCGTCCCTGGTTGCCATACTCATCGTGGCCGCTGAGCCTTTACCAAGTTGAATGCCATGGTTGGAAAAGACGTTTTCTGCTAGGGTATCATAATCATTTAAAGAATTGAAAATACAGATGCCTACAGTGTGTTCCAGTGTTATGACAACTTGCAAGATTTTTCTATCAAAGCATGTATCAGTGGAGTTGAAAGGAGCAAAATTAACCAAGTTGTACCTATCAACATTGGTCGGTATCCAAAATACGACTCTTGTTAGATCTTTACGCAAATAAATGTAACTGTATATAAGTTATTGCTGTATTGTAATTATAAATTATCTTATTGTTAGTACGATACTCCTGAATTCTTTCTTACCCGCAGTATTCTCAACCTAATTAAGATTAAACTTTTTAATGCGAAAACTGTAATAAAAAATCATTGCCAATGGCGCAAAAACATTAACGCGATTTGTTTCGATTTCACGCAGTAAATCATTATTCGTATTAATCAAGTAACAAAACAAAAAACTCGCAACAAAAAAGTGGTTATATTTTTCGAAAGATATTTCAATTGATTAAGTAAGCAATCGCCCACGATTGGCGCTGAATTCTAACAAAACGATTGAATTATCAAAAGAATGAAACCCCATAAAGTGTGGATATAATTGGTTGAATTTTTTAAGTAAATACCAGAAAGAATAAATATGCCACAACTCAGCAGCTCGCCAGATCAGCGATGGTCGCCGCAGCAGAAAAGGCAATTATTGGGTTTGAGAAAAATAGCAGCAGACATCGAGTAACAGTTACAGTTTGTGTTGTATTTTCTAAACTAGAAAGTGCGGGTGTTGTTAGCGCTATTCGGGTTTCTCTTCTTTTTTTCTCATGTTGTTGTCAGTGGCGATCTGCGCGCGCGATCAGCATTCGAAAAAAAAGTGAATAAGTTAAGCGCAAGCATTATTGGTGCGATTCGCTTTTGTTCAAACGCTGCTTTCGAAATTGGATTTATCAGCTCAGCATAAGCGTCGAACACAGCAACTGCCTAAGCCTAACTTTAAGTGAAGCTTTGACTACAGTTTCGGATTTTAACCGCTGCTTATTACTTGCACTCAGCCGGGCGCGCGTGCGCTCACTAACATAAACAAAAAGCCAAAAATCGCCTAGTCAGGCTTCCTGCCATTTGCCGTTTGCGGTTTGCTGTTTACTTATTGACTTCCTAGTCATCGTGGCTGCCTGATAAGAATCTGCTCTAAATTTTCTTGACGTTCTTTTTTCAGGCTGCACAATTTTACTTAAATATGTGTATGTATGTCTGAATATATTGGCTTTTACAAAGTGTACGCAAGTAGAAGTAACTGTTTTTCTTGCGCGCACAATTTTTCACAGCCAATAAATCTGCCGCGCAAGAAAGTAAGAACTGACTAACAAGCTGACAACAGGCTGTGACAAGAGTGTGGAGCGAAACGATGAACGCAGTCTGCGCACCAACAGGCAGCTGAACAATAGCTGCGCGCTGATAGAAAGCGAAAGAGTTGGCGCGAATGCGGCCAAAAGCGTGAGCGTCTATGAGTGTGCACGCGCGCGCGCGCGCTACTATCTTTGCGGCAAGATCGTCGCGCACTGATCGCGCGGCGATTTGAATGCGTTTGCATCCGTTTCGTTTTGCTTGCTTGCATGTGCACGCTCTTACCGCTCGTTCGCGCTGCTGTATGCGTTTTTGCCATGAAATTGTTAGCGGCAATTCGTTTTCGATTTTTTCGCAAGTCAAGTTAGTATTTAAATGAATTGCGCGTTTCTTGTTTGTTTGTTTGTCTTTTTCTGGTGTGCTTGCGTTTTACTTGGTTGCATGTGGCATTTCCATTGTTGCGCGTTGTCAACGCGCGATCGGTGCGACATGTTGGTTTGGCTGTGTGCGCGCGTTCGCTGAGATTGTTCTGTTTACTGATTTTTGTTGCAGCTACATTTGTATGTTTCCTGCTGCAAGGAATGCTGTCAAGTTTGTGGCATGCATTTTTTTGCAATTGTTGTTGATGTGTTTGTTGTTGTACCGCGTTGTTTGTCAGCACTTTTACTGTGTTGGCTGACTTCCTGCCACAAATTTGGTCATTCAACTTTCACAAATGAATAAGTGATAAAGACAGTAAGGCGAGCGCGCATTTTTTGGGGGCAAAAAGTGCCACAATATTGCAAGGAACCCCACTTAAAACAACACTAACCAAATGATGAATGAGGTGAAAGAAATGTAAATAATTTTATACTGAAAAAAAGCCACTTGCTGTCACCAAGTTGCAATGTTGCTTGATGAGGGTATTTTGACTGCAGCCTGTTTTCTAGAATTAACTTCACTTGTGTTCATTATGCCATGAAATGCTGGCTATAGCGAAAGAGGGATAAGGATTATTGATTTACCATTCTGTATGTGCGAACAATTTTGAAGTAATATGCTGAAAGTAATGCACTCAGTGACTTTTTTAATTGTAGAATAGGTTGAAATAACCGATTAGTGGTCAAATTTTCATATATCGGCATTCTTCTGATACTGAAAAACGATATAATCTAGGGGCGTACAAACAATTAGAGGATGATATAGCTTGCGCAATTTTAGTCCTGATTATACGTGTTATAGGCGATATAATCCGCAGAAGTATTCAAGAAATCGATACGTTACAATTCGATCATTACACACATGTATTAAATACAAAGCAACCTTACCTGCCCCTCATCTACCCGCTAAGGTTAGGTTAAACGGGCAGCTCTGCGAGGAGTCCACGAAGACCCATTACGATGCCCATTGGGGGTTACCCCAAGCATATCCCTACATGTCTTCGAACCATTTTGATTTTCTGACGAATCCTAGCAGTCCTTCCAGAGGAGCTTTCCCCAAGGTATTCAGGTTCTCGAAGAAATAGTATTCAAGAAATTTGAGGCGTTTTCTTCGAAGTGCTGGGCACTAGCAAAGGAAGTTCTGGACGGATTCTAACTCCTCCTCATTTATTTTTTAGTTACATTTATCTACTATTAGAAAAAGTATTTCCGCAAATCAGGGACAATTTTAAAATTCCGTTCTCCATCCCTGATATAAATATCAGGTTTAAAAGAGGATCAGAAACAAACAGCATTTGCCAAAGTAAAAAGTAAACATTTGCACCAGGGTTGCATTTAAAATGTCATTCAATTAGCATTCCATTAAGCGCTAATCGAGCAATTTAGAATTGAAATTTTGTATGGTAAATCGAGCTCAATTAGCGCCTTAATCGAGAAAGCTTGGCTAATTGCTCGATTAGCGGCCTGTCTGAACATACTTGAATAGTAATTGTTGTTGTTATTGTTATAACCAATGGAGTACGTGACAACGACAAAGCAGTGTTTATATTCTACGCCAAAGTTTTAGGCGCCGTAGTTAAAGTAATATTCGTGTGAAAAGTTTTGTCATTAGCGTGGGAATAGGGCTGTAAGTCAGTGGAACATTGAGTCGAAATAATTTTATAAAAAAAAATGTTCAAGTGCTAAATATGGGCACATTATAGCGGTATGGGGTACGAACAATTATCAATGTGGGATTGTGGAAGGTCAAAAAAATTAGATAGATTTTCCAAGTTCTCACTAATAGTTGAACAATGTAAATATTTGAGGCCTTGAGAAAGTGTAAAAAGAGTTAGGAAAACGGATGCGCGTGTGGAGTAACAACTTCTATGTAAACTTAAGAGATTTTCTTGCAAATTTAAGAAGCTTGCAGAGAAAAAATAAATAGCCTGAAATCAACTCTTGCTGGGCACCTTTTTAACCACACACATTGCTATCAACGTGGTAAGTGTAGCCGCATTTTCGGTAGTGCATGCGGCCGTAAGGTACCTTCAGAGGATTGACGTCTGTTCGCCCCCTGTCGTTAAGAACATTGGGACCTTCTACTTTTATTGTCCATGTAAAGAAGAAAGAAAAAGAGAAAGTATCATGTAGCTCATTCGTATATTATCGTAACCTTGAACACACTTACCTAGAGGGTAGTTCACCCTTTACTCCACCTGTAACTTACTTTCGCGCAGTGTACCAGTCTCAGTCGTAAAGGTCGATATGTTTTAGGCTACTGCGCAGAAGATCCTCAGCTTCCTAATAAACCTATGCAGAGGTACGTATAGAGCCCTTCCTCATAAGGAAAGAAAGGAGTGTATTTTGGTCTTTTAACTCCAAAGTTGGGCCTCAACAAAACTTGGTGTTTTGATGAAAAAGTAGCCTGCAGCAAGGAAGTAGGGTGTGTTTGGTCAGTACTAGAACTTTTAAAAATACGACTAATTGCAAGACTACGATCCGCGTTAATGTGAGTAACTTTGCAAGAATATTTTCCGCCTCCTACAAGGCACTCGTAATATACGTTATTAGATTATGGAAAACCAGAGAAAGCGGAGTAGGAAAGCGATTACTTAATCTTAAACAAAAATTAGATTGCATATACTTTCTTGCTGTGTATGTAGTAATAATTTATACCGTAGTCTGCATGAACATACGCACTTAATTACTATCTAAATAACTACTTTTAATAGTCTTTTGATAGAACAAATGGTTCTTTAATATATAATAATAATAATAATAGATTGGCGCTTACACATATGTTAGTGTTTGGCCGAGCTTCTCCTCCGATTTGTGGTGTGCGCCTTGATGTTGTCACACAAAGCGGAGGGACCTACAGTTTTACGCCGACTCCGAACGGCGATTGTTTTTTTATGAGAAGCTGTTTTTCATGGCAGAAATACACTCGGAAGTTTGCCATTGCCTGCCGAGGGACTACCGCTGTTAAGAAAAAACCTTTTTTCTATATTTTTTGCGACGTTGCTTTGACCAGGGTTTGAACCCAGGCGTTGCGGAGTGGAAGCGCGCACTGCTTACCACTACACCACTGCTTAATATATAGCATTTAGTATACCAAAACGTAATTAATCTACTCCCCATGCGTCCAATTAGAATTCAGAATCTTAAAATCAAGCGCACCTTTAGTGAGCCATTAAATTTATCCAGCTGAAAGCCATTTGCCAGCGCGTATCAATATAATCATAATTTTTGGGTATTTAAATATACACTTATCACATAGCAGCAGCAGCGAGTGGTGCTGCGTAATGCTGGTGGTCCAATTTGGACACGCGCCGCAAGTGGCAACAACGACCTATATTTAATGCTGCAAGCAAAACAAAACGAAGTGGAGAAAATTGGAGAAACTGTGGAGAAAATCAAATAGGAGTTGAAAATGAGAAGAGGAAAATTAATTTCTTTGGCAGTTACATTCTAAAAGGTAAACACTCACCCGACGGTTACTTGCCGTGGCGCAGGCGCAATTGCTAGCTTAGTAGAAGACACTAAAACGCAGCGTAGTTGTTGGCGGCTCCCAGTAAGAAAGTCAAAACATAACAGTGGAAAGTTCATTAAATGCGCGCCACATGTGGTGACAATGCCGTTGAGCAGCACTTGAAATATACTATATTAACATAAAAAAAGAGGCAGAGTGGTATGAGCGTGTGCAACAACAATTAATGATGCCACCAAAATGGCAGTTACAAGGCCGACGAAAAAGTTGTTACTAAACTGATGGTAGCAATTTAAAAAGCTTTACGTTTTTATGTGTGTATGTGTGTGTGTGTGTGTGTGTGTGGTTATAAATGCTTATGTATGTAAGTGCAACATGGGGTACTGCTGCCTCATATGTAACAGTAAATAGCTAAACTGAAGCCGGAAAAAGAAATGAGTTTAAACAGCAAAAAGCACTTTTTTTTGTGAAAAAAAAGTTTTAAGTTTGGAAAAGCATAACTCCTAAAACGAAAACAAAACAAAATATACCAAGCTTCGCATACCACCAACAACCACACGCCAGCGATACTGTTTTATAAATATCATGTAATGAGTGCAGCAACGCTGTCGCGCGCTAGAAAGCACCATCCCATACAATTTTTCATGCGGCTGCTGCCAAAAAAAAACCAATAGCGCGATGAAAGTCCAAATAAGAAGCGCAGCGCAGAAGCTTGGAAATTGGGTCATATGCGCAGTTGCTACTGATCGCAACAATGTGGCACCTATGTGTAATACACTAATAGTAGGCGGTAGTACAGGCCGCTGTTGGAAACGGGCGCTATATGGTAAAGCACAAAATAAATGATGCACCCTCTACAGCTGTTAATATTGCAGTGTTAATGATCCAACACTGTTCCACGGAGATGAGGACGATGCTTCATGTGGTGATGGGTGCAGCCAAGTAGCTGTTGACGGGTTAGAAGAAAATTTGGCAATGTTGAGGGACTTGTTTTGAGTTACGAAGAAGCGTTGAAGTTTAAACACAGTAGTTGACAAGTTCATGAAGGGAAATTAAGGTATATTGTATATTGCTTAAGTAGTAAAAAAAAAGCTTCGAAAAGTATGCATCGCAGTCGTTTAATTTCACTCATTTAACTAGCGTACAAACACCTCTATGCAATTGTCTACTTACTTATGCAAAAATCCTGCTAACAGCATTCCAGTGAACGCAATTGCCATGCTTGTAAGGAAATAATTTCGAATGGTAGAAATATACGTAACAACCCAGCTAGCAAAATTGCCAGAAATCTGTTAGATATCCGTCAGACTCGTCGGCAAAAAAGTCTGAAATCTTTATGACCGATATCGGTCAGAGAAGCATGTGGAGCGGTTGACAGGAAGTCTAACCCACACGCCGTGGGAAATTCTGACTTAATTATCGACGATTATAACGGATATCTAACAGATGTCTGACCAAATAATCATGGGAAACAAGAATAATCGGTCGTGTCTACTCGAAACCTGACATAATTCGATCAGACATGTCGGATAAAGAAATAAATCAAATTCTCCAGACACTTCGCCCAGCAATCTGACCGAACCTGTAAGACTTGTCTAAATAGTCAACTTTTTATTCGGAAATTGGTCCGACTTCTCTGATATTAGAATTGTCGGGTCAGTCCTGGTAATTAATTTATTTAATACGGGACGCTGAATGTTCTATATTTCTTTTAATATCCTGTATTTGTCCCGTATTCGGGTTTCGTTAATTCGACGCCTTAAAAGCTCATTAAAATGGAAATCCTATGAACTGGTTTTAAATGTTGTTGGTATATGATCGTAATTTTTTCCATAAACAGTTATTATTTTCTAATCTGGATGCCTGTGATTCGAAGTGAGGAGTACATATAGTGACCAAAATATGAATTAGGACTCTACATTTTAGCAAGGTTTGTCTATTTTTCTTTTGTTTATTATTTATTTTTTATGAGAGTAATGTTTCTTTCCTAACAAAAACCAAATAAATCCAAATATCCGACTTTATGCAAAAACTACAAAAATTAATTCTGCAAAGTTTCACAAAAATTTTAAACTTTTCAATTAGAAAATTTAGAAAAAAATTTGGTTGAAGTTTTGTAGGTCATTAAAATTGAGTAGGGGTATTCTCTGAGTCTTGCAAAGCCCTTGCATGGTGCACAGATTGCACGGATTGCACGGTTAAAACCGGTTTTCGTATGGGACAGCTTTGCAAACCGTGCAATACGTGCACCGTGCAAGGGCCTTGCAAGACTCAGAGAATACCCCTAGTGTAATAAAGTGCAAGTGCAGCGTGCTGCTCATTTGCTTCCCTATCAAAAAATTTTCGAACATACTTACTTTGTATGAGAAAAGCGTAGCACCGTAAAGAAAAAAATAGCCAAAAATTAACGATAAGTCCTAGCTACTTCAAACTTATACTTTATTATACTAAAATTTAACGAATTATTCGTAAAAAATTTTGTGGGGTAAAAATCCTACAAATGTGTGATGCTACTATAAGCATGCTGTTGCAAGACTAATACGTCTAGGATCATTCAAAAGGATTTTAAGATCTGTTAGCTTTTGTGGAAAAAATTAGCAAAATTATTTATGTCCCGTATTCAGCTCCCATAAATATGGTCACCGTAAGTATGGTGCGCTCAAAAAATGGAGTTAGATACCCCCAAATTACAGTTAACTTTGGCTAGTGGCATTTTATGTGCTTTTCAAATCTCAATTTAATGTGCGAAGAAAAAAGGCTCAAGGAACATGCACTTAAATTCATTGATAAGCCAATATTTAGTACGCCCAGAAATATGCAGCATCTAGTTCACCAATTTGCCATTTTCAGGCATAATCTAGTCGATTTAAAATACTTTATGAGTCTAATTTTTTGTGACTTGTAGTGTTTAAGCCGTCCGCTGTAGTCAAAAAATTCCAAAGATGAAATCGCCGTAAAACAGTGCCTTCTTTACACATTAGCTGCATTCTCTCAAAATAAGTGTGCCCAATATAACCGAACAAAGCCTCTAAAATTTAAATTTGTGTCTTACATTCAAAACAATATGCCAATATTTTTCCCATAAAGAAATAATTTAACAGTTGCCAGAAAACTATATTCCCATTATCCGTAAGTAAAACTAATCGCACAACGCCTACTTAAGGCACGTTTTAAGAGGCTAAGAGCATGTGTCTGAGCTCAGAGATGAAAATATATTCCCTAACTAGCGACCACTTACCATTGTGACTATGGAAAATAACTGAAATTATACAGACTATGCTCATATCACCTCCAATTCGCTTACATTATCACACATTTGCATATGCCACACATCGAATGGCTATGAAATTGAGCCACTTCGAAATCTTCCCATACAATCATAACTAATTTTTAGTTAGAATACTTCTCGTTTATCCTATGTTGGCCTTACAAACATATTTACATATGTATGTATTTCGTAGATACGTAGATTCTCCAACCACATCTGTTTGTTGGCGATGCGCTTTAAAGTATGTACTTTCTTTTGAAGCGGTAAATTCTTTTACCAGAAGATCTTCTAACTGACCCACGTCTTTAGCCCTTACCTGGCATCCTCATCTGCCTCTTTACTGCAACTAATTTTAGATTTTCACGCTTCCCACGTTTCTAGCAAAACATTGCGCGCGCTCTTTCGCTATTCATTCATTTTCCCTTTTCACTTCCCCCCTCAAACTACAATTTGAAGGCGATATTAGCATTTTGTTGCCATTAACGGTTGGTTACCTGCCATCATCTGTTTCATTTGACTGTTATTGCCCTTTTATTGATGCGCTTGTCAAATGCTCATCCATATCAGGTACTAAACACTAATACATACACATATAAATGGTTTTGTCTAACTACTATCTTTTCATTCATTGCTGTCGAAAGCATGTTTCTTTTGTTGACATCACGTGTCGCAAATTTATTAGGTCACTAAAAAAAAATTTCTGTCTCACAAATATGTACCTACATATGCATGTATGTATGTACCCACAGGAGCATCGCGTTTCAGCGGCATTGCTGTGGCATTGTTGTTGCGCGTGCATTTTACGAGTCTAAGTGTCCAGTTACTCTTTCATTGAAATGTTGTTCAATTGTTTGGCTTTTTGGTTTTTTCTTTTTGTTCGATGTGATTTTCTATGGTAATGTACGTGAGAATTTGAATTTTCGCATTCACCTGAATTTTCCTCGTCGTTTTTTACGATTTTAACAGTCACATACATACTTACAAAGTGATGGTCTTTAAGATTTTTATTTTTTTCCAATGTTTGAGGACATTGTGCAGAGATTTTTATTTATTTTCTGTAGGGTGTCGCAGTGGTGATTTTATAGCTTAAAAATAATTTTAAACAAGACACTTGCGTTATTTTTCTGCGAAAAAAATTGTATGAACGACCTAACGCAACTCCGGACTGCAAATGTCTTTTTTTTCAAAGTTTTTCAAAGAAATGGGTTTAAAAATATATCGCGAAGCAGCCTTAAAAGTAGTGTCACACGATTGGTACATTTGTGCACATTTGTACATTTTATATATTGGGCTATTGGTACAAAATAAAAAAAAAATTGGCACATTTTTTTTGTAGTAACAGGATTGGTACAATATTAAAAAATTTTAACAAACTATTTTTCGTGATAGGGATAAGATTTGCACCAAATTTTGGGCCAATGCCCAAACGTGTGACACTGCCTTAACTGATTAACCTTTTCTTTAAATATTCAAAGACAATAAAAAAAACATATGTACGTATGTTTCACGATCTTGACTTTACAATGATTGCTATGTAGCTCAAATAGTATGGTAGTGCAGCAATTTTGTCGCAAAAAAGTTTTCATACAAAAGTAATCAGCTGTATGGCAAGGTGGCAAATTGTGCAACAAATACGTAATTTCCAAGAACTTTATGCTATGCCTAGACTGTTAAATCACATCGTAACTGGCTACTCAATTGGATAATCATCTGCAGGGAGCTTTCAAAATAAAGATAAAGATAGAGACACGGATAAGCATAAACAGAATGACACTCAGTTAAATTTTCTTGAGTATTCTAAAGACTTATAGCCTTATTCATAAAAGCTAAAGTAGCTTTACAAAAGGTTTATAAATTGAAAAATGTATGAAAACGTCAATTTATAAAGCTTTTTAAACCTACTTTATTTTTTTATGAATAAGGCAATTAATTTATGCCCCTCGTTTATAAATATTTATTTGTAGAAATTCAATAAAAAATGTACGTCATAAAATTTTTGGAATTTCAGCATCATCAAATTTCCTCGTCGCAAAACTGTCGCATATTTTGCCATACAATATGCAATAATTCCATGTATACGGATGCACATACATATGTAACGGGTGATTTTTTTGAGGTTAGGATTTTCATGCATTAGTATTTGACAGATCACGTGGGATTTCAGACATGGTGTCAAAGAGAAAGATGCTCAGTATGCTTTGAAATTTCATCATGAATAGACTTACTAACGAGCAACGCTTGCAAATCATTGAATTTTATTACCAAAATCAGTGTTCGATCCAAAAATCCAAAAAAAAAAAAAAAATCCAAATTTTGTTCAGCGATGAGGCTCATTTCTGGTTGAATGGCTTCGTAAATAAGCAAAATTGCCGCATTTGGAGTGAAGAGCAACCAGAAGCCGTTCAAGAACTGCCCATGCATCCCGAAAAATGCACTGTTTGGTGTGGTTTGTACGCTGGTGGAATCATTGGACCGTATTTTTTCAAAGATGCTGTTGGACGCAACGTTACGGTGAATGGCGATCGCTATCGTTCGATGCTAACAAACTTTTTGTTGCCAAAAATGGAAGAACTGAACTTGGTTGACATGTGGTTTCAACAAGATGGCGCTACATGCCACACAGCTCGCGATTCTATGGCCATTTTGAGGGAAAACTTCGGAGAACAATTCATCTCAAGAAATGGACCGGTAAGTTGGCCACCAAGATCATGCGATTTGACGCCTTTAGACTATTTTTTGTGGGGCTACGTCAAGTCTAAAGTCTACAGAAATAAGCCAGCAACTATTCCAGCTTTGGAAGACAACATTTCCGAAGAAATTCGGGCTATTCCGGCCGAAATGCTCGAAAAAGTTGCCCAAAATTGGACTTTCCGAATGGACCACCTAAGACGCAGCCGCGGTCAACATTTAAATGAAATTATCTTCAAAAAGTAAATGTCATGGACCAATCTAACGTTTCAAATAAAGAACCGATGAGATTTTGCAAATTTTATGCGTTTTTTTTAAAAAAAAAGTTATCAAGCTCTTAAAAAATCACCCGTTATGTACATACGTCTTTCACATACAAACATTATTATTTTTAAGGTAAAAGTCACGTTCGCCGATTTCGCATTAATTTGGCTAGCGTCAGCTGGATTACGGCAAAAATGTTGACTTGATACAATTTTTATGCATATCTATCAACCGTAAATGAAAAATTTCCTACTATCAACAGACCCAAACTTAATTGCAATAATTTGTTGAATTTTGGTTTTTTGTTTTGCCTCTTTTTATTTTTTTTTTGCTACGGTATGTATATTAGGGCGGAGTAATTTATTCGGAGCAAAATTTTCGAAGAAAGTGTATAGCAAATTCAGATTCTCCGATTAATTCTAAGCAAAAATGGCAAACCAACTATTAGATACCAAAAATGGCGTTTGACCCTCCCAATTTTCAAAAGATAAAACAGTATATTGAAACCTTTTTGGTCGAAATTTATTTCTCATTTACCAACAAAATTCATACATAATTTTCTATTTTCTTGGTTTTCTGAAGTAGTTAAAAAAACACACACGCACAAAATTTTGTAAATGAAAAATTTGAAATTGGGAGCGTCAGACGTAATTTTTGGTATACAGTTTGTTGACCATTTTGCTTAGAAGTAGAACGTAGAATGCGAATATGCCATTTTTCGAAATCAAATTACTCCGCCTTAATGTAAATATCTCAATTTCTTACTTTTTATTTAGTTTATCAAAAAATTTTGGGTTTACATACATACTATACTTTTTTTAATAATTTTGTTTTCTGTCTGCTCGCTTTTTCTGCCATTACGTAGCCCAAAAAATATATGCATGTACTATGCTATTTGTGCTATAATTGTAAAAATGTATGCATATATTGTAAGTATATCGCAACCAATTTCTTCCAAACTCAATTCTTTCAAATGCAAAATGGGAAATTTTCAAATTAAAATTTCTGCTCTCAACTATAAATGTGACGTGCTGAAGAAAAGGAAAATAAAATCAAATAAAGCAGCGTAGAAATTGTATCTGCGACAATTTGCGTTTCGTGCAGCAACAGCAAATTTAGATTTCCCACTTAATTGGCCTTTTCCCTTGCGCAAATGCCCATTAAAAAAACGAAAAAAGGAGGACAAACAAAGTACATAATAGCAACACTAAACATTTGATTTCCCCAAAAAAATTTCCGGCTAACACGCCAAAGCTTACAGCTTCGTTGGTACCTTGTTGCGCTCCACAGGGAAAGCACAATGCGCATCTTCAACTTCTTTCGCTTGATTTTAGCCAATTTTTATGACCATCTTTTTATCGGGTTTATTGGTTTTCCATTTGCCCTTTGTCTGGCTGGCAGGCAGGCAGACAGCCAGGCAAGACATCAATGGTCAATGGTGCCAGCGGCTAAGGGAAAAGATGCAGCAGCGCTAGCTAGCCATGAACTACAATTGCTAGCATGCAATAGCAACTACAACACCAACTCATCAGTTTCAGCTCAACTCTTTACCTATTATTTCAATTGCAATGCGCTGCTGCTGCTATAAACGCTTGGCCATGGCCATAGCCGCCGCCGCCGCCGCAGCCGCGAAACGAATTGCAGCGAACGATCTTCAAACTTAACTGACTTTTGTCTAAATATCGATATTTTCGAACACATCAACGTCATTAAAATGACGCGCCAAACGTGCTGCGGATGACACGCTGTGCGGTGCGGCATAATCACCTACATACAAGCAAACAAACAAACAAACATATCTACTACCTTCGCGCAACTCAGCGGCATTTGCTAGGCAATAGCCAGGCTAGCAGCGAGGTGTGGGACGGTGTGAAATATGAAATGTTTTCCCTTGCATGCAACTGCTGTGCAAACAAACAAATACATGTACATACCAGGGATGTTGCGAATATTTGCATTCGCATTCGTTATACATTCGCATTCGCATCAAATGATACGAATGTTTCTCGAATGCGAATGTGTACATGTGCAGAGGATCCACTCTAATATTGTTGAAGTGGCTGTAACCGCACAATTCTGGGTTCTCTTGATAAATTATTTGAAAAGAAATTTTATCAAGATTTTTTTTCAAGTAAAAGCTTCCATCGCATTCTTATGAAATAAAAAGCTCTACGATTTCCACAAGAGGGGAACTGATTTCAACATGAGGGAAAGTGATTTCATTGTCACATATGAAAAATATGAATTTTAAAACAAAACAGCTATAAATTCTGTGTGCCGCAGGTTCAAATGCCGGCACATGTAGTACTTAAATGATAGAAACAAATTTTTTACTATAGAAAATTTATAATTTTCATATGAAATTTCAATTTGTAAACTCTTGTCAATAGCATTTTCAATATTGATAATTTATCAGGAAAATAGCTATTGATTTCTGTTCTAGAATTCCAATTCTTGCTAAATAATAAAAAAAAAAAATTGACAAATTATAAAATCTTTTTATTTATCAAGTGCACAGAATTGGGCTGTAAGTCTGTGGAGAGTAGTATATAAAGCAACATTGATCGGCCTTCAACAAGCACTGCTATAAGTCTTATAAGCAACGTAGAAATAATTTTAGATTCCTCCAGCGAAAGCGAAGGCTCGGATATAGAATATAGAGACTTTAAAAAATGTGAAATTAAAGCTCAATTGAAATTGAATCGGTGAAAGTGGAAATCAAGACAATTTGAAATATTTGAGCGCTCCACCCGCCAGTGTTCTAATAATTAACAAAATTTTTAAGTAATAAAAACGATCAGTTAAGTCGATTATAGCTTTTTTAATGTTATTTCTAACATTCGCTTTCCGAAAATTCGCATTCGTATTCGCGAATGTGTAAAATATGACATTCGAAACATGCCTAGCATATACATACTTACAAGCAAAAAATTGGAATTTCAACTTCATGCACTTATTTACTGTTATTGATCTTTGTTGTTGCTGGCGGGCTGCTGGCGGTCTGCTGCTGCACTATGATATAGTGCCACATAAAAGGGAAATTTTTCGCATTGTCGCTTAAAGTGCCACCAAGCAGGCGATCTTCACTCCCGCTGACTAGCCTTCACTCACTTTCATGCGCTGTGAACTTTTATTTTATTTTTGCCTTTTTGAGGTTTTTTTCACTCGATTCTTTGCAAAATTGCACTCAAATTCTTCTATAGTTTTTTTTATTTGTTTTGTTGTCTTTGGTTTTTTTGTTTGTTTTATGACTCTTTTGTTTTGCATTGATTTTTTTTTGCACTTCACGTATTCAATTTCATTATCAATGGCTTTCGCATTTTGCTTTCAGCCTTTTTGTTGGCCTTTGAATTGTAATTTTTTTCATGTAAAAAATATTTTATTGAGCTATTAATACCGAAAAAAGTGAGAGTATCTCATTTTGTTGCTACTGCTGCATTAACTGTTGTTGCTGTCAAAATTTATTGCCAATAAAATATAAATATTACTTATTAAAGTCCACTAAAGTAAATTATCTGTCACGTGTCGTGATTAAATTTCATTGCGAAAGTAAATTGTTATATAAATTATGCAAAGAAGAAGAAGAAGAAGAATGTATGTAGATGTGAAAAGACTGGCACTATTGGTATTGTAGTATGCAGCGGGCAGATGATTTTGCAGCATCAGCGCTTGTTGCGGATTTTTATTTAGCACAGGAATTGATTTCTGAGCTAAAGGCTGCCAGTTTCGGAAATTTTATCTTTTGAAATTTGTGTGTCTTATTATTCTTTTTGTAATGAAATCTTATATTACAGGTTACAGTATAGTTCCCAAAATAGTAGGCGCTTTCAACCAAACTAACTTATCACGAATGTGTCACTGGCATCCTTTTTGGTCAATTCCTGAATTATTTTGTCGACTTTCAAAACACACTGTACATTTTAGTGTTTAGTTTTTTGCAAACTTGTCGAGGTTGTCTATTGTTTGTCGGTCAGGCCGTTGTAAGTGACTGAGGAGCGCCAATGCTGCTATGGAAGCATCCGTTTAAAAGCGTTTATCTTCAAAACTGTCATCCAAACGGTTATCCAATCACACTGGCTCAAATTTTTTTCGCCTGATCTCATTAATTGTAGGATCATTGGAAAAATATTCGCAATAAAAGTCGGTAAGCTTGAAAGTTTTATTGTTGTTTCCAAGTCAAGAAGAAAACCAAACTGTTCCCCAGTCTTCAGAATTTTTAAACCGGTGGGTGTTTTCATGGACAGTTCATCCAAAATTTCAAATAGTGAGTGCCACATCCACCACGTGTAATATCGTCCAAAATTTCACAAAAGAAAAAGATAAAAGTTTCTCCCGAAAGTTACTTAAGTTACTAAATATACGCCCTTCGTAATATTATTCACTATTTACCTGCAGAGAATGTTATGAATTCATCGAGGTACCAAGCGGTCTGCCAGACTAGTTGGAATCCTTGCCAGAAGCAACCTCAGCCAACAAGGATGAGTCTAAAGATACCATTCCTGCTGAATATATCAGTCGCCTCACTCTGTATGAAGTAATGAAATTCATAAAAGCCGCCAAATCGCTGTTGGCAGCACGAATAGTGGAAACAAAATGGCAAAAGTTCATAATAGCATGTAGCCAGGATGACACCCTACTAAAATCAACCATTACTTTATGAAAAATTTAATTTTTTAAACATACGGCTATTTTCGTAATAAGGCTTTCTTAAACATCTAAACAACCATTTTGTAATAGTGCACTAAACTGAACTTGACTGTTAAACAGGTGGCAACCCACTTCAAAATATTTTCGGAAGTTTTAGTTTAATATGATTTGGTTTTTAAACATGTGGCAGCCTTCTTTAAAATTTTTTCTAAATAAATCTTTGTTAAATATATTTCGTTAACCATACGTATTGTAATATTTCATTTAACTAAATGACTAAATTTAATTTTACATTTAAACAGGTGACAACCCTCTTCAAAAAATTTTCAAAATTTTTCTTAATTCTATTTCGTTTGGCATGCGAATTTGAATTTACTATTAAACAGTGTGCCAACTTCTCTAAAAATATTTTCCAATTAAAGCTTTGTTAAACATATCTCGTTTGCCATGCGTATTGTAATATTTTATATAATTTTTTGATAAACTTGATGTGAGTTTTAGACAGGTGGCAACCCATTTTTAAAATATTTTCCATATAAAGCTTTCATTTGCATGCGTATTGTTATATTTTGCTTTAATTATTTATTACATTTAATTTGACTTTCAAACAGGTGGCAACCTTCTTTAAAATTATTTTCCAAATAAAGTTATCGTTTGCCATGGATATTGTAGTATTTCATTAAACTTATTCATTAAATTTAATTTGAGTTTTAAACAGGTTGCAATCCTCTTTTAAAGATTTTACGAAGCAAAGCCTTCTTTTACCCCTTTCGATTCACATCCATATTCTAACTTTTTATTTAACTTTTTAATGAAACTGAATTTGGCTTTTGAAAATATGACAATCCTCTTTAAAAATATTTTAGAAATAAATATTTCATAAACATAAATTGCAAATTTGTTCTACACCTCAAAACGCGTCACCTGCTAGAAAATCGAAAAATTTCGAAATTTTGAAATTTGGTTTCTGACAATTTCGCGCAATGGGGCCAATAAGTTTTTCATTTCCCTTAATAAAAACGGAATTTTGCATTTAAACAGGTGGCAATGCCCTTAGAAATATTCTCAATATATGAAGCTTTCAAATGTTGTATTATATATTTAATTTAACTTGTTAATTTAATTAACTTCAACTTTTTAAATAGGTTAGAGCCCAAATAAAAATGCCTTTTAAATAAAGCTTTTTTAACTCTCATTCGTTTGGCATCCAGATTGTAAAATTTCGTTGAACTTGTAATTAAATTGAATTTAACTTTTTAAGTCAGAAAATATCCTATATGTTAATCCATGTCATAGGCTATATGTAAGTCAAATCCTATCGAAATTCACCTAGCTGGTTAAGCGTGAATGAGCAACAAACATATTCATATATTTAGTCACAAACTTTCACATTTTGTAATACTACTTGTATTAATAGGGTGTGCACATTATGTTTTATAATGATACAAAAGCTAAAATTTCACTTAAACAATTGCATTTTCTTCTTTTGCAGGTAAGAAAGAAATTACATATCAATATAAGTGGCCTTGGCTTGAAAGAAGCTATTCAAGATTTTATAGCTAGACAAGGTAAAATATAAAACAAAACTAAAAAAGATAAAAATTGTTCTACATAGTTATTTTTAATGGTTAAAGTCATTATAAATTAGAAATTTTATTGAATTTGAATTTAGCGAGCTCTAGTTAAGTATTGCCTCCAATAAATTACCTGACAGGTACACACATTTTACATTCTCGTCTGAGGCATTTCACCTGTTTAATGAATATTTAAATGGCTGCACCATTTCTGACAGAATATTGCAACCAAAAATAAAAATGCATTAAATGCCACTCAACGTTCAAATTATGCAAGTCACGTGTTGTGTGAAAGGTGACCTAAAAAGTCATTTAATTACTTTCAGAATGATGGACGCATTTAAACAGAGCCTAAAGTTCATGCAGCTAAGCGCAGAGGAATTTTAAAATTAATTTAAGAGCGAAATAAGAAGTGCACATTGTCAGGACGGGAGCAAAAATGGCTGGAAATTTTCTGTTAATTAAAAAAATTCAAATATAGAAATTTTCAAACTGAGCAACATTTCCTTTGACCAGAAAATATATGCCTACGTTTCGTACAAAGAAATTTTTAATGTAATGCAAAGTCTGCATTAATTTCTTAGGGATTTTTCGTTTTTTTTATTTTTTCTTATTTTTTTACATTTTGCTCTTCAACGCCCACTGCAAGTGCAGCTTTCATCGCAAGCGAATTTATTACACGCTGCTGCTGGCTAATATTAGCTTTGTTCCCATAAAAAGTACACCGATAAAAGTGCTGCACATAATTTATGGCGCATGCGCATCACAGGCAACCACCAAGCCACTTCATTGCTGGCTGGCTGGTACCAGAATCAGGCCAATGGTGGAATGCATCATCTCTGTTGCAAGTGATAGTGTGTGTGCTAGCGCTTGGTGTCACCCCAAAATGCCCTTAAACCTTTTTCGGTGCAACGATAGCATGCATAATCAACGTAATCATCATTATGCCTGACAAAGAAACTGTCAAAACTGTTAATCATAATTTTCACCAATTTTCGAATTTTTGGTTCTTTATCGTTTTTATCTGCCCCTTTTCTGCCTTCTTCCTTTCGGTTTGGTATCATTTGCCATTTAACAAGAATTTAATGCCCATTTTTGCACCCATTTAAATGGCGACGCAATGCAAACGAAATTAATGAAAGGTGTCTTATGAGAAGTGCAACACTGCAAGGGGGTTGAGGACGGAGTGGGGTGCAGCTTTCGTGGTACCAAGCAGCTCATCACTCTTCTCGCACACTCTCGCTGCGCCGTATTTTATAGCTTTATTGTAGCCAGTCGGCTGGCTGGCTGGTTGCCGTATTGGATGGTTCGCTACAAAAATCGAATTTCGAAAGAAAACGAAATGAAAACAATTTATCAAAGCATAAAAAGGCGATAAAAACGATTTTGGTTAACATCTCTAAACAGAAAAAAAAATATTAACAAAGTGGTAGAAGAAACAGTTAAAAAGCGCACACAGGTGAGATGCACACAATGAGAACCAGCCAGAAAACGTACCAACGAGGCTGTGCAGCGGCCAAAAAAGAAAAAAAAAACATTAAGTTGCAGTGAAGAATGCAGCCAGCAGCTATTAGCTGCAGTCCAACCGGCAAACGAAATGAGGTCAAAGTAAAAGCCAAAAATCAAGGAAGAAGAAGAAGCATACAAAAAAAAACAAAAAGCATGTGAGCCTTTGTTTGTTTGTTTGTTAATTTTTGCTTGCGGCCTGTAGCGTGAGCGCGTTGACAGCCGCAGTTAAATGCTTGAGCTACAACGCCAGCTTGCTGCGCAGGCTGATCGAAGTGATAGTCTGGTGGCGATGCGGGCTTGGCTTTTTCGTTTTTCCTTCTTATTCTTCTTCCCATTTAGCATTTTTTTCTTTGAACTTTTTTTCTCTTCTGAACGAAGGAGAGAGTAAGAATAGTAGCGCTTCATTTGCTGACCGCTGATCGTGTGGCCCAAACGACCTTAACGGTACTTTAAAAATTTCAAGTTTTTTCCCGTACTGCGCTTTTCTTTTTTGTTTTCGTAACGACTAGCTGGCTGTCCGCATGGCATTGTTGCCGTAATTTGATCGCCTTTAAAAATGTTTTTTAATTCATGCACTCAAGCGCTCTGCTCCGGCATACTCATTCAACGGCGCATATGCCACACACATATTTAGGGGATTCACAAGACGTGTTAACCGTCGTAAAATCTTAAGGTTAACATCTTTTTTAATTAAAATGGTTTTAGGGGATTTCTAACTAAACCGAAATTCTTTTAAACTGATAAAGAATATATATTTAGCCAACCCCCCAACCATTTTAACCACTATTTTACATAAACAAGTGTTAAGCTTAAGATTTTACGACGGTTAACACGTCTTGTGAATCCCCTAATTATGTTTTATTAATAAACAAATATGTTTGTTGAGAGTTGTGCTGAAGTGTTTGCTAAATTACGTATGCTAAAACATGCGCATATTTTTATACACTGCATACTTGTACACACTTTAAGTAGCAATCAAATATCTTCAGAAGTTTGTGTCTTAAGTCTTTTGTTTACTTGGCGCATTCTAGGCTGCCGACATATTTGCGTAAACGCGTACTTTATTTGTGAAGAAAACAAACAGCTTTATGAAGACATTTCACATTTTCACCAACATTTGGCGCCATTAGCCAGCTTGCGAATAATTTGTATGAAAAGAAGTTAATGTCTTAAGTCTTTCGGTTTTTTACTCTGCGTTAGTAATGCTGCTAGGAGAAGTGTAAACATTTTGATTTTATGTTAGTTGTAGTACTGATATATAGTCAGCGTCAAAAATATACATACACTGACGTTTTGCGGATTTTATATATATATATTTTTCATAAAAAATTATATTATTTTTTTATAAAAATGTAGTTCAGTCGGCAACAAAAACTCAAGAATTTTTTTTTTTATTTAATATAGAACTCGGAAAAATGCATGAAATTGTCATCGATATTAAAAATTTTTCAATTAAATTTCTTAAAAAAATTTTGGGTATGCAGTTTTTTAGCCCATTAAATTTTAGTATAATAAAGTGTAAGTTTTAGGTCACAAAAATTAAAATGGATTTTTGAGAAATTTTATCGCTGAGGGTGTTGCGTACCTTATTTCATATAAAAAAAAAAGATTGTGATTTCCGTCATGTTATAATTTTTTAAATGTTTTCTTTGGTAATTTTATATATATACATATATGTATGTAAAATAATTTTTTTTTTTTATAAATTTCATATCTGCGTCAGACAAAAATATTATTTTTTAACCTATTTTTCTCGACCGTCATGGCGGTGCACCACCACAGTAAACCACTGGCAACCACTTTAAGAAAACTATGTTGCTAATAATTCGGGGGTTACCAAATCTCCACTTCATACCTCTTTTTGGACTAAGTGCGAATTCGTTGTAACGAGATGTTTTATGTGGGTTTTGCTAGAACAGTTTATGCGATGAATGCTCCTATAAGACGGACACTTTCGGAATTAAATGATTTTTCTTTTTCTTTGGGATTTGACTTTTGCTATACCAAGTTTACTTTTAAGAGCCTGCTCACTGACACTTAACATAGCTTTACTTTACTAATTATTGTTTATTGATTATGTTAAGCCTAATATAATTTTGCTAAACAGTCTGTGAACTTACTGTTTGTTGATTAATGAATAAATATGAAATATGAAAATATGAATTGAAGCATGCTCCATGCTAACTAAGTATTGTTCTTTTTTCAATTTCCAATAAGGCTGCTTCCCAAATAAAAATGGGTTACAATTGTCATTAAAATTCTAATAAGCTCTACCATCAATCTATTTAGAAAAGCTTCTGACTTTGATCTCCCATATTTTCGCCAAGACTAATGTGACTTTTACTGCTACTTTTTTAAATTATTTCAGATAAACTCCAATCATAGACAATTCATTTAAGCTTTAGTTCCATCCATTACTTAGAAAATGCAGTTCTTCCCCAGCCGTCGACTTAAAAGAGGTGGGATTTTCTTATTTACTACTATCAGTTCTGTCTAAACTATAAACGTTACTTACTCAACGACAGGAATTCACTTTATCCAGTCCAATTTCGTTATCTTCTTATTCGATTTTTGCGCACAGGTTCCAGTTTTTCGACGATACTCGATACTCATGGTCGGTCGCTTTTTCAGAGAGAGCGACTGTCCAACGAGCTTTGAAACTCAAGGTATGTTAAATCAGTATCGTATGCATAATGCGCTGGCAAAGTGATAGCGCGGTGTGGCTGACATGGAGTTTTGAGGCTACTTCCATAGTCTTACCAAAACAAAAATGCCCTCACTTGACCTATTTAGGCTACCGTCCACTTTTCGCAGTAAGTCTTTGTCCACCCACCAAGGCATACCCTGAAACGTTTGGGCTTCAGCTTGAAGACTTTATCTGATCAGCGCATACAAATTTTTTTCATGCAGATGCAGTTTCGGCGGGTCTCAATTGTCATTATTAACTTGTACAGCTTTGACTTTCTTCTCAAATTGCGTGGATTACATTAGCGCAAATATAAATGCCGGACCTTATTCCGAGGCTCATTTTGAATCCATTTATGAAGATTAGAATCTTGTCTTTGCTTAAAACAGTGACAGATGCCTGGCTGCCTCTTTCGGACAAGCGAGCTTCGATGTTCGCGATCTTATAGTCACAGCGTCTCTTTTCAATGCAAAACTTTTTTTAAATACATAAAGTCAGGAATAACTGCCGGATGATTCGATTCTCTGGATAGTTTTAGATTTCTACCAGTAAGTCAAAGGCCTCTAAAAATGCTTAGTTACAAAAACAAAATAACAAAATGATCGTAATCTGTAAAAAGTTTAGTTATGTTTTTTTTTAATATGTTGATAAAACAGGAAACATGCCACAGTATTCGAAATTTGTTCTTCTACTTTGTTTGCTGTTTTGTTTAGGCTGTGGTTAATTGTTTTTTTCTACATTCTTTGTTTTTTGCTGATCATGTTCTTGCCTCCTCCGTTCACATTTTTTGCTCTTCACTACATCACTTTCCGGCGCAACGCATTTACATTTGCATTTAACCTGCTTTCACTGCATGTCATGACATGCAAAATGTCCAACCGTTCAAGCAGTACACAAACTCGCTGTAGACATACACAAAAATTGTGCACTAAGTGTATGTCCAAAAGGTAAATGCGACCAAAAGAGCAACTGTCCAACTGTTCCTCCGTCTGTTTGACTGTTGGCTTGGCAGTTAGTTAGCGATCGTTGGTATGCGCCGACAACTGTTGCAATGCCAAAGCATTTGCTTGATTTGTTTTCTTCGTGCTACCTTTACTTAAGCGTTCTAGCGCTTTTTCGTGCTTCCTGTAAATGTTTCGGTTTTTTTTTCTTTTTCTTTTTGCTGCTGCCATCCATATTTCTGTTGTTGGTATTTGCTGTTTGCTATTTGCCTTCATTTGTGGTGCACTAGTTCGGCAGCAAGAGTGCAAATATTTGACAACGACAACTACTATGCGCGCATATGGCAGATTTTACAATGGCATAGTGAGTGGGTGGCATATGGCTTAATCTTGAAGTTGGCTGCGCATTCGAATTCCCGCAGCAAGTAATCACAATGCAAATATTTTACATTTTTTGCTTTTTTTTCTTACTCCTCTACTTGCCTCGAAAGTGTTCCTCTTTAGCATGGCAATTTTTTCTTCATACTGCTAGCAGCAACTTGCCACACTTACCACCAATGTTGTTGACTGCCTGCCGGCTCTACATACTTGCAGGCCTCACCTTCGGTATGCGGGTGGCAGCTTCTGCTCATATCACATTTCACCTTCGCTGCGGCTAAGGTGTCAGCTTCGGGCATGTTCTGCAACTATGCACATACACTGACTTTTTTCGCCTCCTTCTTTCTTTCACCAACAATTTTTTAAGCTTAAACATTTCTTACAATCTCTACCTGCTGCTGTTACTTGCCGCCGCCAACAGTTAATACACATGTAAGCGTGTGACTGGTGGCGTTTTGACTTAAATTTTTGGTTGCTACTACTTTTGGTCGCACACAGGTGCCAGTTGCTTGCCACAAACTGCTTTGTGAATTGCAGAAGTTTAGAAAAAAGTTTAAAAATATTTCTTGTAGTAAAAACCTTTCAACACAGCTCAAGTTACAAAGTAGGTATTTTTTTCTGAACAGCTGTGCTTTCAGGTGCAACAAAAAATGTTTTTTGCCACAGAATATTTAGTGCTCTTTCATCAGATTTGTTAAAAAGAAAATGAATGACAAAGCAAATTAAGAAAAAACTTAACAAGTATAAGACCCTGCTATATTTTATCACTTAATTCTAAAAAAAGTTGCACACAAATTGAGAAAAAATTATAAATGAATCAAACTACTTAAAAATTCAAATATTGTACAAAAAATATATGTCCCTAAAAGCATTCAATATTTCTTAGAAGCCTTAAAATTCATCAGACTCATAAATACTATTAAAATCTACACCCGCATGCCACAATAAAGACATCAAACATTGCCACTTAGTTGTAAATTATATGGTTTTTTCATTTATTTTCGCTCTCAGTATAAAAAACATGTTTTCCAAAGTTGTTTGAAAGTTGTAAGTCAATATTTATATTTAGTAGAGTTGCCACTTTATTTGAGTAATAGTTGTAAAAATTACACATGCGTGCTGACACGGCAGGAACTCAAAAAGAAAATACCCTTTATAAAAAATCACCCATAGTGTGGCCACATAATTTTAAATAAGAACTTAGTTAAAAGTATTTATTATTTTTATTTAAATGGTAAAAGAAATAGTTACTATAGCTGTAGAGAGCACGTCTATAAAAAAAATTTTATCAGTAGGGCTGCCACCTAATTTGCAACTAATTGTCTTGGTATCTTTTTACTTTGCAAGTAAATATGTTTTTAGTAGAGTTGCCATGTTTTTTAAGAAATTTAAATATTTTTTAAACACAATTATAAGTGTCAAAGGAATATATGTACGTATGTTGCTATAAAAAATATGTTAATGGGGTGGGCAGAGATATTTAGTCTTGGAATTCTATTAAGGGTTGCCACTTAAACAGAAGTATTTTTCTTTTAATTTAATTTTTATAATTACTAAATCTGCCTGACAGCACTTTGCAAAAATATATTTTCACTAGGGTTGTCACATAGGTTTTAATAGCATAAATTAAATCTATACATAATTTTAAATGTAAAAAGTATACGAACACAAATATATTTATAACAAAGCATTTTCAAATAAAACGTTGCCATTTTATTCCAATTTCAATCAAAAAAGTGAAAAAACAAAACTTTCGCCGAGATCAATTTTCTTAAGGATTGCCACATAATTTTTGAATTCTTTTTCACGGTTTCTACAACTCGTATATAATGGCATTCGACCAAATGAAAAACACCACAATCAACAGCAGCCGTTCGCTTAAAAAATATGCATATTTCGCCGCTCCCCAGCTGTATCCACAAAAAAAAAATCATAATCGAAAATGCAACTATAAACTTCAAGCAACAGGCAGCAGCAAACTTGCACCGTTATTTTAGCAATTGTCATTGTCAACTGTCAAAGTCGTCATTCCTTTGACAGTTCAAACAAAAAATAAAAATTAAAAACATGAAGCATGCAAAGATTGCAATAAAAATAACAGTAAAATAACAATAATAACACCCACGTCGTTGACCGTTTTTGTGCAGTGAATTTCAGTAACTTTTTTTCTGCAAGTAAAAACTTGGCAAAGAAGTAGCAAACAAAAACCTAAATTTGCATAAGTGCAAAAAGCTGTATTGGCAGTTAATAAATAAAAGACGAAAGAAAAACTAAAAAAAAACTGAGCAATAAAAATATTGAAAAATGCAATAAATAAGAGTACAGTAAGAGTACACTCATGCCATCTTGTTATTGCTGTCTGCTCAACAAAATGCGTCGTCGATCATATTTTGTTGCAGGATAATAAAAGCAACTGTCATTTGAATGGTTTTTATGTCAATTCTTGGTAACGGTTAGCGGGAAGGGCGCGCGCTGTCTTGTTGCTGTTTATTTTAAGATAAGCAAAGCATAGTAGGAGATGGAGATGGAAAATGTTTACATAAATATTAGAGTGGTCTTTAAAATATGAAAATTTAAATATTGTATGGGACATCCCATATATAGAGCAGAATAAAGGGCTTACATAAAAATTTTAGAATTTTTAAACAATTTTTTAGGGTCGCTATTAAGGTTTTAAAAACTTTAAATCTAATAAATTTGATGCATTGGAAACTGGAACTGGAAACTATTCATATCAGCAAAAAAAAAAATTTCACCGATGCAGAATTAGGCTATAAGCTTCAAAGGTTGTCATTTGTTTAAGTTTCTTTGCAATAAGTGCTAAATTTTTTAAGTTTTTCCTATGTTCTAAATAACGCTGGTTTAAAAATCATAATCTTGCAAAAATGTCACGAATTTCATTTATAATGGAGTGTTGGCATGCACTTACTAAGCTCAAAACGATTTTTTTTTTGTTAATTTTTACTTTGATAACATAAGTATGTACATTAGGGTGCATTATTCTCCATACAAAAACATCTGTACTGTTTATCCATCGGCAATAGAAAATTTATTATATTTAAGATTTCCGCAAAAATATTGCGGAAAAATTTTAAGATTTTAAGATTTAAGATTAAGAGATTAAGAAAATACCTAAAACATCGTAACCTTTATAAATAAAATTATTTAGTTTTAAAAATATTTTTTCTAAACAATTATCTCGAATGAAAGAAAAGTTTAAGCTTAAAAGGCCCGCATAAAAATTGATAATAATTTTGTCAACGGAATCAATGTAATGAGATTTTTTGAAGTATTTTCAAATCGATCTACACTCTGAAAAATGTTTGTTTAAATTTACGCATATTAAGATAGGTAACCATTGTCCTCTCTTAATGAATGCAAATTTACACACCGTGTGAATTAAATTTAACACTGCTTGTTTACTTTTACTTATCATATGTGTGGCGCAGAACAAATTTTAAATTTGCTTTTTGAGTGTTAAGCATTTATTGTTCACAATTTCACAGTTTACACATATAATGTTTAAAATTTCCACAAAATTTTTTTTTTTTTTAATTTACACATATAAAGAGAGGTAGCCAGTTGCATCTCCTAATGCGTGCAAAATTGAGCGCTGTCTATTTACTGTTACACACCAAATTTGTCACGTAGAGAAAAATTAAAAACAAATTTCTTAAAATTGAGTAAATATAAGCACTTAATATTTATTATTTGTAAAAAATATTTTTTTACTTTCAAAATGTTTGTAACTTTAAACATTTAAAGTGTATATTTTAAACAACTCATGTTCAAAATCACATCTTGAACACCTTGTGCGTATATTTGCACAGATTCTGGTTGAAAAAAAAAACACTTTTCAGTAGTTTTTTTACAGGCACTTTTTAGAGTGTAGCTCACGTAAATCTTAAAATGTTTCCGAAGTATTTTAGCTGAGGTCTTTGAGTATAATATGTTTTATAATTCCGGTGGATAAATCGCAATTTTTTTTTGTGATGCACCCTAATGTACCCCTGTCAAATGTTATTTTTTTCTAACCCAGTTAGCGACCCCTAAAAATTGTTATACAATTTTGTAATTTACGTGGAACAAAATCAAGATAGATTTTAATATATTAAGGACCACCCTCTAACATATGTAATTTTACAGAAATAATGTTTGGTATAATTTTTCTCTCTTCAATAGTTTGCGGTTAGTTGGAGAACACGCCATTTCCTTTGTGAAAAAACACGGACATGTGAGCTGGTAAATGAGAAAACTACTAAAGCTGTTTCTTAAAACCAGTTACTAGTTTTGTCTTCGCGCTAGTTAAAGTAAGAAAAATAATGATGTTTGGCTGCTTGGTTTTATCCATCGAAGATTGCAATGTAAACTGTCGGCTAAAATAGTTCACGCATCGGTTGAAGTTCGAAGGTGAAGATGAATCGCAGAACGAAACCTCAACTCAGTAATCCCACAGCTACAGATATTCAAGTGCTCTCTGCAATGTTTCTTCTCATTCTCGCCTTTCCAGCATTTCAAGCTTTTCGCACTCATTTCGAACACCAACTTTTCCTCACTACTCTTCACCCGGTATTGGACGACTACGAAACATATTGGTTTCGTACCCTAGATTTTTGAGATCATTTTTTGTTAGGTTTTTTCTGATTGTCTTCTCATAAGTCCCAAAAGAAAAAATTCAGTCAACTTTGCACAATTTAGTCGCTTCTTTAGAGGTGTATGTACTCTTCTCGTAACCACGTCTACACCGGTGTGCAGATGAAATATTCGTGGTGAGGTCATGAGTTAACCATTCCTATGCTTGACAAGAGTTTCATTACGCTGCAGTGGCCAATAAGAAATCCTGTGACAATACTTACTTCAGTGATTCGCTGCTTCTTGTCAGTCTGTTGCCTTCCATATTTTTCCAGCAATGTTGCCCTTCAACTAGATATAGTAGTTTCGCCTAATGTAACTCCATGGCAGACAAATTAAAGCACTTGAAACATTATTTTGAAAGCAATATTTCTTAATGAATTCCCACACAATCGCTTAGTTCATGCAATTGCATAATCTAGTACTTATTAACATATTTTTTTTAAAACCAAGTAATTGAGTTTTTTATGAGTTTCAAATTTACTTCCTCCTGTATATTTTTTATTTTTTTGTTGTTGCAAATGCGTCTATCCAAGTCAATGGCGTGTTTATGTGGATTTGTAGTGGGCGCATTTGAATAATAAAGGAGCTTCTGCTTGGTCCTTGTTCACTTTGATCCTTTCAATGGCAGCAAGCACGTTTGATTGTTATGCGCTCAAATCTTTGGAATGCAGTTGCTATCACTGGTTTTTGGTCTATTCTGGAGCAATTAAATGTGCATATTAATGTAACCCTCGTAATAGACCCAAAATAGAAGCATAAATAGTTCAAAAAAAAAGTGTATTTTGTCCGATAAGAAGCAAAAATTTAGGTATTTGTGTCAAAACCTTTCTGAAAATAACATCTACAAATATGCCTACAACTTAAACAAAAAATTCTGCATGAGCACTTTGTAGACATCCAACTTAATGCGCTTAACTCAACTCACCAATGCACGCCCAAGGGCTTGCCTTTCTATTTTCAACAATTCGTATGAGCGTTAGCAAAGATTTTATTTAAAATTTCCCTGCACATTTAATATTCTGTTGATTCGTTTCAGCTTTTTATTTTTTTAATTTTTCAAACATCGTCTATATTTATTTTGCATATGAATGAGTTTTTGAGTGCTGCTCCTTGTTCCCATTTCCATTTAACCTTTCTCAGGCGCAATCAAATTTATGCACACCGCTTTTCCTGCATTTCGTTATACTTACTTTTGTAAGTAAAGTCCCTTAACTTGTTGCAACTTTTGGCTGGTAGTTATACATATCATTTTTTCATTTCATTTGTTTTTTTTCGAAGGCAACCTTTTTTTTCCAACCATCAATGTCTGCTTTCCTTTATGTTATCAATATTTTTTATTTCTTTCCCGTTTGTTCACTGAATTGAGGTTATATGCTCCTAGAGGTTTGTGTTCAATGTGTGTCAATGTAATTTACATAAATTCATATGCAGCTGCAGTAGCAGCGGCAGTGGTAGCATCAAAGCGCAGCAAGGGAAATGAAGTTGAGTGGGAAAATGGCATCGGGCATTTTGTTGCCACATCAAACTGTCAGACCATATAAATGGTCTGTGGTTGTGACTGCTGAGTGCAACGGCACAGATTTTCTGTCAATCGGTTGACTTTCCGTAGAGAAGTTTGGGTGAATTTATTATATTTTCATTATTAAGTCTCAGCTTGACAAGAAAAGCTCAAACATTTTTAAAGGTATAGTGATGAGTTTTTTAAAAATCATCTTAGGTTAACTAGGTTGGTTTTTGTTATGATGGTTATTTCTTAAGAAGATACGCTCAGTGGAAGGCGGAGCTCAAGTAGAGATCTTTGATTTCAGTGCTCAATAAAAATTTCTTAGAACCGATCTCAGAAATGTTAGTGCAGGTACTCAGCTATGGCCTAGGGAACAGGACTACATCATTTCCATTTTATTGTAGATTATTGCTCTAAACCAGCGAAGCCTACGCTATATAACAAAAGAGCAAAAAAAAAACAACTCGTAAAGAGCTGGTTACAAAATCGCCGTTCTTGGCTACAGTAAGCTTTGATTTTTTTAAGTTTCGCTAGCTCACTTCTTGAAGTTCTTCGAAGTATAAAACTGCACATCGTCAGCTCAGCAGCAAATTTCAAACGTATTTTAATTCACTCCAGCCACCTCGGTGCACAAAACTTCAATTCGCAAGCGCTGCTATTGTTTTTTCATTATCTAATGTTGTTGCTCTTGTAATTTTGGCAAATGTAGTATTTATGTACATGAGTCTTTTGCTGTTAGAACTGTCGAGGAAATATTCTTCGAATTTTATATTTTTTTATACTGGTTTGCCACTCCAGCTCGTGAGCAAGTTTTTCGTGGGCTCCCCTGGTCTAAACGATATTCCTTTTTTCGTATTTTTCTTCAACACATTTCCGCAGAGGCCAAGAACTCTCATCTGTTCCTCCTTGCCTATGATAAGACCGATTTCATTTACGAAAGAGAGTTATCAGTACTGATAATGTCTTACAAGACGGAATATATGTAACTCCATTTGCTAGTGGTATCTTCATTCTCGGAGTCTTATCAAGTATCAGCTCCTAATTCTGGAATTGGAAATCTTCATCCCTGGCGTCATTTTGTTAGACCACCCTCTAAAATCATAGGCTTTCATCCACTTAGTTTCAGTGAGACAACAAAGGTCGCGATTAAGTTTTCGCCACTCTCTATGCATGAAATAACAATTTGATGCCCCTGTAAGGGTTCGAAATGTTTAACTGCTAGTTGCGGTCTTTATACTTTACACTCGTCTCACCTCAATTAGTAGCTTTCCACTTGTAGCCTCTGACCCGATTAAGTACTTGAGCGTTATCTTAGCAAGGAAGTAATTCTGAAAGCCACATATAAGTTCTTGCGACGGCCTACGGTATATTCCAGGAGAGGTAGCTTTTAATCTGATCCGCCAGCGTTGGACGAAAGCCTCAATTTCCAAGATTGCAATGGCCTTCTAGAGGGTGGCGCAACATTGGTAGATAAAAGAGCTTCATAAGCTATCCTAACGCTTACTCTCCATGCTGGCAGGACTTTTCGTAGCTGTGCAACGTGGAATCATCTCAACGCTTTGATTCAGTTGCCCTCCCTTTATTGTTCTATCTTTGCCGCTTTACTTCGCTGGAAAAAATTCATACCTGCGATTTCAGATGTTGTTGAAAGCCTCGTTGAGTCATTAGTAGACTTATGTCCAAAGATCTTGTAGAACATTTCAATAGCTCACTTACTTGACTGCTCAAGGTATTTCTGATAGACATTTTCAGTGGCTATGATATCTGTGAATAGCAAAATCAACAATGACCTTACCTTACCTTATCCAACTCTTAGCTGAAGATATGGGCTATAAAGGATTTGCTTACTACGCAAAGCAGCTTAAAATATCTTAGGTGCGACGTGCAACCGCTAGGTCATTAACCAACTAGAGCTAGCTAAAATCTCATAACTTAAGGTGATGCAGGTCTAGGTTGCGAAAAGTAAGCCTCGGAAAATTATGAAACCTCTCATAAAAATTTTGCTAGTTCAGCAAATATTTTCCACCTATTCAAGGTGTTTTGACAGTTGAAGCAAATGCACCTTTTGATCTAGTAACTAGCTACTAACACCAAAGGATTAAATATCCTATCAATGTCACTGCATTCACTTCAGTTCCAAATAAACACTCAAATGTGTTATAAAAAATTACTTAAATGATTCTGCGAAAACACACAGCACGCCACTTACATGCATTGCATACATTTGCTGCCACAATAGCTGCCTGCAACGACCCATTTTGCTTTCATATGCCAGATAATAAGAAGAAGAATGAATTGCAACTCACTAAACTGTTTTCCTTTCTGTCCATTATTTGGCACATTTACAGTTTCGTTTATGATGCATTACAGTCTTCAGCTTACCTTTTTATTTTTTATTTTTAAATAACAAAGAAAAAATAAAAACTTTAAAAAACGTATGTATGTATGTAACTATAAAACATTTTACAACTTCTTTTCGCCGTTCTCCCAATGTGATGGTAGTAGCCGCGCATGCGCATGCGCAGTCATAGCGCATTGTCATCGACAGCCACAGCATCCAATGTAAGGCAATTGTTGGCAGGCAAAAAGCATAACAACCAACTCAAGAGCGCGTGTTGTTGTAGTTGTTGTTGCTATTGTAGTTGCATTTGACCATTGTTAAAGTGAAATGTGGCTGAAATATATGGAGCAGTTAAGTATTTGGCAATGCGCGATATGTCAAAAATGCCAGTCTACCGATTTCGAACGCGATTTTAGTTGAGTCGAGTAGAGTCGCGTCGCGTCGCTTCGACTTGCGTTGCGTCGCGTCGTGTCCATATCATGCCATGCCATGTGGCGTGCATGTCCGTCCTTGCGGCTGTCGATTATGACCAAATTATAATGAGTACGCTAGTCGGCGGGACAATGCCGCGGACGTTGTAAATATTTGCGTCTAAAGCAGGTCACTTTTTTTGCTGCCGCCGTTGTTGTTGTTAAGCGATTTTTATTACTGATTTTTATTTTTTTTATTGTTAACTTTACTTATGCATGTAAGTATGTATGCGAGTGTATAGCTTCTTGGTGGAAACCTCCTTTTTGCCCTCGGCATTGTATTTGGTGCGCATGCGCGCGCATTTGTCCCAATTTCGCGCATTTTTTACTTTTCCTTATTTTTCAGATATTTTTAGTAGTTACTCCTTAAAACTTTGTTGCCCCGAAAATTAATGTATTCTCGTGTGCATATAAAGTGAATTTATTACAATTTTGGCTTAATTTTAGCGGTGTGTGCGCGCGCGCACTACACCCACACACATACACATGCACTCTCGTGTGTGTGATTATTTTATTGGGTCACAAATGTGTTGATTGCCGTGCCGCGGTGGCAGCTTGATAAATACGTTTAAATTTATTAAAAATTAAAACAAAAAATATTCCACTAAAGTAGCCGAAAATGTCAGATAAGGCGCCTGCGTTGTTGGCTTTCAGCAATCGATAGCACTTGGCTGGTCTGTTAATAAACAGGAAAATAATGTTATTGCACTTGTTGGCAGTGAATTTGTGCGACTTTGAAATGCTCGAAGGTTTAACAAACAATTTTGGTGCAACTTAAAGTTAGCGCAACATGTAGCGAAACATCAAAAGTGTTGAGATTCAATGGATATAAACAAAAGTTAAGACTACATGTTGCTTAGGGCCGACTGCAACACTCCTAATGTTTATAAGCATACAAATGTTGCTGAGTCTAAAGCTGCGGTAAATGCACCAAGCGGCCGGATACTTTGCGCATGCGTCGTTTATTTTCAATAAAAGGTACATGAGCTTAAAATCTACAGCAGCAAAATTCCGTCGAAATGTTATCTGTTCTCTCACAAGAGAAAAATATCAAGAAAAATACGCGAACAGAAGATTTGCAGAAACTTGCAAGTTAGACGAACAGCAGAATTTTTGTTTAGACACAAAAGTGTAAAATTGAAAACGTAAGAAAACTAGACACAAAGTTTTATCCTGACACAGTTTGTTGACTAAATAAATAACTAGCTCCTTCCTACAAGCTTAGTCTAACTCTGTCTGTTTGTAACTTCCAAACCATGAAGGAAAATTTTTATAAATTCTAACCAGCTACTTTTGAAAAGCTGTTTTCTTTATGGCAATAAAGGAATGTCGATAAGAGGACAATAATGGGTTCTAGCAGCCTAAGCGAATTTCAGTAAGCCATAAGCCCATAAAGCTAATCGAAGCTTACCGAGCTTTGGTATGGGTTCAAGCATGTGATGTATACAAAAAAAAAAAAACAATCTTGACCCGTCGGAAACATGTAGGGACTAGCGTGATTCGGTTATTCAATTTCTCTACCTCACCGCTTGGAAGATGCTTGGATATTTCCCCATAAGAACGGAATTCATTGAGATCTCTCTGACATTAATTGTGTTCTATCTAATGAAATTTAAGAGGATCTTGTTTGCGACATATCCTATGGCTAAAAGCATTACAATGAGGTCAGGCCGAAGATAATTTTCAAAGCCGCAGTGGCTTGGTGTGCACACTATACGTTGTACAGGTGGACGTCAGCTACTAAGGTATGGTTGGCGATTCGCTCACTGTGTTGAAGATGGGTTTTTCGGGCTAGACAACCACTATTAGCCTGACTATCATGTTGTATGGGGGCAGCACCACCACTATTGAACAGTGGCCTGTGGTGATTGGCGAAGACAACGCATCGTATCCACTGCTCCTGAGAAGTGGGTGCTCATAAGTTCTAGCGCCTTACCTCCAGGATTCTAGTACAGCTGTTATCTGGCAGTTGTATCGCGATTTATATTTCAACGGGAACTGGAATGTAAAGATAGGAAACGGTATTGAAGACTAGCAACCCGATTTAGGCGTTGTGCCAACTTCAGTGAAGATCGGACCTTTTTTCCGAAAAGTTAATAATCCTTTAGAGATGTTCACTTCGACCGTAGTTTAGAGCCAACCTGGATCAAGCTTCCCTTCCCTAACAACTTTTCACACTAAGCTAGTGATATGTACATCACCGAGATTTAGAACGCCCCAAAACCCAGGATGTCCATTACAACTAACATTAATGTTGAAATTTAGGTTTCGATTCGTCAGATCTCTTTCAATACAAATTTTAAACTTTAGCTGCTTGGCATCTTATCAAACCGAGCGTAGCCAACTTGAAATTACTTTTCCACCTCACTTATGCCCATAGCAACATTTATGCTCACCACAGTTCATACCACATACAAAGCGCCAGCAACATTACGCTCAGATTCAACATCAACACTTTTAGCAACATGTTTCACCTGCTCGCTGCATGCTCACTTTTCTCAAATTGCGCTAATGCTCACCTGACGCGCATTCGAGCAGCTTTTCGCTTGTGCCACATTCACGCCGCTCTCACCCCATCTATTAACATTCTACGTAGCTCTCGTGCCGGGACAACTTCAACTTCACTTTCGCTCAACAACATTCACTAAACAAACCAGATCAGGCTTCAATGCATGGCTGGCTGCCTTCAACACAAACATAGAAAGGTATGCACTTATGAACATATTACCTTTTCTGCTTGCCTTCTTGGCTCCGATCGACACTGATCGACGACGAAACGGCAAATAATGTTGCTAGAGTTTAGCGTTGTTTGCTGCATTAACTCGTAGATGAAGTACATATGTACGTACTTTACCGTCAACCACCGCCAACTATATTCTGGCTGCGCTGGTGCTGCATCATTCCGTTGTTGCATTTCCACTAGGACACGTGTGATGTGCGGCATTTCACCGGCTGACGGCGCTAAAAATAAATTTGTTGCTCGTACGTTGCACTTTCGGCATTGCAGCAGAGCACAGCGTGTGTAACAGACAGCTAGGCGTGTACAAAATATTTTGTGTTATTGTGCGTTGATTTGTTGTGTGTTAACGGTTTTATTTCAACATATCAAAAACGTGAAAGAGTGTTGAGAAAGTTATAGAAATAGCGCGACTGGGTGGGGTATCAAAAAAAAGAATGCATTTTCGTGAAGCTCGAAATTGTAGACTAGCTTTTGCTTCGTTTGCCTTTGCTTAACGAACGAAGTTTAAAGCGCACTGATAACAGTCAATAAACATATCGACCAGAGTTGTGACTTTTAAGATTGTCGGTGATCTTTAGCGATCACTTTTGTGTGATCGATTACAGTGAATACAGAAATATTGTCAATCCAATTGTAGCTGATTTGAGTTTGCTTGAACAATCTTGTTTACGACGTAAGAATAGAAGAAGATCACAAAATCGATCGTCAGTGAGGTTGTGATCGCGAATAAAGAGATTGCCGCGAAACAAATTCGATTCAAACGAAGCTGATTTGATCTTTCCACAAAGCAACATGAGGGACCGTAAGTTTTAAAAAAATTTTACTTTCATATTACGATTATAAGTTTCATTATCGACTGCATGATCAATGATCAACTAATTGAAAGATTTAATTGAAGGATTTCTTACCGAATTATAGTTAATTATGAATATTAAGTAAGTGGGTACAATGATTCCAACCCAGTATGTGTTAATCTAAGATCCATACATTAAAACCTCAAAAGTCTTTTTCATACTCTGATAAAATGGTTTAGTGCTAACTCTCCCACGAAAGGGTATTTTTACTACTTTTTCTATTCGAAGAAACTTCACTTTTTTTAACACATATGTATACAAAACAGCTAGAAGCTACTGTCATATAGTTTCACTGCTTCGAGTACTTTCATCACCTATTAAAATCTGGCGCCAAATAATCAATATTTAGTTTAGATCTATATAGCTTAAGATGGTATTTAGTTTAATCCAAAGGCAAGTTCAGTTTAATCAGTATCAAGTGATCTAAATAGGGATCAGAGATCTTTCTCAATCGCTTCATTAACTAGCTACAGTATATGCATACATAGAACGTATATACTTACTTACATATATGGCATGCTCGTCAAGAATGCAGACAGCAAACAAATCCTGTAAACTGCAGCTCAAACAAAAACTCGCCGACCAACAGTAGGTGATAACTGAAAAGAAGTAGGTACATAAATACGCTGTAGGTAAACAATAAATCACAACATATCGAAAAGTGAACGATGATCGCAATACATACAGGACACTCTAAAATGAAGAAGAGCAAGTAAATATTAGTTCAAAGTTGGTTAGGAGTATGCCTGCTAAGCCACAGGCTACAAGACGAAAGAGAGTAGCCCAAAAAATGATAATCTTTAAAAATTGTTTGGCAAAATAATACGGCTAAACCAATTGTTAATTAATAAAATACCTAGATGGGGAAATTTTTTATAGATATGTATCTTCATATGAGATTGTAGCTGGTTAATGAAATGGAAATCTTTCTTATGGAACGAGCAAAAGGTCAGTTGGTCGATTTGTTTGTCAATACACATAATAAAAGAAGAATGATGACACTATAAGAGAGTATGAAAAACATGATCCGAAAACTGTACCATCTTTTCTGATTGAACAATCATGCAATCATATAAAAAATTGCAGAACTTTAGACGGTTGCTAGTGCTGATCATTTATGGCACAATAAGCACTCAAGGGTGATCTTGAGTTCGAGATAATAGAACTCTTAACTGATCCAAAATTTGTCCTTAAATGATTCCGGTTTTCAGCTTTGCAAAGTAGAGTGAGAAACGACAATATAGTAGATAGAGCTCGAAATTGGTCTGGAGTTCTTGATGACAGCAGTAATAGTAAAATGATCTCAAAAGTGATCTTGTAGCTGACTTTAAAACTGAACTGATAACCGTTTGTATGACTGATTCGGAAATGGTATAAACCACCATTAATGCGCATTCAAGTAATCTTGAGTTTTTAATCATAGCATTAAATAGGAAATTGGGTATTTTACGAAAATTCCGTGCGACGTTGGCATCACTGGGTCAACTCAACAATACTCATTTCAGGGTTTCCGAACGCATAAATATGGAAATAGCTCTGATATGTTAGTAAGAGACTATCTTCACTGATTACAGTGTTCAACAAAATTTGGACGAGTTTGACTTCGAAAACCAGGCCGACCTCATGTTATAGATTTTTGTATGCTAATTTTAAATTCGTTTTTTTTCTAGCACGTTATAAATCATATTATTAAAGTTTATGAGTACCATATAACCGGTAAAAATTAGTTATAGACCAAAACGAGATGATTGCGAGGGTTCAAGATCATAATGTCTATGTTTGAAAAGGAAAAAGACAAACGGCTTCCTGGATCTTAACAGCTCTGCAGTAAAGCTAGTGGTCGCAGAGAAAAGCGGTGCACCAATATGACGCTCAATACATAGCGGTGGATGACGTCACTGAAACGTTGGTTATGCAATCCCATTGCCGCCGCCGAACGTAATCAGAACGCCTTGTGCAGCCACCGCTAGCGCCATATTACAGCCGTCATATTACGGCTCCGCATTTTTAGGAAACCGTACTTTGAGAGTTCCTACCGGCATCACCAAAGGACACGGTGCCCTTGCACCTGTGCTCCAACAAAGTCAAATACCAAAGAGCTATTCCTGGAAAGGCTTCCAAAACCAGCATGAGGAGGAATTAATCAACATTCTGAACAAGTCCGTCTAACTTAGTCTGATCCTAAAAGTCGTAAAATGATCGCATAACTGATGTCGTAGTTGATAGCTGATCTTAGAACTTATTTCTTGTGTGATCCCGATTTTGAGCGATTTCGAATGTCTGGTTTCACTCTAAGCACATTATTAAACTTACTGGAATGCTGAAAGTCGTCGCCTCGATAAAAGTATTAGAGTAAATCTGCTTTATGACAGATCTCTAAAATAAGCGGACTACTAAATGCTAATGATCCTGTAATGAGCCTATACTTCGAGATCATAGACCCACATCGTGATGGGTTAGTGATCATGGTGCATCATTGATTAAAGCCGTTAAAACAGACATGTACTTCGGTAGTGAAAATGATTGTTGGAGCAAAATAAGACCCACCAGAATGGCAAAAGTTGCACCTTCGTTAACAAAAAGTACTTAGTAAATCTTGCAATGTTAACAGGCTAAACACATATTTCTTGAAGATGATCTAAGTGAGTGGACAAGTGATATTAAAAATACGAGGTTTAATAGATGGTGACCACTGATCGTGGTAGATCATTGATTTTCACAGATCACTGATGTTGGCAGAAAACTGATGCAATTACAACTTTTAGTTTTCGAGAGAAATAATTCACAGCTAAAAAGGAAAAACATACTTTTAGTACAGTGTTGATCAATACATACTTCATAAATCATTAGGAATGCCCTTTAAAGTAATTAGTAGCCTCTTGTGATCGACTGCTACAATAATCACCAGCAAAATGTGATAATTATCTTCAAAAGTTTGGTGCGAGTGCGAGAGCGAGAAACCTCTTACAAGCCTTTTGTTGCACAAAACGCTAAATAACTACTAAGTATCTATGAAACGATCCTGTCATCAACACTTACTTTTTCTCTCCCTTCGGCCTTTCTGTCTCGATGCTTCTTCTTGCTCATAGTTCTGGCAAACAAAATAACAAATTTACACAACAAATATTAAACACTCAAAGTATGAATTGTAATTGTTAGTTTGAAGTATTTAGAGATGTGTGAACCAGACGCAGGCAAATATTTAAATATTTGTAAAGGTTAGGCAAATACAAATAATAAAGAGATGTATGGGTGGCAACTAAAAAGGGATCTTGTGTTGAACAATGATGATTTGTTTGTATATATTTTATGTTTCAGGAAGTATAACGTACGCGATATTGTGGCCCACATAAATATGGGCTCTAAATGACCGGTTTCTTTTTGGGTTTTGTAGCTATTAGGTATTTTTAACTGATGACGCATGTTGACGGGAATGACGGGAATTCAAGGCCATACAAAATGCAAACGTAAGATTATGCAACCATGGTCAATGACAAACGAGTGCTTAGAGGAAAGCGATTAACGAAAAAAGCGTCGAAAAAAAATTTAAAAAGCGCCACAAGAAATAAATGGCAACCAAAAAATCTGAAAGTAATTAAATACGCAGGAAGTAAGGGAAGTTTCTTTTACGTAACTCACTTTCTTGTGACAAGCCAAAAAAATAAATAAAAATCAAAAACAAAAGCTGAGTGCCACTTGAATTCACTACTTTCAACAGGCAACAATCGCTGATCGCCGATTATGAAAATCATACATAGAATAATAATAAAGCAATTAAAACGTCATTGCACAAAGAGAAGACACACAACGCACATTACAACAAAAACACAGGATAAAACATAGACCTAAAGAAAAAAGGTAAGCGAAAAAAACGCTAAATACTTAACAAAGCCAAGGTGACCAGCAGCAGTCTATCGTCGGACCGGCAAGCAGGTCATTTAAAGGCGAGCAACTGTCTGCAAAGGTACACACAGGCAGAGCGGCGCTGGAAGTGTGGATAAAATGCCGACTGTTTTTGTTGTTTGTGCGCGTTTCGCTTTGCGACGGATATGAGTGTGGGTTTTTTACGCCAGCCAGCAAAGGGGCGGTCACTTGCAACAGATGGCATATGCTAGGTGTTTTGTTGCTATTGTTATTGTTTTATTTTTCTTGCATTCAATCGACAGTCATAAAAATATGATTAACCACGCATGCGTGCCACATGCATGCAGTATAACAACAGTGCGGTGGTTGCTTGAAAATGCAGGTCATACCAGCTGATCAAAGAGGCACCAAAAAGGACAAATAATGTTCGAAAAAAAAGTAATTGAAAAAAAAAATCAACAAATATTAAGCATATTTGTCATTGGCGGCAAAAATGACATAAAAGTCATAATGGTTGTTCAAATAACCACTCATTTGGTGATCATACACTATGAACGGCGCGCCATGTACATACGTATATATGTTCATATAAATAATAAAAAGTACAAGAAATTGTGTAACCTTTGTGACAATGGAAAAGTGAATGAAGAAAGCAAATCCAATACAAATAATCACCCATAATATGTATGCATTTGCAGGTATGTACATACTTATTTGATATTTGTTTCGGCGTTCCGTCAATTGTCAACAAAAACGGGTTTTTTGTTGATTATGCTCAATGCACATATGCCTCTGTACCATTTTTAAATTTCTTTCTTTTTGTCCATCATACATAAAATGTATGACTAGAGAAATCAAAAAAAAAATAGGGCTTAAATTTAGGTCCCTTTAAGTTGTACTGAGCTACTAAATAATTGGACTGGGCTTTACACCTTTTTTCTGATGACCAGAGATGTGCGATGTGGTGGTCAGCTGTGAATCCTTGTCACAATTTAATATCACTCGAACAACAAGTACTTTGTAGTGCTACTGAAGATCTTTAATTTGAGCCATGGTAGGAATCTCTAAGCCCTCTGAGAGCCAAATTAAAATTGCCCATCTGTATATTCAAAACTTGTCTTAACTACTTGCTGTTTTCGAAATTCGAGGCAATAGCTTTGAAAACCCGAAGCAAATTAATAACCAAAATTACTATCTTACAACCTCATATAAATCAAAGATTTTAAATATGTGAGTTCTTTTACACACATAAATATTACGAATAATCAAAAGAAATTGGAACAGGCTATTTCTTTATTTTGGCATTACATTAAAAAGATATTACAAATTCTGATAAATTGATTGTCTGCGGTATTCGCCATCGCCAGCGCATAATGGTCCGTAAATCTTTCGCAGAATCTTTTTCTCGAGAACTCCCAGAGACGTTTCATCATATTCGTGAGGGCATGGGCACAGATGAGCGAGATGTTGAAGATACGGATTGTTGCTACCCCGTCTACCGGGGTGAACGGCGATGGAGTATCTCTCCCACCACAAATCCAACACCGAATTTGCGATTCTTTACGTGGTAATTGTAGTGGACGTCGTAAGGCTCCACGCTTGCCTTACCTTTCCCCGTTTGTCGCATTTCTTGGATGGCAGTAATGTAAGTCTTAGGCACTACGCACATTAAACGCCTAGTCATAGTAGTGTAATCGTTCCGGCGTACTAAAGTATGAAGCTTTTATACCGAACACATGTATTTCAATGGAGCTCTGTATATTACGATTCATGAACATGTTTTCGCCTAATCATAAAAACTTCATGAATCGAAGCGCCCAACATTGTAAGGCGCTTGCCGTTTTGATATCAGCATTTGTTTACTTTTTTGTGCTCGAAATAAAAATTATTTGTCATTTCACTAGGAAATAATTGAAAATTAATAATTTTGTGCTAAAACTCGTGCCGATTGTATTAAGCCATAAACGTTTATGCAATATTTTATTTGTTTTGACATGACAAATCGATTACTCTACTATGGTTAGGCGCGTAATGTGCCGGCAGAGGCACCTCCCCCATTAAGGGTTCGGATATTTCAGGTGAAATAATATTTCTTTATACGTTTCCCGTATTGATTGATATCTTGTAATTAATTGTAATGTTTTTTTTTGCGTTGCAATTAATAGTCCATGCTAGCATTACAGCTCTCCAGCTCTCAAGAAAAACAAAAAAATAATGAGACAAGTAATTTTTAATCATAAAACAAAACCGACTTCAATTTTCATACATAAAAATTTAAGATTATTAATTTCATCATGATCCGATGATCGGATTTAAACCCAATTAGTATGGGATCATCTGTGAGGTAACACCCATCCTTAGAGAAATCGGTTAACGTGGTCCAATGTTATGCGGTAATATACATAAAAAAAATAAAAATATTCCGACGAATTGATAACCTTTCTCCTTTTTGTGAAGTCGGTTAATAAAACGATGCACAGAAAATGGTGAAGAAATTTTCTTCTATCAAAATTTCTTATTTAAATCGGTATGTAGCTCTAAATAAAAAAAATGCTAGTAAATATATTTATTTCTTCAAGAAAATGTATAGCAACAGCAAAGTACTTTTTCTAGCAACAGTAATCATAAAAATATTTGCGATTTTAAAACAGAACAGCCGACCCCTAAATAAAACTCGCATATTTCTACTATCCTACTTGCATAAAAAAATATCAACTAAACAAGAATTTCTGAATTTTATTACATGCGTTCTTAGACTAAGAATTTTTGTTCAAATCATCTTTCTTGCTTTTTCTGTTCGCAGTCATTAAGTTCAATACTTGGTACTTGCTTTTCTTTTCTAAATTATAAGATTTCTCGTATAGGTTTGTTTTGTCAATTCATCAAATCGCCTTTACGCCGCAATGAGAATTCATTTCACTCATATGTGCCCACATCGTGCACATTTGTTTGTAAATGTGTGTGTTTTGTTCCCAAATATTGACATAATCGCTGAATGTTTTGTAACACATCATCGGCTGTAATGAACTTGGGAGGTCAATAAACCAAAGAGGCTACACACATATCTAAATAAAAACAAACAGGTGCGTAAAAAAAGAAATAGACGAACCAAAAAAAAACACAAAGTCATGCCGCCCAACGTGTGTCGGTGACTTGTGACAGCTGCTGACGGCCGGTCTAAGAAAAAGAAAAAAGTAAAAAAGTTAGCGTGGATTTTGAGTTGTTTTTAAGAAGAGCGGAAATAACAAGTGTGCCAGCATACTACACAGAGCGCAAGTTGCATTTCCGTTTCGGCTTGCACTAATTAAATATTGGCTGCAAATAACGAAGTATGTTTAGGAAGTGCAGGCTCGTGTAATTGTGTTTGTTTAATATGTAGAACAGAGTTTCAGGCGCATACTTCAAGCGCAGATGAAAACATATTTACTCGAATACAGACTAACTATTTGTTTTTTTGAGGAGAGTAATTCCATTCTATGCAAAGGCTTTGGATATAAAAATGGGTAGATTTTTTTTTTAAGTAATAAAAAAATATTTCGTCAGTCTTCTCTCGCTTTCGTCGTTAGCAGAATTTATTTCTAAAGTTTTGAGGTTTAATTTTTAGTACCAATTTTTTCTCATTTAATATTAAGCTCATTATATGAATTGCTTTCTGACATGTGACTTGGTAATACACCACACTTTTTGTAGTTTTTTGAGGTCATTTGAGTTCGAATGAATTTTTATTCATAATAATTGGCTTCTTTTGTAGTTTTGTCTAATTTTCGACCAGAATGATCTAACAAATGCAGCATTTTTTTTCTAAGTTTTAATTAAAGGAAATGTACTCATAAATTGTTATCACCCATCTCGCCTACGACACCGAGTTATTAGATAAAAGCATTAGACATTTTGTCAAAGGCTGAGCTTCTTCCTTAAATCAGAAACTAAAAGTTTTACGCCGCCTCCGAACGGCTGATTGTTGACTGCTATTAAAAAAAACTTGTTGAATATTTGTGTAACCAGAAATCGGAACTGGCTGAAGCAGAGTGTAATGCGTGCACTCTCGTTTGTTATTTATATCCAAGTAGCACAAAATAGCCCATACAGGGCTGTGATCAACCCTCGCATCTCAGCTCTTATTTAAATTAAAATTGTCTTTTAGCCAATTAAGCATAGCACATCTGAGCAACAAAAATATATATACACTTCCCCCTTTTAAATAACTACCGGAATCATTTAACATTTTCTTTTAATGTTTTCCCAAAAATTCCTTGAAATATTTTTTCAGCTCTACATACCGCATATCACAAACTGTAACCATATGCAAATTATTGTCAAAATACTTCAAAACTTTGACCCACATATCAGCTTGACTGTCAATTTTTGACAGTGCCACACCAAGATTAGAGATTTTTTAGTTATTCTTGGCAAAGCGTCTGCATCCACCCGCATGCAGCGCTTTACTAAGCGTCAAATTTTTGACAGCTGTCAATGAATTTGAAAACGCCTAGAGCATTTTGATAAGAAGTGGCAAAAAAATTCTGAAAGCGAAATTACAAATATGCAAAACCAAGTGGGAGTGACAAAAAAATTAAAAAAAAAACGAGAAAAATCTACATACACAAACAAGAACAATAAAACTACATAACAAAAGCAAATATTGCATCACAAGAGAGAATCAAACAAAAGCGCCATTGCACAATTTTACGCTGCTGATGCCGAAAAATCAAAATAAAAAATCGCATTAAAAATATTTATGTATGTTTATTTAACGCTGTGCTGAGTACTGCGGTTACGGCAGCTGTCATAAACTGTCTACAGCTGTCATAAATGGGAACAATCTAACGCCCAGTCGCAAGCACTGGAACCCAGGCGCCCAAACCAAAATACAGAAACGGAAATAAAAGTGAGTGAGAAAAATTTTTTTCTTTTCGCAAGCAAGCAAAATGGCAAGCCAAATATGCATTTGTAGGAAAGAAAAAAAAAGCGCCAAAAAATGTGGACACAAAAACAATAAAATGTGCAATAACAAACGTTCATAAATTTGTTTTGTGTTTGTGTAGGCTAAGCGAACAGCAGGCAGACCAAAAACAGCGCAAGGAAAGGGCGCTGAACTTTTGCTTTTCGCGCGAGTTTATTTGCGCAATTAAGCAAAAACAAATTAATCGAAAATTATAAACTGAAAAAGGAAGGAAGAGGCATAAGAATGTAAAATGCCTTTTTAAAATATTTGATTTTTATTTTATTTCCCTCTATTTTTAATTTATTATTTTATCTCCTCATGCTTTTCTCTCCAACTGCGTGCACTAGTTAATAGCTTTCCCTTTGTTTTTGTTTTTGTTTTTTTCGTTTGCTTATCTTGGTCTGTTTTATTCTTCCTCGTCTTTGCTTCGCATATTTTTATTCTTTGGATTCAGCATTTTGCACATTGACCTTCGTGTCGACGTGTTTGCCACCGCATTTTTCCAGCTTGCGTTTATGTAACTAGAGAGCAAAAAGCATTGAAAAACTGTGCATAGCGAATGGAAAACTGATGTGGATATTCACCATATTTCTATCCAAAAGTTTCGTTTATTAAAAATCTTTGAAATTACCGCAAGTACTTCGTGAATGGTTTAAAAATGTTACAAATCTTGTTTGTCTAGCATGTTTTTTTTTTACTTCTAAACCGACTTTCAAGATGCATGTACAGGGTGGTGTTTAACATTGGTGGGTATTTATGTATCTTAACCGGAAAACCTGGATTGCTGCCTTTCCGTTGGAGAAGAAAAAGTTTACAAATTTTGACTAAGCTTAAAGAATTTCAGAGTGATTAGCCAATATGTCAGAAAATCGCGGTTTAGCATTTAGATATTGATTTAAAATGTTTAATATTTTTTTTTTTTTAATTTTTCGTGGGATTTATTAACTTAATTTACTTTTTTCACTGTTTTCTTTAGTTTTTCTCAAAAAAATGCTATGAAACAATTTTTTATTTATTTTTTTTTAATTTGTTTGTGCAATTTATAAGGAGTTAAATTAAATTAACCTACTTAGAATTCACTTTTTCATTTGTTTTTTTTTTAATTTTTTTGATTTCTTGATTTTTTTTATTTCGTACTTTTTCTAGTTAAGGGTAAAAAAATGTATGAGTAAAAAATCTGTTTTATTTGTAGGTAGGTTTTATTTATTAGCAACTAAAATGGCGTTAAAAATAAATCCATGTTAATTTTGATATGATCTATATTATTTTGAATATTTTTGAAATTTGTTTTGTTTTTTTTTTTAATCTGTTCAATTCAATGTAGGGTTAAATAAAACACCATTTTATCAGGGACGGAAAATAGTAATTATTTTTTAAATTTTAACCAAAATATACGCAAGTTGTAATCGTCGTAAAACGATTTTAACTATACACACGTACATACTTGTGTTCGTACGTTCTACTGGAATTTACAATGATTTTTATTTTTCGAGTTTAATCAATAAAGATTCAAAAAAAAAAATATTATTTGAGTTTTCAGTGGTACCGACACCCTAATAAAAGAAATAAGTCTCAAACTTTTCAGGTCAAAATTTCAGTAGGTTGCGTCTGTATGACCTTTTCAAATTTATAAATAATCATTATTTTAAAGTGAAAAAATAAAACCCAAAAATAATGATTATCTCCTAGCGAAAAAAATAAAAATCAAATAATAATTATTTCAGTTGAGCGAAAAAATTAAACTCAATAATAATTATTATTTTTAAGCGAAAAAAAATAATAATCATAAAATAATGATTAAATGCTGATTTAAATTATTTTACTCGAAATGATTACCGTCCCTTCTTTTTATAATTAAATAAAAGAGTTTTCACTTGCACATCGTGGTTTATAAATATTTTTTGAAATTTATTTATTTGGTTAAAAAGCATTTTTATCAACAAAGTTAGTTTCTTTGAAAATTGTGGTTTTTGAAATTTTTCCAATCCAAAATTTTCCTCTTTTCAATAAAATCATTTTTGTTGGTAAAATATTTGTGTTTCACTTCAAGACTGCGGTTTTAGATTTTTTGTTCCGAATTTCGGGTATAGAAATTTTCTCCCTATTTTTATATAAAATGTTTATTATAATGCAAAAATTAAAGTTCACTTAAAAGTAGTAATTTCTAACTTTTTCCAAATTTAAATATTTTTTTTTGTCAATTCTTGGTTAAAATGTTATTGGTAAAAAAATCTCGATTTCAGTTTGAATTTAAGAATATTTCGGCAATTTTTAGCTTTTTTAAAACTTGTTTTACAGGTCTTAGTTAAAATGCGCTTTTATTGGTAAAATATTCGGGATCACTAGAAAATTATGGCTTAAGAATTTTTTTACAAATTTTTAATTGTCTACAAAATTTGGTTAAAATGTTTTTTAGAAACATAAAGCCGTGTTCCTTATATAAGAGCATTGTGACTTTAGACTTTTTTGTGAATTTGTTTTTGAGTTTTTTTAGCTAAAAATTTCTTTTTAAGTGTTTTCAATTCTGGGTTAAAATGTCATTGGTAAAAAATTTTGGAAAATATCGGTAATTTTAGCTTTTTTTAAATTTGTTTTCCAACTCTTAGTTAAAATGTGCTTTTATTGGTAAAATATTCGGTTTCACTAGAAAATTATGATTTAAGAAATTTTTTCCAAATTTTAAATTTTCCACAAAGTTTAGTTAAAATGTTTTTTATAAACATAAAGCCATATTCCTTATACAGAGCATAAAGCATTGTGACTTTTGACTTTTTTGGGAATTTGTTTTTGATTTTTTTAACTAAAAATACTTTCTTTTTAAATGTTTTCAATTTGGGGTAAAACTAATTTTTTCTAAATAAAAAATCATTTCACCGAAATTTTTTTTTTTATTATTTGCAGTATTTTTAAATATACATATAATTTCCACCAACATACATAGTGAATACCCTTCGCGCCTTTTTACGATATTTTGCTGCCCATACTTTTGCTACATTTGTTAACACACCGTAAAGCACGTTGTAATTACAAAGTAATAAAAGCATAAGCATAAAAAATCAAACCTATGTACAAACCTGTATGCATATACCTACATATGTATTTATGTGTGTGTGTGCTGCTGAGGGAAAATATTAGTATCGCATGATGGCAAGCATAAGTATTAGTTAGACATAATATGCGTGGAAGGTAGTTAATAAGTAGTATGTAGTAAGTAGCAAAAAACCATCAGACACCACGTCATATTAGCCAACTGCCTAACAAATACACGTACATACTTACTTAGTTGGCTTAGAGTAGTTAGCACTGAGGCTAGTGACTTGACGATGGAATGCAGATAATGCACGATGGCATAGAATCAGCGCAGATGAGTTGCAAGATGAGCTTACCATTGTGCCAAGAAAAGCACTAACGAATGGGCGGCAGCGGCAAGAGGCGAACGGACATTGAAGTATGTAGAAAAACTACCAGCGAAAAAGGGCAAAAAAACGCGTTCGCAATGTGGTACTGCAGTCGAGTGTGTGGCTAATGGAGTTGGTAGCTGTTTATTGTTAGATATATGCAAGTATGTAGGAAGCTACATAACTACATAAATTTTTTTCCCTAAGTTGATTTTCATAAGGTTAGTACTGGCGTAGCCATCGCATACTTGCGTTATACATACATACATAATTATTTTAAATGTATATGTGAAGAATGAGCGTAATGCTGGTAGACGCATTATGAGCATGCAGAGATTAATTGCCAAGAATTTGCTACTGTTTTCTTATGTTGTTGTAGTTTTCTTTTTTTTCACCAGTACACATAATGTGCGATGAGTCGCATTAATGTATGTACCTACATGACTGTTAGTGCTCGTAATATGCCTGAAAAATGCTTCTACTTAGACAGAGGGCCGGTGTACTTACATAGATGATTTGATAAAAAAAAGAATAGAGAAAAAAGGTAAAATGACAAAGTCAGAAGTTCAACAACACGCTGAAAAATGACAACCGGTAAGAGCTTTTTATCGCTTCACTGCTGTCTTACCTACTACATTTTAGTTTCTTAATATTGCTCATTAACTTTTTGCTGTTACGGTCTTGAGCGAATCTGGGATGTATAGTGAATAAGTTAAAATTTAAAATAAAGAAAGAACATACCCTAACTAAAATTCTTCCAGATATATGAGTTATAAAAATTTCGAATTGTATTGGAGTACAGCAAATTCGGAGAGGAACCCATCGCAACGAACTTGTCTGAAACAATAGGGGTATTCTCCAAATCTTGCAAAACCTTGCTTGTAATTAGGCGCTTCAGGATAATGCGATACCACAACGTTAAGAACTAGGTACCTCTAAGATAATCAAGCGGAGACGTCTAAAAATAAAATGCCTTTTGAGTTAAAATTATTTTAAGAAAGAAGAAAGTAGGGCGTCGGAAAGTAGAAGATGAAAATCGAATGGCGGATATTGACACTAAAGATTAGTCAATCTTAAGCTTACAAAGGCAGGATCAGTTGAGGTTTTAATTTTAACTGGCCATCCTCCATACCAGCTACAAGACTTAGTAGACTAATGGGGCAATTCTGGTTAAGAAAGTTGTAGGTAAGTCTGTTGTCAATCAATTTAAAGACAGCAGGCATAATGGCTCGAAAGAGAAAGTCTTACAAACAAAAATCTGTCTTGCCGACTGTCAAGGTGAAAAGCTCTTTTGACAGAAAGCACTTGTATGTCATTTCGCTCGTGCTGCTCCAACAATCGCAATAGCTGAAGGCAGTGGACTTGTTTGCTTTTTGATTTTATTTTTTCTCCTTTTTAATAGAATTTTCTTTTAATTTAAAGATTTTATTGTTTTTAAAAGAAACGTATTCTTTATTTTAATTTCATGTCATTTTTAGAAATTTACCCTAATTCTTAAAAAAATAAAGCAGACATTAACTGCTTTCTAAATCGAAAATTTTATGAAAATGCCTCTTTATGGAGCTCTTTAAATCTATTTAATTTTTTTATGAATAAGGCCCAAAACTTTATGACTTTTTTTTAAGTTTTTCTTTTTTAATGTAATTATCTTTTAAAATTTCTTTTAAAAATAAAAATATTTCCTAAACTAATTTGCTTCTCTATTTTTTTCTTTTTTAGTTTTAATCGTTTTAAAAAGAAAAATATTTATTTATTTCCATTTAGTAAAAAAAAAATTGTATTTCTTAATTTTATTTTTTTATAAAATTTTATTTTAAGTTTTAGATTTTGTTTTTAAGAGAAAACTATTTTTTAATTTCATTAAGTTTTTGGGAAAATATATATTTGTTTCTCTTTTTTAGTTTAATTATTTTTTCTTTATTTATTTATTTTTTTGTTTTTTTTTGGATTTTTTTGTATACAAACGAAAACAATTTTTTAATTTCATAAAATTTCTAGAAATTTACTTTTTTTATTTTCGGCATTTTTTAATTAATTTCGTTTTCCTGTTTTAATTTTATTTTCCTTTTATTTTTCGTTTTCATTGTTTTTAAACGAAATCTATAGTTTTCTTATTTAGGTTAACTTTTAGAAAACTTATTACTAAAACACAAATAGAATAACGCTAAGATCTCCTCGTTGGCAGATCTTTTTATTAGCCTTTCGAAAGACTTAGGTGAGTTAAAAAAAAAAAAACATAGTTGTCAGAATCACCCTGTAAGAGTTTGAAGAGTAGCAAGAACGGGGATTTCTGCATAGACTACTTTACTCGTGACTAGAAATACCTAGTTTGTAGTCTAGGATTATTGGTTAAACGCTCGCTGAACTAACAAGCGTAACCCTTCCAACCACCAACAAAATAGACGAATAAGTAATTTCTTATTATTCCCAAAAAACGTGCGTAGAATACATAATTAATCAATGTATACAAATGCATCTTTTCTACTCAGTTTTATGCCACTAAGTCAGTGAGCCAGTCGGTTGGTTACTTTTGTAGGTAGTTTATGTCCCCAGCAACAAGATTAGTCAGTTTTTCATTTACATTTATGACCGATCCTTCATAGGAAAATTCCACTCATCACTCCTCTATAAGAGTTCCTTTTCTTTGTTGCTTTTGGTCATTCCAGCCGTTCCATCAATTTCTGCATATCCACTAGTTAGTGAGTATTTGAGTAGACAGACAGAGTTGCTCCTCTGCATAATTCAACATAATTGACTTAGTGACTGACATAATAGAAATATTTAACTTCAGTTAGCAAAATATGGAAGCGAAAGACAGCTGTGGCAGTCTGTCAGTTTTAAGTACATACTACATATCTAGCCAAAAGGGCAGTTACATATGTACATACTCTTGGTTGCAAGTAATCAATCGTCATGGCTGCTGGTACAGGCAAATATTTTACTTAATGGGCTCTTTCATTCATTTATTCTCATCCAAGCGCCGCATGCTTGGCAAAAATGTAAATTTCAAGGCAAAGAGAGGTCACTTACATTTTCATGCATACTTTTTTGTTAATTTATATATAGTAGTTGCACGCTGTTTGTTGGCCCTTATGTGCAAATTCATACAAGAAAACATACACACATTTATTTGTCTTTTACGTTTACTCATGTTTTGTCATTTATCATCGTTGCAGAGCGGCAAGCAATTTGCATTTATTCACTAGCTTCTGCTACATACATACATATGTACGTCCTTCCAAATTAAAAAAATATTCTTATTCCCTTTCAATATTGCCCGACATTTTGCGCATGCGCAGCTCGTTCCCAGTTGCCACATATAAGTATACATTTTTATTGTGAATAGTTATCGCAAGGTTGGCTCCCTGTACAAACGTATAATTATTTACTTGTCTATGAGTACGTGCTTGCCAGAGTAGAGCTCCAAAATGTATCATGGCATACCAAGTAATTTCGAACGAGACTGGCATTTTGTGTGAGTACTTATGCCAATTTTTTTCTCTTTGATGAGAAAAAGCGGTACTGAAACCCTGTTGGGTTTTGTCCTAAAATGTTAAGAGTTGAACCTTTTTGAATCCACAGAACATGGCCATATAATCGTGGTTCAAATATAGCCTACTTACAGACGCAAAAGCTTTTTTTTAGAATTACATACTATCTCAAACGAGGTAAACAATGTTTGACATATGTCTCAACTAATATTATTTTTAAACTGCCAATACCAAGGTGGTCGACAAATACACATCTGGTGCAACTGCCGGGAGCTAGCTAGACTTTATGAGCACACCTCATACAACGAAGAGAGAGTTGAGTTGAAACATCGAAACATCTGCCAAGCCACTTGAGTATCCTCCGATTAGAGAACAAAGAACTTGATTAAACACCTTGCAATTGATAGAAAATAATCTCCGGGTCTACTTGATGTTCGTTTCATCCGAGAAGTCAACAACGACTCGGACCACTTCTTTGTTGGCAGCTACTCTTGGCAGCAACTCTTTGCAACTTTGCAGTAGTACTGCGAAAGTTCGACGTCAAAAACCTGCTGTCACAAAAGACAGCAGAGAATTTTAGCTATCCATTCTCAAGCCTACCTACAAGAGCAACTGCATATTAATGAGTATTGGGATTCCATTTCATACCGCTGCGCAAGAGATGGTTGCTTTCTAGTAGCACCCACGCAGAAATAACTGAATTAGCTCCAGTAGTTACTGATTTATCGCAGTTTTCGTTTTTCTGTAAATTACCGTTATATAGCAGGGGGCATGGTTAATACCCGATTTCAAAGATTTTCAACAGATTTCGTAGCTAGGCCCCACCCAAGCCTCGTACCGAGTTTGGTAGGGATTGGTGATGCGGCTACTGAAATACGGCATATCATCATAAGTAGGCGGGGTCACGCCCATTTTCCAAAAATTTCGTAATAATATTAGTTTTTACCACAATTCTACTCCTCATACTAATTTTCAACAATTTGAATCTAATATTTACTGAAATTTCGCATTTTTTACATTTTTCGAAAATACCGTTGTATGGGAAGTGGGCGTCCGATTTCGTCCATTTTCAATAGCAACCTATGGACGGACGGACAGGCAGACATGGCTTAATCGACTTCTCTTTTCATTGTGATCATTTATGTATACATTTGTCCATCTCTATCTCGATTAGTTTTGGCTGTTACAAACAACCGTTATGCGAACAAAGTGAATATACCCTTGTGCACAAGTGCGCTCGGGAATAAAAAAGAGAGATTAAAAATCGTAAGAATCAGGACCTTGAGAAGCTTTTCAATGGCCGCGGCACCGGAGCAGCGTTGCCGTTTTGGTAATTTTTTACCGTGTCCTTTTCCACGGTTTGGTACAAACCCTACAAGGTCAAACTTCTTGGAAGGGACTGCAGTGTACGATAATAACTATGGTATACCGACGGATCGAAGGTGGACGACGGGAGTACTGGGGCAGGCGTACTTGGAAAAATATTCCAGAAAAGTCTGTCAATGGGCACATAACCAGGCAGAAGTCTTCGCAATCGAAGTCTGTGTCAGCGAATGTCTTTAACAAATTATTTGATAAATATTATGTGGTATAAGTGCAGAATACGTACATTTCTGTGATTGGAAAAATGTATATTGGGATCGATAGGGGTCTTAGTCCTGATCATAACGGTATTTGTTTTTTTTTTTTGAGGTGGAAATAATAATTATTGCTGTTATTGAAGGTCGAAAAATCAATTTTTGAATTTCTTTTAATTGGAATAATTATAAAACTACTGTATTAATTTAAAATATTTTGATGTCGTTCGAAAGGTATTAAAAACATCTTTTTAATGATATATATATATGTTTTACTTTTTTTTTGTACGGCTTATGAGAAAAAAGAGGTTTTATACAAAATACATGAGAAAATTAAAAACAAAATGATTTTTATTATTAAAAGGTATTCTCTGCAAAAAGTGTTTAGCCCCTCTTTTTTGGTAATACGGAAAGGAGAATTCTACTTTGTGAGGGTTATAATCACTAAGTGCAGCCGAAGGCCGCCTCACAGAAAGGTGTTCTCTGCAAAAGGTGTTCAGCCCCTCTTCTTTGACAAAAAGAAAATAATAATAAAATAATAATAAATACATTTGTTAAAAATCATTTTTTTTTTATAAAATCTTGTTTTTTTCATAAATTTTTTCAATAAAGGATAGCATTATTGTATGTCTGTCTAACGACATAAAGATCTTTGAAATATGATGAATGGCTTACGAAATATTTAAGTTTAAAAAATCGGGGTTTTTACTTTTTGGCCTTGAATAAAACTTACAGTTTTTGTTTCCACCAAAAAAGAAAAAAATTGTTGTTGTAATCTCTATAAATTCCTCTATAGAGCCCAGTATTTTTTTTTTTTTTTTTTGAGAAATTTACGTATACTAGACATGTTCCCGTGTTTTGAACCACCTGGAGCCCACAATATCGGAACGCTCTGGTGTGTTCGGGGAAATGAAAGCAAGGAAGAGATTCAAAACTTTTACTTTTGAAGGTCATCTTAAAAGTTAAGTAAATTTTTTTCCCCCAACGAAACTCATTTTCCGGAATTCGTCTAAGCCTAGGCTTGAGATTCAGCTCTCAAGAAAAATCACAAAAAATATTTTTCATTATTTCTGGTGCTTGAAAAGAAACTTTGATTTTGCTAAAAAATTTTCTTGAAAAAATAAATATACGAGAATTTGTTTTCTTGAGAGCCGCAAACGGATTTAAGAAATTTTGTTAGAAGAAAATCTCTTTTCCATTTCATTCACTTTATATGAATTTTTCGTTTTTCTTGAGAGTTGGAAACATCCCTTTAAGCTGAAGAAAACCGTTGCATCTACCATTTGTGGCGCCTTGCAATAGTAATATATGAATGTTGCAACTATTGTTGCACACTTCGTAGACAACAAAGTGTTGCATATCACTATAGGTATAGATTGCGTTTTAAATTCGAAGTCTTCCTAACATACGCACATATTTACACATACCAAGTATGTAAATGCACATGTTTATAGTTACATGAAAAAGTGAGTAAAATAGAAAATTTTGCTATGTCATGCGAAATGTTTACAAGCACAGTAAAGCATGTAAATAAAAGTGCGTGTGTGTGCGTGTCGCCTGTTAAAGGAAGCTTATCAAGCCTTTAACAACCCGGTTGAAAAATAAATAAAATACAAGCTACAAAAGCAACAATAACAAATATACCTAGTATATCGACTCACGTATGCGTATATGTAAATTACATATATGTATGCATGCAATTACTTTAACAACAAACGCTACAACAGCCAGACAACGCTAAAAACACAAACATAAAATGCATCAATTGGTAACATATGCTACAACAATGTTTTGACCTCAAAACACAGAAAAAACACCAGCGTAAGGGCACAAGTACAAATACATAAAAATGAAAGTGCAGAAGTAACAAGAAAAATGTGCGTGTTTTACAAGTTGGGAGTGAAAAGCGAAGTGGCAGCTGATAGCAACGGCAACGGCAATAAAATCTAAAAAAGTAATAAATTTTAGATAATAAACTATTTACAAGACGATGGGCAAATCCATAAAGTATCGATTGAAATGCAAACCCCATACAAATCGAAGTTTCAAACTTTGTAAACAAATTAATAAAAAATCAACGAACTTTATTCAGAATTTATAAAGTTTTATAGCCCATTCGAGTTTCAACCAAAATACCGCTAAGTTTTGGCAATCTTTTTTGTTGAGACAGAAATTTTTTTTAAAATTCTGAATGAAAAGTGTGTTTGTTTTATTTTGTTGCTTTTTTCTTATTTTTGTACAAAATTTGAAATTTGGGTTAATAAGGGTGTTTTTATGTGCTTAGAATCCAGCTCCAAAGTAAAATCACAGGATCTATTTTTCACAATTTCTGTTGCTTGAAAAAGCACTTTGCTTTTGCTGTAAGTTTTCTTAAAAAAATGAATATACGAGGTTTTTTTTTCTTGAGAGCTTTAAACTGACTTCAGAAATTTTGATAGGAAAAAATTTATTTTCCATTTCTGGTGCGCCATTTAATATGAATTTTTGGTTTTTTTTTTAAACCTGGAGACAGCCCTATAGAATGAATTATTTTTATATAATAAAATTACTAATATTAAATAATAAAAAAAAACAAGTCCAAACTTCTCAATAAGTGTGTGTCGTATTTTAATATATATGTTTCTAATGGTTGCGAGTATTTTTTCAGCTAAGTGTACACATAGTTATATACTTAAATACATATATATGTGAGTAAATATTTTTCTATTATTTTTTTCATATTATCAGTCATATGGATATCCACATTCTCATTATCGCAGTTGTATTGTTGTTATTTAAATAATTTTTTTCACAACATTGTACGAGACATGCGTGCATACACGCACTTATGTGCATCGTGCGAATGATGTCAGTTGTTGGTGGTAACATTATTTAAATATTTCAGAAACATTTACAACAATAGGCCTTTAGTTTTACCCAGAGTGAGGCGTTGGTCGTGAAATGGCGTAAGGCAGGCGCGTCTTGAAACCGGCATAAAATGAAACTCAATTTAGAAATTTTGTTTTACACGATGACATGAAGCTTTTTACATATTTATGTATGTATATAGTTAAGTATTGGTTTTTTTGCCTAAAACCTTAAGAGGCTAATTAATCTGCACATAAATAACAGCGCTCCTCGTGATTGCCTGCCAGCCAACTCGATCGATCGACCACCTTCACACCAGCTTGAAAGCCTTCACCCTTCCACGTCAAAAGGTTGTATCCTCTCACACGTCGTTCGGATTGTAATCGTAAACGCCCAGCTAGAGGAGCTGGATATGTCAGGCTGCCGAATGATTGCCAATGCCGCTGTCGTTGCACTTATAGTGAAGCGTGAATTTTTGGATACCATTTATAATCTGATCTAGAGGTACTTAAACCTGGTGACCAAGTGATCTGCAAACAGTGGCTCACTGTAAATCCTAGTAAATTAGAACTCGTGTCCACTCCTCCCTCGATGGGAGGCATTCGCCTGGAGCTTTCTGATATAATCAAGTACTTGGGATTTATTCACGAAAGGAAACTATTGTGCGGCACATATAGTGAAGAAAGAGTGAAGTAAGCATCAGTGGCACTCGATTACTGCTGTTGGGCAATTGATAAGAGTTGAGGCCTCTCTCCTCAAGTAATTTCCTCTGCCTTTGCAAAACTTGAATTAAGCCATAATGTTTTATGCAATTCTCTTTTGGTGAAATGCTCTCTAATGAAGACTACACTAAACAGAAAGCTAGAGCAGGTACAATCGGCCGCACCCATTGGTATCAGTGAGTCAATTAAACTAGCGTCCGTCGGCATTGTAGGTAAGGTTGCTGCACCAAGGGTAGTAATCAGGTACCCGTTGCATAACTGACTCTGTTTCTGGGCACTCAAATATTATTGAAGGCTTTTACTCTATCTCTGATAACACGGACTATTGTGTGGCTAGACTGGTACAAATTAACTCATCCTCTTAACTGTATAACCTTTAGGAATGAGTAAACGGCGAGACGATGGCTGGAAGGTGACTTTTAAATGAATGGGTCGACGTTTTATGGCAGATTGGGTGAAGGGGACTTTTAAAGGGACTCTCCATCGAACAATATGTTTACGTTTCCTTATCATTGTAGCGCTTCACTACTGCTGATTAGAGGTGGAGAAACATCGATGTTTTCGATGTTTTGAAACCAACTATGGATGTAACATCGATTGTTCTGAAAAGAGTAAGGCGCTCAAAGTCAAAATTAAGTTGGTACATAAAGATTGTATAAACGTAACATGTTTATTCATTGGGATTAACATACACCTTTTTAAAAAGATATAAAATATTTTTATTTAAATCTTTAAAAATATTTTGATCTTTGTTTATAAAAAAATAAATAATATAAAAAAAAACTTTTTAATATACAACGCTTTTATAAATGGACTAAAAAGTAGAAAATAATACTTCTCAGTCCCATAGAATTTGTTTTGATAACTTTTGATTTTGAAATTTTAGCAAAAGTCATTATAAACAATCTATGAAATTGAAAATGAAAAACGTGGAGCGCATGCAATACAAAGCATTCGATTTAATTGACAATAGTCAAACTACATAACGTAGACCTAAAATTTCTACAGCGAAAGTAGAACTTTGAAATCGATTTTAAGCGGTCGTTATTCATATACCCACATACATACATACATATATTACTTTTCATATTAATTCAAGTGTATTACATGCGCCCCACGCTTTTCATTTTCAATTTCATAGATTGTTTATAATGACTTTTGCTAAAATTTCAAAATCAAAAGTTATCAAAACATATTCTATGGGACTGAGAAGTATTATTTTCTACTTTTTAGTCCATTTATAAAAGCGTTGTATATTAAAAAGTTTTTTTATATTATTTATTTTCTACTTTTTAGTCCTGTCTGAATAAAAGTTTGCAATAGATATTAAAATAATTCAACGATATTAATAGAAAGGCGCACACACATGCATTTACATATGTATGTACATACAAACGAGCACCAATTAGTTTTATTTAAAGAAATGGCGTGACGTCTATTTCCGGTGTAGCAAACGTAGTACATAGGGCGACATCTAGATGTCACCTACCTCGCCCTATTCACTATGCTTTTTTATAGGAGCTTTTCAAAGCTTTGCTTTATGCTGTCGGACACACAACATTGAAAGTTTCTGGAACACAACATTGCAAGTTGATAAAAGCGTTGTAAAAATAAGTTTGTCGACTACGGACATATTAAAAAAAGAGATCAAATGAACCCAATAAGTCTTCAAAAATATTTTGGTTTTAGTTTAGTATGTCGACTACGAACATACATATGTACATACATATGTATTTAAAAAAGAGATCAAATGCTTTCCATTATAAGGCATCATACTATCACTGCACATCACGTAGTAAAAATGCATCCAACTTTGTTGATACAAGAAGTTTCTCTGCAGTGAGGCGATTGGGATGTATGCGTTTTAAATGGTCCGTGAGGTTCGTCGTGTTGCCTGCCGTTTTTAACATTTTTCCGCAGTAAGTGCATACCTCCTTTGTCCTGTCGTTGGTTTTCTCGAAATGCTGCCAAACAATGGAGCCTTCCCGCTTACGTTTTGGGGACTCAGCCTCGCAGTTTTCCTTTGATGTTCCTATTAAATATAAATCATACAATTGAAGCCATAACACAATTGGGTGGTTCACAAGGTGTCGTACTTGTCGCATTGTTTTATGTTGTAAAGTTTTTAACGGCTAAATAAATGTTTAGAGGACTTGAAATCACCACCAACTATTTTTTAATTGTGTGAAATTTCATAATAAAGCTTTTATGTTAGGTTGTGAATTCCTTAAATATAGTTTTAGCCGTTTAAAGTATATGACATACAACAGTACGACAGTATACAACACCTTGTGAACTCCCTAAATGTATGTCCAACATAAACATATGTACATACGCACGCGTTTGAAATGTGCATGTTGAAAAATCACATGCGCGTTTACTTATATGATAAATACTTACTTTTAAGGTGTTTCTCCATCGCTGAAAGATTAACACTACTCCACGTCCGCCCCCACTACCACGAATGAAATTTCCTAAAAATCTAAAAAATGTTATAAAGTTGAAACTAATATAATTTTATAGTTCATAGCTTTTGCGTGGTCTCTTTTAACTCGTCGTTCTTTACATTTGCAGAGGTGCAGGAAACATCGATAGTCGCAATCAACTATCGATGTTTAACAAAAATGCAAAAACATCGATACATCGATAGTGCATCGATGTTTTCTCCACCTCTACTGCTGATTTGCGCAATCTTTGTAAGGGAACTAAATACTTAATCTGACAGCAAAGTGACAATGAAAGTGTTTGGATCACTCATGGTTCGCTCGAAGCCAGTTGGGAAATACCTGAGTACTCTTCCGGACTTATCTGGATATTTTCTCGTCAGACTTATGCACAAAAGGCTCCCTCCAGCTATTCACATCGAAGAAATATTGCTGGACAAGGTGATGTAAAATGTGGTCTACTAAAATCGAATATGTTTTTTTTTTTAAGATTTTTATAACAAATTCGAGGTTCATAATAGTTTATTAGGTCTTGTCAAGTTTTTGAGGTAATGCATAGTAAAAAAGAAAAACATTTTCATCTTCGCCCCTGGAAAAACCGGACCTGGTCTTGAAACCACATGTCTCTGAGTCTCACTTTCCTTCCTCTTAAAACAGTCACAACCAAAACATATGCCGCGGATAAGCTCTTCAAGGCTTGGATTGTATATGGAGGCACAGAGAGAGCTAATTTTGACTTGAAAAGACTGCTCAAATATTGCTCCAATCTATTTCTTCAAAGGCGGTACTTCCTCCGCAACAATACGAAGAGATTCCGAAGCTGTAGCTTTTCAACTACGTACTTTCATCTCGAAGACTGACGCACGATATATACTGGGCAGAGGCACTCGCGGACATTAGCTACAAAGAGTTGGTGATTTAGCTTTTGAAATTTCCCTATAGACTTTATGTGTGGGTGGATCAATGAACGAGGTTTGGCTTAGTGCTTTCTGCTATGCAGATGGCGTGATCATCTGCGCCATGGGCTGGCATGAGGAGACTATTTAAAGGCAAATTAACTGCTTTTCAATAAAGTCGCTGAAATTCGCCTTCGTCCCATTCATCAAAATAAGGAACATTGCAAAGTCATCAGGGACAATCCACCGATAAGCATAGGTATTTATTGAAAACGAAGTTTGTTTGTTGGAGTGCCCTGCCTTTGGCATCTATGTGTATTTTTACTGAAATCTTGTGGCTACCGCATACTTAGCATAGCATATCCCAGTTTAGAAAGGCGTACATAGAAATATGCATATTTTTTTCTTTTCATAAACTTAACACTTTTTACTAGCTGTGAGTTTAAACAAAATGGGCTACAAATTTTACCAAATAGGAAAAAAAGTCCAAAAAGGTTGGAAAGTAGAAATGAAGTACAAATACTAAAAAATACTAGCTATGGCGAAGAGCATACAAAATATGGCCGCTAACAGTTAAAATGAATGACAGAAGCAGAGCAGAATGAGCAGCATTCATTATTTAATACACCTACATAAATACATGAGTCAATGCACACTTGTTGCTGGCGAACGGTTAAGGGTGTTGAACAACTATAAAGCTTACCAAAAATAAGCGGTAGTTTTTGTATTTACATGTAAGTATTTATGTATGTATATGCTTTTGAGAAAAACATATGCGCAATGTAAATTATAGGTAAACCAACAACAACAAATCAGAGCCCCATAACAGTAACGTAAATATCTATCTAAGTTAAAGATAAGGCGAATTATAGACAGCACCGGCGACAACGACACCAACGACGATGGCAACAATTATGCAAAGCGCTACAGCTACATTGCTCCTTGCAACCTGTTGCGGCCTGTAGTTAACAACAGGCTGCCGTTAGCATATCGCGCTAGGTGCGCAATGCTTAAATCACGTGCAACTAAAAAATCATATACATTTGCAGAAAACTTAGGGTGGTTTAAAAAAAAGTAAGGTCGGATATTTAATGCTCTCGCCCCTAGGATTGTTTTATACCGAATAAAATACACCACTGTTTTTCATTTTGAAATTAAAAAATATTTAGAGGTCGCTCACAGCGCTCTAATTTGCTCATGTATTTTAAATGGGGAAAAAACTAATTTTCGTAGGCATGGTGTAGAATTTTTGAAAATCAATATTTTTCGATCTTCTCTTCAGGAGACTTCCAATAATAATACCCAATTTCTTATTCACCCATTTGTTAATATGCAATGGCGGGACCCATAAAATATTCTTACTACTGGAAGTCTTCTGAAGAGAAACATAATTTTCCGTTCGAAAAATATTGATTTTCAAGATTTGCTTATCATTTCTACGAAAAATTGTTTTTTTTTTCATATAAAAACATTAAAAATTGAGCGCTTTGAGCGACCTCTAAATATTTTTTGATTTCAAAATAAAAAACATGCGAATATTTTTTCCGTATAGAACAATCTAGGGGAGAGCATTGAAATTCCAATTTAACTTATTTTTGGGCACCCCAATGTACACACAAAAAAAAAAAAAAAATATTCATACAAACGTATACATACATATATGCCTTTATAGTGTATGTAGGTAAGTTTCCGTGTTTATGCGCAAAAATATATCCATTTATACATACATATGTACCTGTTGCCAGCACTGTGTGGCATATAAGGCATTGCGAAGCATTTGCCACTTTGGCAGTTGCAAGTTGTTGGTTGATCGTTGCTCCTACAACTATGGCCAGTGTCAGCTATACAGTTAGGGTTAGGCGGCCAGCTTTACTTTTGTGGCACAAAATGTATACATATTCATGTGTGTGTGTTTGTAAGCTATTTTAGACAGGTTGTATGCGCGGTTGTTGCTGTTGTTTTTTTTGTATCGCGTTTTGCTGTTGCTGCATTACACTTGCTCTGCGAGCAAGCTAGACGAATTTTCGCATTTTTAGCGCTGTTGCCACTTTGCCACAAATATGCGGTGAACATGTAATATGCGTCTGGGATTTGTTGTTGTTATGCTTTTGTTTTTATTCTCTGTTGGCCGCCAATTGCGTTGCAAGCACTTAAAAATACGGGATACATTTTTTTTTCAAGAAAAATTAAAAAAAAAGTGTTTTTTAGAAGGGAAAATTTTATAACCTAGCATTTAATTGATTATTTTCAAAAATTTAAAACTTTTTATTTATTTCTGGAATGATCAAAAACATTTTAAAAAAATTTTCATAGAATTCAAAAAACTTAATTTTTCTTTAAATAAGCAATTTTTTTATAAGACTTTTTTAAATAATTTCAAAAATTAGCAGGTTTTTATAGAATTCTAAACAACCAAAAAACATGTTTCCAACTATTGCAAAGAAATTTTTCTTTTTAAAAAAATTACCAATTTTCTATATAACTAAAAATTATATTTGTTGTAAAAAAAATTCAATATGTTGTTAAATAATTTTTTTTTGGTAATAAATTCATTTAGTTCCAACAAAGCAAAAGAAAAAAATATCAACATATCTTAAAAGATTAGATTTTAAGATTCTAGAAACACAAAAAAATTATAATTAATTATTTTTAAAAACAAGCAGTTTTTATAAAATTCTAAGAAAAAAACCCAAAATTCGAAAAAAGCAAAAGAAAAATTTTTATTTTAAGAAATTTGCATTTTTTCGCAGATTCTATAAAATCCAGAAAATTAAATTATTTATTTAAAAAAAAATGAAGTTTGTATGAAATTCTAAAAAACAAAAAAAAAATTTGTTTTCATAAACTACCACTTTCTAAAAAGGCCTAAAAATTTACTACACATTTGAAATTTTACAGAAATTATATCATAAAAAAAATTAAAAATTTACACAAGTTAATTGCTTAAAAAATGAAATTCTCTTAATTACCATAAATATTTTTTTCTGCAGAAATATTAAAATTCCTTTGAAAATTTCTTAGTTTCTGGATCTCAGTTAAATTTTTCTCTCAGTTCACTTCGCTTTTGCTGTGTCTCTAATATCTAAACGCAATTTCTTTAACATTTATTTCACGGATTCTCTACAGTTTTTTTTTTCTAAACAAACGCTTCTTGTCTGCACCAGCTGGTTCGCTTGCTCTTTCACACAGAAACCGTTAGCGTGCAAAATAGACAAGTGGCCAAGCAAGGCAGCTAGCATTTTCGCCAAATACAAGCTTCACGGCATTGGCAACACGCGCCTAACAACTAATACCGTACTAAAAGCAACAACAATGACAACAGAAATTCGCAATTGCAACGCATGGGCGTATGTGTTGAGACGATGAACGTGCAACATGTTTTTTTTTTTTTGTTTTGTGCGCCAAGCTATAGCCAATGCATTGCAATTTTTCGAAATTTTTTTTTTGCTTTTCGATGACACTGGCTTTGGCACAGACGCGCTGTCACGTTGACATTTAACTGTGTATTTGTGTGTGATTTTAAGCCATGTGGCAACTTGTTTTTTCAAGGCGCAATGTTTTCTACTTTTTTGCATTGTTTGCTTTGAGAAAAGTAGAAGCAGAAAAAGCAGAAAATAAGGAGTTTGGTTAACAAGACTGTACATCATCATTTTACCGTAATTTGTTAAGTGTGTCTCCGCGGTAGGCGCGTTAATGCAGAGGAATTTCTGTTTTAGCATAGACACAGAGATTTGTAACTTTGTATGTAGGCATGTATGTAAGAATGTATGTATGTATGTATGCAAATACGCATGTATTTGACGGAACCTGCGTTAAACAGCTGATTTTGACAGTTTACACCTCAAAAATTAGCCATGGCGTTGAAGAAATAGTAGTTGCTATCCTCATCGCCTCCTAACCTAACTATTAAAAACATAAATAAATTGCCATCAATTCGCGCTTGCCGCCGCCTTATTTCACTTATGGCATTTGTAGCTGCTGCTGGTCAATAAAAAAAAAACGTACACACATACTTATTCAATATGTTGCATGCACTGGCCACTGCTCGCTTGAATGCGCAGGCGCGCTTGCTCATATTGTAAATTATCATTTAATTTGACAGCCAATATATGGGACTTTACATGCACACATTAATTTTTACCAATGCAGTTTTTTATTGCCTTCGCTATCGCTCTCAGATACAGCGTCGTTGTAGCTGTCAATGTTTTGTGTCAACTTAATCTGCAATTTTTCTGCATTTAGTGCCACTGTGCCATTCACTGCTTGGAAGCATTATTTTTCCATCACTGTTGATTGATTTTTTTTTTGCATATTTTTGTTGTTGCAGTTTTTTGCTTCTACTTTTTTCTAACTTACACTAATTGCTTGCAATTTTCGACCGATTTTACGCAATCTATTTTTAATTTGGCATATCTGGTTGCGAATTTTCCAGCCATGTCAGTGTGCTCAAGCGGCTTTTCCGTTAATTCGATTTGACAGTTGTTGCGCAGTGTTGCAATTTTGCACAAAATATGACAAACTATTTGGACAAGATATGGGTTTAAGTTAACATTGCTGCTGCAATCGATTTCGAAATTGAAAAGTTAAGCTTTGATGGAGGACTTTATAGACTTTCGGGTGTGAAGCGATTGCGTTAATTCTAATTGGAAATGGTAAACTTTTTTAAATATTGTTTATAAAAGAAAATCGATAAACGTTATTTGACTGAGGTTGCAGATTGCTAGTAATACCTTTCAAAAGCCAACACATGTTTCATGACGAAAATTGCCGAAATTTCATCTTTTTTCGCCAAAATAGACAGTTATTTCCAGTTTTACAAAAGCAATTTGAGTGAAAAATGAAATTTCTGTCAATTTCCATATTAAATCCAAACAAAAAAATTATCTTCCCTTTAAATCGCTTTCGTGAAACTGCCTATGAGTATTTCTGTAAATATCTATGCAATCTTAATTAGTCGATACTGGTATTGAACCAGTTCTTCTTCTTGTTTCGCTCAGTAGCAGCCAAGCGATTTTAACCGAATTCAATGAAGCACGCCGGTCCATACCTAATACCAGCACGGAAATCATGACTGAGGGCGATCATGTCGATTTCACCAGAATACGACAGTAAATGTACGCGAATCAGTTCTGCATCTCTTATTAGTTTCTTTGGCATCAGATAAAATGAGTCGTACGATAGTGAGCCACCATATCTAAAACCGAACGGCTCGAAGACTTTCTTCTCAATTCTGACGGAGCTCCTTTTCTTGCTGTTGAAAATAGCTTTAACACCGACAGACAGTTAGTGATTATAGATCCTCTTTTCGCGGGTCTTTTCCACTGCGACACTGATAGGGAACAATCTGTTCGTTGAGGGTAGGATTTTTAGCCTTTCGCATAAACGCTCGATAAGACCTTTTAAGCAATTCTTTGGTGTTGAATCAGAGTGACTGCAGCAACCTTGGAGTGTTGTAGATTAAGTTTTAGCACACTCACTATGCTCTCGCATACCAAGATCTTCGTATTTCAATGCTTCTGGAAACCGAAGAAGCGGCTACTTCAACACTTGCATTGTCGTCTATCTCCGATTCAGAAAACAATAGTTGTAGCCTATAAAAACTGACGTGGACTGAGAGTCGCTCTCGTCTCCTACCGATGCAGTTTACAGTTTACCACGGTTTAAGTTGTGGTGTCTGATCTAGAGACCTAACTTTCTGATAAAATTTTCGGGCTTCCCCCTCTCATCCAACATTTAAAGCTCTTAGCTCTTAGCACTCGTGTATTTCTTCCTCTCTCTTTTCATAACGAAAAATACTTGTTGCTTATCTCTTCGGCTGACTGTATCAATCTCACAAAGATAGCCTTGCGCCTGATCATTATCATTCGAGGATATCACATCTGGCTCCTGGACTGAACTCGGAATAGGATCTGAGGTCTCCTCTTAGCAACTTTTATGGAGAGGCTTTTGTAATAGTTTCCGTCGCTGTTATATAGTACATATATAGAAGTCAAACTGCTATCAAGGCAATTAAGTCCCACAATGTGAATCTGTTCTGCTCGCGATAGATATGGTGAGGGACTTCCGGTTAATTAAGATGCAGACGAGTACGATGATCTCGTAAATGTTTGGTACTTTTGTAAGCATCACTGATAGATTCCAAGTTGACAACGGAAGCATCTAGTGTCTTCTTTCATCATTTAGCTAGCGTCTCTACAACAGTCGTAATGACCGAGAGATTCGAGAGATACGATTTCGAGTCTTCAGAAACGGATTTTTCTTATTAAATTTGTATTTTTCCGTTTTTAATTTAACTTAATTTTCTTTCAAGCTCAATTGTTGAATCGGTATAATTGCTATAAGACCATAAATATCGAAGAAAACAATTTTTCTTTTTGTATTTAATTTTCTTTTCGTTTTAAGATATTATTCTTTTAAAAAGAAAATATTTTTTTAACTTAGTTTTGTTTTTAGTGCCTATTTTTTATTATTTTCCTTTTTAAACAATTTTTTATTTTTGTAGTTTATTTTTCTTTTTTTTTAGATTTAATTGTTTAAAAAATATTTAAATTTTTAGAAACTTACTTATTAACTTTTTATTTTTTAAGTTAATTTGTAATTCTTTTGTTAATTTCATTATCTTTTAATTTCTAGATTGTATAAAAAGAAAAATGTATTTTTTTTTATTTCATTCAGTTTTTAGGATCTTATCTGATTTATTTTTAATTTTTTAATATATACTATAAGGCCATAAAATAACAAACAAAAAATTTTGAATTTTGAAGTACCATTTACTTCTTTTTTGATTTTATTTTATTTTTCTTTTTCTAATTTCATTTGTAGATTTTATTGTTTTAATAAAAGAAGAAGTATCTCTTTTTAATTATATTTAAATTTCGTAAATCATATGGCAATCAATAAAAAGCGCACGTTTTTTTTAAGCATTTGCTTATTAAGCTGTAATTAATTTTGGCCAGAAAAACTGGCATTCACAAATTTCAGCACCATCAAAGAACGAAAAATAATGCCATTTTTAAGTATTTTCTGCAACAAAGCCTTCGGCATATTTTCTCACTTACCGTTAGAATGGGCAGAACTCCATTCTGTATATGTACTATGTATATATTGTACATAATAATAAAAATGAATTTTTGCATGCTGGCATATTGCTTAAGTCATAAATCCTTTTCATAATCCAATTTCCTCTATTTAACACAAAAACTCATTTCCACATTCTCAATTCTAAGCACTCGCCTCGACCTTTAACCGTCACATGTCAACTGTCGGACATAAATAAATGTGACTGTCAACAGCAGCAGCAGCAGCAGCAGCAGCTTAAATGAATGCAATGAGTGCACATGCGCACATATGTACATATTTGCAATAATATTTTACCATCATTTGAATTTGCACCCATTACAATTTGCAACTTATTTGCTGCCTGCAGTCAGAGTATTTTTACAATTTGCACTTTACAACATGCCGCTGCCTCATGCCTTTGCCCCCTCCTTCCGCTTCTCGCCGTTTCCTGCTCATTAATTTGCACTAATGCTTGTCATGTTTGTATGTATTTATGTGCGCATATGCTCATATGTTTTGTAGGAAGCGTCGTCGTTATTCTCTTGCACTTGTTGCACATTTATTTCGCTTTGTGCCACACAATAGTTGTCATTGTTCACTGTTTGCAATGTGTTGCATGTACATGTATGTACATACATATACGCTGTTGCAGTGTCGCCGTTGCGCGGCGCTTTGCCGTGTCAAATCTGACATCAACTGTGAGGTTAATGGCTGACTGCCATTGCAATGAATGTTCCTGCTGACTAGCGCCCCTACATTTGCAACACTTTATGGCCGCCAGCAACAACAACAAGAACAAAGCAAGCGCGCATACAGCAACAATTAGTGCAATCGAAAAGCGTTAAAGTGACTGGCTGGCTGTTGTTATGGCAAAGGGATGCAATTCCACTTGTCGCCAAGCATATGAATACACATACATACACATGTACATTAGGGTGGAACGACCCTAGTTATATGGAGAAAACTAAAAGTGTTTAGATTCTCGGTCTCACTCAGTTTCTCTCTGGAGACTCCAAAAAATATTACCAAATTGGTTATTTAAAATGTTGCATTTTTTCTAGTTTTGGGGGCCCCATAGAAGATAGTTAATATTAATAAATTATTAAATAAACGATTGAGTGTTTTTTCTGAAAGTCTTCTGAAGAGAAAAAGAGCTGGCCGATTGGAAAATATTGATTTTCTACCATTTCTACGAAAAATAATTTTTTCTCCATATGAAATACATGGGAAACTTTAAGCGCTTTGAGCCACCTCTAAATCTTTTTTCATTGACCTAAAATTTTGCATAGTTTAGTCTTTAGGCTGTTCACACGTTTCTAGAGGGTGAGAGCTCTTTTCAAAATAAGGGCCACCCTAATGTTCCTATGTAGCTGGGAGAGTGCAACTGATTTGAATGGTGGCAACTTCGTTACGCCTTTCCCTACTTGACTTAGTGCCAAGGGAGAGGTTACATTTTTTCCTTCTTCTTTTGCAATTCTGTTGTGCTTGACTTGCAATAATTGCTGCTGTTTACACTTTTAAAAACGAGCTATGCATATGAAAATACCTGCATATGTGTGTATTTTTCTACGCTTTTCTATGAGTTAGCAACACCCTCACTCGCTTGCGGTTGGAACAATTTAGCTGGCTGCTCTGTTAAGCGTTGCAAATATTTATTTTATTTGACTTTATTTTATAACAACCCCCCCACTAACTGTGACACTCACCTACATACATACTCACATACTGATAAAGGTGCGGTTAATAGTTATACAATTGTGCCGTTAGCTTTTGCTTTCATTTTCTCTTAACTGCATGGATATGAAATTATTATGTTCGACTTCCTTGATTGTGCTACATTTGCCTTGAAGAAATTATTTGCAACCCAGTCTCTGTGCCGCTTTGGTGTGGTCAAGCGATTAGCTTCCGCCTTTAATATCTTCGCTGATAATCTCACTAAAATAAAAGGGTTAATAATTATAATGCTTAATTAATTAAACATCTCATAGAGAGATAAGTAACAGTGAAGTGGGGGCTTGAAAACACCAGGGCGAACTTTATAAAGTGTTTTCAATGTACTTTGTACGGACGCTCAGAGATACTAACCTAGATTAACAAGGATCGGCCAGAGCTTTTACTCTATACGAATCTACGAAAAGCTTTAAAAAGCTTCCTTCGCCGAATGTGCTTTGGTCACGGCTGGTTTATGTCGCAACTGATCTAGATAAGCAATGCCCAGAATGGACATTCCTCTACATAGGTTAGGGTCGTGTTCCTTTGTCACACTTAGACCGCGTTGGTTGATCCTCTGTGATACCACTGCGAGCGGTAAGTGCTAAGTTAAAGCGGCAGAAGTTAGTTCCGGACTGGTGAGAAAGTACGAATTCAAGTATCTCAGCCGCAATCTGGCAATAGCTAGGCAGTCAAAGAGGAAGTTAGTTGAGATGGTTACACCTCATCCTCAATGCAGCTGCGACAAAAGGGGTCTGGTGAGATATTTCATCACACTGCATGAACCACGTTAGGACAGTGGCCTTTCAGTATACCTACCAGAATCGAGAGATCGTGCTTCGCGAGCATAAGGAGATTTTTACTTCATTTCCGGTCCACACTCGGCCGGAATGATTTCGCAGTAGCACAAGCGCCGGTTTTCCGCCCGCGTTCTTTGGAGTTCATCATCCTGAGATATCACTATGCCCTGGCACATATACAAATCTATTATGGTATTAGGCTGTGTGAGTAGATGTTAGCTATTCTAACTTTCAAAGCTTCCTTTATAGCTGCAACCTCCACCTGACAAACACTACAGTGATCTCCAAGCCTAAAGATAATGTTGATGGAGAGCTCCCTGGAAAAGTTACTTCCACTGAACCATAGTGTGCTGTGCAGAACAAGCTAGGTGTACAAAATTAGTTTTGAGGTATATTTAGGATGCTGATTTAATTTTTATTTATTTATTTATTTTATTTTTGCATCATCCGTTTTTTCAGACTAATTCTTGTTTGCCAATTATTGCGAAGTTCGCAACATTTACGGTAGCTAAAATTTAGATAGCTATATTTTCCATCACTATGGGAAAAATTTATTTATGCAAACGATTGCGGAAGCTTTGAGCTCGCGCAAATGGGAAAAACATAGTTTAGTATACTATGCTTCCCACTAACTATATAAAAATGCATTTTTCAAGAAGCCAACAAATATGTCAGCTCATTTTTTTTACGGTCACTTTAGTGTAAATCGAATAGTTTTTATCGTATAATTATCCCTTTGTCTATACTTAGATCTCTGGCCTTCAATTTGGCAATTGTTACGTAGCCGTAAAATATATATTTTTTTTTCAAAAATATTCGATGTATCTCTTGTTGTTTTCCACAAAAAATTGCCTACAAAGTTGTATATAATTTGCAAACATAAGCGAAGAAAATCATAAAATTGTTCACTGCGCACAGTGGGACGTCCCCATATTAGATGCGGCCAAAAGTAGTAACCGTACTAAAAATTTAATTAAATTTGATGTAACTTGCTCGTTTACGGTAAAATGTTCCAATTTGGAATAAAATTAAGAGTTTCTTACTATGACACCGACCTGTTTCAAAACGTTTTTGGCTCTACGTACTAAATTTTATGAATTTTGGGGGACAGTTAACATACTCATTTATTTTATTTCTAAAGAAGTCCCTATTTCTTCATTTTTAATATGACAAAACGAAAACATGTACAATACCTGTATACTAAATTATGTGTATGATATTTATTTGCACTGAAACTTTCAATTCTACTCACATTTCATACAACAAAAGCTGAGCCAATGCAAACAGGACTTTTGCCATCGGAAACGGATCTCGTCCAGGGAAACGTTCATTTTATATTGCATATTATTTATTTAAAGTACATATGAGAATCCTTTTTTCAGCTCTACAATAAAAATTCAATAAATTTTAAAAACTTTGTTGATACTTGAGTCTCATACGCATTTAGTGGCTAGTGGTAAGTCCATAGATTTCATAATTCACACCTAGAAGATTGGGTAAATAGTCACACAGAAACTCATTACGTTCCGTCTTTTTCAACAATGCAAGCTTAATTGACATATTAATAGTATTTTTGCCGACCTCTTGAAACCACAACTCATCAAAGCTGTACTTGCAACTACTCAAATAACATTAGAGATATTTGGCAGTGAACGTCTTTTAAATTTGAAGAGTGAAGCGTTACAAATTTATACAAATTGTAGTTTTTGATTTTATCTAATTAATCTAATTAAGTGTAACAGAAAATATTCAGTATTATACTACAATCTAACTTATTTTAAAAGTACAAAAATAAATTACTAGAGTTCCTTCAAGGTCTTGATGCATTCAATATCTGCAGATCATTTGAGAACGATTTTAAAATCCATTCATCCACTGCAGCAATTAAAATCATAATTAAAATATTTCAAATATTGTATGCGGTCAGCATTGTAGTCATTGCTGGCACATCTTCCATCAATTACCAATAGAATTTTATTTGCCACAAGCAACACAATAGCTGCTGGAAAATCCCAACTCTCTTGGCGGCGTTTGATGTTTGAATAACAGCTAACTGTTTTGTGATATGCCGTTACCACCACACTCAATTCGTCACATGGCATCACCGACCAATCAGCCAATGAATTGAAAATGAAGTTGATTTGAAGTGCTATCAAAATTCATAATAATCCGCTATAGAAAATTCATTATTGATAACCAAAAATGAACTGTAGCAAAGAATTGAGTGTTGCATAATGAGCCATGAGCCATGAGCCAGCATGGCGCAGTGCTTCAATAAGAAGGCATAACAAATTTCAAAAAAGTGTTAGTTTTTTTCTTTTTATTTCGTATTTTTGTATTGCCTCCATGATGCTATCGCATCGAGACGCGAGAATTACAATATCAATTATGCTACATTAAATTGTGCTATACAAGTCGAGTGTGACGTAAAAAATACCTTAATTGCCGTTGATAGACATACACAAACAGTGGTGGTAAAGCAATTTGGACAGCAATAAATGCAAATATTATAAGAAAAAGTAGATGTCCCGAATGCTGCCGTTTTGGAAAGCTTAGCAGCTCCATAGATGTTGTGGTGAAAAAAAGAGAGCGCTAGAAACATTTTGCATTGAATTTATTTTTTATGGGTAAAACCTCGACAAATAGAAAATCAAGACCTCAAACCAGTTTGAGTGTGTTCGATAGTTGGTAAAACTGGAAATGAATTGAGTATGCGCCTCCCCTAAATACCTGCAACAAAAAGATTCCAGAAGCCAAGATAAACAGTTTTAGGAAATCGTGTGAAGGACTTAGCTAGAGGAAAATTCGAAAGCTAAATGGCAGTAAACTTTTCAGACGAAACTTTTTTACTAGAACTGATTAGAAATGAGAATATTACCACTCCGATAGAAGAAGACAATGACAACAGCCACGGATTGGAAGACAGCAAGACATCCGTTCACCTGGTGTTCTGTACTTTGGGCAATATTTTCGTTTGAACAGAATTGGTGGTTATTTTACAGAAAATTAGGGATACTCTGCACCTGATGCTTACCTAACTTCTTCTTTTTCTTATTTGGCACTACAACCATTTGTCAGTTTGGGCCGAGACCAAAAGAGCTTGTCCAACTACTTCTCTCCTTTGCGAATTTGTGCCAGTTGCTCATCCATCATCCAAACTGGAAAATGCTCCGGTTACGTCCCTTTGTTTGAGGCCGTATATGTATGTCGCTATCATCTGCATAGGTCAACAGCATCATTCTTTTGCTATATATGGTGTCGCTGCGATTCATATTGGCAGATCTTCCTAAGCTTCCCAGCATCAGAATGAAAAAGTCGTACGAGAGTGAAGAGCCTTGTCTTAAACCTCCTTTGGTTTCAAGCAGTGCGGGAAGGTCACTCTACATAACCGTATTGTTGTTGCGGGGATCCCAAAATTAGACATGGGGTCGTAAGGCAGTTTCGCTTCGTGCTATTAAAAGCATCTTTAAAATCAACAAAAAGATGGCGTGTGGGCATGATTAAGATTAAGATGAAGACCAAAATTTAGATCAAGATTAAGAATAAGACTGAAATTAAGAGTAAGATTAAGATTATGGTTAAATTTAAGATTAAGGCTAAGATTATGATTAAAGTTAAGATTAAGATTTAAGTATTAATATTAAAATTGATGCATTGTTAGTTTGGACGTAAGTTTTCCTAGCGCAAATTGTTTCACCGTTAAATATTGCATACTTTTCAGCGCACCATAAACCGTAATAGCTTACCAAAAAAACACCAACTGTCCAAATTATCACGCCCACAACTGTATGCTGTTTGCTCAGTAAATATACTTACATATGTCAGTAAGTAAGTATGTCTATAAACATGAAAAAAAAAATCATGGAATAGAATATCAGCTTTTGTAGTTCACAATAAAAGGAATCATTAATGTGCCATAATAAAAAATTAAAGTACCGTTTTGTGACTTGTCAGCAGTTGATTGATTTACTGGCTCATTTTTCTTTATCTCGCTTTTCCCGCTCTTCGAGAGAAAAGTGGTTTGAAGGCTTCAAGTGCCAACAGCATAAAGCACAAGAATTTTGGCGTTGCTTAGAAAATTCTTTCTTTCTTGCTTTCAATGCGTTAAAAATAACGATTGCAGGCGGAAGCTTATTGTAATTGTAAACACTTGAACCCGCTTGACATATGTACGCTGCGCTATGAGTACTCGTTCTCGTAGCGATGCATGTGGCAACAACAGCAGTCAACGAGTGATGTACAATAAGTGTCATGTCAATTTTGAAAAGTTCAAACGAAATGATTTAAACGTAATTTTTTTACTACACGTGGCCTAAAATAATGAAGCACCAGTGTGACCAGGTTAGCTCTTTTGAGGCTAGATTTAGCAATTATATTTTTTTGTGTTGTCTCGAAATTCTAGTTCTGATTTCGTGTAGCTTTTTAGTAGTACCTTTTTTATAAGCAATTTAAATCTTTTTAGTATTTTGAAAAAAAATATCGGTTTTATAGAAATGTTAACAAATATTGCTTAAGGCTTTTTTCTCTTTGAAAATTCAAGTAGCCAAGGTGAAAGACTAATTGAATTGCAATGGTAAATTCTTAAAGAAAGCATAATTATTTCTGTTTTAGGAGAACTTTTCATAGAGTGCTTTTAGGTGGCAGACGAAAAGATGTATTTTCGAAGCAACGGATGTCAAATACAGAATTTAATTGGAATAAGCGTGTCGCTGTGTGTCTGGGGCAAAGTTAAATTTGTTTTGTATGTATAATTATTAAATATTTTTTCTGTAAATTTTCCCCTGTTAAGAGAAGTCGAATCAGAAGATCTAAAACTCTTGCCAGTCCATAAAATAAAGGAGTAAGAAGTCGGGTACGAAAGGACGATCGCTTTAAAAGATTAGAAAAAAATCCTGCTTTTATTAATTTTGCCGACTGGGAAATTTTCAGAGAAAGAATTTAAAAATTAAATTAAATGAGTAGCCGTTCTGTTGAATTTGTAGAGGAGCCGTTAAATTTTTCGGCATACTTTTCGGCTGACTTTTTTTCCTCGGTATTTCACTACCTTTAACCTTTTCTAACCTTCTTTGATAGTCTGTTTAGCTTCATTTTTGATCATCTGATCACACTTCCATGCACCACCACAACTCTTGTGTGCTTGTTATTTGTTGTTGTTGCTCTATTGTCAGCAGCAGCAGCAGCATCGCAGCTGTATGTAATTTAATTTAGAAAAGTGCAGAAACTTCGAAGACTGCCTCCCGCACGAGCTGTCAACTGGCGGGTGATGTAACTGTTGTGCGCTTAACGTCAAGTGATTGACTGTTCGGACATTTGTTTGCGCGGCGTTTGGAATTGTCCATTGCGTGGCAATGCACCAATGTAAGCAACGGTATTACGTGGCGCAGAGGCAGCTGTTAAATGCTGGCTGGTTGGTGGAGTAGGAGGAAAAAATTTTTTGGCAAGCAACGATGGACGCAGCGGCATGGGAGCTCAAGCGATGCGAATGGGGTTCATCTGGGTCCAGCAAGCGCCCAGCATGTATGTAGCGCAACTCACCTCGTTAGCCTCGTAATGGCGATGCATTCTTCATAGTTACATAGGCACCCACTCACTAGCCATCTACCACATGGATGACCTGTGAGACGGGGCGTAGTCGCTCACTGCTGTATTTACACAACTCTCAATTTGCTTAAGCAGGCGCTGCGAGCTTTGCAACTCCTTCTTATTCAATGTCAATGCTGTGACCTTTGTTAAATGCGCACATTGCTGAAGAAGATGTCAAGTAAGGAGAAAAGGTAAAAAAAATAGACAACAGCTTTGCAAACGATTATGAAATTTTCATGAATTGTTGGCGGCAATGCAAAATTACCGTTTCGACTCTGCAGTGCCTGTACGTGTGCGCAAGCAACACTCATTTGAATTGTTGCGATTTTCAATGCGCGCGCGCTGCCCAAAAGCAATTTCCTGCCTGCAGGCCATTTGTGCGCGCACTTGAAAAGCTGTAGGCGCAGACGAGCAGGTTGTTGATGCAGAACGCAGCAGTTGTATGCCATCTACTTGCCTGCCGCGCCATTATCTGCCATTGGTACTCCTTGTTGCGCGCGCTCTCCTCTTTGTCACTTGCTGTAGCAATTTTTCTTGCCTCGCGCTGTCTTAAATCAAATTCAATAATGTGCGCGCGTCGCTCACATTGCGCAATTCATTTGTGCAGCAGTTGACTTGCTGTAGCTGTTTTTTGTTGTTGTTGCAGCAATTACTAGTATGCCACCACCGCCACCGTCGCAGCTCTCGCAAGCTGTCGCTAGGGTCCATATGGATTTTTTTTTTTATACAAATTCATTTACCAGTTTGCGCATCCAACAACTGTCGGCTGGTTTGCATAACTTGACTGTCTGCTCGTAAAGCGCGCACGACTTTTTCTACTTGCTGGAAGTCACGTCTTTTTTCTTGACAATTTTTTCGCAGTACAGTTGTTTGACTTCGAACCTTGACAAACTGTGATTAGCGCGTGTTCTTTTGCATTGAAATATTTGGGGTTTAGAGCTATTTTTATATAGTTAAGAGTCCGAGAATTGTTTACATATATATATTTTTTTATTTAATCCATAAATCCCACTAAAGACATAATATTACCTACAGAAAAGCTTAGAACTTCTTTACCAAACTGCGACCTGGAAAAAATACTATTCACCCCGCAGTAATAGGCTGATTCTATCGCTTCAAATTCTCTATGGTAATGACATCAGCACATTGCCGTTGACGCAAGTTCGGGAGCTCCTAGTGCCACTCCAAGTAAACGTCATGAGTGACAGTCCCTCTCTAACTTACGTTCCTGAAATGTGGGGCAAAGCTCGGGTGATTTCCATTATACTGTCGGTTGTACAACTACTCCCTAGCTAAATCCATAAGGCGTGTAAGTCTAGCCTTCTTTATCCTAAAAGCAATGCCGTAGATTATCGACAATGTAACAATATCAAATACTCTGAAGCAGACTCCTTTGTACACCAATCTGCACGCACATAGGGTGGGAATGTCTTCGAATTCCGTACCCAGTGCTTGTGCTATGTGAGATATTGAGGGCGCCTTCAACAGAGGAACGAAATGTGGTTCAAAGAAGAGTTTCTGAAACTTAAATTGGAGGAATCGTGTTGCAATTACAATCATAAAATGGATGACCGCTAGGAGATGTAGGCCTTAGTAGGAAAATGCATATTTCCCTATGAAAGTTCGTACCCTTGACGCATAATGAAAAGGGGTATACAATTATCAAAAATCTGGGTCTTAATATCAAACCACCTTCTCCATTATTAGAGGTATAACTCCTTTAGTTTAAGTGAGGTTGAAGTGGTGACGTAGCTTGATATAATCCTGTATTCCAAATATCTATGTCACACCTATAAAGGAAAGCACTAATGGTGTGAAAGCGCCTGCCCGAAAACTTTTGGGGGTTTATCCCAAAGATCCTGAGATGAACATAAGCCATTACTAATAACGACCTACAGACCTATACGGCGATGGCTTGGGTTTCGAGAACTATTTAAGCCACGGTGAGACCAAACCTCAACGGCGAGCATGCGCCCTAAGCCCCCAAGAGGCATTGGAGCGTATATTTGTGGCTCCATAATTAGGCTATCTTGCCCAGTGGGATAATTTGCGACCATTTTTCAAACAGCGGTCCACGCCACTGGGTGTTTCGTTTTAAAAGAAAACGGAATTCGAAAACTAGTTCGTCAAATTTCTCACTGCTCAATCAAGAGCTACCCAAGGTTCCAGGTTATTTTGGTCTACCGCCTTTTTCAAGTCTCTTAAAACGAATGAATGTTTAGTTTTGTGGAATCGTGACTGCTTTCATACTGAACGCGCTAACCCTTTTACATTATTTCGTCGACTTTTCTAGTCGCCTATAGCGATTGGAGACAAGCTTACGAACAATAAGAAATTGACACTTTGAAGCTGCATGGAATTTATATACATAAAAGAAAGGCATCACCAAAAAGGCTGGCGCTACAATAATTGTTATGTCCATGCGTACTTAAATATGTAAATGCTTCACGCAAAACTTCATGCATCTACCATTTACAGACTTATGAATGCCATGGACTATTTAACAAAACTCAACAACACTCTAACCACACACGAAACCAAAAAGGTCATAAACAAATGAATATTAAAAAAATGTCTTTAAAAGTCAGCTAATAAAAAATGAAAGGTCACAGCAATAAATGAAAGTCATAAATATGTTAATAAATATCCAGCAAAGAAAAGCGAATTGTCACCTTAATATCAGAGTCAACAAAATCTCGCTTAGTGACTTGATTATTGATGAAAAAGCTGAAATTATTGTAATGACACTGTCACGATGGGGTGTGAATCAAAAGCGGCTATAAAACAACTTAAAGCTCAGTTAGTCTAGACTTAACTTAATTTAACTTACCGTAAGAAATCATCGATGATTACTCAACACGTCAACTTAGGCCGGAAGCGGAAATATTTTGTTTTTGTATTTTCTTTTTCAGCTCATTGGCAGTTTGCCGCCACATCAAATAAATGAATGCAAGCAAATAAGTTTTCGAGAAATAAAAAAACGAAATTCTGACAAGCCTGATTCTCTCACCGCTCTTAATTTCCGTAAGGACGTCACTTAAGAATCTAAAATCTACAGGTTTTTAAGTCGCTTACGGTAAGTTAAGTTTGAACTAACAGCTAACACAGTTTCTCATTTAACAGGCTAACGAAAATATTAAGTTAAGTTAAGTTAAGTTACGGAAATTAAGTCTAGATTAACTGGGCTTTTAAATTTGAGAAAGAGAAAGAGCAACAAATATATGTGCATACAACACATAACAGCTGAATGTGATATTGCTGAGTAGAAAAGTCTGAGCGCCAACCTTTACGCTAGCCATTATTAGCCGGTTATAAATAGTAATGGGCTAATAAAATGGCCCTGGTGACAATGACGAAGGGAAAGAGGAAATGACAACGAAGATTGTAAGGAAGAGAGAATATTGAGATGGTTTAATCATAAAAGTTACTGTATAATAATAAAAAATATGAATGGACATAACAATTGGAGCAAGGAAAAAGTTCAATAAAAGCGGCTGACACAATGGCCGATTTAAGTTACATTTCACTTGGCGCATGCGGGACAAAAATTAGGTAACAGTGAAAGGCACTGAATGAATACCTGTAAAGGAAAGTTCAACTAAGGCTGGGAAAATATGTGAATAATTATGCAAAAACAACAAAAAATGAGCATAAAATCTTGACTTCATTTCTAGAGAGCAGTTCTAAAAAAAATTTAAGTTGTAGCGTTATGTTGTTGGCCTGTATGGCCACAGCGGGTGTAGGAAACTTACAATGCTTAAAATGTGAGTGAAGGCGCCGCGAAATTGGTCGTTCGGGGGGACTTAAGATTCTATCAATATAAATGACCCGCAGCATAAATCGATTATTAAACAGACATAGATGATTTAGAATCTTTAAGCTGCACAGGTTGCGGATTGGTACAAAATTACCCCAGAAGTGACCCGAAAGCTGAGGATTCAATGCCGACGAGCCTATGGTTGTTGACCAAATGACCGCCCTATAATGAATATTCTCTTCTATTGCGAGTCTTTAAACTTAATATAAATAGTGAATCTCTTAGCTAATTGAGCTAAGCTGTGACTTCATTTTTATTTACTTTTTGGAAGCTATTGAAAAATATTTTTAAAAATTTACGAACGAACTATTTCTCCGTGGAATCAAGATAAACTTCTAGGAAGACGGAAATACTTGTTGGTGACTTGCAACGAGGAATTATCATGGAAATTAGATGTAGATAAAGTTACATATATAAAAAAGGAACAGTCCAGCACCTTCGTTTTGGTCTGCGGGCTGTATCGGCGACATAGCCGATAAATTTAAACGTAGATAACGTGGTATGGTTAAGAGCGCCTCCAAGTCAAAAATGGAAGCACAAACTAAGAAAAAAATATGGATAACAACAGCGATAAAAATGTCGATGGCAAAATCGATAAATAATCGATCAAAAAACAATAACAAAATCGATTAAAATATCGATTAAAATAACGTTTATTATATCGATAAGTTCCGTGTCTTTGAAACGCTACACTTTTCTTTGAAATCGCTTTATTAGTTCTCGTGCAATAAGCGTTTTCGTAAAGCTCTAAAAATTACAACTACAGCATTTGACCATAGCCTCCATATCGAAACGTAAGACGTATTCTACGTCAAAACAAATGCAGGACATGAATCACGTATGACTACAATCATCTGGACGATAACGAGTTGAGATTGTCTTCCTTCATGAAAACCAAAAATTGTTTGATTGTTTGTGCGATTTCATCAACTCGATGCCAATTTCGTTCGCTTCACGTAAGAGTAACAGTAGCATGTAACAGCAGCACAAATACATGAATCAGTATTTGAACGACTATCGTTTCAAAGTTACGTGATTCATGCCCAGAACATCGGTATGAACCTGTCGACAACTCATAAGCCGCTACTGGGACATCCAACCCAATTTGTGAATGTGAATTAATGATAATCTTTTTCAGTTTCATACCTCTTAGTTTAGTGCCTATGTACCTCTGCATTTCCACTTGACTCTACAAATCAGTGATGTATCAAGTGTCAGTGCTGATGTTTAAATTTTGGCGCAGATTGCAACCATTAAAAAAATTTTAAATTAAATTGCTGCTTTGCATTGTAATTTTTCTCTTTCTTTCTGAATAAATAAATATTCCAGCATTTCACTCAACACTTCCCATAAAAGGCAATTAAATTTATTGTTTGCACGAGTATTTATGTTATTTACAGATTATTTAATTTGTTTTTTTCGCACCACTTTTTAATTTGTTTATCTGAATTATGATGTAACTCGCAAAGGTAGTTGAAAAATACGCAAAAATAAAATTTTTTTCAAAAGTGCTGCGTACAACAAATCTATCAAGGAGCGTCGAAATGCTTTGTTGCGCATCCACTTATTTCACGCTGTCTTTGTTGAAAGCTGGACAATTACTTTTTCCAAATTTCTTTTCTTTTGATGAACTCAACTCAGTGTGCGTTTACGCATTTGAAGACCTCTCTAAAATACATAATTTTTATGCTGTCCATCTACGCGTATGCCTTAAATTTTTGCAACCGAAAAAATATTTAATTGTGGGTAATAATTTATCAAATCAAATAAATCACAATTAGAAAAACTTTCATTTTTAGTCTATGCATTTTTTACAAGGCTCTTATTTAATATTTAACCATTTTGAGGACAAACGCAGGTCACTCTTAACCGTGTTGGTTTACAAATGTTATTAATACAGATATCGTTATCGATAACTATTGGGATGACGCAATATGAATAAACATTATCGATAAATATCTAAAGCGATAACTGATTTTGATTAATATAACTTTAAAAAATAAAAAATAAATTAATTAATAGTATATCAGTGGTTAATAAATGCCAGTTGATGATAATTTTATCGATACACATGCCGATATCAGCATTTAGATAGAGTAATATAGTTTTATTGATATCGAGAAAGACATCGAAAAAATCGAAATCGAAATGCTTTTATGTATACAGATTAAATGCAGTTAACAATAACAAAAAATGTATTTATCGATAAAGATTTTATTAAGTTAATTATTAATTGTTTCGACATTAATAAATGCCAATTAATAATCAGCATAGAGACAGATATTGATAAGAAACTGAATACAATAATTCAATTATCGATAAATGTTGTATAGAAACCGATAACTATGTACATGTAGCGATAGCAATAACAATAGTTACATTAATCCATAGTAAATTAAAGTAATTTATTCAATTGATCAAAGATGGAAAGTTAGGGACGTACTATTTCTATATATTAATAATGCAATGAAGACTTCAATATCACTAAATATTAATTATTTAGCTACACAGTTACCAATACAAATACCGATAGCTTATGTATAAAATTATCGATACTTATCGGTTTAGAAGGTTTCCTTGCAATATTTATTTACAGCGATGGCATGTCGATATCTTTACATCCTTAATCACTTCAATGCCGAACGATGTATCGATTACTTACGCTCTGTGTCTAATAATACTCCTTTTCAACGCACTACTAATCTGCTGTGCAAGCTTTAACTTTGATATTTCCACATGCCGCTATATGGGTTAACCTAATAGTTGCGCATTTTTGCGCGTCCCGTACATATTTTTCATTTATCGCTGGCTTTCACGAATTTGTGACCGTTTGTATTTGTTTGTAGTAATTTATTTTTGTAGTCATTGTTATAGACAGTCCGGCAATCTATTTCGCTCAAAGAAACTTACTTGGTATTTATGGGGCCTTTGTGGTAAAGTTCAGGCCGCAAACATTTTTTTTTAACAAAGTATTTCCTAAACAGAAATGTTGCAAATATTATTATTATTATTTTTTTCTTTTTTCCCCGCTTTTTAACATTAAACTCCCGCTATGTAAGTAATTAATTACGCACAAACACTAGGCTCGAACGCTGTCGCGGTCGATTATGAAGCTACCAACACACCGATATCAGCGCTGCCAATTTTTTACATGACTATGACGCAAATGGCACAGATGTGAATTTTTATCTTCAAAAAACAAAGTTGTAATGATGTTCACTCCAATCAAGCGTGAGCCATTGATGGATTATGTTGTATCTATTAATTTGATTTGCACTGAAAAAAAATTGTATGTATGTATGTGCAAACATGTCTGTATATAAATTTATTAAACTCGAGCAAATTCTCCTAAATTGTAAGTGTGGTCTTTTTTTCAAGCGGTTAATTGTTATTACAACACCCTTGACTAGCCTTTTGATGAATTTTTTGTTTGATTTTGTTAGAGTTTTGGTACTAAATTCCAAATTGAGTTATAGGTATAATAAATTTCGCCTGAGTCAGGCCATCAATTTCGTTTTTTGATCCAAACAGTTTAGCGTGTTCGGAGCTGTGTAGGTAGATGTAAATGTGTGTGTGTGTGTGTGTAAACATGTTAACCCATATTGAACCTATGTATATATAAGGTTTGTACTCCTTCGAATTCAAGCCATGTTCAACTTCTTCATGGCTACCTTGATTCGGTTCATGAAGACATCATACTCAAACGGTAACCTCTACTGTACTTCATGAAATGCCGCGAGCAAAATTATGGAGAATATCAATTCCTGGGTGATTCTCAGGCTCTTGCTTTATGTCACTCACTTGAGCATTTCTTGGGAGTACAGATTACGCTGACTACATTAAAAAAAAATAAATGAGCAGGCTTTGTTACTCAAGTTCGTTGGCCGAGTTCAAAAGAGCGGCGCCGTCCTCACTTTACAAAGTATTTAAAAAAAAAAGCTGCCCTGATCCGCCCAACACCGGCTACGCTATCCACAGTATTTTTGCACATAACTTCATTCTGCGCAACCACCTTTTGCCTCTACCAAATAACTGGTGACATTTCGAAATTAAAATTTAACGGTAGGCGACTTGTGTAAATTTTAAGTAAGACGAGGATGTTAGTGTACTTCAGACCACTTTGAACAGTTATTGGGACTCATTTATTAGCCCCACTCTTACAGCATAAAAATCGTCCTGGCTACTTGGATGGAATCTTTGGTCTCAAGGTCTAAAAACTGGGTTCTTACACAAGAAGGCACCCCAAGCTAACCACTTCGAAGTCTGCTAAACGAAGTATCAGAAATCAAATCGAACATGTTGGAGTTCATACTACTAGGATTTTAGACTTCCGCAAAATCCAAAGGCACATCATTGACTATCTTTTCATGTCAATTCCTTTTTCGTTTATCAATTTTCAACAAATGGATAAGCATAAAAGTTGTGTGATGTTTTCGAGTTGCACGTTGCCGCTGATAGGAAAGATTCTGACTTCTGATAAGAAAATATACTTTGGATTTCAAGACAAGACAATGCCCAAAGAATTACGCGAGTTCAAAGTGTTTGAGCAGCCAGCTGATGAGCATAGCGCCCGCAAATTTTATCAGCAGGTGCGGCGGCTTATGGCACGTTGCAAGCACAGTGCGAATTTCTGAAAGAACGAAAACGAACGAACTGGTGATAGTATGCCTGGAACTTTAATTATGGAAGAACGTTTCTCCTTCTTCCTATGGACAGCATCCGTTTCCTTGGACCTTGGATTGTTCAAAAAAGGTAATTCTGACCTTTGAAAGTTGTCCAAGGCCCGGACTGCAGGCGATAGAACGTGAACATGAACAAGGTGCATGAAGATCCAATGTCTTCCATAGCCATTTCCATAGAAATCCCACAATGGCAGAGCAAGATCTCGTTACTTTTGATTTCGCTGGAATATAAGACGAGAAAAAAATCACGCTTTATTGGATTTCATTCAAATAAACCTAGATCTAGAAAGAAGACACGAAATAATTCGCGACTTATTAAAACCTATTTAAGACCACAATGCGATCTACATACATACGTAGGTCTAGCGATTTTTCGATAGACTTATAGCTGGTTTCACACGCAATTTAAATGAAAAATGGTTTTTTATTTTCTATAAATTTCCACATAAAATACAGACAACTAAAATCATTTTTAACTTATATTGCTTTCGCAAAATTAGCTGTTAAAATATATCGAAGACAGGAAGAGACCGTGGTTTTATTTTTCTTTATAAGCCATAAGAGTGGCAACAATATCGCCAGCCACAATGGCACTTCTTCTGCAGAAAGTCATCGAACCAGTCTTGCCAATCAATGTCAAAATAGCCAGTGTCCAGCATCGCCCTGGCACAATCGAGCCAAGACTACACGGCAACAAGGCTCCAATGCGATCCCGTGGACACCAACACCATCAGAACGCTCAGGCAATTAAGAAAGAGATTCCTTCCACATCTTGACGCTTAAAGGTTGCTCGTCGGACTGAAGCAGCTAAATATCGAAACTTCATTTTGGATAGGAACTAGAACTGGATTCGATCAGGGAAAAAGGAATCTATGCACGAATGGGTCAAATTCGGTAGTTTACTGGGTTAAGTTGGGTATATCTTTCAGTTTATGCCGGTGCAGTGTTTTTCCGGTGGGTGTTACAGTGTGTTTCAAAAGTAGTTGCTGAATGCCGCCGATTTCTTAACGTTATGGCTGAGACATTACGAAAACATACATATATACATATGTATGTACGGATCTCACCATTGAAACGTTAAAGGAAATATAAATATCGGTGATCTACCTGGCATCCCTATTTAAATACGTAAGCTTCTACTAAATGAAAAATGCATAGAAATCGGTAAGGAAAGATGACTATTTAAATCAACTAGTGATATTTCCAGAAGACTGTATTCAGCCAAAAATGCCCACCTCAAAATGTCTCTACTTGAACAAAAGAGGCAAAACGTCTGCATAGTGAAGTTCTTACCGAACGTTGTCTGACTGAATTCAAGGCAACTAGGATCGGCTAGCACAGGAATGACTCATAGAGAAGTTACACAGACGAGGATGGGGATGAAACCTTCCAGTGATTTTGATGACCTCGGGAAATAGACATTCGGCGTTTATTAAATTGTTTTCCTTCGAGTACCTGGTGGTTTTGGAGCAACGTGGATGACGGAACCCAACGTTCCAACACTGTACAATTTGTATTTCCATTTGAGGTTTATTTCTCTCAAGAGAATAAATCAACGCCACAAAGACATGTTCAAGGAATTTATGCGCAAGTTTGTCGTAAATCTTCAAATATATAAAACAATACCTCAAACACCGACACTCTGTAGCCTGCAAGCATTGTATAAACTGTTTTAAATTTTATCACGTACACTCCCTAAAAGCCAAACGGGCAGCTAGCTGTGTGAGTTACAGATTTTTTGGCAAAAATTTAAATTCGTCACACATCGTTGCGAAAAAAAAACGGAGTAAAACGCATGCAAAAAGCCGCGATCACTCAGATATTCGAAAATGCACGCAAACACAAGCAAAACAATCATTTACAGAAATTGGAGCGCCAAGAAGTCAAAAGTTTAGCCGGCAGACGGACGAGTGAATTTCACATGCTACAAACTGGGTTGCGCGAATTTACAGTGAACTTATTTGCTGAACTCCCTCAAATAAGATAAAAATATATATCAGCCAAATAAATGAAACAAAACGGCAATCAAGCAGTGAACTGTTATTGATCGCAAAAAAAATTTCTAGCTGACTTGCGTTGACTTAAAATCTGTCTGTTTGGCTGGTGCTTAATTTACCGAACCCTGTCTGCCTCTCGCTTGTCGCACCAAATGACTGACTGACTGACTGCCTGTGCGAGTGACGTATGAACGATTGAATGGAACGGGGCCCCGTCCCGGACGGAATCGACGACAACCGCTTTGTGAAGACAGTGCCATGGCATTTGGCGGCAATTCAATGTAGTTCACAACAATTTGAGTGGGACTCAATACGGAGAGAGGGACGCTTTTAATAAGCATTTGCGCATGTGTGCTTGTGTATATGTAATGCGATCGTAGCATCGATCCAGCGATCGATGGCGCGCAGCTACTTTGGATGTCAAATCACGGATCGCTGATCAATTTCGAGTGATTAAGCGAAAAAGTAGGAAGAAAAAGACCCAAAAAAAAGTCGAACCAGAAAAAAAATCGAACCAAAAAAATATACGAAAAGCAAATATCGGTGAATTGCTGCCTGCAAGCGATCACATTTGTATAATCACTTGGAGTTTGATTATTGTCTTTTTCACTTTAATTCTTCTTACTTACGAGTATTTCCTTGTGTACATATTGTATGCCTTTGAACTCACGAATTTTCGTATGAAATTGGGCACAAACGTCGATGAGATTTTTCGCATGTAATTCAAAGTAATTGTCGAGTGAAATTAGCGACGAAAAATCACTTTAATGAACATTTTAATTAACTGCAAGTAGGTTTGGAGTTTCCCATTCCCTTCGCAATTTGATTTTGATCACGCGATTTAGCTTTGTTAATTCTAGTATTTTTACTTTCTAATTTCTTTGTGGACTTGTTTTCTATGTAAAGCTTTCCATTGCATTTCTTCCAAATTTTCGCTTGAAAATGAATGAGAAAACTTTTATTTTACCCTTCGGTGGCCAAGAGGGAACGGTATCTCATAGAGCTCCGCCGAATTTCTTAAATCCTGAAAGCTTTCACTTTCATTACTAAGCACTCAGAGTACACTTTCTGCGTAGCTGCTTATTAGTTGTGCCCTGCGTCGTCTGATCTGGAATCGTCATACTCCTATAAGCATTTGGGATCCGCTATTTTTTCTGATGTTTGCAATTATTTTCCTGAAATTCCCTTGACCATATAAATGCTGCGTGGTAGGTTAGGTTAGGTTATTTCGGCTGCCACAATCTTTCAGGAAAAGGGCACACTTAGGCCACCATGGGCCCGTTGTAATGCCTTATTAGAGCCTCAATATGTCCCTCCTCTTACCCTAGTAATGGAGCCACTTCGTAGCTCTGATGAAGCGCACGAAGTCACAGACACTGGCTGAAACTAGTTCGGGCATACATTGAAAAGAATAATGGAGGAGCGAGCATCGGCGAGCTATCGCCAGAGCTCGATTTCCTCCTCATCGCGGCAGCTAAGACAGTAGTCGTTTGACTGCAAACCCATTCTAGCGGCGTGGATTCCCATCAGGCAATGCACGGTGAGAACTCCAAAAACATGCCGCAACAGTGGTCGCTCCAAGTGGAGTAGGTGGCGAGATCAACGCTTGTCTAGCTTAGGCAAGATTTGTCTTGCTATCCTGCAAGTAGGCTCCGCAGACCATCTTATATTAGCCCGTCCGACAAAGTTATTCTCCAGCCAGAGCTTGTCTTTGTGGCCTGGCACCCGTAGAGTTCATTACGAGTACGTATACATTCCATAACAACTTTCGACGTAGATTTGTCACTATTAAGTGTTTTAATAGCCGCTTGGATATCAGAAAAGATTGTTACCGCCTTCAGATTAATTAGAGAATTGATCAGCCAACTTGCGGCTTCATTTATTGCTGTTAGTTCACCCTGAAAAAAGCTGCATAGATTTGGCAGACGAAAACTGAGGCTAAGTGAGAGTTCATGCGAGTATATCCCACTTCCTACCTTCAGATTCAACTTAGAGCCATCAGTGTAGATGGCTGTCGAGTCAGAATACTAGATCAGGACCGAATCCTCCTCCCTCGCCGATTTACAGGCATACATAGCATAGCTCTTCTATATTGCGCCGCCAAGTTAAATTTCTGTCAAGAATAACGCCCAGTAATCTAACCTCCTCCGAGAAAGTCAATGCGATACCTTTCATAGAACTTGGGGTTGCTTATCAATTGCCGTCAGGGCAAGATAATCCGCGTAAGCAATGACTTGGCAACCTGTACCTTGAAACCGTGATATCAGGGTATCCACCGTTAGATTCCAAAGAAGTGGGGAGAGAACACCGCCTTGTGGGGTACCGCGACTTGCATATCTTGCATATATGGGAGGTCCCCCATCTCCGAATAACTAGCTCTACTGCCTAAGAAGCGATGAACAAACTCGACCATAGGGTGATCCAGCCCAAGGCGAGTTAGAGCTTGAAGAACCGCCCCCGGGAGAACATTATTGAAGGCACCCTCGATATCTAGGAACACGCCTAGTGCAAATTCCTTAAAAGCGAGAGCCTTTTCAGTGGTGCTGACAATACTATGCAAAGCTGAATACACAAAGCTGCACAGCTGCGTGGTATAAGAGGTAATTAGGTCCCAATTATCGGTTTAAGGTCTTTTTTTTGCTGATTTTAAGGCCTTCTAGAGTTTCTTTTTTCCCGACCGCCTCTTACTAACCGTAAAAACAAAAAAAAAAAGTTTGTGATTTGTATGTATGTATGTTTGAAGGTCCTTTCAAAAATTTAATTTTAATTACTCCTATCAATGTTCATTTACAATTTTTATTTATTTTAAGTATTTTTTTTTTACTCCACACCTACTCTTCCACGCTTTTCATCATCCACTTCTTTTCTGCACTATTCGTTGGCTTTCCTTTGCCCTCCCGCATTTTGTGTTTGTGTCATTTTCTGTTATTCTGCTTAGCGACTTTGGCTTTTACATCGACGATATTGTAAATTTGCACCAATCTATAAATAACTCAACGACAACATAAATTTAAAACTCACCTAAGTACGTGTCTAAAGATAGCTAAGCAACGCCTGCATATGCGAGTATGTACATATGTACATTAGACTGTATCACTCCCCATACAAAAAAATAATGGGTACTGCTTTTCCACTGGAATTATAAAATCTATTATATTTTAACACGTCCACCAAAATATTTCGGTAAAATATTAAGATTTACGTGACCTGGGCCAATTTGAAAATTCCTCCAAAAATGGAGTTTTTTATCAATAAAAATCGTTTCTTAAAGACGTTTTTTGGAAAAATCCCCTCAAATGACAAACTGGTTTAAGCTTAAAAAATTTGCATAAAAATATTTTTGAAAAATTAAAAAAAAAAAATTTTACGGAATCGTAAAAATGAGATTTTTGATGCTGTTTTCTAACTTTGGTATAAGAAAAACTTGAATAACTGAAACTAAACTTTTTCGATTTAGACTTGTGAGGTATCAATTAAAAAGTTGTTTCCGCACCCTTTTTATTTCATTGCAATAAGCTCATTCAAAGGATTAAAGAGAAAGGTAGGATGAATGAACATCATTCAAAATTGAATAAAGATGTGTTGGTATTTCAGCAAAAAAAATGGGGCGCGAATGACTTTTTTTGCACGTAAATAAAAATAGTGGGAAAAACCCCTTCTACCGAGATCCCACAAGTCTGAATCAAAATAGTTTTGGCCCAGTTATTTAAGTTTTTCGTAAAGATTTTTGAATATTTTTATACAGATTTTTTAAGCCTAATCTATTTTGTCATCTGAGGGGACTTTTTTCTTTAAGAAACTATTTTTATTCATAAAAGAACTCGATTTTTGGAGGTATTTTCAAATCGATCCAGCTCGCTTGAATCTTAATACATATTTTTCCGAAATATTTTGGTGGACGTCTTAAAATATAATAAATTTTGTAGTCCCGGCGGAAAACCCGTAACTGTTTTTGGTGATGCAGTCTAACGTACACACATATATATATTTATATATGTACAAATCAAAGTTTACATATCTAGGCATGCTGATAGGCGCAGCTTAAAATACATATGCACATGCACACATACATATACTTAACTGCAAACTGCGCTTTACAGTAGTCGTTTACAGCTTCGTTCATTGTTGTCCAGTTCGCAGTGCTCTATCTCATGAAGACTCAAACTGCCCTTTACCTTTTAGCAATTGTTTAATTTTAGTAGTTGCTGCCTGCCTCCTCCTAGATATGTACATGGTCGCATTTATTCTTTATGGCGCTCCTCATATTCGTATTCGACTGCCTGCTGGCTGCGTGTTGTAATCTCTAGGGTAATCAGCGCCAACAAAATACAAATAAAGGATTTACTTAATAGCATCGAAAATATCACAAATACTCGCAAAAATAAATGCAATTTGTGTGATGTTTCCTTTTTTTCTTATTGTGAGCTTCATCTATGGCTGCTCCTTTAGTTTTCAAAAGTATTTATGTGGGGTTTTTTTGCCAACCATTTTATTTAAGCAATCTTCGATCGATTGGAAACGCGTGCCAGGCACGCAATCTCCTTTTTAGCAGGAAAAGTTGGTAGTGTTTGATACATGTTGGCGAGTAAAGATCAATGTGGCATGGCAAGTGAAAATGCTTTGAAATATGTACTCGTCAACTGATTTAGATTTCGCCGCGAATGAATGATTTCAATTTTGAGCGAACCACATCAAGAACTGGCTCTTGAAACCTGTCTCTCGAAACCTCTTTTTAAACCGCAAATTTGGTCTTGTCTTACGATCGCTGCAGCATAATTTCCGATTAGACAAATTCGGGCACCAGATCACAGTGATATTGAAGTAAGCTACATGTTTGTTGGATTGGTTGGGATGGTTCCTTCGAAGTGATCTTTCGGAACGAGCAGTGGGCGAAAGTACCTTTAACTCTCCCTTGGAATAAAACTTGCATCGTTATCTAAAGCATGATTTTTTTTTTGCTCGGACATTTATGTATTGATTTTTCATAAGTCGTTCGAGAATTGCAAAGTCTTTCCTCTTCAATGAAATTTCATATATGCATGCCTATATACATACATATGTGACCATAGTAATATTAACAAATTTCTTTTTTTATACTTTCAGGTAATAAGATGAAACTTTTTGCATTGCGTTATCGTGGTAAGCTAAATTTATCGTCATTTTTTCATTTTTACATTTCTTAAACCAATCCTGAGTAAAAAGTTTACGAATTAGTACGCTAGCAACACCAAGGTTTAAAAATAAATATACGTTAGCACATCGTGGAACGCCTCTTCATAAGATATTTTTCACAAGGTCACCCAACAAGTAAATTAATTTTGAGCGTTTAAGCACAAAAATTAACTTTTGTATGAACCTAGTTTATTAAATATTTTCTATTTAAATGAATTGCAAAACCATTTGGTTGGTTTCCAAAAAAGAGACTCAAACGATTTCTGCGCCTTGAGTACAGTTCGGGCGTATCTGCAGAGTTCTGGTCCATCTTCACAACCAGAGTAGTACCTTGAAAACGTTCCAGGTTGCTTTATTTTTGGAAGCGAATAAATGCCAGTGCTTGGCGCCAATCGCCGTATTTTGGGATGGAGACTTCTGCCCATGTTTACTGTTTTCAGATCTGCATCTATTGTTAAGCAAAGTGCCTTGCTGAGAGGGCAGCACTTCTCAGCTTTGTATGTGGTAGTTCCTGCATCTCAGTTGACTTGAGAGAGGCATTTCACCACACTGATTTAATCCCTATTCTCTTACCTTTGCAAAAACTAGGCCGATTCCACAGACCTCTTGACTTTGAAACGGTGACTTCGATCATGTTTTACTGCAGAGGTGCTTCCTGGCGCACATCCTTTGCAAGTGAATGGCCCGCTTCGAGCTCTGAAGAAGCGTAGTAGTATAGATTGTAGATATAAAGTCTGAATCCAAACTGCTTTTCCTTTACTTTTTCACACAACTGGCGCGATAAGTTCTTATATATGATTCCGAGTTAGTTGGCACATATGGCAGGTAAGATTTCAAAATTTAAGTGTCAAGAATTCATGAATTTTCCCAGCCATAAATTTTCTGTTGTTAGTCTCCGAACTTATCTCTTCCTTTCCCAACTTCCAGTAGCGCTCAAAAATACCTCATGTCCCGCTCTATAATAAAAGCGAGGCTAAATAGCAGTTTGGGGCACACAAGCGCAATATCACAACAGCACTACATCAGATGTGAAACCCCTTTTTCACTTTTCAGTAGCAATATTTACTGTTCACAATTGTCATAAGGCGACAGAGATAAGTCTTCTCTGCGCTCATAGTTTTTTGTTTTATTCTGCTGTATATATTCGCCAACCCATTAGGGCTTCGCTACCACTCATTTCAATAATGACTCCATCGGAACTAAATGGGTAACTCTATTGCAGACGAACTTGCGATGAAGGGCACGACCAAGCAGATTCTTCCGTACAAAGAACGCATTGGTATGCCCTTCGCCACTGGGAAGTGAGAGTTGGTTGGAAGCAACGACCTGTCGGATTTCTAGGAAAACTTAGCCTAGATGGGATCGAAAAAGTCTCTCACACAATTGGTACTCTAAAAATCCACTATCTTATAGGTAAACACGCAGAACGGCTCGGAATACTTTACCATAGATGCTGCAGAAGTTTCAAATACTATGAAGAGAAGGAGGCATTTCTCGATCTTCTCTGTAACTGTGCGGGATTATCTAGGTGGAGATTTCACTTTCTTGACACTCCTTTCTTTCGTGACATTGACGAATTTGAGGATTTAAACTCTAGGTGCCTCACGAAGTTCGTCAACGATTCAAAATGCTCTAGAAAGAGGGAGGAGGGGGGGAACACTTAACTGTCGTTTCACAATAGGCTTTCAACTCAAGGCCTATGTGTGTCCCTGCTACCCAGCGAACTGTGGTGGTCATACTGGTTATCTAAAATTCTTAGATACGACGAAATTTTTAGCTGAAAAGGCGCTTGCGTTACGCGTATGCAACAAGATAGTGATCCGAAACATTTTTAAATAAGCGCTGCCCAAAAAAGCGAACTGTGCCCAGAGGTATAGGAAATTTAGTATGGGGTCTCCTATGTTATTGGTTTTTTGAATAAGAAAATTTTAAATCTAAAGATCTTTCTATCCCTATCTTATCCATACCAAAAAGAGCCATTATATTAGATTCAACCTTTGATTGCTGAGAGCTCGATCGCAAGCGTTCTTTTGTACAAAAACTGATCCTTAGCTCAACTCGTATTTGCAGAAGATACTTTTTTTTAATCCGACTGAACATACCAACAGCGTCAGTGTTGAAAGTGCAGCTTTGATAACACTTTCAAAAGCACCTAACTCTTCTTCATCTCCGAAGGTTACTTGATGCTACAAAAGACCTTGAAAGTAGCAGTGCTTTAACCCTTCGGAGCACTCCACCTCGCTCTCCACTATGTACATAAGTACCTACTCGAACGTACATACATATCCCCTTAAAGTATGTGTGTCGCCACAATAACGAATTTTTTTTCATCGTCCTTAAGTAACTGTCAAGCAAATCCAATAGATAAGATACTCCTTTCAAGTAGAAAAAAAGGGAACTTGACACATCGCGCCCACATTGATTTCGCTCGCTGCTGTTCTCGAGCGTCTAAATATTTTGCTATGGACAACACGTTACATGCCATTGTGGTGGCTGTTGCTGTTGTTATTGCTGCAGCTGACAATCGTGCAACATGCAATATTGCAAATGAACAAATAAACGAACAGCCCAACGTATCGCCTAAATGCCGCACAAAAAAAAAATCCAAGCGTCGCCCAGTCGATGCCAAGGCAATGCCGTGCCATGCTGTAACGCGGCGCGACGAGACAAGGCGCGCTGAGATGCGACGCCAAGGCGTGCAGGCGTTCGGCGACTGAATTGAGCGCGCGCGCTATCAATTTAATAGCATCAGCGCATTTCATGATGCGCCCTTTTTTGTTGCAATAAAAGCAACAACAACAACAAGAGCAGACTCCTGAACTACGATCGCCAAAACAATGTGTACAAGCGATTTTTTTGTAATTGTTGTCGTTTTGGCTGGCGCTGTTCGTTGCTCGTGTTGCAGCTATTGCTATTTGCTCATTGTTCCTTGGAACATTTGCGCGTTCAGCAATGCAGAGAAGGATGTCTTGCGCCTGTCGCCATCCCCATCGCCATCGCCGTCGTCATCGCTGGCATTGCGCTCCACCGTCGCCACCGCGTGGTTGTTTGTCGATTTATTTTTGTTAATCTGCCTTCTTGCTTTGTTTTGCTTTGTTTTTGCCATTTGTTGCCCTGTTGCATGCCTGTTGTCTGTTGCACGTTGCACGCTGAACGCTGCACACGCGGCTGTCGAATGTTTGCCATTTTCTTTTTGGCATCTATCTATTTATAGAGCGCCTTTGCCGCCGCTCAGCCCAAATGTGTGTGATAAGAAATACGAAATGTGCGGCGTGCTACAAAACAGCGAACCAAGTGCAAGTTGCCGCGTTGCATGCCACACTACATATTGCATGCTGCATATTGAATTGAAGCAGCCAATAAGAGACGGCATTGTGTTGGCGCGGTGGTGGTATGTTGGCGGCGGCGCGACAGCGTCAGCCAACCCAAAAAAGGTGCTGCCATGCGCACGGGAGCGCAGTGGAACGGCTTGTGAGCGGCGCACAAGCTATACCGCGTGCACAGTGGGTGGAGAGTGTGCAAATGGCCTGAATTTGGAGGTTTTTTCAGAGGAATTTAAATATTTAAATAGAATATTTTGAATTCTGAAAAACCCCTAGCATTTGGAAAACAACATAATTTCAAAAAAAAAATTATTCATTGATTTATTTAATTTTTTAATTTAAATACAGATTTCAAAAATTAAATCTATAAAAGTGTAAACGAAAGTTATGACAAAAATTAGATTAAATTAAAATTTCATTTTTTTTATACATAATATTTAATGGCAACCAAAAAAGTTATCAGCTAGTTCAAAACCCATTAAAACAGATACTTATATAATAAAAAATTTTATGTTTTTATTTATAAAAATACGAAGCTGTTTTAAAAAATAAATTAAAATAATTCTTAGATTGTGAATATTTTTTTTCAAACCAATTTATGCTAATTTACGAAATTAATATAGGAGTTTTAACTTAGAAATTTCATTAAATTATGTTTTTAGGTTATAGCTTTTACTTTCAAATATTTAATCCAAATAAAAAAAATAAAACTTAAAACAAATTATTACAAACTAAAAGACTCCAAAATCCTTGAAAAAATTTGTTCGAATAAACAATTAATTAACAAATTTTTAAATATACAAAACGCTCGTAACTTCAAACAAAAACACTTTCCAAAAAAGTTTTTAACAAACGCTCGTAACTCCAAAAAAATACCTTCACAAAAAAAGTTTTGAATTAAAAAATTAGTTATATTTAATGTTTCTTAAAAAAGTTCAAAATTTTTGTTTATGAATTGGGGAAACTTTTGAGGCATAGGTTTTTAAATTACCAAAAATGTTTCTTAGAAAATGTGGTCAAAGTGCATGGCATACAAAATCATGTATAAGATTCAAACAATTTTATTTAACTCACGAAAATGTTACTTAAAAATTATTAGAATAATAGAAAAATTCTAATGAGTTCTTTATTTTGTATGTCCTTGTTTTTTAACAAGAACAATTAAAAGCTAAGTTAATAATGTTCGAGCACAAAAAAAAATTAAAAAAACATTTAAAATCAACAACCTATACCAATAGCCGGTTTCACCAGCAATTTAAATGGAAAATTATTTTTTTATTTTCTGTCAATTTCCATATAAAATTTCACAAAATCAATTTAAGTGAAAAATTATTATTTTTTTATTTAAATTTAATATAGAAACTGACAAAAAAAAAGTAATTTTTCACTTAAATTGCTTTCGTGAAACCGACAGTAACAATTTATTTACATTTTTCCTATTACAATTATTAATTTTCAATGGAAAAAAAATGTATCAATATGAAGTTTATAAAATTTCAAACTTCAATTTTTTATACAGTAAATAAAACTAACCACGAATGTACTATTTGAAAACCGTTTAAAGTTAAGTAAGACAAAAGTCCGAAAAGTAGGAAAAAATTAGATCAATTATTATATACTAAATTTTAATATTTTTTTTTTTATGAAAAAATATAAATATTTTTTAATCTTTTTACTGTAAAAAATTTCTACTGCCATAACTTTTTATTTAACTGAGGAAAAATTATACAAATTCAGTACCTTTTGACCCCCTGTGCCAATTCACATCTACCGCCACTACTTCAAATTTTGTGTTTTTTTCCATTAAAAGCGCGCAAAAATAATGGCTTCGCCTGCTGCTATGCCTTCTCGATCGCAGCGCAAAGATCGAATGCGCCTTCCCCTCCTGCGTCGTCGCTGCCACGCTAGCTCCAAAAAGCAACAATGTCAGCTAGCAATAAGGGCCAATTGGCTATTACCACAAGCACACTTACAGCGTACATACCTTCATTTGAAGAAACATAAATGCATACACATGTACATTAGGGTGGTCCAAAACAAGTAAAGTCGGAATTTTAATGATCTCACCCCCTAGGATTCTTCTATATCGAAAAATACACCCCTGGTTTTTTTGTTTGAAATTAAAAAAATATTTAGAGGTCGCTCATAGCGCTCAAAGTTTTTCATGTATTTTATATGTGAAAAAAAAACAACTTTTTGTAGAAATTGTATCGAATTCGGAAAACTCTGGTTCTCTTCAGGAGACTGCCAGTAACAAAATCCAATTGTTTATTTAACCATATTTTAATACTAAAGATTTTTTATTTATCCCCCCAATGTATTTTTCTTGGGATATTGGCGAAACTATAAAATATAGTTATTATAAAAAATGGTTAAATACATATTTAACTGGGTATAATTATTGGGAATCTGCTGAAGAGGAAAAGAGTTTTCTCATCTAAAAATACTGATATTCAAGAACACTATACTATTGATTTCAAAATAAAAATAGGGGTATTTTTAGGTATAGAACAATTCTAGGGGGTGAGAGCATTAAAATTCCAACTTTACTTTTGCACATGCATTTTTGGACCACCCTAATGTGCATACGTACCTCTTGTATCTGCCTATTAGAACGTTGTTGCATGTGGCATTTTGTGAAGAAAGGGATTTTACAGTTTTTTGATTTACTTTGGCAATTTCCGAGATAAGTAAGCGAAAAAAGCCTGGTGAACGCAATAAATTTCTTAAAAACGACAGGAAAACGTTGAAAAGTGAAAAATATTGACAGGAAGTTGCATGCAACAGGCAGCAAAAACAAACAAGCGAAGTGTGGGCCAGCGACGAACGCAGGAAAAGAAGAAGCATGTGATGCTGCAATTGCAAGGAAGAGTCCATGTGAATATAAGTACATACATACATATGTATGCATTTATGTATGTTGATATTCCTCGCTCGCGGCCTTAGAAGTATGTTACGTGCATTCTTCGCCAAGCCAAGGCAAGCCCCAAGGTGGCCGGCCAGCCAACCAACCAGCCAACCACACAGCCAACTAAGTTTGTTTGTGGCACATGTGCGCCTGAGAATTGACTTAGATGGGCGTTCATGTTTGCTTTAATCTCTTCGCGTGGTCACAAAAGGAAGCAGCCACAAATCTTTGTTGTTTCTTGGTGAGAAAAATTTTGTACAAGAAGCATTTTCGTTTTAGTTGGTTTTCTTCGTTCTTTAGGTTTGCTTGAGATTCTTAAGTGTTGATTAGTGTTGCGTTAGGAAAACTGTGAAAACGCTATGTTGTTTTAATTTCCGGGCGTGATGGAAGGGAAGTGTTTGCTATTTTTTCAACTTTTTGTTTTTTTGTTTTTTTTTTGTATTAAAAGATAAGCTGAGTGATTTATGAGATCAATTAAGGACTTGCGATTTTCACGTGTGTGAAATTATTAAAATGAAATTGACTTATGAAAATTGCTCCAACCTTCGTTGGTACATTTCACAGACAAATTAAGCTTAAGGTTTCTCTCTGTGCGGTTTTGATACTTCGAGAAAATGAAGTCAATAGCTTTACAGGGAAATACTGGCCACTGCCCTTCAACTCACCACAGTCTTTCATAAGGCAATTGTAAACTGCAACAATCTTGAAAGCCCTTCACTGTTTAAACGACAAAAGGTAATAATTAAAAGAAAATTTAATTAGGAAAAAATAAATAATAAATGAAAATAAGGCAAAAATAAATAAAATACCTATATTCACCAAAATTAAACCAAATCAAAAAAAACATTTTTTTTTTTTAATTTAAAATCTCAAAAAAAACAGAAAAAGAAAACAATTTAATCAAAAAAGAAGAAACCAGTATCTACTTGAAAATTTAATAAAATTTAAAAACAATAAATTTATTTTTTTAACAAAACCTAAAAGCTAAGAGATAATCACATTAAAAAATACAAAAAATAAAAATAAAATTAAATAAGATATTAAAAGTTAAATGCGATGAAAATATATTTTTTGTTTTTTAAAAAATCTAATCCAAAAATTACTAGAAAATGAAAATAACAAAAGAAAAAATAAATAAATTTCCTCGAAATTAAATGAGCTAAAAAATATGTTCCTTTTTAAACAATAAAATCTTAAAATTAAAAAAAAATTATTGAAAAAAGTAAAAACTGCATTCCTAAAAATTAAATTAAATTAAAAAAAATACAATTTTTAAAACAATTGCTGATCATTAAAAGCAAATGAAATTGAGAAGGAAACAAAAACGAATTAATTGAGAAAAATATATGTATATAAAATAAATAAAATAATTTTCTAACAATTAAATGAAATTAAAAAATTAGTATTTTTCTTTTCAAAACCACAAAATCTAATAATTAAAAGAAAGTTTCATTGAAAAAGAAAATCGCTGCCGAGCTTACGAAAATTGGTAAATTAAGCGTTGCATTATGGAACCGCTTCTTCCTTCTCGCTTCTTCTCTTTCAGCGCACAAACTTTCTCGAAACAACTAAACAAAGGTCCCCTTACCTTGCAGGGCGCCTATTCCACTGGTATTTTTATTTCAAGGAGCAGCCCAAACTTTCCCAGTCCACTCTTAAAGGAATCCGACACATGTAATATTTGTTTCCGATCGAAAAAAAAATTTAAAATAATAGAAAAATAAAAACCATAAAATAACAATTAAAGATTATCGAAAAAATAAAATTCACATAATAACGATTATTTTTCGCTTTATACCTGCACCTGCTCTGCTCTTGGCCAAAGCTGGACAACTGCAGAAGAAGTACTCTACGGATACTTCCTCTTCATCATCTCTGCAACTGCTGCAATATTCGTGGGAGGATATTCCTAGATAGTCTTGAACAGTGCCTGCAAAATAGCCAACGACCGGTTACACAAGCCGTGACCATCCCAACATCCTCTCTTGAGCAGCTGAGCAACTATTTCGCCCTATTCTTATCTATTTGTGGCCATAGCAGCCTGGTTGTTCTACAAGTACCCTCCTCTAGCCATGACCTGGTGGCCTCTTAGATCATGTGATTTCTAAGTTCTTATTTTCTAGCTAGCTTATTTGCTGGCTAGCTCATCGGCCCTGCAATCTCCTTCAATATCTGTACGTCCCATATGAGGCTGATCTTGAATAGATCCATGCGTGTAAAAATTCAATTATGCCATTCTCCAAGGTCTTGGTGTTTAACAATCTCTTCTTAACATGGTTCTCTTCTTAAGAAGCCTATTGAAGGTTGATTTAGGGGCGGAGTAGTCGATGTCTTGGTCGAAACAACCCAAAGTGTAAAGTATGGAAGCGTCGCTTAACCGCCGATCCTTTCATAGCACCACACTTTTTAGTCCGAGCGCTGAAGCGGTGGCCACGTATTTTCCTACCAGGTTTATTGCGTGCAAATTGGTTAACCCTTCTAGCGCTCCATTTGGGGTGATCTTTAAGACAGCTGAAATGCATACAAACGCTGTTTTTTGGACCCTATTCAGTAGTACAATTATTCCATATAATAATATTGGCCTGATCGCCGAAGTGTGAAGTCTATGTGTAATACGAGGTGTTAGCCTCCACTAGATTGCGACCGCTTGTTTGCAAGTCTATAATGCAACGTTGGCCTTCCTTAATCTTTCCTCTATATTAGGTTTCCACGTAAGTTCCAGACCTTAATATGCATTTATCTTTATTGAAGTAACAGAGTCAATATTTCACTTTTTTCGAACAGCTACATGCATCTTAAATTATTGCCAATGCACTCAACGTTGCCAGTTTTTCTAGCTTGTTTAAACTTTTTTTGCGCTTTGACTGTTTACCTCTATTTTATCTGCTTTTCATTACTGCTTGTTTACATATGGACGTTGCTTAAAAAATTAAATTAATTGCAGCAAGCAAAGTTGGTTACAAGAAAACATTGTAAACAGAAACATGTAATAAAAAATTAAATGTACATGCATACATATATACATGCTGCATATGTATGAATATGCAAATAAGTACATATTCATATGTATATATGTCTGCTTATCTTCACTGCCGCCTGCGATCACCAACAGCAGCTGAGCTTAATTTTTGCGTGGGCGCAGATTTCATAAGCGGCATCAAGCCAAGTAGCCAGTCAGTGTCTTTACATACATACGTACATGCATTTATGTATTTATAGTGTAACAGCGTATGTATGTTTCAGTGCTGCTTAGCTCACTGATATCTCTCGCCGCCGCTTTTGCTGCTTATTTACGTATTTACAATTATTATGACTTTTGTTTAAGTTTTTACTTACCTACTACTTACATTTGTTTGTAGTACTCGTAGCTTTTGCTTTCGCATGCAGTTGAAAGTGAAATGCAGGCGGCCTTATTCCCCCTTCTCGCCCATTCTATTCAGTCATTCACTCACTCAGACAATGCGCTCATTCGCTTAGAAATGATCGCTTTATCACGATTTATATTTTCTGTGTGTGTTTTTTCATAATATTTTTTTGGACACTTTGCTATATAATTTCTCTACCTCGCTGGTAGCCTCAATATCTTAGCCATTTCAACGCTTTATGACTTCTGTTGCCTCAGAGACCACTATGGCTGACGAACGAGGTTGGCTGCTCCAAACACTGCGCCTTCTCCGTCTCCTGCCGCTCAACCTTGCACTCACACTACTCAACTCTCCTCAACTCAAGTGGCCAAGTTAATATCTCGTAGAAATGTCTAAAGCTCTTACAGATTCTGCCTAACATTTCAAAGTCGTTAATTATGCAATTTTTCGCTTAAAATTGGTTGCATTTTTGTATGTCGTTTTTTTTTCTACTCGAAAATTTCCATTTCTGTTATACTTACTACACATAATGCTCGTTTCTCATCTGTTGTACAATCTTTGTTTATACGTATTTATGTATGTAGTATGCACGTATCTGTGTTTCTTTTTTGTTAACTTTTTTTTTGGTTTTCTAAGACTGCGACTGCAATTGATGCATTGTAATCCGATTTGTAAGTAGTTTCATCATATTTCTCTGTTATTTGTTTTCTTCTTTCTGTTAGGTACTTGAAAATTGTGTAGATTTTTATCAAATCAACTTATTATTGTTTGCGTGTAGCTTTTTGGAAAATTTCCATAACTTTTCAAGTTTACTTATAACTGAAAGGAAAAGTAATGGGAATTATTATACAGATTTTTTGATGGCGATTATTTTGGATTGCTGCACTCAATGCCAAGGGCCAATGTTCGTGTGATAGCAAAAGAAATTGAAAGTTATTTGAAAAATTTAGCAAGATGGATATTCCACAAATAAATACTATGGATTTATTGCAAATTCGCCAATATATATATATATATTTATTTTTCTTTTTTCAAATGAAAAAGCGGTCTTTAATAATAACTAGTGAACCCGCAAGGGCGTTAAGATGCCCAAAATTGAATTTCGAAAACTGAAATAATATTCCAAATGTCAGTCAGAGTTATAAGAGATCCGAGCGTCGTATTTCATCTAAAACCGTTTCTGAGTGAAGATAAGTCTCGCAAAGTGCAGGTTCTTAATTTCATCAAATTTTTAAACACCTTATACCACTGAAAAAAGTTCTTAATTAAAAACCATAACACTTTATCACAAATATCATCTGCAGGCTAAGAAGTCCTTTAGTTTGACCTCTCATTTTTGAAATTCGTTTTCAAAAGTATTCTCAAACTAAAATCTTCATTAAATCTCTTTCGCCTGACTTGTGATACACATGTATTTCAATAAACTGTTGAAGTAATTTGAATAAAATTATTCGAACACACGGCAACCCTCCTAAATAAAGGTTAGAAATAAAGCCTTTCCAAACCCATTTCGATCGATACCCATCTTTTCATTTTCATTTAACTTTTTAACTACGTGGAAACTTTGTACAAACATTCTAAAAGTTCAAATTAAATATTTCTTAACATTACTTTGTTTGACCATGGTATTGTTGTATTTCGTATACTTTTTGTATTATTTAATTGAGTGAGAGCTTTCAAACAGGTGGCGGCCCTCTTCAAAAGTATTTTCAAGCTAAATCCTTGTTAACTCTCCTTCGTCGTACAATGGAATGCATATTTTAATTAACTGATGAATTAAGTGGAATTTGATTTTTCCAACATGTGGCAAACCCGCTAAATATGGTGCAGAAATAAAAAAAAATTCATACCCACTTCGATTGATATCCATATTTTAATAATTCATTTAATTTATTAAATGATTAGAATTTAAATTTTGAAAAGGTGGTAACACTCTTCCAACACCTCAAAATTATTACTTGCGTTCAAACTAAAGATTTCTCATTACTCCTACGTTTGACATACATATTCTGAAATTTCATATAACTTGTGTCTAAGTAAACTAAACTCAACATTTCAAGCAGATGGCAGCCCTGTTCAAAATACCCCTTTCGTTTGGCAGCCATGCATGCGAATTTCTTTCACCTAATTCCCTTAGTTCAAATTGAATTTGATTTTTTAAACAGGTGGCAACCCTCCCATAGTTCAGCCTTTCAAATCATTTCGATTGATACCCATTTTGTAATATTTGATTAATTTTTTTAATAATTTGAATATAATTTTTTAAAAGGTGGCAATTTGTTTCGAAAAAGTTAAACCTTATTTCACACCTACAGCCAGAGTTCTTTGATTTGGCACCTCACTTTTGAAAACCGACGAAATCGAGCGAGAATACGCCTTCGCGTATTATATACATATATAGATATGCTATGTATATGTATATATGTAAGTACATCCTGATTAAGGTATTTGTGGGTATACTAAATATTTATACCAAACGTATGAATACCACAGTATGCTAAAAACTTTCATTGGCCAGAGAATTACTTTCAAATACAGCCAACTATTAAGTAAAATTTCTTAAACACTTCTAGTGTTATCAGGCGCCATCTGACGTTTCTCTTGGAAAGCTTGAGATATCTTACCCTAAATGCCCTCAGAAAATTTTGGTGTGTAAGCTATATTAGTGTTATTTACAGTGGCTTTAACAATTAATCTCAACAGAAAATGAAATTAAATCGTAAACATTTTCAAGCGATTATTTTTCACATTTTTTCACGTGGATTAAAATGAAAATAACGAAACGCTGGACAACGATATGTATACGGTGAACAAGCATCCAACCAGCCGGCAACCAAGCTTTCACCTTTGCCTAGAATAACTCATACCTCCATAAATTTAAGGCAAACTCCTAGCCTGCTACTCCTAGCTGTACTATCGTCACAAGCAACTGGTTTTACGTCTCCCTGAAATAAGGCAGCGGACCTGAGCTAAACCAACTGTAGCGCTGCTTTTTCAAATTCAGCAGCTTCCATTGGTGCATGGCATATCATCTTGAAACTTTAGGATGTTCCCTCAGAGAGATGATCTCCACTGATTACTAAATTGTCTTTCGATGGCGAGTTGAGTTTGGTAATTGGCTGTAGACAGTGTGAAGTACCTCTATCTTCCGTTAGTGCCTGCTGATCCCGCCTTCTTCATTGTTTCATATAAAACCGCTTTGATATCCCGAACTTTTTCTATTTCAGCAAAATATTAAGCCTATGGCTTCCTACACCGTTCATTGATACTTACTCATCTGCGTCTTTCCGTGCATGATCTTCACTAACTGGTATGATGACCGGGAGACCGTATGTCACTTTTGTTGCTTGGCTGTAGCGCGGTGTCTTCTGATGAACATCTTCAGGAAGCTTGTCGGATGGTTTTCATCGGAATACTGAGTTTACTACTGGAAAGTGGAGAAAGCATTGTGTTTGCACTTCAGACCAATTGGACTTCCATACCATGGAATATTTATATAACTTTTTACTAACCTCAGATACCTCTTCCCTATGCTTATAATTTCTGTGCCATTGGCTTCAACTGTAATTTTTAACATAGCCGTGTCATTGAGGAATTATCGGTACACCAATAAACCAGGCGCTAGATGGTCTGCTTTTGGTAGATAGTCCAATATTGTCTGATGATGGACTAGTCGAATTATGAAGGGAAACATGTTATCAACTGGAACTAGGCTAGAAAACAGGCTGGCCCCAAAAGATATGCTCAAGGATCAAAGAAATAGACATTTCAATGAATCCCGCTATAATCATTTGGATGGATTTTTCATATCCAAACATTAATAAAAGTGATACTCAGTTGAGACGCTTGCAGCTTCAAACTCCAGACGCTCCTCCATTCTTCGATAGTCCAATATCGTTGTATGGGTTTCAACTTATTTTTGGGCCGATTATAGTTGTGCAGAGCCAGTAGTGGATGGGCCCATGAAATTGAATTTCTGCATTCATGTTATTGTCTTGTCTTATTTCAATGGCTATCAACCTACACTGAATAAATTGAGATTTAGAGCTCTTTTCATACAAACTGGGTTTCATATGGGTTCCATTACAGGACGAGCGTTCGCTAGTTCGGGAAGTTTAATCTATCAATATATTTGTGAAAATCGTTATAAATCAGACCATGTTCACAGGGTCATCTGCGGCACACTTCCTTGTAATATTCCTGTGCCTGGGATGCCTTTCCCACTCGTAACAACCTTTGCAGCTAAGCCAATTAGCTTAAGTATTTCTACATACATTCCAAAGCTGTTTTACTGTGGTGCTCTGTTTGTACATAGCTTGGTTTTCAAAGTAAACAGGAAACAGCAGAGCAGATTGTGTAGCCAAAACTTCGCTTCTTAGAATCACTATATCCGGAACTTTCGCGCGGTTCCTTAACTATAGGCGTTTCAAAAAAGACATCTGTTACCAAATGATAGAAATGGTCATCCCTGGTCACGATGTAGAAGAGTTGCTGCTCATCTAATTACTAATCTAAACTAGACTAAGACTAAACTAAACTATAGTAACTGCCGAAATTATTTTACACTCACTCGAAATATTTATTCACTAAAAACACACATTCCTTTTCGTAAAAATATTTTCATATTTTTAAAACAATTTGTGTATATATTAATTAAAAAATAATGAATTTACCTGTAACAAAAATATTCATTATTGGCCTAACATAAAACTAATTTCGCTGTAGTAAATGTTTGACCAAAAATCCTCTTCTTTATTAACGAAAAAATTTGGAAACCTTCACAGCTTAATTAACTCGTTTACTTTGCCAAGAAAACTCCCACACAATACAATCCAAAAAAATGTCAGTTTTACGATATTTTAATTATCGCCTCAGCAATTTTAATTGCCAATAAATATTTCAAAATTTTCTTTATAACCAAAAACAACTCCGATAAAATGAGTGGTTCGTGGAGACCAGTAAGTGCCAGCATATATGTATTTATATGCGATAAAATTAGTTGTATGCAAGCTAAGTAGATGCCTCAATCAACGAAATACAGCTTTCGAAATACAGTGGGCATTTGTGACACCTACACATGTGGGTATTAAAATATATTTTCAAAAAAAAAAAAACTTGCTTATCTAGGAACGTATGTACGTGATTATGCAAATATCTGCATGTGCATACATGTCTATGTATGTTTATTTTTGCTACAATATCTTTATGCTTATCTCGATGAAAAAACGCGACTTCTTACACGCGCGTAATGCCATTACTCGTAGCGAACGCATGCGCTGATAAACCATAAAAGGCTAGAAGGCGGTGGGCGTCTCTTCCCTTTAAAGACGTGTTTGAGCATTTAATTAAGCTTAATTAGGAAAACAGCAACAAATGTAATACTTTTGGTAGAAAATTTCAAATATGTATGCATGCCCGTTACGCCGAATCTCCACTAGCAATTGAAATGACAAAAATTACGAAAAATGTTCTTCAATGAAACAAATTGCCTGTGGACACAGATAATGACTTTTATTTTTAATGTAACGACCCCGTATTTTTATTGTCCAAATTTCTCTTAAAAATTGTTTGTCATTCAATGCCGAGTGGAAATCCGATATCGATAATAACATCGATAGATTTATCGACTAAAAGTAAGGCGATATTAGTAAACATATCGGTAAAAATCGATTTAGATTTTTGCGTTGAAAACTTTTGGTGAAAGAAATAAAATTTATCCATAAGGACATCGATAAATTTAAGGTGTAATATAGCGTTAGCGTGAATATACCGACATAAAAATTGAAAAAATCGATAGAACATTATTGTCCATATATGCATAATGATATCAAATTAAGCGGAATCAAGTACAAATTAAAGGATATTAGTGTCCCTTGGTGAAAAAATTAAATAAAATTTAAGCATTGTGATCATACTGAGTTAATCGATAAGGATATCGGTAAAAGCATATGTATTTAGTTACTAATGTTGATCGGTTACCTCAATGAAAACATTTAAAAATATATCGATAAAAAATCGATAACATCAATTTCAATATTAATCGATATAAATCTGCATGTTACGATCTTGATTAAATGTCTATAAGAATATCTGTATCAAGCATTAACATATGCATAAAATTATCGATAAAAATATTATAAAATATGTATATATTAAAAAATGGTCAAATAAACAACAGGGTATTATTATTGGAGGTCTCCTGAAGACAAGCATAGTTTTCCGTTAGAAAAATTTAGACTTTCAAGAATTCTGTACCATTTCTACGAAAAGTTTTGTTTTTTTTTTCATACAAAATGGAAAAGCTTAAGCGCTTTCAGCGACCTCTTATTATTTTTTGATTTCAATATACAAAACAGGGGTTTATTTTTTCGATATTGAACAGCCCTAAGGAGTGAGAGCACTAAAATTCAGACTTTACTTTTTCTTTTGCCTACCCTAATGTAAAAACATACATACGTATAAGTACATACATATGTGTACTACATCCTATGACAATTTTTCCCAACTAAACTTTCGCGCAGAGCCCCATGGCGCCATGCGACTAATTGCAATTTCCACGAAACAACAGTTATAGAGAAATGGCCAAATGAGATTTTTGTCTCAAATAAATTATTTGCCAAAAACAGAAAATGTAAATCTTTGGTTTTTTCGTACATTCATAAGTATGTACGTTAGGGTGCCCATCGAAAATGGTTTTTTGATGTTGGAAATTTCAAGATCCACCCCCCTTATTTTATTCGTTTTTATGACAAATATTATTGCCTATTTTTATAGATTTTTTAAAGGTCATTAGGTCAGAAAATTGGATTTTGTAAATTTATGAGTTTTTGAATGACTATTTTTGATTCGATTTCAAAAATCGAATATGATCTGAGAAGAGGATATATAGGGCTTTAAAATGGTTTATATTAGTCCATTGTCGGATTTGGCTTTACCCGATTTTATATCGGGTAAAATAAAAAAAAATAAAAAAATACATATTTCTCAATTTTGTAACCATCGAAAATCTCCACAATTTCGATTTCTAAATAACCTGTTAGATCATTTATTGCAATCGCATAAAAATTGTCGAAGTTTGGCGACTTTTCTTAACTACGGCCTTGAATTTATATTGTTTATTTACCGTACCTACAGATTTTTTTTAGCAGTGGCTAAGGAATTCATCAATATTTACTCAAAATTGGTATATACACTCGCTTTTTAGCGAAGAAGTGGTTTTTAAGAAATTTTAAGAAAATGGGGGTGGCACTACCAACTTTTATGATATAAGCGTATCTCAAAAACTACTCCTCCTCCTTCTAAAAACTAGCCTCCTTTAGTACCGTCTTAGATATTTTTGAAATCGGAAATCAGTCTTGAAATTTACAAAAAAAAAAAATTTGATGGGCACCCTAATGTACGTATGTATTTATTTGAATTATCTTTTTATGCTGTCATTGTGGTGAGTACAAGTTAATATTGTCATTTGCATTGCAATGCTATCGGAGTTGAAAATTTTTGGCTAAAGATATACATATGGACATATGTTTGTGTCTAGGAAAGTATATTTTTGAAGCTGAAATTTTCGCTGCAAACAGCAGCCACATACATACATGTATGCGAATGACTTGATGAAGACATTTTTTCTTTATTACATTTTTGCCTTCCTAGGCCTGTGTTACCTACTTACATATGTACATACAAACCTACATAAATACATACATACGTACATACATACCTCCTGATTACATATTTTCTTTTTTTGTATATTTCTTATTTTCTTCATTTTCCGTTTATCTGAAAATGAGATACACGTTTGCATAATTTCAGCATAAAAAAGTGTAATTACATGGTGTGGTTGTTTTTTTTCCCTCGTATTTTCGACATCTTTGTTTCTGTGTACTTTACCGGTGCTGTACTGCTTGTTGATGGCGCTGAGGGGTTAAGCGTTGTTGAATTTTTGCATTTGGCATGCGCTAACTATTAACAAAGCTAAAGCTACTTTCAGCGATTTATACAGCTAGTTTGAAATGATTAATAATGACTTGTGGGTGGAGTATGGTAACTAAGTATTTATGTACATATATATTTGAGTGAAACGAACAAAAACAAAAATGAAATGTATGAAAATATGTAAAATTAATTGTGCAGGAGAAAGGAATTGCAATTAAATAAGCAGTTATGCGGTAATAAGCCCTAACTGCGAAGCAAAGAAAACGATAAGCGATGAGGTAATGCTGAGTATGGTGGTGTACGGCATCAAGAAGGCCGTACAGCGGCGATGATGGAATGAATTAAGTTTGGTGGAGATAATTGTTTACTACGATATTAAAAATTATAGCCAATACCCCTTAGTTTGTGTCTGAAAGCAAACGATTTGTATTGAAAGTATTCAACATTTGATACTTTTGGAATTGATGGTTTGGCTTGTGTTTCATGTCCTAATCACTGCAGTCTTATTCTTAGATAGACCACCTGAAATTGGCGAAAACCCTTGAGGAATTGTTTCTGATTAGAGAAAGTCAGGGTGCTCCCTTTACCTCATGTTTTCTACTTCTGGACAGTGGGACGTTGGCTCAGCTTGCGCTGGGCGAAGGCCTTGGAAGCCGTCAAGGGGGCCCTTAAGGCTAAGCAGTATTGGGAGTTCTAACTGGTCATTGCGTGATAGGAAAGCATGAAGTAAGGCTGAATATTATCGATGACCGTCCCTTACTGCATCAGCAAGCATGGACCTCTACTTCAGAGACTGACGTTATCCCATATTTCCGTTGGCCTCGGAACACTCCGATCCATTTCTTCCGGCAAAAAGTCGAAGCCAGAGCTCTTAAGCCTAATGGCTGAGCGAACCGCCGGCAATCTGCCCACAATGTCAAGAGGTGCGACACTGAGCATAGCATTTAGCGCTAGAGCAGGAGTGATCCAGGGCACTCCGCTGATTCCAACGAGCGCCGCCCTTTGCACGCGCTCCAGCTCCGTAACAAGAATGGTAATTTCCAGTGAGTTCCACCAGACAATGATCTCATATGACATTATTGGCTTGAGTATGGTTTCATATAGCCAGTATATCACTTTTGGAGAGCTCCCCATCTCTTCCACATGACATTTTTACAGCAGTAAAGAGCCACCGAACCCTTTTTTACTCGCTCCTCAATATTTGGCTTCCATGGTAACTTCTCGTTTAGGATCACACCCGAGAACTTGAACGTATCAGAGAAAACAAGTTAACACCCCCTATTGAGGGAGGCTTGGCATGAGGCACTTTATACCTCCTCGTGAATAGTACGAGCTCCGTCATTTCAGGATTTATAGCAAGTCCCCAGCTGGCAGACCAATTTGTGACCACGTTTAGGTACCCTTGCATAAGATCATAGAGTTTCCAAGAACTTTTCTCTGACGATAAGTGCCACATCATCCGTGTAAGCAATAACCTGAAAGGACGCCTCCCTGTGGTGTGCCTCTGCTTACTTTTCGCTGTGACAGTTACGTCGTGCAGCATACGGGAAATGAACCTAACTAATGGCGTTTTCTTTTCTACCGAAAAATGTTACCTTCTCATTGCCCCCCTCGCACAAATACTAGGGAGAGGGCAATGAAGAGGCAACATATTTTGTTGAAAAGAAAACGCCATAACAGTTCTTGTCTCTGAGCTTAGTCAGGGCATTATTGACAGTGCCCCCGATATCAAGGAAGGCATCAACTGCAAAATCTTTATTCTTAAGAGACTCCTCTATGACTTTGACGATTGTGTGCAAGGCAGATTCCACGGATCTCCCCTTCAGGTAGGTATGCTGAGAGAGGCTCAAACGCGTTACGAGGAATCCTGTTTCTAATATACTATAATAAAGAAGATATAGTGATTGGCCTGAAGTCCTTCGGAGATACCTGAGAGCTTTTTTTCTGCTTTGGTGATGAACGTAACCTTCACACTCCACCAAATGGTACTATAACATAAAGAATTACGAAAAAAATCAGAAACTCCCATTTATAGTTAAGAGAAGAATGTTCAAAGTACAACCCACCTATTAATTGCATGACTTTTAACATTTCTTACTTATGTCAAAAATGCTTAATTACTTGCGCGAGTCAGTTAGTCACTAAATTAGTTGGCTATTCTCTGCTTTTGCTAGATTGCTTGATGACTTATTGGCCGCCAATTGCCGCCAACAAAGGTAATTCGTTACGCTAATTAAAAGCAAACAGATCTACAAGAGCAATAACAACAACAAAAAGTATCACTACAACAACAATAACTACTACTTCTACCATTAACAATACAATAAATATTAACTAGTGCGCCGACTCGACTGCACTTGTTATCTGGTTTTATGTTTGCACAAAATCTCAACAAACAACAACAACTTTTAACTTTATGCAAGTTTAATGCAAAGGTGAACCTGAAATCAACAATAAACAACAAATTAACGGCAAATAAATACCATGCCGAAAAAGGAATTGTTTATGAGAGTATGTATACAAAGTTGCAATTTGCCAGCCGATTGCGGCCACGCCTGCGCAATTTAACAACGGCGACCCGCCCCGCCAAGCCAAAGGGAGCACAGGTAGGGGGAGGCAAGCAGGCAAGCACTGAGCATTGAGCTCATAATGAGCTACTACGCAAGTGAGTTTGACGCGAGAGGACAAAGAAGGGTTGGTTAGTTGATTGGTTGGTAGGTTTGTGCTCCCACCACCCCACCGCCCCTCTATTCGACATTTGAGCGGCATGTACGGTAGCAAACGCATAATATACACATATTGCTGATTGCATAGATGCATGTGTGTATGTATGTTTAAACTATGGCCTTACACCAGTTACTTAGTTACGTTTACACAAATGTGTTGCCGCTTTTTTTTTTGTTCTCTTATTTCTTATGGATTTTTTGAAATCTACTCAGGCGGCTTTAACACTTCATCTTATTCTAGTACTTTATTGTTGTGCTATTTTATTGCTTCGTAGGTGTGTCTTCTTATTTATCGACATTCTAACGGTAAGTTGAAACCGCCCGCATAGCAAACAAAGGGGTTTTGATTTTTAGCAAAAAATACTAGAAAAAATTTTAATGAGAACTCACCGCTTGAAATGTTTTCATAAATGTGCTTAGTATGCACATTAGACCGGATCGCTGTCCATAGGAAAGAAAACCTTGTCACTATAAAAACAGTCAAATTCCTTGCTCTTCATGCCTTTCTTTCTGAGGGCTCTACAATTCTTCGAAATCACGATATTTTTTTGTATCTTATGGGAACTACATAGATGTTAATTTAGCTGAAAAGAACTTGAAATATTTAATTGAGCTAACTGGTCTAAGTATATTTTCGGTCAGTATGTCTTGAAGGAGATCATAATCACTAAAACTACCTCTACAGCGATAAAACGCACTTTAATTCCGGTTGCTAAAACAAATTGTAAAAAAACTGAAAATATACTGTTTTTTTTTCAGAAGTGTCAAAGCCGAAAGAATGATCTCTTGAAGTTTATTGTAAATATGTCTTTATTATATTAATGCAATTTGTTTGCGCTCTGACATATTGTTTTTATCGTGCGGCAATCAAGTTAACCTTCAGCGTACCGAATGCATTAACGTAAAATTTGTATATGTAAGTTTTTGCTACAATCTCCTCTTCCGGCTTTATCGACACTACTGGGTGGATGCTTTTACTGTTGTATAGCTATTGGAATGGAATTGTGGGTGCATGAAAAAAACAAACACAAACCTTTTCAAGCACTCAGGCAGTAGTGCCCATTGTACTTAAGGATTAGACGCAGGATTTAGGAGAAAGGGATATATACGTGGGGAGGAAATTGATTGCTTCTTTGCAAACTTACCAGGCTGCTTTATGAATTTTAGCAGTTTGTTGAAGGAAATAGAATTTATCCGGTCCATTCTCAGTACATCCGACCCAAAAATGTACCATCTGAATCTGGCGAAGGCCGGACAGCGGCAGCGAGAATGTTTTTACTATCCTCATCCTCCAAACACGATGTACACAGTGGATTGCCGATGATGCCTATGTCGTCCCAATGGATTGTGCCCCGCAATCCGTCCTCCCGGCAGCCACACATGTTCAAGCTTATTTCACCTTGTAACGGAGTTTAGCCACAACTTACATTCCTGGACAACCTTTGAAGAGATGCGAGCGGTTTCCAAGGCCTTAAGATCAGCTTGGCTCTCACTACAGATCCGGACTTTATGTCCGTGCCATCTTTCGTCAATTATCTAGTCTGCCAGTTTCCATATTGCAAAGACTTCCGATTGAAAACCCGTTGCCATTGCACCCAAGGCAGTAAAGCATCTGAAGTTACCGTCCAGAAACCGTGGTGTGTATAGTTTAGATTTATTGTGGGTACCTACCGCAATATGCGGTCCAAACTCCAAAGAGCCCGTTAAGCTCGCGGATTAATTCATGCCTTAATCATTGCCCTGAAATGCAAGCATTTCAGTACCAATGGTAAAGCCGAAACCAACCCAAAATCTCTGCCGTTCTTTGGGTCCCGGCACCCGGTTGAAATGCAACTGCACATTGAACCTTTGCGAGTTCTACCCGCATTTAGGTATTAAATCACAGCCCCCTCGATACACCCCGAAAGGCTGAACCTCACTGAACAGACTGGAGTAGTGCTCGACTCACGCGACTTACTAAACTTACTAAAATACACATGCTTGAGCCCACAACTAGTCAGATCCGCTTTCCCACCATCATCAAACAACCAACACTGCCTCCCTCGGAGAACACCTTGTTGCTACCCATAAACAACTTCAATTATTATACTGCTTGTCTTACTCCTCTCACAACTTACTTACTGATCTCATTCCACACTAGGTGGTCCCGTCTGGAGTGAAAATCGACTTTCAACTCTCGTTCGAGTTGCTTGACTCACCCTATTCATACTACTCGTCTCACAAATCGCGCAGGTCTTACTAGCCTTACTGGGGAGTAAACTACAGCCCGGGGTGTGAAGACATGCAGTATTACTCTGTTTCCGGTTTTCTACACCCGCTCGAGTTGCTTGACGAGCTTTCAGCCTAGTTCGTCTCACTAGTTTTGCTTATCTAACCAACGAACACACTCCAGGGGCATCTGCTCCCCGCGGGTTCCTATTTTATTTAAAAGTCTTAGGTATGACTTTCGAAAGCCGTAGACTCTTCTGCCAATTCAGGCTCCAACTGACTCAAGATTGGTGGTTCTCTGCCGCCATACTATAGCAGAGTATGTGACGATTTTGATTAAAGCTATGTATATCCAGAATACCACATCCGGTCGCAGACCCTAGGTCTTACCAAAGGTTCTTCGAGACCGACCGAAAACTTTCAGCACTCGATTTACCTTAAGCTCGAAGTGAGTTATCCTTGTCAGCTTCGTTTCTATAGTTACCCCTAGATATTTCACATCCACGGAAAGACTATAGCTGTTGATATACATACATATTTCTTGGTTATATACAGCTTCGTCTAGATCTATTCTATAAAACAGGAAACCCGCAATAAACCTGTTGAAGGCTGTGGAGCATGTAACAGTTAAATGAGACTTGGAAATTGTGGTCGAAATTTGTACAAATTCGCAAACAATACATACAAATTTGGCTGAAAGCTTGATGGGAGTGTCGTAAAAGGAGTTCTCTCACCTGTTCACGTCCGTGGGCCCTTCGAAACACTCCTCCACGAAACTAAGACTAAATACATCTTTTCGGCGTCCCAATATTATCAAGTATTGTGCATGGAGGGGTGCAAGGAGGCTAAGGGAGTTTCCCTGATTTCATACGCTGACGACTGCTCGGTATTGGCGTGTGTGAATGAAATTGATGACATGTGCTCAAAATTAAACGCCTATCGCTCCAGGCGTTCTCGCTTCTTTACTACAAGGAGCTGAACACTCTCCCCAACGAAATCAACGGTGACCGTCTTCACAACCTGGATGAAGGAGGTCAGGCTTCAGTTAGGCATTCATGTCGATGGCACACCAATTCCGACTGTGAACAAACCAAACATTTTGGGGGTTGATTGCCTTCTCTCCTTCTCCGCAGTTATCAACAAAGTACAGAGCCGCAATAAGGTCTCCAAATCGCTCGCCGGCAGTACCTGCGACAAAGGCAAAGATACGATGCTAGCAACATACAAGGTAATTGGCTGGCTGGTTCTAGACTATGATGCGCCTGTTTGATCGCCGGGGACTAGTTGGACGCAGTGGACGAAGCTACAGACTTGTTAGAATGCCGCACTCTGGAAAGTGACAGGGTGCCGTCTGATGTCGCTCAAGAAAATGCTCAGTAAGCATTTTCTGGTGGGGTGCCACGGACGTGAACGCCCTAACAAACTCTTGCTGGAGGAGAAGCCTCCGCCTAGGCACGTTCGGAGTCACCTATTCATTTATAAGGACGTGGTTCTGACTTACATCGACCAACCATAGGACCCGACGACGTACCGACGAGTGATTCAACGCCATCCATATGAAGTCAGTCACCACCTACCATGACTCCCGGCCTATGAATGCTTTGATCGGAGCCTAATCACCACCTGTAGCAGAAACGGAGCTTCAATTTCCAAGAGACACCCGTGTTACCCTGACGCAATTAGGGTCTAAATACTGTAGCCGCCTCAGCAGCTACCTGTCCAGACTCGACGCCCAAATTCCCAATGAGTATCCGCATGTGGAGACTGCCCGCACATCATCAGCCACCTCTTCACATGCCAGCTCAATGGAAATGAAAAATTAAAAGTCGTTTGGTTGGTCGCTTGGTTACATTGCTTCTTAATGGCTGACTAGGATAAAATTAGCGCATCATAGCGCTATTTCGATTTACCTCTCGTTCATAGATTTTGTTGTGATTTTTAACATATTATTTTTTCGAAAATCTACTTTCAATTACCATTGTCAGCGTCAGACAATAGAGCCATAAATATGCATAAAAATATTCCTAAATAAAGTACAAGTAATAAATTTTTGCAAGAAATTATTGCTAACAAGTTTAATCGCAAAAATCACACAGAGCAAAACTCAATTAAAATAAACATTAAACTTTGGATATTTTTCAATTAACTGCAGCAAACAATGCGCGTTTAAATTTTAATTTTTTTCGGTCAAATGCATTAGGTGACCTTAGAATAAAATTGAAATGAATGCAAAATTGAAAAACTCAAAAAAAAAGTAAACAAGAAATTCGAATAAGCGACGGCGCCCACAATTGGGCTGTTAGCCGCAAAAGGCCTAAGGCTAAGTTATAGGCGAGCAAGTAGTAAAACTTTTGCAAAAACATAAACTTATTATTAAACATATGCGTAAAAATGCATAGAAAAATCCGAACTCAATTGTAACAGTGTAAAATTTGTAATTCAATTGAACAGCAAGGCGTACTGGGTAATACGCTGCACAATCACAATTCAATAGCAAAGTAAGTAATAAAGTTGTTGAAAAAATAAATAAAAATTGCATAAATTGGCAAGCGATTCATCGTCAATGAGAGCGAAGCCAAGAAAATGATTTTAAAGAAACAAATTTCGTGAACCAAAAATAAAAATTTAAAACAAAACTGTTGTTCGTTCTCTCAGCACAAAAGCGTTTGCGCGCGCCCAACCTACTTTGGTAATAAACTTTAAAATTCAATTTTCATATGCAGGCACACACACACATTTGCTGGAAAATAATGAGCTGATTATAAATTAAAGCATGAATGAAATGAGCAAGTGTTGTGAAAAAAAACAAAAACATTTGCGTATTTTATAAAAAAAAAAATACAAATGCAATTATATTTTATGACTGTTTGGCTTTGCTTTTGTTTATTTTGGTTTTGTGTGTTTCTATTTAACTTTAACTGCGAAATTGTATCGCATATGAAGAAACAAATAAAGAATTGTTTTGTAATTAACAACGATGAACGTGACCTTTTGGTATTGGAAAAAATAATAAAAGCTAAATTATTACTAGCAAGCAATTGACTGAGGGACGACCATTATAAAATGCGGAATTTCCATACTTATTAATGATTTTCATCAATAAATTCATATGAATAGATATTTATTTAGATCAAGGGTAAAATGTTTTGATGATATCATCTGTCCTTTGTACTTATTGCTAGTTAATATTCCGTATGCTGAGTGGAAGGTATCAATCCTTCAAAATGCTTCTTAACTTTTCTAAATCAGGTATACAGACCTAACTTCGTTCCTGTTTGAATCTTATGATATGACAAAATATGTTCGTCTATAACGTTTTAAATAGTCTAACTGGCGAGATGGGGATTTCACATATGTATATATGGAATAGTACTTGCAGAATACAATAGCAAAAGTAACTAAATTTTTTCTTAAGTCGACTTAGGCGGTTATTGCTTATGGCCACAGATATATAAAAACACCCCGGCATGGGACGATACTAGCTAAAGAAAATAAAAAGAGGGCTTAATGGAATCAAAGTTGACTTTGAGGCCAGCATGGTCGGCATACATACGTCGGCCTGGGACTTCAATAAAAGATTACCGATACGGTTTCCAACAAAAAAAAAAACTGGCACGAAGGCCTTCCTGTATCAAATAATAGTAAAACCATCTAATTTGTTGGATCTTAAAATCGGCCAGCCTTGCGATATTTCGCGATTTCCAGATCATTATGATCGCGGTTAAATACTAACAGAACGGAAGACATTTTGAACTTCATCAGCTCTGCAACGAATTTTATCTGCAGCATCTGCCGCGAATAGAATAAGGATTAATCAATTAATCACTTTTGGTGCTAATGTTTGGGCCTGCAGTCGCAGCGACTCTAGCAACTGAGGTATGCAGCTCCTCTTCACCACTGTAGCAGATAAATCAGAAGCATTGATTATTCCACTTGTATTTGGATTGACATCATACAAATATTACATGCGCACGTAACTCAAAATTATTAATTGGGCAAACCTTATTTTTACTTGATGCGATGTTATCCGATGTTTTATAATGAAATAAAATTGTATGTCATGTGATGTTATTTGCTTTGATGTGATGCTATGTGATCTGACTTGATATGATGTGATGTGATGTGATGTGATGCGATATTATTTTCTTTTTATAACGTTATGTGTTGCTAGGTAATGCGTTGTGGTGCGATGTGTTGTAGATCAGCTAGCAAAATTGCCAGAAATCTGTGATATATCCGTCAGACTCGCCGACAAAAAAGTCAGAAATCTTTATGATTTTGGTCGATATCGGTCAGAGAAACGTGTGGAGAGGTTGACAGGAAGTCTTACCGACACGACGTGGGAAATTGTGACTTAATTACCGACGATTTTTACGGATATCTTACAGATGTCTGACCAAATAATCATGGAAAATAAAAAGTATCAGACGTGTATGCCCGAAATCGGACATAATTCGATTAGCCATATCGGATAAGGAAATAAATAAAACTCTCCAGACAATTCGCCCAGAAATCTGTACGAAACCTGTAAGACTTGTCTAAATAGTCAACTTTTTATTCCGACTTGTTTGATATCAGAAATTGTCTGGCAATTGTGCAGCTATTGTGGAGTATGGTGTTGTAGGACGAACTGGGTTGCGAAGTGATGTGATATGAAATGTAATGTTATAAGATTTGTATAATAGTAATCTATCCTTGCTAGTAAGACCTTCATAGTTCGGTAATAAATCCCTCATGCCCTCACATTCTCGCCACTCCTAATTGCAACAATTTACGAGTAATTAAAACCCCGAGATTTCTTAGAATATCAAAAGTCGCATAGTTTTCCAAAGAGCTTGCATTGCATAAATATGCCTGGAATTTAAGTTCATTAATATATTCAAAGTATTCTCATCAACTTTTCGCTTTCCTTTCATCTCCATCAACGCCTCATGTGTGTGTGTGTTTAGCTGTTTTTTTTTTTTCTTTTAAACAAACAATCAGCATACATTTTCCAACCCAGACACATTGGCGTCACAAATGGCGCATTTTGTTCAATATGCAACCAATTTTAAATGAAATGTGCAAACAAATAAATTTATTAAAATAATTGCTTAGATTGCTGTTGAACACGTAGTACTCGTACTCGTATTCGTAGTTAAAGCACGTGTAAATAGACATGTAACATCATCATTGGCATAACTTTGCTTATATTAAAATGAAATTCTCGTTTATTGAATTTATGTCATGAATGCAAATTCAAATAGAACAAAAATATAAAATAATTTATCGAAAGCAATCCAAAGGTCAGTATATTAATATGCTGATGACAGAGAAAAAGCCCAATTCCTGAAAGTTCCAGAAAGAAATCCGAAAAATTCCAATAAAAATTTCCCAAGATCCCTAAAAGTAAATTAGCAAATAAATATCGGAAAATCCAAATCGAAAAAGTTTTGAGAATATCACAAAAAGTAAAACACGAGGAATCTTATAATCTTCCGGAAAAAACTCGGAAAATGCCCGAAAAATGTGGCAGATCGCTTAAACTAAAACCTAAAAAACGCAAAAAAAATTAAAATTTGTGAAAAAAATGATAAATTTATGGAAAAAATTCCAAAAAGCAAAACAGAAAGAAATTTAAAAAGTCATCGCCAGTAATAAAACACGAAGAACTCCGAAAAAAAATACTTCTTAAAATTTCTAAAGATCCCTAAAAGTAAAACACGAAATAGCTCGAACTCTTCCGAAGGCTTCTGGAAAAAACTCGAAAAAGGCCGAAGAATACAAAAAGAAAACTTCACAAAATTAGTGAATAAATTTTTAAATTTCGGGCAGCAAACATCCCGTAAAGCAAAACACGCAGAAGCCCAAAAAGTCACCAGAAGCTAAAAAATTCCAATGAATTAAAAAAAATGTTTGAAGAATTCTAAAAAGTCTTCCAGAGATAGAACACGAAGAACCCCGAAAGCATCCGAAGGGACCCCGAAATGATTCCATTAAGATTTCGGAAGGTCCCAAAAAGTAAAACAAGGGAAAGCTCGGAAACTTCCTAGGCTTCCGAAAAAAAAATCGAAAAATGCGTAAAAATACAAAAAAAAGCTTTAAAATTTAAAATTAAATTTGAGAAATTGTTTTTAAATTCCAGGCGAAAATCCCGTCACCAGCGCTGAGTTTCGGAAAACGTCCCAAAAGTTCTTAAAGAATCTCAAAATAAAACATCTGTGAAAATTCTAAAAAACACAAGAAGTACAAACTAACACTAAAAAGAAGCCTTAAGAGTTTGAAAAATTCCTAAAAAGAAAACGCGAGCAAGTTTACCAAAACCCACGGTTGCTACTAGTTGAAAAAATAATCAACCAAAATCTGAAAAAAAAACAATCAAATTGAAAAAAAAAACAAATTTGTTTCTTAAGAATCTCTATATTACAAAAAGCAAGACTTATTACAAAAACAAAAATTATTGAAATACTTGTGCATTCAATCACATATTTTTTTATATTTATTTTATATGCACATCTTACATTAAAAATTGGAATTTGAAAAATTAATTTATTAATTATATTGGCATTTAGAATGCAATAATACTTTTTGTAAAGAAAAAATTTCTAATTAAAAAAAATAAATAAAAGATCAGAGAAAAAACTGCCAAACAACCAAATTCGTAAAATTTTGGTTGGAAACAACCAACAGTGGCAACCGTGCCAAAACCCTGAAAGGCAAAAACAACCGGTTATTTTTAACGCACAAAAGAAATTATTTTCTTGCTCGAAATAAAGTTTATAATGAAACCGTATTCTGCAATGAGAATCCTCTACGGTATTTACTTTGCCTTTTTGATTACGAAATTTCAGAACAACTTTTTAGTAGGCCGTGCTTTGAATTACTAGGGTTGTTAGCAATCCCATTTAAAATGTATGCCATATTTAGAGCTCACTCTAAAATGTTTCGTTTCGTATCAATATCTTAATTACATAAACACATTACATTACATTATCGACCCTATTAAGCTGGCATTTCCGGGTACTATTTTATATATATATAAGGAAAATTTGAAAGTTAGGGGGGGCTCGAGCACCCCCCTGTCCCTACCTGGCTACGCCCATGAATACATTGAATAATTATCATTTTAAAACATTTTTTATTTCTCAATTAGGGGGTAGCTCCATTAAAAAATCTAGTTTAAGCTTATCTTAAACATGTCTAGCTTAGTTTGCATATGGTACTTAACTTAAACATCTTCAACATCATGACAAACTTGTTCTATTTTTTTGATTCCAACTTTAAATCCATTTCCACAGGCTGTAGTAGATGTGCATATGTATGCATGTATATTTATCAACTCCAGAGCTATATAGGCACTTGCGCAAATAAATAGTATTCTCATAGTATGGTATATACAATAGTGAAAAGCAAAATACTATTTTTTTAGTTTATCAACACTGACATCCATCAAATCCCTCTTTCTTTAGTACCTGCCTTAAAAAGCATGCCTGTAATACGGCTGCCGGGAAGAAAGTTAAAACACTAGCTCTATGAAGCACCATCGGGGTATGAATCACACCTACATATATACAATACGATCGATTTTGCTCGCTCCAACTTGCATTGCATACTAATGCAACGATATTTTTTGCATGAATGCATAAAGCACTCGCTCTCGCTTACAGCTAATCTAAGATTTTTTTTCACATATGTACATGTGTGCCCTTGAATTCATATACATGCATATACTGTATCTATGGAACTGCCCAGTCGGACTAGATTGCCGCCAAATTGTACATTCTTATAGCATGGTTCTTTTTCACTCAGAAGTAAATAGTCTTTAATTAGCTTTAAGACAGGCATGCAAGACAGTAAGAACGGTTCTTTAAGAAGGTCATAAAGGCATGAGGTGGTTGTTGTTGCTTTGGAGAGCTTTATAGAGCTATTATTCTGGTTCATACTTATTTGCTACTTGTTAATTTTAGCAGTGAAATTTTCTCGACCTACAGATTTTTAGCCTTTCATTATGGTGAAAGGAGGATGCGATTACTTTTCCACCCAGATATTTACTAACTTTTCATACAGAAATTAAATGTACTTCATATTTCGTATGAAGAAATCAATACCTAACAAATAAGAGCAGCGCTGTCTTCGGCTATGCCGAAGGCTTCATACCTTTCATGAACATCTGCAAATTTTACTTTGACAGATTACTGCTTTTGAATACATCTGCATACATCGATAGAGGAGTTACATACTTATATAAAAAATCGCATCTAAACAATCAGAGGTATGGAAGATATACTTTATATGACACCAATCTAAGTGATTTTCACCGCTATGTGATCGGTATGTAAACCGGTAACACAATTTATTGGGTTTAGTTTCGTGCATAAAGGAGATATATGGCAAAAACTGGTATCTTAACAATCAGAGCTATAGGAGATAAAGCTTATACAGCATAGATTTTGACGATTTTCTCAGTAGACTTTGTATTATTATTTATAAAATATCTTACGAAATTTATCGGTTTTAGCTGTTCAAATAAAGGAGTTTTACAGTAAAATCCCATATCTGAACAATCAGATGTATGGAAGATATATGTTGTAGTCACCCGATCCTTGTTATTTCCACTGTAAGTATTCTGTTAATAATGAGTGAAAATGGTGCGGAATTTCATGATCCTAGCTGCATAAATGGAGGAGTTATGATAAAAGACCTCATATCTGAACAATCAGTTTTATGGGGGCTGCAGGTTATAGTGACCCGATCTTTGTTATTTTCGCTGTAAGTCTTCTGTTGATAATGAGTGAAAACAGCGCGAAATTTCATGGTCCTAGCTACATAAATGGATGAATTATAACGAAAAATCTCATATCTGAACAATCAGTTGTATGGGAGCTATAAGTTATAGTTACCCGATCTTTTTAATTTTCACTGTAAGTTTTTTGTTGATAATTATTGAAAACAGTGCGGAATTTCATGTTCCTAGCTATATAAATGGAGGAGTTATAACGCAAAATTTTATATCTGAACAATCAGTTGTATGGGAGCTATAGGTTATAGTGACCCGATCTTTGTAATTTTCACTGTAAGTATTCTGTTGATAATGGGTGCAAGTATTGCAAAATTTCATGTTTGTAGCTGCATAAATGGAGAAGTTATAATGAAAAATCTCATATCTGAACAATCAGTTGTATGGGAGCTATATGTTATAGTGGTCCGATTCTTCCGGTTCCGACAAATGATTAATACATTATAAAAATACACCCACCTACCAAATTTGATCCGGATATCTCGAAAACTGAGAGACTAGATTGCATACAAACAGACAGACAGACGGACAGACGGACAGACGGACATGGCTAAATCAACTCAGCTCGACGTTTTGATCATATAAGTATACATTTTCATGGGTCTATCTCTTTTTGTTCTGGTACTTACAAACATCGGACCAAAGTTATAATACCATTTCATGCTCATGAAAGGTATAAAAAGGCACTATTTTCGGAAGCACATTCTGCACGGTACCGACTGGGTGTTTGCCGGTTGTATAAATAGGGAACTTCGTATTGAAATTTATATGCATATGTATGTATGTAACTACTTGTATATGTAAATACATATACATTTGTAAAGTCTACAGCCGACACTCACAGACCTCTGTTAGATTTCATTACACTCAAGTTTTGAATGCAATAATGAAAATAGATCGACGTGGCTTTGACAATCGAGCCAATCGACAAAATCTCAGCCACCACCCTAGTGGACCTGGTCGTTCGGCAGGATACCATGGCGCTGGCAAAAGATCCGATCTGAACAACTATTCAAATTAATTTAACTCTAACAGTTCTGCTTATCAATCTGGGAGAAAATAATTAAATGGATATGTATGTTGTTGTTATAAACATATATAGATTCAAACTCTATTCAAGGATCCAAGTTATCACAGGCACAAAGGGAAACTATGTGCGTATTAGGAATGTTAATCCCTGGATCCCGGGATCTCGGCCTTTTTAAGGTCTAAAAAATTCCGGAATCCTTGGCAAATAATACCGGGATTTTCGATATTTTTAATTCGCACTGATGGCAATAATAGAAACTCCTTTTCTTGACCAGTATTGGCTATATTTCTTTTTTTCTTTCATAACACTATGCGACAGTCAAAATCGGGATGGGATGAAACCAACGGGAAATGTTATATCGGTCAAAAACAAGTTATACGTGTCTTTTTTTGACATAACTCGAGAACCACTAGTCCGATTTTGCTCAAACAGTTTTGCCGGTAAAAATAAATGTATGAAGAAAAAAAATATTTTTTGCCTAAAATATAAAGTTTTGTTAAAACTGTTGATTATATAGAAAAACGTATTTTTAGTACTAGTATTTTTTTTTACATATACGTATAACACCGTGCGATATTAAATTTTACACACAATAATCAATATATTCGCGAAACCATGGGCCAAATATAGTAAATTATTTTTTTTTTTAATTTTTCACTCTGACGTCAGTAATCCAAAAATGATTTTAAAAAATCCGGGATATGTGCTTAAAGAAGCAGTATGGATGTCAAATTAAAGAGGAAATTCTGTAGAATTTAACCAGATCAAATTTTTTGGTACATAAGGTCTAGTAAGTATTGAAAATGTCCTTTTAAAATCGTACCCTTGGAATTCCGCAATATTTGATTTTGAAAAAATTATGTGTTAAGGACTTATATTAACCCGATAACATCCTCGAATTTCGTCTTTTTACCTTTACCAGCTCAAAAAACTACCTATTCGTCCTTGTGAATCCAAAAAATTTTAATTTTTTAATTATTTTTTTTTTAATTTTTAACATTGCATTGAATTTTTGAAATAATTTGTGGAATTAATCATATCTTTGAAATTACAAAGTCCTTTAAAATAAATCCTGACGTTAGAGAAAGAAAATAAAAACGCCACTTTAAACAAAAAACTAGGTTTCAAACCCATTTATTTATTATTTATTTTATGGTAGGAGAGATATACATACATTGTTTATACCTACAAGAGAACCGCATTAACAAAAACCGATTTGGCTTAACACATATTTCTTTCAAAACGTTTGTACCGGTGTCTCTATTGATTTTCCCGCTACTGTACATTAGACCGTATCGCAGAAAATTTTAATTTGTTCCAAGCGAATTTGAACAATCAATATTAGAGTATTTCACACATCATGTTAAGCTAAATAGTTAAATATTTTCTGGAAACTTGAAGCTGGCTGCTTGAAGGTACACTTGTAAAGTTTATGAAATATCGGTCTATGTGAAAAAAAAACTGTAGGCTTTCCTAACATCTTTACAACGCTGTATCAGTTCAAGAAATCGAACATCGAATAAGTAAGTTATAGAAAAATCCGATTTTTACGGGGCCCGAAAAAAGTTTACTTTCCTGAAATACTCTCCTAGGGAGTGTTTGAAATCGCTTGAAACAAATTGCATTTTTTTTGCCCATACATCGCCATACGGTCTAACGTGCATATGAACGTATGTATGTATGTACCATATATATTTGTATAAGCGTTCGTAGTTTGATGGCTTATCTGTTACGACTGATTGAATATGCAGTTCAGCTGCAATATATAAATAAGCAGTTGTTCACTTACATTTGAATACATACTCGTATAAATACTTATTAAAATATAAAATTAAGATTAACATATCTCTCTATATATATAATACGCGAAGGCATTTTTTGTGCAGCATAAAAGATCTGCACTGTTCGCTCGAGTTTCAAAAATGGGGTGGCAAATTAAAGCTATTGGCCAGTAGATGTGCAACCTGGTTTTATTTTTTCGAACAGACTTGCCACCTCTAGAACAATTGAGGTCAAATTATTTATTAAGCACTGGCATAATAACCGCACCGTTCGTTTGATTTTCCAAAATAAGGTGTCAAATTAAAACTCTTGGACCATTTTACTTTTTTGACAAAAGTTGCCACTTTTTCAAAAATTATATTCAAACTATCAAAAAAAAAATCATATATTACAAAATGGGTATTAATGGAAATGGTTTTGAAAATCTTTCTTTCTTAACTTAACTTTAAGAGGGTTGCCACCTATTTAAAAAATCAAATTAAATTTGAATTAAGAAATTGGGAAAAAAAGTTTTCAACATATGGGTGGCAAGTTGGTAGCAGTTTAAATATATTTTGAAGTGGGTTGCCACCTGCTTCGAGTGTTGACTTAAGTTAACTTTTCCACAAATTATATGAAATGTCAAAATATGGAAGTCAAACAAAAGAGGGTTAAGAAGTCTTTAGTTTAAACATTAAGAATAGTTTTGAGGTGTTGGATGAGGGTTGCCACCTGTCTAAAAATTTATTTAAAATTATTAAAAAAAGTCAAACGAATTATTAAAATATGGGTATCAGTCGAATGGGTTTGAAAAATGTTTATTTCTGAACTATATTTATCAGGGTTGCCATATGTTTTAAAAATAAAATTCAACTTAATTCATCAGTTAATTAAAATATGTATCGCAGTGTAATTTAAGAATATCTTAGCGCGAAACTACTTTGTTCAAATATTAAAATTATTTAAAAAGTCAAATGAATTATTAAAATATTTGTGTCAGTCGTAATGGGGTTGAAAGGATTTTACTTCGGAAATATATTTAGTGAGGTTGGCACGTATTTTATAAGCTGCATCCAAATTATTTAGTAAATAAAAAGAATTTGTAAAGGATGGGTACCAATCGAAATGGGTTTGAAAAAGCTTTCAGGCTTCCGAGTGAATTTAAACAAAATTCGCTTCGAACTCAAATTGAACTTTGTAGAAGTTTACTCGAAAATATGTAAATTGTATAACCTGAAAAACAAACACCTTGCCCCGTAGATGTGCGATAAGGTTTCATTTTTTGAAGATAGATACTTTTTATAGGTACAGGGTGATTTAAAAATAAATTAATTTAAATAATATTGAAACCTACTATGCGAAACGGCTACATGGATTTAGAAGAAATATGACACTCGAATCGCTTATACCTTACTAATATCTGAAGCGGTTTAAAGGTTTTCACTAGTTATTGTTATAATTAGCATAGATGAAATATGTAGGTACATGTCTGCGAAGGAAACTAGAAGCGCAAACTCGAGTCAAACTTTTTTCCTAATGAAGATGCACTCCAATTGCACCAAACTTACTGCTCAAATTTGACATGTAGCCCACACGTCGGTTGTCTAGTCGGGTGATCGAAAAAAAGTAAAGTTGGAATACTAATGCTCAAACCCCCTAAGATTGTTCTATACCGAAAATACCGATCTGCCCCTTCTATTTTGAAATCAAAAAATATTTAAAGGTCCCTCAAAGCGCCCAAAATTTTCCATATATTTTATATATATGGGAAAAAAATAATTTTTCATAGAAATCATATAGATATATTTTTCGATCGGAAAACTCTGTTTCTCTCCAGAAGGCTTCAAATTATAATACCCAGCTGCTTATTTAACCATTTTTTAATTGTAGCCATTTTGTATAGGTCTCCCAGAAACCTACATTTACGTTAAGCCTAAGTCCCTCAAAAGATATTTACGCGATAGATAATGAATGTGCGCGTACTGGAGACGCCATCGAACTCGAGTAGAAAATCACATGAAAGACAAAATTAGTCGAGAATTTTTTTCGTTATATTATGACATAATGAAAACCGTTCTCTACCATTGAAAATTAGGTAGGGTTTTAAAAAAATGTGTAACTAAACAAAAAAAAATCAAGTATTTGAATGTTACTCATACGCCCCTACAAGGAGGTGATCTTTATGATCGTGGCTATGTTAAATTAGAATAGACTTTAAAACATAAAGACTGCTCCTATGTTCTAAAATAGATTAGACGCGCTAAATGCCAATTGACAACTCGATTTGAATATAAAATTTTACACAAAAAACTAAAGAACCTCTGTGGTTATATTTATGTCTCGGACTATAGCTATATTTCTAGCTATTATGGCATTATTTTGGATTTAAGTACGCACAAATAACCGCAGGCTCATCTTACATTCCGCTGAACTTTAAAACTACTAACCACATTTGTGAACGGGAATGTTTTCTTAAGGAATGAATTTTTTATTTCTTGCAACTTTACTCTACGACTACTCTGATTTCAAATTTTCTATAAACAAAGAAATTTTATTACGAATTCTAAACATTTTTTTGCGTCGTTCTTTACGCAGTCGCACACTAAGTTTTATTTACTTAATTTTGTTAATCAAACAGAAATAATTCCGCATGTAATTTTGCGTTGGTTTCTTTTTCGGCTTTGCGTCTTCTATCTCTGCATCATAGTGACTCTATAGAAAAAAAAAAATATTCTTATATACACATACCGACACTCCTATTACCCCGCACAAATGCAAGCGTACGTACGTACAGTGGCGAAAAAATAAATAGGATCGAGATTCTTTGGATTTATCGCTTTCGTCAATTTAATGTTTGCATGCCCAAATTTCGGGAATTTTTATAAATGTTCTACAAAATTTGCAATTTTAATTTTATGGTTTTTTAGACAGTGAGCTATATTGGTATAAAAAAAAATAATTAACATGCCTTAAGCAAAGCAAAATAACCAAAACTTGCTAAAATGGCTTTTCCCTATTTACATACTCGCCACCGTAAGTACACACATATGTATTCAAGAATATTCTAGCAAATGAGTTAATGCTTATATATCTCGGTGATTCCCCACTTTTCAAAATTTTTTCCTATATAAAAAAAATATATAAAAAGATAACGAAATTATTTAGCTGCACAAACCAACTACAAGCTCTTGTAACTACATATTTAGTGAGGGCAGTGTATAACTTACTCACTCTAGCTTACAGCAAAAGCTAATGCAACTAATGATATATGCAGTTGTAAGCCTGTATGCATTTTGTAAGATCTACCGGCTAATAAAAGCGGGAAGTGCTTAGAAAAAGTTAGTATAAAGTCGACAGCCGGTGAGAAAAGTGCAACTTTTGATTTCATCGATAACAAGTTTTCTTACGTACAAAAAACAAAACCAAAATGGATAAGCGTGGCGTTGATAATCGTTCAAACCAGCAGAACCCCATCCACCAACCAACTGGACCTGGTCGTTCCGCAGGATATCAAGGCGCAGGAACCAGATCTGATTTGAATAACCATGCAAATCAATCGAATCCTAACAGTTCCGCTTATCAGTCATCCAGAAAATAAAATGTATACTATTCATTTGTATAATGTGTTAGTGCATTCGATACATCTTTACATACATAAATAAAGAATGAATAAATAAATGAATTGTTTTACTAGTTAGTCATCAGCAGGGCTGAGCACGTAATGTAAGTACAGCATTTTAGTGCTCCTTTTAAAAGTGGTGAGTTAACAAAAACTATTTTCTTCAATATGAAGTTCCGTCGTTATTGCACAATTTTAATAAATATGTATTTCGCAATATATGTACATATTTATGTACATTAGGGCGCGTCAATTTGTATGGGAGATTTCTTCGACTATGCGCGTATAGCACAGAAGGATTCTACGTGTAATTTTTAGCAAATTTGCCGAAGAAACCATGGGTCTAAAAACAGTTTTATGTTGGCCAAATTTGGAAAATAGATTTCTTAGCATTTTGCGGTAGTGTCGTAAATAAGTGTTTAAATTTTCTATAAAAACATGCTGTAAGGAGCTTTTTTTGGAATGGGGAACCAATTTCTGCACTTATCTTTTTCTTAAAACTTCCAACAGAGGGCGCAACAGTGAAAATTTAACATTTTCTTCAAAACCTATTTTCGCAATTTGACAAACTGCAAATTTTGTGCTTTCCATCAAACTACTCGAAAATTTTGCTAGATTTCTTAGCATTTTGCGGTAGTGTCGTAAATAAGTGTTTAAATTTTCTATAAAAACATGCTGTAAGGAGCTTTTTTTGGAATGAGGAATAAATTTCTGCACTTATTTATCTTTTTCTTAAAACTTCCAACAGAGGGCGCAACAGTGAAAATTTTCACATTTTCTTCAAAACCTATTTTCGCAATTTTGCAAACTGCAAATTTTGCGCTTTCCATCAAACTACTCGAAAATTTTGCTTATCCTGCCGATTCACTACAAAAAAGGCACAGCAAAGGCCGGTTCACACGACTTGTAAATTTTCACAAATTGTAAAATTTTTTATTTAAAGCTATAAAAATTCGATTGACAATTTCTTTATCAGTCAACCGGTTGCTACAAGACCAACAACAATTTTTTCGATCACACCAGCGGAATAACAATTTACTTACACCCACTTTGAGCAAATATCCACGGTTTTTGGGTTAGTGGTCGGGCAAGGAGAGGACGTGGCTCTTCATTCTCCACCTACTAAATAGAACACACATACTGCCCCTCGAATCCTTCCATAGACCCCTGCGGACCCATTTGAAAATGGTGTAAAATTTGCACTTCGACCGAGAAAATGTAAACTCGAAAATTTTTGATCAATTTAAGCTATTTCGCTTTTGTTTATTTAATGTTTATTATTTTTTCATAAAGAGAATGTGGTAAACAAGTTGTTTTTTATAATATGTTTTCTATTCGATTTTGTTGTATTCTTTCTTAGTTATTGTTTTTCAATTGTTCTTTGTCAAATTGAGTTTGAAAGCAAGCAGGTTTAAGCGCTATGCAAACTTTGGTGCATTTTTTCGTTGCCACTAGAATTATTATTTTTTTTTCTATATTTTAATGGTAAGAACAAATAGTGGCATGTGCATATATAGCACAAAAAATTTAAAACTCTCTGGAGGGAAAAATTACTGCAAATTTAGCATATCGATGGCTGAGTGTAAGATCGACCTATCTCGGAAGCCAGTTCGAAAGTACCCTATCTCACAATACTTTTCATGAATGCCTTATTTCTGAAGCTAGTTCTAAGATGTCTTATCCCAAATAAAAGTACATTGAAAATGTGCTGAGATAGGGCGTTTTTGAACCGAATTCTGAAAGAGGACGTTGTTGAAAAATTTTCTGATATAGGGCGTTTTCGAACTGGCTTCCGCGATAGGTCGATCTTCCACTCAGCCATCGATCTATTCTATACTGTTACAAAAAGTGTATGTTAGGGATCTTATTATTTCAAGAATGTATTTGTTTCGATCTCCGTTTACTGATTTTAACTGCACCATCTGAATGTTTAGCCATCGATGTTGAGGTCATTGCGTAACACACTATAAGGAAATTTCTGCTGAACATCAACACCACTTGGCAGGTAACTCGGTGGCTCGGCTTGAGTTTTAATATCATTCATTCTCGGGAAGCTCTGTGTAGAGTAGCCGGTTACTATCCTATATCTTCTCTATTTTTATAGGTTTCACCGGCAGCTGAACTCTTGGCCATTTGGGTCCTTAGAGTCGATTATTTTCTCCTTGGAACCCATCATTCTGGATATCGTCCCGGACGCCGAATAAGGTGCGGTCGCTGTCAACCTCCAAATAGCAGTTTTCAACAATTTGGATCCAATATTCCCTGAAATATCGCAGTTTTTGCATTTCCGATTTCGCCCACTCTCAATCCCAGCCTATCCTGGATAAAGATCAATCTACATGTCAAATTTCGATATCTCAATTTTTGCTCGAGTTATCGTGTACACCGGCGAATGGACGGACAGACAGAGAGACAAACAAAAATCGTTTTAATCGGCTCTCTGCCCATTCTGCGCATTTATGTTAACATTTTGTTAAAAATTTTGTATATATTGTCAAAAATTCCTTATGCCAATAATTTTGTGCGTCACTATACTTCTTCGTAGCTCAGTCTTACCTACTATACATATTTATCAGAATGAAAGTTATTGTACATAAGGCAGCACTTAAATTTAGTTTTTATGGCCGAAAAGGATCCCTTCACCGCCTAATGCAGTCTCTCTCGCCTGTTCCTAATGTTATTCGCTACTTTGTTAAACATCACTCATACGCAGTGGTGGCTCCGAACGCTGCAACTCAACTCAACTCCTGCTAAATGTGTTAAGATAGAGCCGTAGAATATCAGTTTCACAGAGTAATCTACAAATAATTTTCAACCTCCTACTTCGTTAAGGCTCAGTGCACCAGTGCGTATGCGCAACGCCTTAGGGGCGGTAACAATATAAGTAAGAGACATTTTTTGGTCGACTTCGGTCGGTAAAAAATTTGGTAATAATCCAGAAATAATTTCAAACAATATATTATACACATACATATATGTTAGCTTCCTCCTTAAGTCTGAAAAGACTGTTGAGCATTTTTTTACTTATAAGATTTCAAAATGTATTGTATGTTCAAATACATACTTGTATAAGCAATTACAAATTATTTTTTTGATTCATAGTTCGGATTGTTCGGATTCAGTTGATTCGAGTGATTGTTTAGATCGGATTTTGTGCCAGCGCCATGATGTCCAGCGGATTGGCCAGACCCAGTTGATTGATGATTTGGATTGGATTGATTGGCTGTATTGTCAGCACCACTGCGATCCAGTTTAGTGATTTTAAGTATGTATGCTTGCCAAAAATTTTATAAAGATGAACTGAAAAGTTGAACTTTTCTCGCCGGCTGTCGACTTGAGTCTAATTTTCCCAGTGAAATTCGAGCTTTTGTTAAGCGGAATGTATATTGAAATACGTGCCCGTATAATTCTTGTAACAGGGACTTTCGCAGCAATGTAGAGCGGATACGCCACTAAATATTTCGCTTTTTATTCACACCAACTTCAAAAGCAGAGAATTACCCAAAGTGCATACGAAACGCTCTGAGTGACTTTCTGAAATATACAAGTGTGTGTTTAACCCTTTCAGTACCATAAACCTATTTAAAAAAATGTGATTAAAATTTGTAATTTGCATTATAAACAAAAAAAAACAAACGCTTATGTAAAGTTATAATTCATACTGTTTCGTGAGCAAAATTATTTTAGTACTAAGATTTTTTTTAACATATATAATTTTAATACTAAACAAAAATTTCATATCATTTTTCGCAAAATAAAATTTTTTCCAAAAATATTTTTTTGCAATTTTCGGCAAGTTTGTTTTTAATTTTGTGTAATTAGTACATTTTATCCTCAAAAAATTATCTTATTACAAAATTCCTATAAAACAATGTAAAAAGGATTAAAGGAATATATACCTACCTACTATTTATTTTTGATTATCCTCTCAAAAACCAGTGTTACTAAAATTAAATTAAAATTATTGATTTAGCAAAAAAAAAGAATTTTCACTAAAATATTTATTACCCTAAAATATTTTCAATAAAAGTTATTTATTATGCAAAAATATTTTTTTATTTTATTGGTAAAGGATTAATATATATATTTTTCCCTTAAAAATTGTTATTTTTACTGACACTAAATTACTATTTTATGGCCAAAACAAATTTGTTTTTGAAAATAAATATTGTTTCTCAAAAAAAGTACCAAAATAATGTTTTTCAAAAATTTATACTTTTTTTAATTTTATTTTTTTTTTTTTTTAATTACTATTTTATGGCCTAAACAAATTTATTTTTGAAAATAAATATTCTTTCTCAAAAAAAGTCCCAAAATAATGTTTTTCAAAGATTTATACTTTTTTAATTTCCGGAAATTTTTTCTAATTGGTGTGAAATAATTTTTTTAAGAGAATATTTTTTTCTAATAAATGGTAAGTTGTTATAATTTTATTAAAAATTAATATTTTTTAAAAATATGTTTTCTTAAACCTATGATTTTTTTCTAAAAAAAAAATTGGAAAAAATATTATGTATTTAACAGTTTAAATTTTAAAAACAATACCGCCAAATGCTTAAAATATTCTTACGAGTGCAAAACTTTTTGGTCCTGTAGGGGTTAAAAATAAAATCGAAATCGAAGCAAAAAAATGTAAAGTTCCAAAGCAAAACAAACTCTCTGCTTACAAGACTCCATTTTCAAATTTTATTATGAATTATTTAAATAATGTGAAAGAAGAGCTGGCAGTTATTTGTGCGTAATAAATTCAGAAAAAGAGTTTGGCAATATGAACCACTTTCAAAAACCGCGTGATATTTACTACATAACTTCATCAGTTCACAATTCATTGCGCTTCCCATGCGTGCATTGTTGACATTACATTTGTATGATATACATGCATATGTAGTATTGGATGCTAAGACAATGCAATCAGGTTATACATACATATGTATATACATATATAGGATGCTAAAGGAAATATGAGCGTGTAACAAAAAGACAGCCAAGTCGTGTTCAAATAAACTAATATATATATATATATATAGATATATATATATATAGTCGAACATATAGTATATACATAGATATAACCATCCGCCAACTGAGACCCTAAAAAAAAATTTCCATTCATATACATATATACATATGTATGTAGAATGACTGAAAGAAGATTTTAGTACAATTTCAAAATAATGAGTCTAAAGAAAAAGTGGTAGAAATATAAAAAATGCGTATAGGAATATCCAGGTATTTTTGGAATTTCGAAAAACAAATTTTGGCCGCACATAGGGGTCGCCGGTTTATATAAATTTTTCGTGATATCTTTGGCACGAATCTTAATGTATGACATATCGATGTTCAACAATTATTTTTTTAGTTCTAAAGCTCATTGACCTCCTTGTAGTACTCACCAACCAGAAGTCACTTCCTACCACCCTAAAGTACCATCCTAATGCCAATAAATTAAAGCTCACCAAAAAGCATTTAACTTTTGCTAAGCAAGCATTTGGGTTATTCCAGTTGAACTTGAAAAAAAAATGTTGTTGCAGAATGAAGGTGGCACCGAAAAATGCAAAAAACGTCCCCCAGGCTCGGCAAAAAAAAAAATACGAAATTGTCTTACAAAAATATTTAAACCTTTCGGGGTCGTAAGCCGACAACTAAAAATATACACGACGAAATGAAAAGTCATTAAAAAACTTTATTTTTTTAAAGCAAGCATAAGGAAAAAATTATTTATTTTTTAACTTTTTCTTTTTCCCCAAAAAAAATATTTTCTGTTTGAATAATTTTTCATGCTTTTGGCAAAAATATTTTTTTTCCAAAAAGATTTCTTACTAAACAAATATTAGAAAAATTACTCCTGTTTCATAAAAATACTTTTTTTAATTTTTTTCTCAAGTGTATATTTTTTCGTAAAAGTTTTTTTCTTTCATTTTTTTCTATAACCTTTTTTCTGTCAAATTATTATTTTTCTAGTTTGAGTAAAAATATTTGGTTCTAACATTTTATGATAAAAGTAGCTTAATAAAACTGAAAACTTTAAAATGATTAACATAGTTTTCATATGCAGGAAACATGCTCGGCCGAGATCGATTGAATCTCTTACAGCATGGGTACCTGAAGGAACGGTCAATAGAATCTGCCTTGCTTACAACTATTTAGGTTATAAAGGAGTATTTTTAGATCAAAAACTTCGTGGTTGTTGCCTTCCTCAAAATTAATGCGGCTTGAGCTACGAAGAGGAAGGGAATAGGTCATGGGAAAGAGATGAGATGTCGCTTGACGCTATAGTGAACGCAATCATGTTGTATGGGAAAAATGTGCATTCGCGATTAATAGCAATAACTGCTAAAAAATCAAATTGCTTTTTCTGTTTCGCTGCTCCGTTTCCGATTGGTCGACAGAAACAAATGCAAGTTCAGTAAACTCCAAAAAAACGCAGCAAACGAGTGAAATAGAGCAATTGAGTGACAAATTGAGTGCATTTGACGATCTCCGTATAGAATACCCACCAACACAAGCCAATCTCACGCAATAGTACAACGCAACTATAAGCTCCTTCAATGATAAATCGTCTTTCAGGTATACCCTGCTCGCTCTAGCCCAACGCACAGCTCAGTGCCTTTCTGACGAGCTACAGGATAAAAGAGTCGAAAACTTCATAACAAAATTTAAATTATAGGCGTTCTTCGGCGAGTAAAGTTCTACTTTTGATTTCATCGTAAACAAGATTTCAGTTTTACAAAAATGGATCGTCGTGGTGCTGATAATCGAGCCAACCAACAAAACCCAAATCATCGACCAACTGGGCCTGGTCGTTCTGCAGGATTTCAAGGCGCAGGAGGCAGACCCGATCTAAACAATCATTCGAACCAATTGAACCCGAACAATCCGAATTATCAAACAAAGAAATAAATTATAGTATACATACATATATATAAGTATGTATAATACAAACAGTGCGTTTTGATATGATTTGTATAAAAAAAACGTTAATTCTTTTTCTCATTAGTCTTAAAACACTTTAAGAGAAACTTAACAAAACTTTGTCATTATGGTTTTTACTTTAGGCGAATAGCTGAACGTAAATGTTAAATATTTTTAAAATAAAGTTTGAATCAGACTGCGATTAGGATTTGTGCAGAGCGTCTGATATGAGCTTCCTCTTATTGTTAATTTGTTATATAAACGTTCTCAAATAGAGTTGCCATCTCACTAAAATAAAAATTTATATTAATTATTCATTATAGCCGTAAATCACTCACAAGTGTTGCCACATAAATTCTGTCTAAGTAAAAACATTCAAAACAAGAAATTAATCCACAAAACAAAGTGTGAAGCCGCCTCATTACAACAATGAAGATACCAAATATCCCAACAACTGCTTAGGCGGAGTTGAACTGATTACTCGTTAATTGTTTGATTGCTCGTTGAGCAGCTGTGGCTCAAACTTAAAATTTAGGCCTCAATAAATTATCGAATTATCTGGGTATAAGACCACAGACTTAAATTGTCGGCCTTGTTGTAAACCTTTTTTTTTTAACATATCTGGATGTCGGAATTTTTATAATCACCCGAAAGAAGGATCTCTGACATTTTCTTTTTTAAAATGATTTCATTCAAATGTTGGAGTAAGAAAGATGCTCACTTGAGCAAGAAAACGCGGGATCTGGTCGCAGGAGCATGGATGGAAATTTAGTAAATGAAGTGATTCGAAAAGTGTTCGTAATTTTAAGAGTGGTTTTTTAGTCTCCGGACCTATCATGTATGCGAAGATGCCTTTGAAGCTTCTTAAACATTTTTCTTTATTTTTTTATTATTTTAGTTACAATGCTTTATTATATTACTTGTTATTTCTTTTTCAATATTCCCATATTCGCCGCCACAAAAATTAAGTAATTAAGCATTGAATCCATTAAGTGGTCGCCTTAAGCAACAATTATGACAAAAAGTAAAATTAATAATGAAAAATGGGCACAAAAAAGCAACAAATAAGTAAAATAGTAAAAAAGCGATACCCGCTCGTAACCGGGTAACAAAAAGTGAGGTCGGCACAAACAGCCAAGGGCAGCGATTAAAGTTAGGCGTAGAGTTGCTGCACTGCAGCTCATCACCAACAACACTAAAAATGGGCCGCAATAGCATAGTGTAGGAAATTGTACGCTTAACAGCGCTGCTAATTGACATTTCACGCTAACATAACTGTCAAATCTGTAAGTAAATGAAGTGCGAAAAAGAGAAAAGTTAATGTCCTATGCCGCGAGCAATTTGAAAACGTTTATTTTCTTTTCTGTATTTCTATTTGTTTGCATTTTAAAGAAAGTGACAAACAATTATTGCTTTTAGTTTGCCGTTCTCCTCCAACTTAAGTATTTTGCATTTTTTCGCGCAAATTTTTTAGCTAGCTTTTGTCGTGAATGTTTTTGTTTTTTTACATTTTGCACTTCAACATTTTTAGTTCTATTCCTCTTCGCTGCACACATGTGTATAATATTTTTATCGTCACACCTTGCGCTTCATTTTTGTTTTCTGATAACTCAATTTGAATGCTTTAATTTTATTGTTTACATTTGCTACCAGTTACTGTTGCTGCTTGTGAATCACTTGACACACATTTTGACAACTATTTTCTTTTGTTTTTCTGTGACTGTCACGTATTGTCACCAAATCTGGTTATGGATTTAGTTTGTTGCCGCTCTATTGCAGCCGGTTTTGCGTCTTAATATAATAGCTTGTTCACACTAAAGGTAGTTCAAAGTGGTAGGGACGTTAAAAGCCACTTTCACTGACTTCGCAGTAAAAAGACTTTTTTTAAATTTCAAAACTCTTCCACATATTCATATTCAGTCCCCTGAAGCGATTTGGTACCCTAGTCTAGAGTAATCAGATAATATTTTAGTATATGTTGTGACTAATTTCAAAGTTCATAAAGACTTCTGAGAACACTTTTTGAATTAGGGAACATTTCTTATATAGCGGATATCATCGAAAGGCTAGCTGTATTAACCTCAAAGACGATATATTTCTATATAAATTTATCGAAATATTTATCGATTTTGACAAATACCTGCTTAAAAAGCTAAGTATATACATATGTACATAGGTGGGTATCGCAATGTATAAAAGAATGCATCCATAAGCTTTTCAAAATATACACCGATAGATATAGATGAATTACTCGATTGCGCTTTGTATCTATATTTTATTATATTTAGAATCCCACAACTCTGCGCTTATCACAAGAGCTCTTATTAATCGACTAGTTGACTAATCGGTTAATCGATCGGCAAAAGTGGTTTCAAGAAATAGTCTACTTCACTGAATCTACTAACCTTTTCCTTTCGACTTTCTCATCTGGCCGCTCTCATCTAACCATCATACTCCAAGCAAAAATACACCAATTTCACGCTTCTTCAAGATTGAATTTTCTGTTCTTATCAATTGTTGTCACAATCGATATATCAGTAATACGATTATACAATTGTTTAGACTTTTAAGCACAAACTTCTAACGATAAAATTGTATTCTAACGACTTTATCCCACAAATTTTTATGGCATATTTATCGATATCGATACTTTTACACCATCGAAATGTGCTTTTAATATTTTCTCCGCATATTTGTGCCGTTTGATCATAAATCCATAATATATCGACGCTACGTCGATATTAATGCTATTCGATATTTTTTTCACAACTTTTTTTTTCCGCTGACGATATCTTTTCGTTGTATTTATCGGAAGTTAATCGGCATATTTAATATTCACACTTTATATGCCTTTTTTTAAGCTTACTACATAAAACTCCTACACCACGGACAGTTGCTTTAATATTTTCACTCTATAATTTGTGTTTTGTCTTTCCTGTTTTTTTTTTCTTATATATTTTTTTTTTATTTTTTGCCATTTTTACATAAACAACCTCTCACCTGATTGTTGCATTGTTATTTTTATTAGAGTCTAGCATTTTTAATGCTTCATTAACCTGAAATCCACCAATTGTTCGCAAAAATGTTTAAAAGTATTTATGCACTCAATTACAATAGAAACGATTTATTCACTTATGGCTATGGATGTTTTATTTGAAAGCATTAGAAATGGTAATTTCTTTTGTCAATTGCTTTGGTGAATGCTTTCAGCTAAGTTGGCGAGTGGAAATATATATACACATGTACTCGTAAGTATGTATAAGCACATAATACCTGGAATGGATACTTTGATGAATGAGGAGAGAGTGAATGTGAGGAGTTTTCTAAAATTCAAAAATTAAAAAAAAAATGGAAGCTTACATAATTTAAAAATATAAAAGTTGATACTACTACTTGTAAATACAGCAACATGTTACTCAGGAATTTTATAGTATAGCCACCTTGCTGTGAGTGAATATAGGATTTTAAATATCAGTAATTCCTCTCTCTCCAATCTTCTCAAATGGGCAGTAGGGTCAAAAATGTGCTATTGGAATTACGGGTCGGAGGTGGCATGTTTTTTTTATTTTCCTGGTGCTGTTTAAAAATTTGTTTAATTAATTTTCTTTTAAGTTTTAGATTTTATTGTATTAAAAAAATATTTTTTTATATATTTTTGAATATTTTTATAAATTTTTACTTTTTTATCCCATTTTTTTTAATTTAATTTCCTGATGTTGTTTTAAAATTTTAAATTTAATTTTCGTTAATTTTTAGATTTTATTGTATTAAAAAAAAGCGTATTTTTTAATTGCAATTAAATTTTGAATTTTTTATCAAATTTGTTTTTTCTTTTTTTTTTTTTAATTACACTTTTTAGTTTTTAGTTTTGATTATTTAAAACAAAAAACATATAACTCATCACAAAACCGCGTATCAAAAAAACGCAAAACCGTGTATGTGAGGTTGCATAAATTATTTTCTAGCGAGTAAAAAGAGTATAAGGCAATCGCATTTCTGGGTAGTATGTTTCAGGACGAACGGATAAGGCTCGAGCCAAGAGCTTGTGTGAGCAAATCCAACTATTGGCAAAAAAAATGTCAGTTGCGCGGTTTTGCAGAACGACGATACTCGGTTTTGTACTTTAAACGAAGATATACTTTTTTAACTTTATTTCGAAAGACAGTAAAGAACTTTCAAGGTAGAATTGTCAATTGTGGTGAGTTGAAAAACAGTTTCCAGAATTGAACTGTATCTTTTCAATTCCATTTATTTCATTTATGTGTATTTTTCGCGGCCAAGGTGAACTCCTCTAAAACTTTTCTAATCTTAACATTGAACTAGCCCTCAATCCCTTTGACTGTCATTACCAAATGCATCATATCACCAACTCATCACACAACGGTGACTAACAGCTGTTCAATTCCAATTCCAACACTTGGCTCAGCTGTTGTCAATTTATCTGACAACTCGTGTTGCTGATAACATTCCAGCCGATATTGTATAACGAGCAAAAGTACACACATTTTGTTGGTATGCAACAAATTAATTTCTGTTGCCGGTTCTGTTTTGTGTTTTTAATGTGCTTTTGATTTTTTTTTATTAACTTGTTCATTTGCCTTTTTCGTTGTTGATTTTTTTGTGCGGAATATTTTGTTGACGCGCTCGTCAAATGCTGCGTTCAAAGCACTTATTGCATGACCTTGTCATTGCTTTGCTCGTTGAGTTATTGTTTATTTACTACACAAATATTGTTTAAATTTTTTTAACGACTATTTTTCTGTACAAAAATGATTAAATCACTCGACTATTTATTTACTAACTACATTTGCTACAAGTGTAAAGAATTTTTTAATTTTGTTAATTGAAAAATGTTAGAAAAGGCATAACCATTTACATGTAGATAATAAGCGTGTACTACAAACGAGTTTAATGGATTTTTGAGAAGGAAATGATAATGAATTCAAACGTTATTTTTTAAATTTTTGTATATTTTTTGTTACTGATTTTGTACTTCCAAAATTGCCAAGTGATTAGTGGCTTTTATTTATATTTTCGTTGATTTTGTTATGACTTAAATTTTTTAACTAAATCGGTTAATCTTTCCAGACCTTTGGCGATAATTAAATTATTATTTTAATTATGGGTGTGCTGTTTTTTAATATTTGCTCTTTTTGCTCATTAAGATTATGTATGTATATTTTCTTATCTTTTAAATTTTAGTTTAAAATTTTTATTGCGGTCATTGAATTATTTAATGCCTCTTGTCAAATGAAAAAATAATAAAAAACAGCGGAATTTTTTTAATTCAATACTTGAAAGCTTTGAAAACTCTAGAAATCTAATATTTTTACGAACTGGAAGCTCCGTAAATACTTACTTTTAAAAACACAGTGAGCAAATATTTACCTCGCTATATACGGTCAAAGCTCGCTTTTACTAGCACGTACGTAGTTTCCAATTCTCTTACAGGGGTATGTATTTGAAACAGTAATGACCAGACAGAGCTTTTACTATGCTTCTGTCCACATAGAGTGTATAATAAGCTTTAAAAAACTTCTGCTGCAGGATATGTTCTGATCTTGACTGATGTGAAATATATGTGGCCAAATTAGAGTAGCGAGGGCAGGAGAGGGCTTTTAGTCTATATATAAAAATGTATAGAATCTTTGAAATACGCTTATTTAAAGCTTTTTCTATATTACGTACAAACGGGTCCAAGCTAAAAGCTCTCTTTGACCTACACTGATCAAAAACTGTTATAATAGTGCAACCAAAGCATAGTCCGCAGGAGAAATTTACTTAAGCTTTCTAAGAAATATGAATTGACGCGATTCGCGTAAAAGACTCGTTCTGACTGCCACTTATTTATAGAGCCTTCTCAACAGGTCTAAAATAATCTAGAAAAATTTTAATTAGTTTGAATGTACCCCACTCAACTGAAATTATTTACTCAAAATAATTATGTATATATAACAAGTATTTTTTAGCAAAAAAAAAATGGAAGTCGGTTAAAAATGATTTCATTTAGGTTTTAGTTATGCTATTTTTAAGCGCTGAAAGCTATTTATTATTATTATAACACTACGTTAAACCCAGTAGCATTGAATAGATCCCTGCTCTAAAGCTCAGAGAAATCTCTAACAGCATCAGCAAATTAAAGCCAACAGTTAATGAAATTGAAGCCAATTCAAACAAAAAATTTAGCAAGCAATCAGTTTAATATTTTCAATCAAAACTTTGAAAAATTTTTATTCTTGATTAAATATAAGTTTTCGCGCTGCATATGTACTGTTAGAATTTATACATAAAACCGCTACCTATTAGACAACAAAGAACTTTACTGTAATGTCTTTTGCTATCTAATTTTACTTACATACATACATATGTACATATATACTGTATAGAATATCGATAGTAGTCGAGGTATGGCGAGTACATTTTCTTGGGTAGGTGTCAGCACTGACTCACTCAATTAAACACGCCCGCTATGCGTTTTTTCGTGTTCTGCTATGCTTTCTCAAATGATGAAATCTAATCGCGTGCAATTTATGACACACGTCAGCTGATTGGTATAACGTTCACCCTCTTAATTGCTAATTTGCATACAAGCATGTGTGTTAATAAATACATATGTACGTAGTATGTATGTAAGATGTTCCATAAGGTTTTGTTTGGTCATTAGCCGTTACAGTTACTCGGGTTACTTTAATTTGGCGTTGCTGTTATAGTGATTTTTGCACCTTGATAAGAGTTGTGTTGAAAAATTGTGTCAAGATTTAAACTGTTCTAGAATTATTTTGAATTTACATGTTTTGCTTAAATCATACAGATATTTATTTTTGATCTTATAATTTTAGACAAAGTCGTCTCAAAACGTACAAGGACAATTTTTAATTTATTAAATTAACAATCAATATAACAGCGCGCTGTTAAACATTTACCGAGCACTTTTCGATTAAAAATACATATTAAAATTAATGAGAAAAATATGTACAGCGCATAATTTAATTAACTGCCCTTTTTTGTCTATTCCTTCTGTTGCTATATTTTAAATTATGATTTATGTAAATACATTAATTTGCTACAATTACGGCGAATCTAAAACAAAAATCATTTTGCCACACGCAAAATAAATGATCTACGATTACCATTGATTAGCAAGCGTTACAATTTAAAGCTCGTACATTTTTTTGCTTAATATATTGTGTGGGAAACTATCATTTTTCATTTATTTATTTATCGTAATAATTTATGTGTTTTTTCGCCAACTATTTGGCATTTAGCTGGCGTAATTATTAGTTAATAAATCCACATAAAATTAATGAACTACTCGGTTGAGCTTACTGAAAGCTTACAAAAAAAAAAATCCACATCAATTACAGCTAATAATAGTTTAAAATATTGCAATAAGCACACACACATATACATACATACTATTATGTCACTAACATTTATGGCAGTGATTCCAACTACAACATGCTAATAGATTGTTACGTTCATTGAACTAAAATTAGAGGGCATATTTCAGACTAATATTTACTTGATAACTAATGTCTGAATGTTGCTGTGCAACGAAAAAATGGGTGGCTTCTGACAAATTTGTTGTTTATGAGAATACTAATTTGTTATGCATTAAAACTTACTTACTAAATTTTGATAACGAGCTAGATTACGAAGATTTGGAGCATATTTTATTTAAATATGTGATTAATGATATGTACTCTTTTTTCACTTAGTAATCTGTTATGTTTAGTTTTTGCGATGATTTCAGCGACTTGTTGACACATTTTAATACCTCTTAAGTTTCAATATACACACATAACGTTGGGTTAAAATACTCCTCTCTACTTTCACCAGCCTGGAAGAGGATGGATGGATATGCCACTCGCTTCCTGCTATCCTGATAGGAGGGCATGCAGAACGTCTCGGGGTTAGTCACAGCGCCTACTGCAGGAGTTGCCATGACGAAGAAGAGCCTCAATTCCTGCTATGTTCGGTATACGGCAGTTGCTAAGGTTCGTAGGCTCCACGAATTGGTTTAAGGAGTAGGGGTTTTTGGATCCAAGTGGTATCACAATGGGCCCTGATTGGGCCTAAGTGTGCTGGTGTTCTCTGGGCCTGGCAGCCACTTCAACCTACCCTCCTGCCTAAAGCCGATGCGTTTTTCTGTTTAAAAATTTCGAATCGTTAACATGGAAGACCCAAAAATGATGCTGTTTGTTCCATTTTGCTTTGCGAACTGAGCCCAAAGTAACACCTATTGGCAAGAGTTATTCTACGCTTAATTTCTAGGCTGACGTTGTTGGTGGTATTTATGCTGTGTCCTGCGTAAACAAAGTCCTGCACTACTTCAAATTTATAACTGCCCACAATGACGTGTGTCCCTAAAAGAGTGAACTCTTTGTATGTTGCCAGGAAGTAACAACATCTGTAACTTCTTTTTCTAAGCTGGAAAATGCTGCGCTTACGTCCTTAAGTTTCAAGAAAAATTCAACTTCTTTGAGAGTTAGTTCTGATATATTTTAGTCATTTATTATTGCCATATTATTAATGCTTTGTCTAATTTTAAAAATTTTATTAATGATATTCGTTTATTCTTCTCATTTCAGGTATGTACTGAATTGTTCAAATGACGTTGCCTAAGATAAACGAATTCGAAGACTATATTAAAGACAAGCACGTGTATGTACATATGTATGTATCTATTAAAAACACCTGCAATTTTTTTGTTTCGGGAGTTATTCGAAAACTTGGGTCCGGTAGGCGGCAGTCCCAGAGTGACTTAAAAATTTCCTACCTCTATATTTTTTGAAACGAAGAGATGCAGAAATGAGTTCCAATATACACTATACTTTTACTATTTACCCCATTGTAGGAGTATAGAACCTCTGATGCCTTCTCTACCCTTTTCTTTCCCCCAAGTACTTGATTTTATCAGAGATCGCCGAGCGAACACTTCCCACTGAGATGGTTTCGCACCCGTGCTTACCTGAGGATCTTACGATTGTCCCCGTAAGAACATTTTTAAAAGCATACTCTATGTCAAGAAAGTTACCCACAGTGTAGTATTTATATATGTCTAAATACTTTCTCTATCTGGTTTCGGATCGTGTGAATCGCGGGCTTGAACCAACAACTCTTAATGTATACTTATTGCATGTTAATAGGCAATGCCGAGGAATTCTGGTTCTTAGTCCAGATCAATCAGTTTCTCATGGTTAAGAGGAGAAATGAAGTGAGACTGATGGGCCTGACCTCCTTGGAAGGAATGTAACCTTCTTGCCAGCTGTCGGTATAAATGCGTTTATGGCGCAGAAGACTTCGCAGAAACCGAGTCGAGAATTCCTCACATACTACGTTTATACGCACAGAATAATCGACTTAATTGAAAGCGCATTGACACCGTAAACATTTCTTTCTAGTGTTTATACTTACGGCTTTATATCGGCATCAAAGTAACCGTCTTCAAAAGCAAACAAAATCAGCTGTTTTCATTAGACATTTTATAAGTTAACATAATGGAAAGTGATAAAAATCTAGTTTTATTCGGCATTATAAAATCGTGGCAAAGAAAAAGAACGATTATTATTAATCAAGCTTTTAAATACTGATGCGATTATTTGGAATTTGAGCGGAAACGCCTAACCTTCAATTCGCTTTGAGTGAGAGCGGTGTTTATACACTCTTTCTTACCTTGTTTATACCGACACATAAAGCGCTTTGACGTAATTCGCTGTGATTTAAAACGGATACATAAACTGAATTTCAAAGCGCGTTGAAATTGAAAAGTGTACTGACTCGAATTAGTTTTCAAATCGGTTTTTTATTTCTCACTGATGCCCGTCTTAAATTTTAATTATTATTAAAATAAATTTGAATTATTGTTCGCTTCTATTTCGGTGAACCGTGCAAAGTATTTGTTAAAGAAATATCGAATAATAAACAGCAAGTTTTGTTTACTTTTGAATACGGTTTCAGCGAGTGCGCTATAAAGACACAGGTATAAACTCTAGAAAGTAATATGTGTTCAGTAAAATCGGTTTTTTGTTAATGCGGTTCTTGCGTAGGTATAAACAAGGTATCTAACTGTCTGGAGAAATAGACTACCGATTTGAAATGGAGTGTGAACCAAAACACTTCGCTCTTTCAAAGCGAATTGAAATTCAGTTTATACATATGTTTTGAATCGCGGCGAAATGAATTAAAGCGACTTATGCATGCGTATAAACGTAGTATTAGTCTGCTATTTCAGATTTATACATTTCTTGTCCTGTTTTCTAAATTTCATAAGCCGAGCGTAAGTTAATTCTGCGGACTCTATTAACTTGACATTCCACCTGAGAGCTCCACTGTCATTGGAGGTACATCCTTCAGTCCTTGCAAAAACTTAATAACAGAGATCTCAATTTGTGATCTCAGGCTTCGAAAGTTGTGCTAATTGTAAGAACATTGTTCGGAGAGAACTTAGATGACATGTGGTTTGAAAAGAAGTTATAATCAATAACCTGCCGAAGAGATAAACAACCTGCCGGCGAAGAAAAAACCGTAAACATATTTTCGTGGTCGACTGTGTTTGCAGGTGTGATAGTGTGTAAATTCCCCAAAGAGTTTTTGTGGAAGGATACTGAAGTGACAGTCCTTGACCAATCCGTGGCCAAGTACAAATCTGTGTTTACGCGTCTTTCTTCGCCGAAGTTTTACTTAAGCGTCTTCTTTCGTAAAAAATATTTTTTTGCGTCTTTTTTCGCCGACAAAACACTAGCGCGCCTTTATTCGTGTGTAGTGACGATATATTAAAGTATGATCAGCTATTAAAAGCGCCTTTCTTTTTTCAGAAAATCGGTTTCGAAAAATTATTTAAATTACATACATACATACATACATACATACGTTGTAACTGCGCCTAGCATGCTTCTTGTTAACAACAAAAGCTCAAATTTCGTGCTTATTGAAGCTTAGTAATTATTTTGGGATTAACACCTATTGTGCCCCACGTGTGAAAAAAACACAACTAAACTTGATCAAATTTTAGTAGAATCGCACGTTTCTACTCGTGTTTAGCTGTTATACCATAAATATGAACGATATTCCTAACTTTTTGTTAATTTTTTTTTTATTGGATAGACTTATTCTTTTTTGTTACCATTCTTTTTCTTAAATTTCAAGCAATTAGCAATTCCCTTGCCTACCAAGTGATTTATTCTTTATAACTAATTTTTCCATAATTTTTTTTTTGTAATTCTTATTTAGTTCTTTGTTCATTTAATAAGCCACCTTGAAATTCTAGTTATTGTTTAAATTGGCGGCTAACAAACCAATCAGTGTGGAAGAAATATGAGTGCTAAGCAAGAAAAAAAAAACAAAGTACTTTAGAAAAGCTCTTTTTCTATGCTTTTTTCTGCATTTCGTTATACCAATCTGTAAATCACCAGCAATAATGTTTGGGGAATTGCGGTCAGAACAAAGTGCCAAGTTTAGACATTCCAATCAGCCACTGACTGCTTCGAGCGTAGAATTATATACATACATACATACACACTACATATATGTTTGTACATATATACATATACATATGTAGGCATTAGATCAGTGAATTTTAAGAAGCCGTGTAGTACATTGCAGTGCTGAGCTTACGCTTTAGCAATTTTTAATTTGCTGATTAATCGGCAGCCATATAGTAAGCTTAATACATACATACATATGTACATATGTTTGTGTGTTAAGTATTTCAACGCAAGTGCTCACTTTTGGTATTCAAACTTTGTTTATGCTTTCGCTTTATGGCCTTGCGTATATCGATTGCCATTCTGTGGTCACTTTCTTTTGCGGTTAAATTTACTATTTGATGTTGATTTAATGCGTAGGTTTCTCCTAATTTAACTAAGACAGTTTTACTTTCCTCTATCATATGGAATTTAAATAAGTGCTGCTAAACGTTTAATTTTTGCTTATTTTTCGCGCATTCAGTTTTATTTACAATAAAAACAAAACAGAAAAATAGTAATATTTTAAGTTAGCGAAATTGTATGGAGTTTCAAGGACTTTTGCGTGTCCGAGCCTGAGGTCTCTCCACGGCTGGATTATATTTTTCCTGGCCACACTGCCCGAAATTTACCGTAAATATTAACAGGTGGAAAATTTAACATTATTTCCAGAGATTTTGACAGTGCTTCCGTGACGAGTATGGCAGCCGTCCTCTGCACTCGTTCCACGTTGGAGGGGTCTTATCACAACTGTTTATATCCAGTGTATTATATGTGGTTTTATTACCAATTTTTCGCCTAAAGTCGTCTTACAGACACACAGGGCTATATTGACCTTTGCGGGAGCGGACTTCAATATTTCGCTTCCAGTCAAGTCGCTTTGTCTAGAAACCACGAATTATATTGGGATCATTTAGATACCTACGAAAGCCATTCTAAAAAAAAAAAACTGACTGCTAATCGAAACTCACATTAGATCTACATGACAGTCTTCAATGACTTAAGAGGCTAACACCGCTATTTTCGGTTCAAAAGTTGAACTAAAGTGGTCGTATGACTACAAGCTTACGAGTTGTTGCAGCACTTTGCAAGCGAGTTCTACTCTACAACTCAATATGAACCGTCACTGTGAATATATTCGTTGATAGTCAGAGTCATTAACGTGTACATACATCGGAATTATAACATTTATTATATTATGATACAGCCGCCGAAATATTTCTGAAAATTTGGAATTAAGTAAAAAAAAACAAATTTTCTTAATACATTTTTGTTCCAAGATATTTGTTTCGAAAAATCACCTCAAATCATAGAAGAATTTAAGCTTAAAGATATGCATAAAAATGTTTAAAAAATTAATAACGGAATCAAAATAATACGATTTTGGGAGGTATTTTCAAGTCAATTTGGCTCACGTAATTTTTAATATTTTTCCGAAATATTTTGGCGGCTGTTTTATAAAAAAACAAGTGTTATAATTCCGATGGGAAAATGGTAACTCTTTTTGGCGAGGCACCCTAGCGTATCTACATATATATGTATACTCCAGCATTAACAAAAAGCTTAAGTAAATATACCGTGACAGCTTGTGTTTAGAATTCTTAAGACATGACTTCATCTATTTGCTCTACAGCTGTTTGCTTTTGGCTTCTCGCAGCGAAATCAAGCAGATGAAGTATTAAATTTCTTCGAATTCGCGAGAGTTTCGTTAATTTAATTTTATTTATTACACGTTTGCGCAGTTGAGTTTATGGGTTTTTTGATCATATTACAGCTATAGGGTTGAATATTTAATAACAGCACCAAACTGTTCAAAACAGTAGTCAACAGAAAAAAAAAATTATAAATTTTAATTAGTTTTCTCTTTATTTCCAAAAAATGCATTTTTATGTTCGCATTTTCGATCTAAAAAATTTATTAATGATTTAATAACAATATTACTTTAACTAATCACAACTACCTTATTAAAAATTTTGCAAGTCATTTACTTATCGTGTTATTTGAAAATAATACTGCCCTTCAGTAGTGCAGCGCTTTTAATAAAACTCAAAAACTACCGCCGCGGCCGCTGCCTCAGACGATAATCCAATTGCACACATTACGCCCAAGCAACAGCAGCACAACAATAAATCACACGTGCAAGGCTAGCAGCAACATAGGCGCGTCTAAGCAAGTTGGTTTTTTTACCTTAGCTTTTACCTACATATAATTTATTTATTTTTTTTATTTTTTTTATTTTTTTTTTTTTTACTTATAGTCCACAATCAGATCAGCTGCAGTAGCAACAGCGGCAATTTTTCACCATTTTTCTAACTAAATCAATCAAAACAAATTGCAATCAAAATCAATTGACAGCATAAATGTAAATGTTTGTGTGTATGCGTTCGCACATTTCAGCGGCAGGCTGTTGAGTTATGAACAAAAAATACGCAGATGATGTTTATGATGCGTGTAGACGATGATGTGGTGGTTGACGACATATGAGACACCTTGTCTATGTAGTGCATATAGTAATTGTGCGAGGCCCCACAGGAAGTCAAAAACCAAATTGGAAATTGTGTGGTTTTTGATCTTCACAAGTTTCTTTGGTCTATGTGCTTCTAACAATTTGGAGCACATTGAAGAATAGGTTGATAGCTCGAGTTTTTTTGTTTCGTTTTAACAGAAAGCCGCCAGCATGAACCCCACATTTGCCAGGAGTCTGTGAACTTATCCAACTCTGGAGTTTAACTTCGACCCAACTTAAAAGTAACACGATTGTTTCCCATCTCTAGCCTCTCAATGTTTCTCATTCGTTTGTTGATTGAAGTATTTATTCAGTTTTTGACGATAGGCTTTGGTGGCCAAGATTTAAAGTGATAAGTATAATGGGACGAGGGCTGACGGCATAAATAGATCAGTAAAGCCATTAAGTGTTGTCATAAAATCATGGACAATGGCGCTCCAGTGGACAACGAAAGCAAGGGCGCCCCCACAAAGAAAATGGAAGGAACAAGTGCAGAAGGACCTGTCTGCACTCGGTATGGACAAATGGCGCAAATTCGCAGATGAGCGAGGCAATTGGAGAAGCTTTTTGTTCTCGGTCCAGGCCGGCAAACGGTTGTAGTGCCAAATAAGAAGTAGAAGACAATCTTAAGAGAAGGTCAAATCTGGTATCGAAGCTCCGGCAGGCAGCTCGTTTCCATGACGTGTTCTGAAGAAGTTGTATAGATAAAATATTAATAGCGGAAGGGCTGCAATATGAGAGCCGTTAATTTCTTAAGACATCGTAGAGTGAGCCCATACGCAGCGATACCTTTTCCGCTCGACCCATTCCAGCTATCGAACTGGAGATCGCTCTTTTGACATGTGACAATCATAGTTTTTTCTCATAAGCATTTGTAGCGCAAACAACAAACATTCAATTGATGATTGTAATGGCGGCAAAGAACAAAGCAAACTTGCAAGAAGACAGTAGTGAGAAAATTGCAAAAAAAAACAACGAATATTGAAAAAGTACGAAGGCACGCAAATGGACGCGATAGTCTCAACAAATCTGTCAACGGGCAGTAAAATACGTCAATTGCATCAAAAGTAACAATTTATTTGCGTGTTCATGGTGGCATGACAAACACATATAACGGGTGATTTTTTTGAGGTTAGGATTTTCATGCATTAGTATTTGACAGATCACGTGGGATTTCAGACATGGTGTCAAAGAGAAAGATGCTCAGTATGCTTTGACATTTCTTCATGAATAGACTTACTAACGAGCAACGCTTGCAAATCATTGAATTTTATTACCAAAATCAGTGTTCGGTTCGAAATGTGTTTCGCAAACCCAATTGCTGCGAACGGCGACGAATCGACATTTCACGGTCTT
>NW_023458559.1:69265154-69303995 GCF_013731165.1 Rhagoletis pomonella | reverse complement strand
AAATACTAATGCATGAAAATCCTAACCTCAAAAAAATCACCCGTTACATACATACGCAAGTAGCACTCCGCAGCAAACGCAAAGCAATCAGTGCGCTATTAGGGTGACCAGCCGCCAAGTAGCGCGTACCGCCTGCTATTGAAACTCTTTAACAAATGCGAAAAATATGAAGATAAATGCGTTCATGTAGCCGTGTGTGTGTGTGTGCAACTTAAAGAGGCGTAGAAATTTTTAGAGAAAAAAGTGGGTTGGAGGGTGTGGCAGCTCTCCATTCAATGCGTTGCACAGTAGCTAGAAACCGAGCGCGGCGCATTGTGTTTGTAGGAACACAAAACAGCGAGTTGGCGATTTCTTAATTGAACGGGGTAGTCAGCGTTGGTGCGCGGCCAGCGAGCGCAAGCAAGTCCAGCAAGCAAGCGCCGGAGCGCATTAAATTGAGCTCCATTGAACTGCGCGTTATTAAAGTGTAATTAATAAAAATTATTTTATTAAAGCTCAGCGCTGCAGTACATTTTGTATGTATGTATGTATGTATGTATATCTAAGTAGCAGTAGACATGCAGCACTTGGTGGCAAGCAACAAAGCTGTGTGCTTGTAAACTGCATTTGAGTGGGTATTGATGGAAGAAATATTACGCAATTTGCTTTGTATCACATTGCTTAGCGTGAAAACACAAAAGTACAAATTAATTTTCATTGACTTTCTTCAAGGCGATTGCCTGTATTTTGTTTCTTTTCTATATAGCTATATGTATATTCTTTCTCTGCTTCTTCTCTTGAATTGTCTACTTTGCTTGCTCTGGCGCGCACAGTAGTCACTTGTGAGATAGTTAATTCAACAACAGTAGCTGGCAAATTAATGAAATCACTTTGTTGGCTCTAAGGCGGCAGTTTAAATATTTTAATGGCGGAAGAATGGCCTGACGAAAGTTTTAAGAAGTTAGCGTCGCACTCCAGCAGCGCTTAAGTCTACTTGGCGCTTATCTCTTTTGTTGTGTGTTTATTCATATTTTTTGTGTGGATCTGTTGGAAGTGGAGAAAGTTTTCGTTTATGAATTGATTAGCTGGCTTGCTTTCGATTTTCAAGTTTGAAATCGGCTTAATTATTTTTCTTGTCTGGAAATGTGTTGGCGTGCTTAAGAAGAGTATTTGCATTTCAGTAGAATTTTTGGACTAATGAAACCGAAATTTGAAAAAAAAGTAAAAGTAAAGTAACTTTGCAAAACTTAGTATAAAGCAAGTTGCGTATACTTTTATATACACTGGCGGCAGAATTAAAGACTCGTCGTACTTTTATGAATTTTGGTTATATTTATTTTGTTTATTTTATGTTTAATATTTTTTTATAAAAGCCATGGTGGATATGCGACAAACATTGTATAAGTCCGCTTTTTAAACTTAGAACAAAAATTATAAAAATTCAAAAATTTCCACCAAATTTTCACACTTTTTATCCAGAATTTTTACGAAAAAAATTGTCAAAAATCAACAGTATTTTCTAGTCACTTGAAACGTGCACTTTATTATACTAAAATTGAATGGGCTACAAAACTGCATACTGAAAAAAAATTTAAAAATTTGGTGAAAATTTGTCGAATTTTCAAAATTTTTGTATAAAATTTGAAAAGGAGATTTATATGGTGTTTGTTGTATGGCTAGCCAGGCTTTTATAAAAAAATTTTACAACATAAAATAAAGCATGGAATAATAGCCAACACTCTTCAAAGTGAGGCGAGTATATTATTTCTACCGCCACTGTAAATAGTTCTTTCATATATTCAAATAGTACGCCCTATGATCTAGCGGTCGCACCTGGTCTTTCCATCGCAGTGGGGTCCTCCCTCTTTCTCTGCTGCCACCAGCGGGTTCCGAGTTGAATACTAGCAGAGCTAAAGCGTCGGTGTCCATTCGAACGACACGGCAAAGCCATTTTATTATCTTCAAACAACTGTAGGCATTTTCCAGTCTTACCCCAGGGTATCCTATGTAGGCGTTCATAGGAAAGACACTTATTAGGATAAAGAGATGTTTCTTGGCCTACCTAAGAAGCATCTTCGGCCTCCCACATTTCACCGCAACCAGGTTGATGTTGTAATTCTGTATATCGAAGTTTTTGACCAGCGTTCGCTTGCTCAGAATTGAAGACCGTTTGTTCGCAGGTTTTAAAAGGAACACCAAAAAACCACTGCCATTCAAAAATATATCCAACGTATCTTACCTTGTTTATTCATTAGTTGTTAAATTTACTGTAATGTCGCTGAGCCCAGCCAACAAATCAGCCTGGAAGATAGAAATCGGACTTTTTCTGACCACTTTTTACTACACCGTTAAACCACCTAAAGCAGTGATTGCGGCTTGGATACCAGAATCAGTAATGTTGCTCCAAATTATCACTGGCACCGGCATGTTTAAGCCTTGTATAAATATCTATCGGTCTGCCGCATCCGTTCTTTGTTCTTTTCTTGGCTGATCGTTACTTCGAAACTCTTGGATCGAATTGAAAATTTGTAGTCAGTTTCTGTAGCAAGTACAGTCGTTGTTATGCTTCGATCGATATGACTGATATAGGCAAAGGTAGCAAACTAGCATGGCTTGTCGGGTTATGACATTTTGGTACCTAATATTCAAAACCTGCATAGGATGATTGCTTGCATAATGTACTTATGTAGGTTTGCTTCCATAATGCGCAGCGCTTCGCAAGCGATAATTTTATTGCATTGTGCCAAAAAGCACAGTTTCGCCCTCCTAGCCTAATTTTGCGTCATTCCATGCTGTCAAACATAATTCACTCCATTTTACCCTTATAAATTTCACTTCTACTAAGTATACAAGCATAAATTTATTTCTATAATTTCATTACAGCAACCACTTCGCTCCTGTTTATCTTAAGTAAAGCTTTCATCTTTCACCTTTCGCTTTCTGGCATCTTATCTTGCTTGACCTAGTCTCCAGCTCAGACACTTGTTATTTGAATTTATAATTTTACGCTTGCCAGAAATGTAAATATGTTTGCAAAAACATTAAATTTTATGCGCTCGCTAATTTTACAATAAATTAAAGTTTATCAACGCTCGAGCAAGCGAATTTCTTTGGTGGTCGTATTTTATACGATTTTATGCTTTTTTAATCAAAACTGACTAAATTTGCTGCGCAATTTTACGCTGACGCTTGTATTCGCTTACTTTTATACGGTAGTGAAAACTAATCGTAAATATTTAAGAAATTTATTATTTTGCGAAAAAATAAATGGCAGAAATATGCTTAGGAAAAAAATATAGAAAAAAGACACGTAAATATTTGTCGCTTATATATTTTTGCTAAGCGTTTGCCCGAGTTTCTCCTCCTACACTGGGAAAAGAGATTAATTGCTTCAACTAAATATGTTTCTCTCAACAAATTACTTATTTGGTAACAGTTTCATTATTTTGTTATAGTTACCAAACCTTATGTTGAGAGTAATATATTTAGCTGACTCTTTACTCCTATTTGTGCAGCGGAGCTGTAGGTTCGTCTCCGAACGCCGGATGGGGTTTTGTACAGAAGGACATGGTTTTTGTTTTGTCATTTCATGCCAGGGGCGACTGCTTTTTAGAACTGGTTTGGTTGGTCGGATCAGAACTAGATTCTGGGTTACACCGCTTGGTAGCGCTACTCTGCGAAGTTCTCAAAAGTAAATGGTTACCTCTCCAAACTTACTCGCTTATTCACTGCGGGGATCCCCACCCACGTGATCTTCGGCAATCCTTTTTACCACCTGGACGAAGGATTTTAGACTACAGTTGGGAGTTCACGTTGATAGCGAACCAATACCCACAAATACTCGGAGCTACCTTCGATAGTCAGCCCTCCTTCTCGGCGCATAAAACCACGATTACCAACAGAGTACAGAGCCGCAACAAGGTCTTTAAGTCGCTAGCCGGCAGCATTTGGGGGTAAAGACATAGACAAAGAAAGGCAATATACAAGGCAACTGGCCGGCTGGTTCTAAGCAATGCAATGCCATTGCACCACCTACCTGGCGAGGCTCAAATGCACTCTGACAAAGACATGTTCATAAAATAACCTCTGGACCCGAAATCATAGTAGGATAAATGCAGAAGTGCCCAATGAGTGCCCGGCATGCGGAGATTCGCCTCAAGACTCGCCAAACCTCTTCACATGACCCCTAAACCTCACATCACTCAACTATCGCCCCTATTCCTATGGACCAACCCAGTTGGAGGGGCACAATTCCGGGAAGGGCTAGTTAGCCACTACAACAAAAACTACTCATTTTTATACCACTAAATAAAAATCTAGTTTTTCCTTTCCTTAAAAACTCAACCCTAATAGGCTACTTTACCATCACATTTCCTCGTCTCTTTTTGTGTATCTTCGGCCGCCTACTGCTGGATTCTCATGGTGGCCAGGAAGGGAAAGTGAGGAAAACGTACCGGAGGTAGTCAGTTGGCCTTTAAGCACCATAAAATACGGTCGGAATGCGCGAACTGTAAGCTTTCATAGGAAATTTTAGTTCGACACCCGCCTGTTCTGGATCCACGATGTTTGGTAAAAGCACGGTTGCTTCGGGAACGATAAGATTCCCCAAAACGCGCTCAGTCTTAATGCGGGAATGGCTACTAACTTAAATTTAATCAAAGCCCGGCTATTATGGTGCGCTTAATTATCAACTCGCCTGTTGCCCGACACCCAACACTACTAAAAAAAATTTTTATTAAAAACCAAATTATGCACAACAGAAATACACTCGTAATGAGCAAAAAAATGTGCAAAAAGCCAGCTAAAATTTCACACAGAAATGAAAGCCAAAACTTGCAGAAGGAAAGAAGGTATTAATTTCATGGCGCGCCTGTGAAATGTGGCAAAACTTATGCACAAAAAAAGGAAATAAAAACAAAGCAAAGCAAATTCAAAGCTGCAGCTTGAACTTGAAGACTAGCTGACGGACTGGCTGTCTCTATGGATAAGCTCCCCATTCATATTTATGTACGTATATACATCAAAGTATGTGCACATACGTTCATATATACATATGTATGTATTTGTCGTGAGCTGTTGATGTAAGCGCTTTTGTTCTTACAGTTCGACGGCCGTTTAGTTAATGTACTTTCATAGTTTTTACGGAATGCCAGCAAGGGGTAACAACACCGGCAGTAATTGCTTAATTTCTGGTTGTGCGTAAGCAAATGGTAAAAATAAGTTAAGGTTGGGGCGCTGATGGGAGAAGAGGATGGAGAGGCGCGCATGAACTTGATAGAGCATGTTGAGCGCCAAGAGAATTATGAAACCAAATTTTAAAAGTTAGTATTTTCGATGAGAGTAGTTTGAGCATGCGAGAGGGAGGGAGAGCGTGCGCACTTTTTAAAGGCAGAACGTGAAAAGTTGGAGGCTGGTTTAGAGTGCGTATGTAGGAAGCAAAGTGAAAGGGAGACTTTGAAAGCAATGAGCGGGTGTTGAGCTTCGATAAAAGTGTTTCCGAGCAGCAGCAGCAGTGCAATATCTTAATATTGAGCGCCGCTTAAAAGTTGGAAGTCGTAGTTGCAGCTGTTTGCTGAGTATGAATAGAGCAACAATTTGATATTGAGTCTGCTGAAGCGTAGATCGAATTGAGCGCAATGCGGTTGGTGTTAGAGCTTATTCTGAGGAAACTTATGTGTGCTCTATTAACTCCCAAGCGGAAATAAGCCAAGGTAGTTGGACTGAGATCTGAAACTCTTATTCTGATCTCGCTAGTTGTCAGCGGCCGCGCTGCCTCATAATATCGCAAGTTCTCTAAACTTACGCGCCCCATTGCACTCTCCAGCTCCAACGACAGTAGATGCCACTCCAACTTCAGCGCTACTCCATTCAACTTTCGCTGCCAGAAGATCTCTGCGCCACCTACAGCTTTCAAGCGCTGCGCTCCAATTGCTCTTGCTTTCCGTATCGCTCTTGCGCTCTCTCAATTCCAGTTACCGGCACCACACTTCAGTCACTAGGCGCTCGCGCGCGCTCTTTAGAGCTCAAAACCAGCGGCCACAGCAGCGCCAGCTATTGATCTGGTTGGCAGTGGGGGCTACCGCCGCGCTTCTTGCTTAACATTCTGCGCGGCCAGTCAACCAAGTTCAGTTCTTCTTTGTTGCTCGCGTCGTGTGGTTGTGTTTCGCCAGCCAGCAATCGCTCGCTTACCGCCGCTGCGGATTTGCCAAGCGCATTCGTTACACATTCCGCTTGTTGTTATTATTTGAATTACTTTTTTGCGTTCGCGTTTCTTACACAGCTGCTTCTTCAAGCATTTTACACAACATTTTTTTGTTTGGCTTTTGTCTGTCGAGGTGTGTACGTTGGTGAGCTATTTTTTTTCACACCCGCTTGCGGCCAGTGAACCTCCTCAGCGTCAGCGCAACAGTTGTATTGAAAGTTTTCTTGCGTGCAAATTCTACAATTACAAAAAAAAATATATATAATACAGACAAAGCAAAAAATAAATAAGAAAAAATAAAAAGTGTACTATTCAAGACAAACCAAATCGACCAAACAAAAGCGAAACGTCCGCGCCGCGCTGCCATCAAGCGGTGAGGCAAGTAGATTGCTTGCGCGTTGGTGCTGTAAGACACAACAACAACAACAGTAGTACATATAAAAATACAAGCAAAGTGCAGAAAAAATTCACAAAAACCGGCTGTGGAAATTTTACCCTCTTTGTCTCAACGCGCAACAAAACAATAAAAACTATCAGAAAAAGGCCAACTGTAAAAATTTTTAAAGTAAGCAAGAAATTGTAAAAAATATAAATAAAATAAAAATAATTAAGTAAATGTGAAACGCTATACAAAAATGCAAAAAGTAAATTGAGTGTAAGCGCAAAAACGCGGACGGACGCAGCGAAAAAATGTAAAAAACACAAAAAAATTTGCTAATTCAGGAAAACGTTCATAAAAATTTTGTTTGCCTTGTCAAACAAAAAAAAAATAACGTTTTGTTAACGCGTTCATTCACTCGCTTAGCACGCTTAAAAAAGCGCAAGATATTCGCTGCAAAAAAAAAGGTTTGCAAAAAATCCTTGATTTATATTTTTAACGCAATAACGAAATTTATTCGCAACTTTTGCAAACTAACTAAGAATTATGCAAATTTTGCAATAAATTTTGTTTTTGAAAATAATTTATTGCAACTCGCTTTCGATTTCGATTGCGACTTGATTGGGTAGCTTTGCCTTTACGTTAGTCCATGCTGATTGCACCTGCTTATATTTTGTTAGTGCACTTTGTGTCTTTGTGTTTGTTGGAACGAAGTGTTTGTGCGATTAGTGCGATAGGATCTTAGGCGGGTACATTTTTAACATTTTTCGCAATATTCTTTCCTCAAAGTTTGTAAATGAATTTTTTTGCGAATCAAACATTTTGTTATTGAAGATTTAATTCTTAAGTCAAATATACAAAATTTTTTTTTAATAGAAATATAAAACGTTCTTAAGTACAATAAAGCTTTGTAAATGAAACTAAATTTTCGGGGCCTAAAAATTTTATTACACCTACTTTGTATTTTAGGAAAAAAATATTGTTTTAATTTTTTTCCATTTAAAAATATTTTTATTTTTTTTTTTTGGTTTTCTATTTTTTATATTTTTATAATAAAACTTTTTTTACAATTCACATCTACACAACTTTGTTGTTGAAGATTTAATTTTTCAATCAAAATATTTGTATTGTACGTCGAAGATTTCATTTTTCAAAAAAAAAAATTAGTAATAATACAACTTTTTATTAAAAAAAAATGCTATTAAATAATTTCTTTTAGAAATTGCTTTTCAGTATTTTTCTTGTACAAAAGTTTAATTTTGCAATTTAAAAATGGTTTTATTTGTTTCTCTTTTTTATTTATTTTTAATAAAATTAAGTTTTCATAATTTACATGTGCAGCCTAAAAAGTTCTTTTGCTGGTTTTATTTACCCAAACACAACTTTTTTGTTTTCCGCTAGAAATTAAAACTGTTTTTATTACTTTTAAAGCTTAGTTTCCGGCTCACAAGCAAAATCACTAGCAATATTTTTCATTATTTCTGTTGCTTGCAAAAGTACTATGCCGTTACTGCAAATTTTCTTGAAAAAATAAGTATACGAACATTTTTCCTTGAGAGCTGCAACTAATTTAAGAAATCATGATAGAAGAACCCTGTTTTTGTTTTTCTTGGGAACTGAATGCAATGCTTAAAAATTAAAAAAAAATTCGGTTTATTTAATTTTTTTCTCATTATCTTTTGACTGATTTTATTTTCTTATTAAAAAAAAAAATTGGCTTTTATTTCCTTTTAATTTTTTAAATTAAAAATTAAATTATAAACGTTTCTCTACTTGCAGTTTTGACTAGATAGGAATTCCAGCTTGGTCTCTCAACTTAGGGTTATTGCATTATATTTGACTTCGTCAGAGTATTAAAGGACCAAGAAAAATCAAATCAAGGTCTGATTAATATGCTGAGAGCATTACTAGCAGACCTGTTTGATACGACAAGAAGAGTTGCACCCTTAATGACTGATACGATTCTATCATATATTCATCCACGATCAAAGTAATGAAGAAAGAACAGAATCCTCTTATAGCCCTAATATTCAGAACAGAAAGATATTTTGCTTTTCTGACCAATGCCATCGAGATATATCCATATGCAGTATTTCCATTATCCGACTCGATTACTAAGTCGGCGCACCAAGTAACCTCACTAGACTCTTGGGCCTCTTCGATCTCTCTAACCAAGGGTTACAAGGTTGAAATCAAGTTTGGTTTTTGCTCTCATTTCTCCACTCAAAAATAAAACTGGTTTCATAGTTTCCTTAAAAATCTATGCCTCTTTCAGGTCAACATTTTATTCCAAAGAGCATCTAAAACTCGAATAAAAAATGCATTTTCTCTACAAGTAAGAATTTGCAATTAATTTCTCAACTAAATTTTTTATCAAATATTTTAAGTTAAAGTGGTACTCCTTTATCCGTACAAAAATCTAATTAACAACTCTTGTTTTGCTTTGTTTCAACATTCAGCCACCCTTAAAGCTTAAAGGTCGCCTGCTCCTCAGTTCTTGGCAGTTAATTCCAGCACCAATTCCATTTACCATTTTACAACCGTCTGTATAGATATTGTGCGCATGAGACTGGGTTTCATTCCCTTACGATGTTGCTTAGCCCGCTAAAATTAATCATTTGTCTATTATTTTCAAGGCATTAAGTACTTTCCGGTTCCTACTCCGGCTATGCCGTCAGCGTATGTATCTATTTAGGTGCTTTCTTTCTCAGTCTGGACCAATAAATGCAAAGAATTAGTAAAAACGAAATCCAGCTCAATGCAATTGAAAGCGTCTAAATTTTGTTAAAGGACCCTTCCTTTTGTTTTTAATTCGTATTTTAAATTTTTTGCTTTAAAGCCAGAATTATTTTCGTTATGCCAGCTTAAATCACTAAAGCCTGGGCGCGCGTGCGCAGTGAAGTGTGACATTAATTGCCTTATATACGAACCAAAACAACCAACTAAAAAAATATATAATAAATAACGAAAACTTTGCAAAATTAATTAACTTAAACAAGACTTTAGCAAACTAAAACAACCAAAAAAATATTTGCTAAAATAAAAACGACCGAGAAGAGCAAAACGAGCAACATTTGCATTATTGTTATTTATGGTTTTGATAATTATGTTTCTAATTTTGCCTACGCTTCTGCATTTATTTAATAGAAGAAGAAACGTGTAAACCAGATAAAACGTAAAGCAACAGTGAAAATTTGCAATTTTTGATAGGTAAATATGTAAAAAGTGAAACTTTTACTTTCAACAAAACTAATATTTTAATAAGCAGTAAATAACATTGTGGCGCTCTTGCGGCATTTTCACCTCATACACAAATGCACGTACGACCATATAAATCATTTCTGTCTCCCACTAGCTGAGTGGGGAAATTAATTTTTGCTTGTTTGTTGATTTTATCTTTGTGTTTGTGCATGCGGGAGTTTTTTAATGCACGCGCCGCTTGCTCTTTTTTCTTTTGTCTGTCTGTTGCGTTGTCTGTTTTAAATACTAATATTTATTAGTAATATTTATATACAAGCGGCTTAATATAGCGAAACGTGGAAATCAATAAAAATTATGTATTTAAGCAAAAAGGAAAACATCATTAAACGATAGAGGCGCGTGTTGTTACTACATATTTACTGTATCTCATACGTCTGAAGCAAGTGCAACAAGCAATAAGTCAAACGAATGATGGTGGGTGGATGTACATTAGAGTAGCTATTGAAAATTGTATTCTAAACAGAAACACAAATTTCTAGAAAATCTGATATCTGAATGTACAAAAAAAAAATTGAACGCGATTACATTATTAGATATAAGTACATACATATGTATAAGTAAAAAAAAATTATAGCACATACAATTGCCATAATCTTACGCTCTTTATTTTCACATTTTTCATTGCAAATTTAAATTAGCTTCGTCAAGCAAAATTTAAATGCAAACTTTTATTTTTGATTAATTTTAATTTTTTAACTTGCATTAAAAATTTATTTTAAAATATTTCTGTAAGTAATTAATCAATTTTATTTTTAGAAATATAAATATTGTTTTGATTTTTTTAACTTTTTTCAGGTAAACTAAAAATTCTAATTAAAAAACTGTCTAAAAGTTGTTAACTAATTGCATTTTAATTGAAAAGATTTTAAAAAATAAAATTATAACATTTATTCAAAATAGTTTTTATACGCAAAAATTTAAAATATACAAGTTATATTTTTTTTTTTTTATACAAAATATATAGTTTTTTACAAAAATATTTTAGGTAAAGTAATTTTTTATAAAACATGTAATTTAAATAATTTTACGCTCTTCATCTTTTATCTTTTTTTGCAAATTTAAATTACCTTTTTTTTTTTAAATTACAAAGAAAAGTTGTTTAGGTTTTTCTCAGGTAAACTAAAAAATTTATTAAAAAATATTTCTATAAGTTTTTAATCAATTTTATTTTATTTGAAAAATAAAATTAAAATGTTATTTCAAACCATTTTATTAATTAATTTTTATATACACAAATTTAAAATATACAAATTATTTGGTATTTATAAAAAAATTTATTTTATTCAAAAATTTAAGTATGTAGTTAAAAACGTGAAATGTTTTAACAAGTTTTCCTGCTTCCCAAATTTTAAGAGTCCCAGTATATCACGATCGAGGTGGTTTTCTTTCAGCTTCTGTAATTCACTTCCGAGGACAATGTGAGAATCCGTCCACTGAACGAAGCATGTCTAAATTCTTATTGATCTCTTGTTCTTATTGATTCTCTGTTTCGCTTTACCCGGTTTGACACAGATGTCTCCCAAATTCGCCTCCTTAACTTAAATCGCAGTGTCATAAAAACATATAAAAACCTTTACGACCTTTATTAAATAGTTGATAAAGTGGCTCAATTATTCATTGGCATACGAAATTTCAACTTTCAAATTCTCCCAATCATATTACCATACATATTAACAGAAAATTCCCAGACATACATTGGCATGCTTGTCACATAAGTATGTACATTTATACGTACGATTAAGTGGCGTATTTGAGCGCAAACACATTAGCCGCATTTCTTCAAAGTTTCGATCTTGAGGCATTTCACCAACACCACCACCACCACCACCAACACACCACCTCTATCATTCAATAGGTAATTTGACCATAAGCAATTTTGTTAACGTGTTAACAACCTCGTTATGTGGCCTCTTTGCCTTGCACACCCCCTTGGCGCAACGGCTAAAACACACTGTGAAATGATGGCGCGACAGCGTGGCTTGAATTTTGCACACTTCATTCAAAAAGTAATTTTTTTCCTGATTTTTTATTTTTATTTTTTTTCTTAAGTGACTTTATATCAATTTACATGCACTTACATAAAATAAATCAGCTTGTTATTTTTTTAAGTCTTCATTTATGTAGCTACTCGCCACTTGCATGCGCATTCGTGTAGAATGCTTGCGTTGCATTTTAAATTGTCACAACGCCAGCAGTGACCATCACTTCAATACTCATACACCTACATACATGTGTAGATTTATATGTACATCTGTATGTATAGATATACACAACACTTGCCCAGTGGTCACCAGCTACTCGTACAGAACTATATAAATCCATACATACATAAGTACATAGTTATATTGCACAATGCCAACCCTTTTTTCGCCTCGGCTTCCACCTGTGCTCTAAGTTCTTGCATACCTGTTGCGCTGCTTTTGCTCTTATTTATGTGTCTTCACTTTTTTCCTTTGCTCTCCTTATTCGTGGTTTTGTAATTCGATTTGGGCGTGTACTCAAAACGTAAAATTGAATTCAATAAAAGAAATGGCAACAAAAGTAGGGAATTGTTGAATTTGCAGAAATTTCCATTGTCACAAATGCAATAACAGCAGTCGTTAACATACATACATACAAATGTACGTAATTGCCTATACATGTGCGCTACGCAAATTAAATGTACAGTGGCCAAATAATTTTTCGAACACTGATTGTTTTACAATATTCGCAATGTTTTTCATAATAATTTTTTCCTTTGTTTTTCAGGAAAATATAGTTCATATTCTAACAAAAACCACACAAATTAAATTTTCAAATTTTTTACAAAGTTTTAAAAAATTATGCAAACAAACTTTCATTGAAATTTAACAATTTTGGTTCAGAATTTTTAGAAAAAAATGAACATGCAGTTTTGTACCTCATTCAATTTTAGTATAATAAAGTGCACGCGTTTCAAGTCGCTTTAAGTTGCCGTTAGATTTTTTTCCTAGGAATTTGCGCATTTTCTTCCATACCAAAATATAGTTTTGTATGGAAGAAAACGCTCAGCACCATTGAAAAAAAAAATCCCACAAATCAACGGTAATCTTTAGCGATTTAAAACTTGAAATTTTTCTAAAAATTCTGAATAAAGATTTTGGAATTTTGATGAAAATTTTTTGTAATTTTTTTAAAAAGTTTGAAAATCTCATTTATATGGTTTTTTGTAGAATAAATATGAACTATATTTTCGTGAAAACCTAATTTAATGTTGATACATTTATGAATATTAATCGATTTTTATGTGGGTAAATTAATCGATATTTTTTTCGATGTCATTATCGTTATATGTTTGTATTTGTCTGTACCATTATTATTGTTAACATATTATATTTATCGGTTTATTTATCAATTTAACAATCGGCGTCTTCATAAAAGTCGTATGACTTTCGCTATCTAAATATTTATAAATTTTTTGATATTGTTATTGATTTTCTTGTTGGTATTATATCGATAAATATCCTTATATCCACCTGTAGTACTTTTGAGGATCAAGTTCTTTGGTATCGATACTTTTAAGTATCGGGTATTTTTGAGAGCACTGAGTACTTTCCTTAAATATACAATGTCGGTAAAATTTCAATGCTTAGTGTGGAAATCTCAAAAACTGCCAGCACTCTATTCAAATTAATATCTTAATCTCAAATTACACCAAACGAACGAACTAACTTTATTCGGTTCAAGTATTGTACTTGAAAACTATCGAAACTTCTATTGAGTACACCATTTCTGAATACCGGTTAATGTAAATAAAACTGAGTATTTTTAAGAATCTATTCGACACTGAGTGAGTACTGGGAATCGATCCTGAGTACATGTATTAAAGTGATGATTGCAAGAGAGTATTTTTGAGTACTGAGTACTTTCGAGTTCTTTTTTTAGTACTGAGTACTTTTAGTTGCTCAGTTTCGATACTTTTAAAGATCGGGTTTTAATACGATAAACACCCCGACCTCGAGCCGGCATTAAAACAGAATTGTTTGTTTAAAATCAACAAATCGCAGAAAAAAACATATAGAAATTCAAGTTCGAAAAGTTTTGGTTGAACCCATTACCACGAATGAGGGTTAAGAAAATACATCGGCCTGCGATCTTATCGTTATTTCTTTCCAACATCCCATGCAATTCAACGTTCAGCAGCATTCCATTTTTTTCTTAAGTTTACCTCAAAGGCTAACGGCATTCTTCCGCCTTGCAGCTGTTACCACTACACTGTCCAAGGAAAAGCGCTCGCTTATGAGTGTGTTTTTATGCGATTGCCTATATACGTAATTGCTAAATGTTAGCCACTCATCAGCACTGAATCCTTCCGTTGGCTCATTGACATTCCGCAAATTTTATGAGATCGTTAAAATTTTTTTTTTTATTTTACTGTTGTTAGTGCCTTTTTCTCTTGGCTGGAATCCTACTGACTCTGCCATTTAATTAAATCATAAGCAAAAAAGAACAATGAGAGATAAAAAATTAAAAAATTAACTTTTTCAAAAAATACTAATTTTATTGCTACAGAACTAACTAATTATGCATGTGGAAGTATGTAATGTGTCTTTGTCAGTACTATGTGCATATGTACATATGTATGTATAGAAAGTTAGCATTTGCTTTGAGAATGAAGTGTGTTAACAGTTACACGTGAGATTACGAAATACTCATCGTAAACTGACTTTGATGATGCTCGTAATTGCATGTTTATAGGCATGGTATATACTCGTACATACATACATACGTACTCATTGTGCAAAATCTTTATGAGCATTTTTTCTTTATTTTTGTTTGTTCTGTTGTCATTTATTTTGCATTTATTGGGACTGTTGTTTTTATGGATGTCTCCGATTAGACGAAATAGCTTTTATAGATCTGTCATTGAACTCTTTTGTAGTCTGCTAGTCGGCTTTAACGTTTTTGATTTCCGCAAATTGTACCTACAATGTATTGTTTTACATGGAAATCGAGAAAAGTTTAATTTGAAAAATTTCTGGCGAAACATTTTCGCAAAGGATTATTATTTTAGGTACTGTCTGTGAAATATTTTCGCTAACCACTTTTGATTTGTGATTTTCTATTCAAACAACCAGCTCACGCATGTGTTTGTGCTAGGCATCACAATTTTCTCCATACCCTTTTATTTCAGTTTGATGATCTTAACAAAGGTCAGTAAAAGCCGAAGCAATCATTTTTGAATAAAACATGTTTAGAATAAAAAGTATCTAGCAGATGATCAAGCAAAATGTTAATTCGGACTAGTGGTTTGTTTATTATCGGGAAAGGACTATTATTTCGGAAAAATATTCGCAACAACCCTGATCGGCAAAACTGATTAAATTTTTCGATGAACGATCTTCTTACCTTTAGGGGAAAAAAATCTAAAAATAACGACTAGATTTTACCGGAAAAATTAAAATCAAAGTTTAACAATTATTCTTCATCGAAAATATAAAAATCAAAATTAATGATTTTGAAATGATGTTAAAATAAAAAGTTTCATATTTAACTAATATTTTCGGTCCCTGCATATCAATTATACACATACATAGATATGATTCGATAAATAAACTATTAAGTCTATTTGGTAAATATATCGATAAAGAAGTCGACAACCGGATTTGATTTATACATATATCGAAACATATTGAGGCGTATTTTTATTTTCGTACGAATCGAAAATTTTAAAATTTAGCATAAAAAATATTTACAATAGAGAGAAGCTTATCAAAAAATCTATCGATATAAACAGTGAAGACTCTCATCATCAACTGATTATATTTACTATTTTATTTAAGTATTTTTTTAAATAGCTTTTCCTAAGTTAATTTCATAATTTTTTTTATCTTTTTTAATTTTTCATATTATTTTGTTTTGTTTTATTTTTATTCTTTGATTTTATTGTACTATATTTGGTTTTTTATTATGTTATTTTTATTACAGGTATATTTTTTTTGTTTGTTTGTATAATTTTCTTATTCGATTTATAGTTGGTTTCACCAGCATTTTTAATGGAAATTGATTTTTTTTCCGTCAATTTACATATAAAATTCAAAAAATTAAAATCATTTTTCACTTAAATTGTTTTCGTGAAAATGACTGTTAATATTTTATATTTTAACTTTTTTAGTTTTTTACTTTATTAATTTTCTGCCTCGTTTTACTTAATTGTTTACTTTATTTTTTTAATTTGATTTAACTTTTTTATTTTAATATTTTTTTATATATGTAGGTACGATAACTCGAGTAAAACTTTAGCTATCTTAATGTACCATATACTTATTTTGTACGCAGGAAAATAAATAACATTATGGAATTTTAGAAAATGGGCGTGCATAACTACATACATATATATAAGTTTATCTAATTAAGTCTAACTGAACATACTATTGAAATCGTTGGAAATAGGGGTAAGACCACTCTGCTTACCATGTAACGGTCGTTTTCAGAAAGGTGAGAAACTATATTTAACACGTGTGCCGGATATATAATGTTCGGCTTCGCAGGAACTTGACTTTTTTACTTCTTTATAAAAATTTTAGACTCTATTCATTTTTTTCGTTCTATTTCTTTCCATGCCATTTCCTTTCGTTTCGTTTCATATCGTTTCTTTTCACTTCATTTCCATTCCATTCCATTTCACTCTGATACAATCTCTTTTCCCACAGTCAATCTCTATTTACACCATTTTCCATCATGATTTCAGTTTTAGCTCTACAATTCGCACTGCAACCAGCCCGTTCGCTCCGCCAGCACAACAGCTTCGACACCAACCACAACAACAAACCAAATTGAACGCCTCCTCAAAACACCATACAATTCACACTACTCACTTCGTATTCCCGACCCTCTGCGGCTGATGATTTCTACTCGCATTTGATTTGCTTATTTTACATTTATTTATTGCTTATCTACTATGTATGTATGTATGCTTACAACACCATGCCACGGCGCAGCCATTGTCGTCGTACCCCTTCTTGGCCACAAGTAGTAACAAGTGCAACAGTCAGGTGGTGACGTCGACGCGCCGCAAAAATTTCGTGCAACCTTTTGACTTCACTTCCACTCACACCCCAGCTGATGGGTACTCGCATGTAGTAGTTGTTGCTGTGCGACTATGAACAATTGTATGGGGAACAAATTAAAATTTTTATTTACATACATTTACTGATACAACTTAAAGTGCATTAAAGAATTGCATAGCTAGACATATTTGTATGCATATGTATATATCTACACTAGGTTGGTCCTTAAATATAGGAAGCAAATTTTTACATTACATTTCCTAAGCCTAAGCCCCTACGTTGATGCTACTATAGTCAAAGGTATCACATATAAATTTTGGCCCGATTGGAGTCGGTTAAGGCGTGTCGCACAGGGGGCAAAGTTCAGATTCCTCTATGGAGACTCAAAAAAAAAAGTAAATGCGCCTGTGCCACACTGTAGAAGTGAAACTTACGTTTCTTATCTATCTATACATACACACATCTGCTTTTGCTTAAGGTTATATTTTTTCGCTATTTTTCTATCAATCCCTACCTCTACCACTGTTCGTTTTAATAACATTCATGTTATTCTGTTTTTCCATTATCTTCATTCTTATCATTATACTCTATCGATAACAAAATCGATTATAACGTCCATCAAAATACCGATACCAAAATCGAAAAAATTTCAATAGCAACATCGATAATACCATTGGTAGCTAAATCGATTAGAAAATCGATAAAAATATCGATAACAAAATCGATAAGTATCGATAACAAAATCGACAAATATCGATAACAAAATCGATTTATATGGATAACAAAATCGATAAATATCGATAACAAATTCAATAAATATCGATAACCAAATCGATAAATATCGATAACAAAATCGATAAATATCGACAAAAAAATCGATAAATATCGATAACAAATTCGATAAATATCGACAAAAAAATCGATAAATATCGATAACAAAACCGACAAAATACTCGATTATTTCATCGGTAGATCTCGAGAATCCCGAAAATCTCTAAAATCCAAAAATAGTTCCCAGATTGAGTCTCTGTTTCTCTCTCTATATCCTTTCCTCTGTAATTACCTCTATTTTAATCTTTCTTCCCCTATCTTCATCTTTGCTTTTATCGGTATCCTCATCCTCCTCTTTGTCTTTACTTTTATGTTCATCATTTTTTTCAGCTGTTTAGATTTACTTTGGTCTTCATTTTTGCCTTTATCTTTACGCATATTTGTTTTTGTTGTTATTTTTACCTTTGCCTTTATCCTTTTCTTCATTTATGTACGTAGTCACCTTTACTTTCATTCTTGTATTGGTCTTTTTCGAAGTGTTATTCTTTAACCTTTTATTAGCAAATTTTTGTTAAAATTATAGATACCATATGCATACATATAAGAAGCACTTGTTTCAGCCCCAACCATTTCCGTTGCATCATTTCTGTTGCATCATTTCCGTTGCATATACACAAGAAGTACCTGTTTCAGCCCCAATCATTTCCGTTGCACCATTTCCGTTGCATCCCTTCCGTTGCATCATTTCCGTCCCAACCAGATCTGTGTGCAATTTCCGCTGAATTTGCCAATTTACTCCCAACCAACCAACCGCCGCTAAAGAAGTTTCACTTCAATTAACATTATTTTTTGCTTCATCTAATATCCAAAACCGATCCTACTATAGTCGAAGATATCACATATAAATTTTAGCCCGATTGGAGTCGGTTAAGGCGTAGCGCACAGGGGGCAAAATTCAGATTACCCTATGAAGACGTCTTAGCCGATTCCAATCGGGACCAACATTTTTTTGTGATATATTCGACTTTAGTAGTATCGATTTTGAATATTAAATGAAAAAATATTTTTTTTAGTTTTTTGAGTCTCCATGGAGCATCTGGTCGTGGACTCTATTGCGACACGCCTTAACCGACTCCAATTGGGACTAAAATTAGTATGTGATATCTCCGATTGAAGGGGTGAGACTGAAAAAAATCGCTCATTTGATTTTAAGGACCACCCTAGTCTGCATACATACAAACATTCATTTCTACATGACTCGTTTAAAGCCTCCACATCCAGTTCAGTCTTAAGTAATTTTATTGTTTTAGTACAATTTTTATTGCCACAACATACACCAACTTTTATAAATACATATGTATTTTAAGTATACATATCTTAATATACGAGCAGTTATGTGTATTTGTGCCATAGTCGTGTTGCAAATTCGTTATGCATTCATTCAGCTGTTCAAGTATTGCTTGACTCACAATCAGCCCCGCTGGAGTCACTGTTGCATGACACTGCCAAAGAAGGCTGGCAGCTGTCGTCCGAAATTACAAGAAATGGCTGGAGGAATGAAAAAACCTGGGGTGTAGAAATTACCATGGTTTTTTGTTTTTTTACAAGTACTATTTTCTTGAAAAGTGCAAATAGTATGCTCAATATTTTTTCTGCATAACTTCCTCCGAGCAACAATTAAATAATGAGAAACGCATTAACTGTATTTTATGTCTCGTTTCTGAGAATTCAAAGGTAGGTCGCAAGAATGCAAATATAAAGAATGCAAATGCGCATGAAAAATATTTCGAGATATGTAATCAGCGGAAAAGAATGCATTTTTCAGATGCGAATTTGAAATGCCTTAGGCTAAGAGAAATTCTTTGTCAAGTGCAGCATGTAAACGAAGAAACGGAAAATTTCAATGACATGCTTCCCTTGGTAAAACGCTCTCGTTATTAACTACATGCGTCTTGCAGGTTTAGTTTGCATAATCTATGAATCCGCTGTACTTACAAACGAGCACGACCATCTACGCCAGGTCGATACCAGTGATCCCGGTATTTGATATCTCTACTTAGGCATTCGGTAAATGGTAAATCATCGTAAACGGAAGAAGTGAAGTCCTTCAGCCGAGGCATTTAACAAATCCGACAAAGCGCCCCGACAGCATGGAAATGACATTTTTTTCAGACTGGGTAGTTGTGAAACTGCTTCTCAGACAAATAAAGTCGTGCACTCTGAACTCTGATAGGACTATATGGGAACGGCGTATTAGCACCACAGATACGTATTGTCGATGACTCACTGTTAAGATCTTGCTTGGATGATGAGCATACTGCTGAGCTATTTATCCACAGCTGTCCAGTCTCGAAAAGCTACTAGGTTTAACCAGTTTTCCCCCTAAGTTCTTAATAATTCTTCTCGGCTTCAAGTGAATGCAAAATAATTTTCTAAACACTCAGGCACAGTTTGAAAAACAATGTTGCGTTAGCTCGTCTACCGCAATTCTATTCGATTTATTCGATGCTTACTAAGAGTTGGGTAATGTTTCGGCTGTAAAGAAGCTGTAAACTTTACAGAAAAAAATTTTATTGCCGCTTACTGTAGAAAAACAGCGATTCCACAACTATCTGGATCCCGACAATGAACTACAACTTTGTTGCGGCCAACCTCATGACATTTGTAAGAACTAATCGTGAGCTTATATTGGTTTCATTATAGTTTTACTTTTTTTTTGTAATTAATATTTATTTCTATTATTTATTTGTCCACCACTTATCAATTGAACACTATTCCATCATTTACTATTTTAGGCTCTTAATGAACTTTGGAAAATACCTCATAACTATGCTGATCTCACCCACCACTGGTAATTGCAAATTCAATGGCGGTGTGTTTTTTTTGTTTCTGTTTTATTGTTCGCTGATAAGCTTACACAATTCCTATTCCATAACAAATGACTATAGGTACGAAGCACTCGCAGTATACCTGCTCCAAGGCACACTTCCAAAAGCTTTTGTCAACTCGTAGTTCTATTGTAAATAAAAAAGGCAATGAGTTAATAACTCTTCACTTTGATTATTTTGACAATGTCTACACTTGAGTAGAGACAGCTTGAGCAAAGTAGAACTGATAGCAACAACACTTTAGCGCGCTAAGCAGTCAAGGTCGGCTTTGTCCTTGAGAAAAATGCAAACTCGCACACTGTAGAGTGCGAATATGATGTCGTTTTTTTTAATAAATTTGATATTTTCGATTTAATGTTTGTTTTATTTTTACCTGAAACGCTACACTTTATTCAAAAGCATTAGTTTGTCTCGTGTTAATGCGCGTCATTGGCGTAATTTTGCATGCACACTAAGAAGCTTTAACCTTTTTATCATGTAGTTAAACATACATACACTTCACACACACACACAGCTCTTCTTATTTTCTATTTATGCGAAATTACTAACGTCAATCAACTTTATCTCGTTTGACGATTTCGAGTGGCATAAAGCAGCGTAGGTGGGTGGGCGGTTAGCGGCGTGCGAAGAGTTCCTCATACATATTGAACAGTTTATATGGCTACACAATTTATTGACAAATAATTGATACTGAATATTAATAATATCTATTTTTGTGCGCTAATATAAATGCCTTCAATATTTATAAAAAGATACCAGTAGTGTTGTTATCAATCAATGGTGGCCATAAATTAGAATTTTATGAAAATTCGAACTTAATCAAAGACTGTGCTGTTCAAAAAGAGTGCGTTGTTAAACTTCAGCTGTTAATTTTCGCTAGACTTAGATTACTGATAGCACTGCAATATAATGTCCCTTCTAGGTCGCTAGTAACTGGGTGGTTCACATATGTATTAGTCACCCCAGGAAGCAAGGGCACGGCTGACAAACAACAATCCACGTTTATTTGAAATGGTCCATGCGGTGGTTGTCGACTATAGAGCTTTTTCTATTATTCCTATAAAGAAATATGGCAACAAAAATAGAAGCAATTTTTGGTGCGTCAAATGCTTGAGCTGGTTTTGATATATTTTTTGTGCTGATTACGAATTCCTAGATAGAAAATTACCACCAGCTTCAGACTTTGAGAACAACGTGGTCAAAGCGTTAAAAAAACTCATTTTGGCAATGTTTGGGAAGCTGTAATGAAGAACCAAATACGATAACATTAAATTAATGCTTGAATTTTCGACTATAATCCATGAATTTAGTTCGACATGATTTCCCAGAATGCTGGTATCAAGAAAAAGCTTCTTGCGGCAAACCCCTGCATGATCTCATTTTTTATTAAAAACGTTTGTATTTGCATTAAAAAAAAAACCTTTTACTTGCCTTACGCTTACCCTGCGTGCAGAGCATTTTGAGCTCCCTTTATTTTTTATAGGTACAAACTTAGACTAAATTCTTATCTCTTTATGGTTTGGAAAGAATTAAGGAAATGTCCGATTAATTTAAGCTTTTAGCAACCGGTGCGAAACTTTCACGGCTTTCAGCATGCCTAATTTTATAATATATGATATTTTTGGTGGTAAAAGTTTGTCTTGTGCTTTAGGTAAAACTTTCAGAGCTTTAATAATTTATCTAACTAGCTGGGAAGGTTGGTATTATTGCACACCTTCGTTTGTCGATATTCCTAAGTAGCATTTCTAAACGCATGAAAAGCTCATTAAAAACCGTTTCCTCTCAAGCTTTCTAAATTTTCAACAAAATGTTTTAAACTCACTTTCACTAACACCGATATGCTTATATCCCGGACCTGTTTTCTCAATTTATGCTTTTCGACCTTTTTCAAGTTTTTCATAGGCTTTTTTAGAAGAACATTGTAAACTCGGAACCTTCCAATATCATCCTTAGGCACCAGCCTTAAAGCTTTTCTTGCATTTAAGTAACGAATTCCTACCGCTAGCGAGGTAATAGTTAATAAAACAAAATAAGCTTCGGAAGCTTTTTACTTTCTGTGTTTTTGTGCTACGTCATAGGCAGACATGAAAAGCCATCTTAAACGTCTAACCTTTCTGCAGATTTCTATAGGTTTTATACAGCTTTCTTAAATCGTTACGTACTTAAACCTTTCTAAAGCTTTTAAAGTCTTTCTGTAGATTTTATATACACGCGCGTAGCGTAAAAGAAGTTCTCTCTGATCGCAGCCTGTTTTAAGATTCCTATAAATTTTATAGAAAGACTTAATAAAATCAGTTACATTAAACCGGTCATGGGCACTGCCTTGCCCGCGGGCAAAGCTCTTTTATGCTTTATATCAGTGATGCGCAGAGAGAGCTTTTGCTCAATACGCGCCTATATAAAATATATGAAAAGTTTAAATTGTACAGAGAGCTTTTGAAAGCTTTGGCTCGCATGCCTATGAAGTGGCCAACTGTGCAATAAATACTAAAATATATACATAGAACGGGAAAACGCTTTTGTAAACGCTTTTTAATGCTTTCTACAGATTTTATATAAGTCATGGCCAAAGAATACCCCACGGAAAAGCTTTTTGTAGGTGCTATATGGGCGGGCACAAAGCAAAAACAATTTCTCATCGTCGATATTTTATATGAACTCACAATGAGCAAAAGCTCTATTATAACTTCACTGTTTTAGATAGACTTATAATAAAAGCTCTATCTGGCGATCACGATTTTCTATAGAGCTTTTCGGAGCACTTTTACCCTGTGACTGTCTGCATATATTAAATGTGTATGTACTTACCAAGCAGAAAAAAGCTCGTACGCAAGATTTTGCTCGTTATGACGCATATAATACAAAAGCTCTTTTCTAAAAGCTTTTAAAAAACTATTATTATCTTGTTGCAGTAGTATTGCTCCATATGGGGTTTAACAAGAGCTGTTCAGAAGCCCTATGTGGATCAGAGAGCTTTATTACTATGTCTTTAGATTTGCGCAGAAAATTACGGTTTTATCTAGTTCGCAATTTAACCAACTGGAAAGACTGCACCCCATGAAGAAAATGACAACTAGTATTCCTCACTTATAACTTTCTGTAGACCTTTCACCTATCTACTGTTTTTACACTACATCAAAAAATTGTACGGTACCTCAAAAATTTGTGACACATAATTACCGCAATTAGACCATGAACTATGAGGCACTTCCTCAAAGTCAGCCAACAAAAACGGGAGCATAAAATTAAAAGTCACAGCATTACAGTTATTTAGACGCTTAAGCGATGACAATTATTTAAATAGCAAATTTTATAAAGTTTCCAAGCACAAGAGGAAATTTAGCTCAATTCCAAGTGTTGCCCACTTAATGAGGGGGAGGGCAAAGTAATGGCGCTAGCGCTCAACTCAAACAGTACGAAGAAGTGAAGTGTGGAAATTTTGGGAAAGTGTGACAGCTGAGGTTACAGTGCTGCTGAAAATGGGACACTGGGTTACCGATTAGTATTTTTGAACTTCATAGGTGGATATGTGAATGTACGTGTTTATGTGAAGGTACATTTGTGGGAGTATGCATGCGTATATTGACGAAGAGAACAGCAATTTTTATTGCCTTTATAAGCGCTTAGTATTTTTGCGGTTTTTCAACACAACAAATGAAATAAAGTTGAAAGGAAAATACATACTCGCATTTGTAAAAATTCTTGATAGTCAGGCAAGAAAAATTAATGCCTTTTTTGCCTCGATGAGCTTCAAGAAGAGAATAAAAAATTGTTTTTTTTTTAATTTGCTTTGAATTTTAAATTTTCCTATAACTGACTGCATTTTGTTTACGCCAACTGAATGCCGGTAAACCATTCCAACACGCAGTCATCCAATCAGCCAACCAGCGAGGCAGTCAAGCAGCGCTTCTCGCCTTTGTGCTATTTGGTTAAGAATTAAGCTTTTGCCAGTAACTGGAGGCATCAGCTAAAGAGCAGGCAACTATCGTAAGTGAGTAGTGTTGGTTCTCGTAGCTAGCAGTTGGCAGTTGGCTCTGTGGTCAACGGTGGCCATCACCTTTGCACTGCCATTGCATGGCCACTGACCGTTCCCTAGCAGTGCCAAGTGGCGCAGCAGTAGCAGCAACAGCTATCATTGGAATCAGCCAAGCGTGTGGTTTGTTGGCGCGACCGCAAAAGAGAACCCTAAAGTACAATAAAAATCGTATATAAATAAAAATTGTAAAGAAACAAAAAACCAAGAAACGCGAAAAAAAGGACAAAAAAAAATTGTTTCGCATGCGGCAGAATAAGTCAAGCCGCGCAATTTTATTGAAGACTACATACATAAAAAAAAAAATATCTAGAAATTTATAAAAATTTTGAATAGTAATGTGTGTCGCATTTCAAAAGTCGCCATTCGATACCAAACAGCACCACCCTTTAGCTTTCATCCTGCGGCCAGCACTCGATCAGTCGAGTCGTCAATCAGTTCCTGTGAATGGCTGACGACAGAAGGCACTTGTTGCACTTCAAAGCCGTCACTGGCTTGGGTATTTTTGTTAAATGTGCCTTCTTTTCATTGGCATCAACAGTAACAACAATAGCATATATGTACATACACATACGTAGTTAGAAACAAACAAAACTCCATAACAACAGCGAAATTCTCATGGTAACCCTCCCAACAATGCAGGAAGCGAATAAGTAAAAAAATTGCCGTTGAAGAGCTTCTTCGTTGCGGCAAAGCGTAGAAAATTTCAAAAATGTTGTAAACGCTTTTGAGAAAACATTGACAACACTGACACAACATTCACACAAAACATCGACAAGTTGCTGTCAAAACGTTGGCAGCAGTGGCGGTAAAGCAGCGCGTGAAAGAAGCAACAATTAAAATAGCAGCCGAAGAAGCGCGAGAGCAACGCTGAAGATCAAACGTATAAATGCCGACTGGATGCTTGAGTGTTTGTTGTTGTTGTTGTTAATATTAATGCTGTTACTAGCTTATTTTCCATTGCTTATAGTTGCTTTTGTTTTAACGTTAACTCCTATGTCAACGCTTAAAAGATTCTCCGTGGTATCCGGATGGGTTGAGGGCTTTGTAGCGAAGTCAGTTGTGCTTTGCCTCTAACTGGACTGGAGTGAAGTGAATGAGGAAATAGTGTGTGTTCGGTTTTTCTTTTTTGATCATTTGACTTTGGCGCACATAATTTCATTTGTGGAAAAAATAATCAAAAAACCAAAAATGTTGACAAGTTTTAGATATTATTCTTCCTTTGTTTATTTAAAGCTTAATAATTTTTTATAAAAATCTAACTCATTACATAAAAACGAGCATATATGTACATATAACAAAATTTCAAACTTTGTATCAAATTTCGTAACTTTTTAGTCTGAGTTTCTAAAGAAAGTTAATAAATTATATAACAAATTTTTAAAATTTAAAAGTTTTTTTTTTGAATTCTACACAAAGTTTTAAATATTTATTTATATGCTTTTTGTATGTAATGAGTTAGACTTTTATAAAAAAATATCAAATATTAAGTAATAAAACGGAAAGCATCCAAAGCTTGTCAAAATTTTTGGTTTTCTATTATTTTTTCCACATCTGTATGTATGTAGATAAGTGCTTTCAAGTTTAAATGTACAGTGAAATGCTTTGTTATATGTGTTGGTGTTGGTTTCGTTATATATTAAATATAAAAATCTCTATAAAACGAAAAATTCAAAATTTTTGAGTAAATATCTGTTTTCGTTACTAAGAGGCCTTTGAGTCGAGATTTCTTTATATAGAGGCTTGCCCCAACACGACTCTAAATGACCAGATATTCAGACTTTGCTATGTAGAAGGTTTTGAGTCGACACTTCGGTCTATAGACGCTTTTGCTAGCGTAACTTTAGACGTCAATATAAATTTCTTTTCCTTCTTTGAAAATTTCGGTTTGTCAAGGTTCGCTATATCGAGGTTTCTGTACATACTTACCAAGTTAGTAAAAAAAAAAATTTTATTTTATATAAAAAAAATTAGTTGAAGTTTTTAATCTAAATTTTGAAGCGAAATTCTAACAAAAACCTTTTGTTTTATTAATGGAATAGGTATTTTAGAATTTTTAAATTTAACCCTTTACATGCCGCCTTCATCTATGCAGAAAAACTAATCGGCAATTTGAAATTTTGTAGTTCGAGAAAACACCTTTCTTACAGCGGAAATGTATCATGTCTTAAATCTCCAATAAATTTCGTATTTGAAAAAATTTCATTAAAAATATTTTCGGTTAAAATTATTTACAATAAAATTTTTTATTTTTTATTATTTTCTTCTTTTAATATAGGTAGTTCTAATTTCATATTAAAAGTAAATAAACATTTGCAATCGCGAAAATTTAATTTCCCGATAAACTTCACATCGGAAAATTAAGATTTCAAAAATAGTTCAACGAATTTTCCCAGTTTCGTAAAATTTTAAAGTCTTTTTTTTTTGAAATGGTTGATATATTTTAATGCTCTGCTCAAAAAAAAATAATAATTTCCAAAACTCTTTAGAGAATTATTCAAGGAAAATATTCAGTATTCCTTGACTAAAAATGCCTCTAAGGCAGCTACTTCGTAGTGCTTATACACATTTTACACTAACAGCCACGATACATGAAATTTTTACTCCTTACAAAATGCTGATTCAAACTTAATATAATACTTTTTTTCTTTTCTTTCCAGGTATGTATTGAAATAACAGACGAAAATATAATATCTATTTCTTGATTGCAGGTAAATAAAAAGTATGTCTTAAGAAACGGTAACTAAAACCAAAATCAGGAATAATGCCGGGCTCTTCAGTTTATTCGAACTTAAAAGTTCATGGCATTATTCACAAAAAAAAAATCGTTTTAAAAATCTTTATAAAGTGGTATTTTCAAAAAACAAATTGATTTATAAAGGTATAAATCCTGCTTTAGTTTTTATGAATTTAGAGGTTAGACTCAAAAAAGCGTACCTAAATGAATACTTTAGCCGGAAATTAAGAGTTTTATCAAACTAACGATTCTAACACTAATTTTAAATTTATTAGTTCTCTACGCTTATGCTGTGTTTTTGGCAGCTTAAAGCTTTTTTTTTATTTCATATTACTTTCCAATGTTTCCCATGCTCAACCTTAGCGCTGTTGTAAAGGTCAGAAATTCTGCCATTTCAAATTAATTATTTCCTCATGCAATGACAACAGCCCTGCTCACCTGCCACTATTTATCACCACAAGCGTCAGCGGCTGGCCGGAATTCCAAGCAATATTAGCTACTCAGTAGCCACTTAAAAGACAATTCAACAGCCACGAGGTGGCCTAGTAGTATATGTACTACATACATAAAAGTGTGAATGTAAGTATGTATTTTTTTTTTTTTAAATTGTCTCAAAGAAATTCCAAGAAACTTTTTCACGGCACAACGCATGTGCCGTAGCGCTCGCTCGCATATAAATTTTAAATATGCAACAATAACAACAATAAAAAAACACAAAGCTTTGAAAAAATTGTGGCTTACAATTGCCGCAATTTCAAAAGAAATTCGATTGTTATCATTCAATTGCGCTGGACCGTGTTTATAATTTTAACGAGCGTTGCTGCGATGTGCTGCACCGCGCTCCACTAAGTAAAAAACTCGAACAATGTTTGAAAAGGTGGAAGAAAATAAAGAAAATTTGTGGGACAGCGAGCATTTAAAAAGGCATTAATGCAACATGTGGAAGCATACACAAATACAAAGTAATTGTTTCGCGATAAAAAATACATTTTAATTTTTTATAATTATTTTGTATTATTTAATGGCCCGCGCATAGAGTATTGTGGTATTAAATTACCGTAAACAACGAGTTATAACAAAAGTAAAATGTATTTGAAAAAAAAAAACTTTTTTAGTGGTATTGCATAATTGAAATTTTTTAAGAGCAAAGTTACATACGTACTTATGTACATACATACATATGGATGTGAAAGGTTTAACAAAAAAAATAAAAAAAAAAAAAAAAAAAAAAAAATAAAATAAAATAAAATGAGTTGCAGTGGTAGGAAAGCTTTGAAGCGAAGTTAGGCTGAAAGCTTTACCAAATTTATCTACAAATTGCGGGTGCGAAAAATCGAAAGTGCTTTTTAATAGGCTCACTGTAGTAATCATAAGTTGCATAATTCATTTAAAAAACTTTTTTTTTTATAAAATGTGTGTCTTCATGGCCGGTAATGATCAAAAAAACTGAGCTTTGGAGGAAGAATTAAAAATGAAATTAGAAAATTGAGTACTAGTTGCTAATTTAGTCGCCAGGTTAAGATCAGATCAGAAATCTAGAAATCTACCCTTAACCACAAGTGCCACATCGACCGCACATGTCAGACTTTAGAGTCATTAGGGCCAAGGCTGCCACCGCCACCCTAATGCTTATGACGCAACCAAATAAGACAACTTAAGAAGTTGGTCGTCTTAAATTCGGAAACAAATTCAGCAATCATAAAAGCATATGTGAGAATCAAAAATTATTTATTTAATGCGTTTAAACAAATATTAATGTTCATGCCAATAGCGTTCCTTTCATAATATTTTCATAACAAAGTATTTTTATTGCTCCCAGATATCTCTTTTTTTGTTCCAACGGCTACAAGATCCAAAAAACTCGCCTCTTGCTCCAAAATCATATGAAAGGCGGTGTTATTCTACTCCATTGTTCCCCTTAGGAAACATCCAATCATGCTCCTAAGCCAGTATGAACGACGTACAAGACCGCAAAATTGTTCTGTTTTTACTCCAAAATCATGTCAGAGGGAGAACTCTCTATCTCTAATGTATCGTGGGCTTATATTCAATACGACCTATCTGCAGTTTAAACAAAAACTACTTTTTGGTGTTAGAACCCATCTGAGGCTTGACTGTCAACACTGAAATGGAAATTTGCATATTTCCTCACTCCAAGGAAACAGGAAAGGAATTTAATATTTTGCAGGCGGAACAAAATGGCGTGAAACATGAAATTAAATCCATACATATGTATATATTTTATCAGTATAACAAATTTAAATTGCTCAATTCTTACTATGAAGGAGTTAAGCGTTTGATTCCAACATTTCGCACGTGGAACAAAGCGAAATGAAACATTATGTTGCAATCTGTTTGGAAAAAATCTTATTTCTTACTATGAAGAAGAGTCTGATATATATTTCCAAAGAAGATAAGCGTTTGATATTTTTGAGGTGAAACAAAGCGGAGTGAAACACAAAACTTCAAATTGTTTCGCAAAAATCTGTATTTCTTCTTCGAAGAAAACTAATCGTGTTATAATCAGCCTCATTGCGTAAGTCGTAAATTAGGCTAAATTGTACGACTTGACAACATTGGCATTGTTTACTGTCGTGCTGAAAAAAGTAAACGACGAAATTTGTCGAAAACTATAAAGTGCTGCCAAGTTCTCCCGTTTTAATACACTAGTCGAATGGAAATTTTAGGCAATGACGTGAAATTTTCGATACGATTCGACTTTCGTAAAACGACTTGCATTCGACACGGCTCTCGCAATGAGGGTGTATACAATTTTTAAGGAGCAACAAAGTGGAATGGAACACAATAATTTGCCATAATTTACGTTGGAATTTCTTATGATTGTATTGTTACTGTAAATTGGCTGGAACGTGCTGGAATGAAATACAAGTGTTCTTGTTAGACCTTACTCCACTTTATTTTTGTACATCCTTAGACGAACGTTTTCATACTAGTGCTAATTTTTTCGGTAAAAAAGTGATCTCTCACTCCTTTTCCTTTAATAATAATAATAATAATAATAAATGTTTGTACACACCTACATACTTATAAGTTCAGCTCATTTAATTAAATGCAATGTGCAATGTTTGATTTTTTATGACCAACGCTTTGGAAGCTGCAGCTGCATACATATGTATGCACATACATATTTATGTACACCAATTTATCGCGACTAAATGCTTGCGTAGATATTTTAACGATGCCATTGCATTGCATTCTCACACTTCCATGTGTTGCTGCTGCATCATCACCACTGCTGAATGGGTGAATCATCAGCTGCAAGCAACAAAAGCACATGGCCATATTTGTGATTCGCACTCGATATGCTTTTATTTTGTACTTACATACCTACACGCATACATATAAGTAGTATATAAGCAGAAGTACATACATTTACATATGTACAAACATATATATATACACAGTGACTCAAACAAATTACCACGTGTTGTTTTTTTTAATATTCGTAATGTTTTTGGAGCTAATTTTTTTTACAACGCTTTTATCAACTTGCAATGTTGTGGCTCCAGAAACTTTCAATGTTGTGGATCCAGAAACTTTCAATGTTGTGTGTCCGACACCATAAAACCTTTGCTTTGCAAAGTTCCTATAAGAAAGTCTAGTGCATAGGGCGACATCTGTAGGGAATAGGGCGAGGTAGATGACATCTAGATGTCGCCCTATGTACTACGTTCGCTACAGCGGAAATAGACGACACGCCATTTCTTTAAATAAAATTAATTGGTGCTCGTTTGTATGTACATACATATGTAAATGCATGTGTGTGCACCTTTCTATTAATATCGTTGAATTATTTTAATATCTATCGCAAAATTTTATACAGACAAGACAAAAAAGTAGAGAATAAATAATATAAAAAAAAACTTTTTAATAAACAACGCTTTTATAAATGGACTAAAAAGTAGAAAATAATATTTCTCAGTCCCATAGAATTTGTTTTGATAACTTTTGATTTTGAAATTTTATCAAAAGTCGTTATAACCAATTTATGAGATTGAAAATGAAAAGCGTGGGGCGCATATAATAGCCACCTGAATTGATATGAAGGGTAATATATGTTCATATGTATGTGGGTATATGAATAACGACCGCTTAAAATCGATCTCAATTTTGTACTTTCGCTGAAGAAATTTTAGGTCTATGTTATGTAGTTTGCCTATTGTCAATTAAATATAATGCTTTGTATTGCATGCGCCCCACGCTTTTCATTTTCAATCTCATAAATTGGTTATAACGACTTTTGCTAAAATTTCAAAATCAAAAGTTATCAAAACAAATTCTATGGGACTGAGAAATATTATTTTCTACTTTTTAGTCCATTTATAAAAGCGTTGTATATTAAAAAGTTTTTTTTTTTATATTAATTATCTTCTTTTTATTTTTCTATAAATAATTTGCAGCATTTTTGGGTATGCAGTTTTATAGCCCATACAGTTCTACACTATTGAAGTGCAAGTTTCAAACGGCTAAACCGAGTTGATTTTCGCAATTTTTTTTTTTGCAGACTACTTTTTCGTTTTTTTTTTATAAAACAAGTGCAATTTACAAAAACTGGCGTGTATTTTTTTGAAATTTTATTGCTTACGGTACCCTGCGTATTAATTCATAAGAAATTCATGCTTATATGGAAAAACGGTTAAAAATATGTCACAAAAAAAATTCTCAAAAATCAACGCGTTTTTTTAGCGGGTGAAACTTGCACTTGATTAGACTAGAATTCTATGGGCTATAAAAATGCATACCCCAAAATGTTCTCAAGATGCAGATTAAAAAGTTTAAATTTTCATGAAAATTTGTGGAATTTTCCTAAATTTTGTATAACAGTTGAAACTATGATTTATATGTATGTTTTTGGGTAAAGCTTGGACGGTATATATATATAAAAAAAAAATTAGCTCGAAAAACATTACGAATATTTCACATCAACACGTGATCAATTGTTTGACTCACTGTATGTCCCATACAGATATCTGTTTGTAGGTAAGCAGTGCCTTGCACCGCCACGGCTATTCAACTCAATTTGGTAGCTGTTCACCGACTTCAAGTTGAAATAAATTCATTACTTAATAGTCTGACTTTAATGCGTTGGCAATAATAAAGCGAATACATACAAAACAATCGGTCGTATATATGTACATATGTATGATCATATAAACAAGACAAAATGTGTAAGCAGCATTGATATAAAAGTCATCGACAGACAGACGCACACATGCACATATACGGGTACCTACTTATTTGTATATCTTGCTTGGCTATTAATAACCTACATGCTTCATTGCAACAATAACAACAACAACAACAACTACAATAAAGCGCTGATTTTTGTTGCTCTCTTACTTTGCGCTGCTTTATTGCTTCACTGCCTTTTTACCAGCACTCAGCAGCCAACAGCTATTTTGCTCTTCACCCCACAAACCCCATCAACCGCACCATACTCAATTCGACTCGGACTCCACCCATTTGTCATAACATTTAACCACAGTTGGCCACATTCTTTCCCAGGCCTTGAGCTTCCGAGGAGCAGCAACCGGCAGCTACGCAAATTTTTCACTTATGACGGCTACATTTTTGCTTTTTCTTCCCCTTCTTCTACATATTCTTGGTCTTTTTTCCACCGTTTGATATTCCTTTTGCCGCCGCGTTCACTCTTTGCATCGCCATTCTGCGCCGTTGCTTGTTTACAATTTCCGCGAAGGATTTTGAAAAACGCCGCGCTGCGTTGTGAACCGGAAGTGTTGCGAATGTCGCTACATCGCTACATAAATGTACATATGTAGCTTGGAGATAAATCTTTTCGCTGGAAGCTGCTTTGGCTAATTTAGAACTTGAGTACTTAAGCGCTTAAGCGCCTAAAAGGCGATTATAATGTGGCGCCGTGGGAAGAGCGTTAAGCTTTGGCTGCCATCATGCCTGCAACAAATTCGCGTGGTCTGTGGAGCTGCAAAAAAGAGCTAGAAATAAAAAAATAAACCTAAGAACAAATAAGTGACGCTCAAAACACCTACTGGCAATTTATTTAATTATTAATACTGCGCTCTAGTGTGGGCATGCAGTTGCTGAGTTACTGCTGGATTTGCAATTCCTGTTCTTATTCTCATTCATTGCTCACTTGTTTGCCTTTTCTACTACGAATTGCCTTGCATTTAATGTTGCCGCCGCGGTAACAGCAGCGCAGTCGCAACAACAGCAAATGTTGTTTCGCTGACTGTTGACTGCCTCCTACCTGGCATTCGAGTTTTAATCGGCGGTCTGTCTTAAATTGGCTGGGAAAAAGCTGCTTAAGTGGCGCACCACAGCGTAAGGCAATGTAATTTTACAATATTAAGAACCATTGTTGGCTCGTCATCGCTTGGTTTCCGCTGCTGCTGCGACAGCTTTTGTAACTGCTTTCCTTCAGCATCGCTGTCTACACATTTTACATTTCTTGAACAACTAATTTGTCTTTCTGTGGAATAGTTTCCTACTTAGAACGGTGCCCTTTATCTAACACAATAGCGTGTGATAATAGTTTTCTTTTTTAACATTTATGTAGATTCTACTCGAAATTTGTTTCTCACTTAGTGCTCTGTTAAAACATTATAAAGGTTTATAATTCGGGAGATTGTAAAAAATCGGTTGCAGAATAAAAACCAGTGACGATGATTTGGTGATATTTTAGTTGAGCAAAACAATGACACCTGAGATCTCATTAAACCCCCTCCATTTCCACCTCGTCTCAGCAACTGTAACAACCAAGCTGATAAACCTGCTTAACGACCGTAAACTCTGCTCACCAAGCGGGAGCCAAATCTGCTCTACAATCGAAACGCTGACATTTTCGGTCTCTAACAAGAATCGCCTTGCAGAGTTGAATATCCGGTGAATGGTATTCAGCAGACCAAATTCTACTTAAAAGCTAGTGCATGCGCCCGACCAGCTCTTCACCGTCGGCTTTAAACATCTCAGCCGGTATACCATCGGCTCAGGAGGCCTTTGGGCTTCTAAGCTGCCTTATAATAGCTGTTCTCACCTTGTCCTGGTCGAGTGGATGGATACGTGTTTCATTTCTATATATTTATGCGGCTTCTTTCTCATCATACGCGCCACCTGTGTCGCCATTCAAAAACGTTGAAAAATTTTAACTCCATATCTCAAATATACTCTCGACGTCTGTTGGCTGATTTCCATGTTCAGCTTTGCAGAAACTAGTGACAGGTTTAACACCATTTCATTACTTCCCCATATATAATAAAAATTGTAAGTCGTAGTCCTGCCTGCCAGCATCTCGCAGTCTTCGCACTCACACCTTTCTGAACCTCTTGCGCAACGGTATAAAGTGATTGGAAATTGGAATCCTTCTACTAATTATTTTACCATATCTTAGGTCGAGAAAGATAGTCGAGTTTTGCACATAACAATTTATATCAAAAATATGCATATGTATTAGTCATTGCTTCCTAACGATTTCATTCGATAAAATAATGATATTGCGTCATTCTCAGGTTGTGCTTTATCAGTACTAGTAAATAAATATAAAATATGACAAATTGTGAGACGCCAAAGTAATTACTTCATTAATGAATCAGTTACCTTAGCGGAATACTTTTGTGTAAAAAGAATATTGGAAATATACTTTGGGTTTACCTTTAGCCTTTTTCCAAAAAAAAAAAAAAATACACGTTAACTACAAAATCAACATTAAATCATCATTTACAATACAATAGCCAATCATCGCAACGACAAACACTGACTTTACACCTCTTTTCGCCAGCTGAACCGCATGGCACTTAGGTACCCGAGTATATGTCAGTTATTATTTGGTACATTTTGGTATTTGCGCAGGTCAACAATACGTACGTAGACTTTTTGTAGACAATGTATGAGTCACACTGGTGACTATTGGTGGGTATATACACACTACATATATGGGGCGTTCCATACCAAAATGGACGGAGTGCACACTTCATATATTTGATTTATTTCAAATTTTTAGGTTAGATGGACAAACATAAATAACAAAAATTAAAATTAATTAATAAAATTTTAAGAACTTTACTGTACTAAAACAAAAACAAATCGATTTAATAGTTTTTCAAATATCTCGAGAACGGGGCACACATACACACATCAAAACTCTCTATAAAAAAATATATATATTTTAAAAATTGTTTTTCTTGAAAAATTTTTCACATACAAATTTTTTGATAAAAAAAAAATAGTTTTGAAAATATGCCATCTCAAAAAAAAAATCACAAAATCACAATGGTAGCTCTGAGTATTGCGCAATACTACAGAACTATGCACATACTCAAAAAAAATATTAAAAATTTTTTTAAATTTGTAATGTACTCATTTTGTGTAAAAAAAAGTATTGCGCAATACTCCGAGCTACCTTTGTGATTTTTTTCAATTTTTTTCGAGATGGCATATTTTCAAAAACAAACTTTTTTTATCATAAAAATTTGTATGTGAAAAATTTTTCGAGAAAAAAGATTTTAAAAATACTTATTTTCATAGAGAATTTTGATGTGTGTAAGTGTGATTTTTTTCAAATTTTTCTCTTCGCCCCGTTCTGGAGATATTTGGAAAACTAATAAAACGATTTGTTTTTGTTATTGTGCTGTAAAGTGTATATAGATGTATTAAACAAGCTCAAATTTCATATTTATTTATTAATTATGTTTGTCCATCTACCCTAAAAACTTGAAACAAATAAAACACAAGAAGTGTGAACCCCGTCGATTCGGGTATGGAACGCCCCATAAACATATCTTGTGGCCTACGTTCTGTCATTGTGTCCGAATGTTTTGGTCTGATTGTTTGAAATGTCTTACTTTGTTTATTTATTTGCATTGACCGAGTGTTGCTGGCTTCATACAATGTTCGTGCGAATGAATGTTCTTGGCCTGTGTCGCATTGTTATTGACATTTTACATTTGGCCAAGAAATTCTGAATCAACTATATGAACAGCGTTTTTTTTGCAGTTATGCCAACAAGACACACATACAGTTATTCATATATTCATAACTAAGTGTTAATGTAATACTTTTATTTGCGTTTAGTATTAACTTTATTTGTGATTATTTGTTTTTAGTTTTTTTTTCATATTTTTATGCGGCAACTTAAGCGGCTTAAAAGTTTTACACCGCTGCGCTAATTATGCGGTTCGGCGGTTTGCATTAAGTTATACATATAGGTACATATGTACATACACAAACACTTGTATGTATATGTGTCAAAAGACAAAAGAGTGGAAGATGTTTATTTTAGTTTTTGGTTGCAAATATTTTCTAGATGACTAATTCAAGCTTCAATTGATGGCAGAATGAAGAAAATATTTTAAAAGCGATATTTACTGAACGCAGACTTTATTTGAAACACTTTTTAACCTAACTTTTCTTACGTTATTGAGAATAGAAGAAAGCAAGTTAATAAATAATACAAAATTCGAATATTCGAGAATATTTTTATAAAATTACTGTTTAACGACATTCGAAAGAAACGACACATTTAAAACAACAAATTAGAGGAACCCCTGTTGTCAAATGTAATAGGCCTTCGGCACTAAATTCTTTACTCCTTTCTTTGTACGGAATGGTCAGAGTTTCAGCGCGTTCAGATACAGTTCCCCAGCTTCCCCAGATTCTTGCCATAAATTTATTAAATGGTGAGCGGTTTCACAAAACGGGAGATTCCCCCAGCATTCGTTTGCTGCTTGTATGCAGGTGCTCTGGCTCCCCGTAAGGATGAGTGTATGTTCATGTCTCCTTGCCAATTCATCAGCTTTGCAGTTTCTCTGAATATCTGGGTGTCCAAGCACCCATATGAATTGTGATCTTCGACATTCAATGAGAGACTTTGTGTGGTCTATGCATGACTTTAGAATTTTCATGGCTGCTTGACTGTCAAAGAAGATGACTTTGTGCTGAGTGTCTTCCAGGATAACTAGAACTTCCGCTACAGTGGTCAGGAAGCCGAAAAGATATTTCTAGTTCCAGCTCTGGGGAGAATACTCCTTCTCCGACCTTTCTGTAGACTTTGAAGCCATCAGTATACATGCATTGTGAGGTCTGGTATTTCAGTTCTGTCTTCAGAACTACAGTATGCTTATGCATAGCTCCGTACTCCTTTGTAAGCGCTGTTGACTTATTAAGGGTAGGCCTCTAGACTAGGGGTCCGTAGATCAAACTCGAATAATCAATGGCCGTGTAAATTCAAGGAACTGTCGTAGATGAGAAACCCGAACGCTTTCTTGATGCGTTTCATTGCTTTGTCAATGCTTGGCTTTCCGGTATATTATGTAGTTATACTGATTTTATTTAGAAACAGCATTATTTGGAGCTTAGTCTTAAGACGAAACAAATCCATAGATGTGGCATCGAAATCAATAAAAACTGCAAGAAAGCTCTTTGATATCAAATTAATAGTCTAGTTACTCTAGACCTTACTTAACTTACGAAAGAAATCATCAATGATTGCTCAACACGGCAACTTATCCAGAAGCGAAAATATTTAGTTTTTTTATTTTGCCTCCTATAAGCCAAGAAACAAAAATCTGATTAAAAATATTGCGGTGACCAGTATATTAGGTTACGTTGCGTAAATTAAGTCTAGACTAACTGAGCCTTAAATTATTTAATTTTTATTTGCGTAGATTTGGCACCTTTACAACTTAGTTTTCCTTCATTTTTTTGATTGTCATTTTTTATGCTATAGTACTTGCTTAAAAAATTACTTGAAAATAAAATCTCAAATTTTACACACAATCATGATACGTTTGAGATGATTTCAAAGCACAATTAATTAATATCTTGTTTTGTTAGAGTACTGAATTGAAATTTGAGAAAATTTACTAAGTTGTATTTCTTCACTAATTTTAAACTTTTTTCTCTGCAATGTATTGACGTGCGAAAGTGTATGTAATGTATGAAAATTTTGATAGTCTTAGTTAACATGAGTTAATTGATAAAATATGCACAAACTATGCGAAACATTAACTAGATTTGGCCAAGCAGTCGCAAAGTACAGCGGTAGTTTGATAGGTCAGTGATTTTTTAAATAAAATATTTGGTTCTTTATCGGCCAAAAAGCGCTTTGCTTGTCAAAATAGTCTCGATTCAGTATGACATATTTCATTGTATGTTTTCTTTCCAAATTTATATTCCTGCTCAAAATTTTAGAGTAGTCTATTAAGTGATGCTATTTGACAGGACTTACTTATCAAGCTGCCCTCGTTGTATAAGCCGTAGTAGGTTTTTGTTATTTATTTTTAGTAACATCATTTGTCAGAAGTTAAGCTAAACTTGTTTGCAGTGTAGATTTTTTGCTATCTTATACTTTTGTGAAGGCAAGATTAATTGATTGACTAAAATGTGCCAATCTCTGTGGAGTTAAAGACGAATCAAATTTAACAAAAAAAGCTATAAAATAAAATTAAATAACATTAAATTGAACTTAATAAAATAAAATCAAATTTATTAAAATAAAATTAAATTAAATAAAGTGAATTAATATAAAATAAAATAAAATAAAATAAAATAAAATAAAATAAAATAAAAT
>NW_023458559.1:69225706-69230154 GCF_013731165.1 Rhagoletis pomonella | reverse complement strand
CAAATACTAATGCATGAAAATCCTAACCTCAAAAAAATCACCCGTTATATGCCATTTCTACGAATTGTTGTTTTTCCCCCATATAAAATACATGGAAAACTCTTGGCGCTTTGAGCTACCTCTAAATATTTTTTGATTTCAAAATAAAAAAGGGTAAATTTTTTGGGTATAGGGGTGAGAGCATAAAAATTCCGACTTTACTTTTTCACATGCATTTTTGGACCACCCTAATGTACATATGTATATAATTTGATATGTATTTGCTGCAAAAGAGTCATATTTAATAGCTATGCCGATTAAAAGTAGTTAATTAGAAAAAAATTTGTTTTATAGTTTTTACTATGCACTATGGCTGAAAAAAGCACTCTCTGCGGCCAAAAGTCCAATTTCCGTTTTTCCGTTTCAAAATTTTTAACAGGCGGACTGTATTCTAGATACTGTAACCAAAAAAGAAATTATAAATTTATGACCGCAATTTAACCCTGGTCCTTTATCTCTTTTGGCTTATTTCTTTCCAAAATAGTAAATAGTCACAGTTTTAAATAGTACTTACAAAGTGCTACTCTGTATTGCAGTAGCGGACCAATTCGTGTCTTTACACCAGCTGATGGTTAGCCGATTATGGCTCGTGTTTTAACGATCGTAATCCCTAAACGATTTTTATTGGGCTATGTTGCCAAGAGGTGAGTAATGCCTTGGAGTAGTTATGTGCTACCCTAATGTAATGCAAAGCTGGAGTATATGCTCTTGTCGTTAAATAAACGCTCACGATGACCAAATTACAGTACAATTAACTTTATTGTATAAAAAACACTTTACTTATGCAGTAACAACAATTAACAATACTTGTTAAAGCAATTAAAACACTTTACAAAGCTTGCTAATACAACTGTAGCTTGCTGAATCGCCACTGACTTCGGTGCGCTGTAGCAGCGGCCTTATATACCTGCGCTCGCACTCATGGCAACTCTAGGACGTAACTTTTAACTACACGTATATACATGAGGGCGGTCCAATATAAGTTAAATAGGATTTTTTATGGTCTCACCCTCTAAGATTATTCTATATCGAAAAAATATACCCCTATTTTTATTTTGAAATCAAATATATAGTTTTTTTCCCATATAAAATACATGGAAAACTTTGAGCGCTTTGAGCGACCTCTAAATATTTTAGAAATAAAAAGTAGGGGTATAATTTTTCGCTATAGAACAATCCTAGGGCGTGAGAGCATAAAAATTCCGACCTTACTTTTTGTACGTGATATTATGATGGGGTTGCCAGATTTTTGTTCTCAAAGTTCGGTACTTTCGGTTTTTTCAGCGCTATCAGTCAGAACCACCATGGGAGAGTAGGTGGATGTGTCTTCTCTATCAATCTCATATTTTGGTCACCAAATCGTTACAAAGTTGCCAGGCATAGATAGGTAAGATGGGAGCTTACACTCCCGTAGCCAGATGGCCAAAAAGGCTTATATCTCTCGTCCGCTTCAGAAATCAGCACTATCAAGCTAATATGGACTCCAAACGAAAGCAATATCCTTTTAACTTTTAAGTAGACAAATAGGTTATTTCAGATCTTTCAGATTTTCAATCGAAATTAATATAATTTGGCAATAAATAGTTTTTGTAACTAAGTGGCCTTTTTTTCTTTAAGACAAATGTTAAGAAAAAAACTGGTCTCACGCTTTTTAAATAAAACTACAAATTCAAAAACGACCGCTTTAGACTCATCGCTCGTTAAAGGTTAAATTTTTTTACAAAAATTTGAAATATCACAAGCAAAATAAAAATAACTTGTTTTAAGTAATTTGCTTGTTCGGTTGTAAGTAATTTTTGCCACAATAATTAGTCAAATTACCCACGCAGTGCTTTGCTCTCTCGGCCAAGGCGACTGTTGGAGCAGCGCGACAAAATGATATATGTACATTAGACTGCATCACCAAAAAAAGTTGCGGGTTTTCCGCCGGGATTACAAAATTTATTCAGGGCTATCACAGAATCCATCGTAGCTTCGATTTTCGTGAAATCTACGAAAGTGCTATCACAGAATCCGAATAGCTACGAACGTAAATTCGAAATTCGTAGAGCGCCTTCATTGAATCCGTTCGTAATGAAGATTCGTACAGATACTCTACGACGAGATTATGCTGTCGGAACAAAATTTAAAATCACTCAATCTTAAAAATAGTGGAAGAAAGCTGCATTATTTTTAATATTAAATATTTATTATACTCCAAATTTGTTATATGTATGTAGTTTGATATAATTCCATATATTTGTGTAAACGTAGACGTAAAATACCAATGCTATACATACATACATATCGAGCCCTAACGGCCAAAATAACGTAAGTGATATTTTTTTCAAAATTTTCTTTTGGATGCAGAAATATTCCTAGAGCATCTAGATGCATTTCTGCATCAAAAAGAAATTTTTGAAAATAATGTCGCTTACGTTATTTTGGCGGTTAGGGCTCGATATGTACATACACGCATTCATCTGGTAGACGCTATTTAATGAATTAATATTTTGCATGAATCGAGGAAATAATAGTTTAGCAACAATTTATTAGGAAATAAACCTAATTACTTTAATATCATAAAAATTTATTAAAAAATTTTTTTTTTCTATTTAAAATAATAAAATCTAAGCTAAAAATAAACTAAAAAAAATATTTATTAAAAAAATAAACAAAAATTAAATAAAAAAAATCCCCACGGCCCCACGACTCGGACTCGAACTCGGCTCTCTCAATTGGCAGTCTAGTGCTTTGCACACTCGGCCATTGCGCCTGATTGGCCAGTGTGAGCAAAATGACATACATAAATGTCTGTTGTTTCCTTTGCACTAACTGATTTCGAATCAGCATTCGAAGCTGGCAACGATATTTTCGAGTTCACTCGGATTCAGTGATAGCAATTTCTTCGTATTCGTAGACTTTCTACGATGGATTCCATTATATTTTAAGGCGTCCACCAAAATATTTCGGAAAAATATTAAGATTTAAGTGAGCTGGACCGATTTGAAAATACCTCCAAAAATGTAATTTTTTATGAATACAAACAGTTTCTTAAAGAACTTTTTGAAAAAAGTCCCCTCAGATGACAAAAGAGATTAAGCTTAAAAAATCTGCATAAAAATATTTAAAAATCTTTTAAACGGAATCGTAAGAATGAGATTTTTGATGCTGTTTTTTACTTTTTTCAAAGATTGATTTACGAAAAACTTGAATAACTGGGCCAAAACTATTCTGATTTAGACTTATGGGATCTCAGTTGAAAGGTATTTTCATACTGTTTTTATTTCTGTCCAAAAAAAGTCATTCGTGTCCCAATATTTTTTTTTCAAATACCAACACATCTTAATTCAACTTTGAATGACGTTCCTTCATCCTACCTTTCTCTTCCATCCTTTGAATGAGTTTATTAGCAAAGAAATAAAAAGGTAGAGAAAATACCTTTCTAATGACATCTCCTAAGTCTAAATCGGAAGAGTTTAGGTTCAGTTATTCAAGTTTTTGTTATGCCAATCTTTAAAAAAAGTTAAAAAGCAGCAACAAAAATCTCATCATTACGATTCCGTTCAAATTTTTTTTTAATTTTACAACGCTTTTATCAACTTGCAATGTTGTGTGTCCAGAAACTTTCAATGTTGTGGATCCGGAAACTTTCAATGTTGTGTGTCCGACACCATAAAACCTTTGCTTTGAAAAGTTCCTATAAAAAAGCATAGTGCATAGGGCGACATCTGTAGTGAATAGGGCGAGGTAGATGACATCTAGATGTCGCCCTATGTACTACGTTTGCTACAGCGGAAATAGACGACACGCCATTTCTTTAAATAAAATTAATTGGTGCACGTTTGTATGTATATACACATGTAAATGCATGTGTGTGCACCTTTCTATTAATATCGTTGAATTATTTTAATATCTATTGCAAAATTTTATTCAGACAGGACTAAAAAGTAGAAAATAAATAATATAAAAAACTTTTTAATATACAACGCTTTTATAAATGGACTAAAAAGTAGAAAATAATATTTCTCAGTCCCATAGAATTTGTTTTGATAACTTTTGATTTTGAAATTTTAGCAAAAGTCATTATAAACAATGTATGAAATTGAAAATGAAAAGCGTGGGGCGCATGTAATACACTTGAATTGATATGAAAAGTAATATATGTATGTATGTATGTGGGTATATGAATGACGACCGCTTAAAAACGATTTCAAAGTTCTACTTTCGCTGTAGAAATTTTAGGTCTACGTTATGTAGTTTGACTATTGTCAATTAAATCGAATGCTTTGTATTGCATGCGCTCCACGTTTTTCATTTTCAATTTCATAGATTGTTTATAATGACTTTTGCTAAAATTTCAAAATCAAAAGTTATAAAAAAAAATTCTATGGGACTGAGAAATATTATTTTCTACTTTTTAGTCCATT
>NW_023458559.1:69189892-69225606 GCF_013731165.1 Rhagoletis pomonella | reverse complement strand
AAAAAACTCCATTTTTGGAGGTAATTTCAAATCGGTCCAGCTCACTTAAATCTTAATATTTTTCCGAAATATTTTGGTGGACGTCTTAAAATATAATAGATTTTATAATTCCAATGGAAAAATAGTAGCATTTTTCTTTTGTATGGAAAGTGATGCAGTCTAATGTACATACATACTTATTCGTCTCCAAATGGAGCATGCGCAAGTGCTTTCTGTCGAAAGAGCTTTTCGCCATGAAATTTCGCCCACTTTTTTTTAGGCTTTCGCGCTAGAATGAACAAAATCTTTACAACTATCTTATCCAGAATTGCGCTGTTATAATATTAATCTTGGCAATGACAGTTTCAGCCTAGATTGACCCAAATCACTTGGATCCAAGTTCAGATAATGAATTTGACAATTACAATAAGTAAAAAAGTTATTAGAATTTATTTATGTATTCATACAAACTAAATATTGTTCACTTACAGTTATTTATATAGTACATGCGTGCATACATACATACATACAGCAAACACATAAAAAGTCTTAAAGGAAAAAATCTAAAGAAAACAACTTACACGCTAAAAATCTAAAGCTACGTTTTACCAAAAGCATTAAAAACATGAACTAGTCAAATACACTTTTCAATTAAAGCAGAATATGTTTCCAAAACTGACTCAATCATCTAACAATTCTTGCTTGACTGCATGACTGATGGCGGCTGGTGTTGATGACGCCGAGCCGTAATTGGTGGATGAAGTGGGCGCCGAGTTGTTTCGCAGTAAATTGGCGCTGGACCGCGTGAACGCGCCACGATGTGCATTGAGCGTCGACGCTGGCGACATTGACGAGGCTGCACTTGTCGTATTGGTGGTGGTGCGCACGGTGGACGATATGGAGGCGACATTCTTTGGCAGCGCTGTCATAGCACTAGTGCTAGACGCCACCGCCGGACTCTGCAGCAGTGTGCTGAGGCGACGTATCATCGCCAGATCGGCCGCATTTATGGTGGGAGAACTAGAATTGAGGGTATTCAGCGGCGAGGCATAGCCAGAGGCGCTAGGCGATGAGGTAGGTGTCGGAGTAGGTGTGGGTGGTGGTGTACGTCCTTTGTTGTTTGGTATATAGCCATTCGTGTAGGCGGTAGTGGCGTTGGCGACATAACCATTACTAAAGGCTGTACCATTGCTGCTGGCATTAGAAACGTGACCGTTGTAGCTATTATTGGCCTGCGACGAACGACGTGCTGAGCTACAGCTCGCTGTTGTGTTTTCGAAAATTTCACCAATCACTTCATAGATACGTTTCTTGAAAATTATCTTCTGACGAAAGTCCATTGCCTTCATTTCGGGCAGCAGGCCTTGTAGAAACGCGGCGTCAAAGTCAGGATCGGGTGTGCAGAGTTCGCTGGGTTGGGGCTGTGTATAGGAAAAAAATAACAAGTTTTATTAAAAATGAAAAAGTAATAAAAAGCTGCAAAAACTAACCTTTATATCGCGCTCCGGCTCCACTTCCGCGCACATCATTGTTTCAGCTGGGCGCAGTCGCTTCTTAAATGGATACAATGGCATTACAGGTACTGGTACTTCTGCCACAATGCGTTCCACCACTTCCATTGGTTCAACAGGAAGTGCAGGCGGTAACGGTAGCGGTAAAGGTAGCGGCAGCTGCTGCTGTAGCTGCTGTTGTTGTTGTTGTTGCGGTTGTTGTTGTTGTTGCAGTTGTGTAGGTACAGATTGTGTTTGCTGTTGGGATTGTAGTGGTTGTTGATGCTGCACCAGTGGCAGTGGTGAGTTTTGCGCTGGCAATGTAATCTCCCCACCATCTGCTTGCGCCTCTTGTGCCGACTGGCTCTGTGATGCTTGCTCTCCCTTGCCCGACATGGTAGCCTCATCTACACTACTACTCGGCGCACGTTCTTGCTGTGACTCATCCTCATCGGTGCGCTGCTCATCGTCCTCTTCTTCCTCCTGTGCTGCCATGGCAGCAAAGCCATCAAATGACTCCTCACCGATGGGCACTTCAATCATTTCGCTCTTCTCGTCAGCAGATGTGTAGTAGTTGGGGCGACGTGATACCGGTATACCGGGGGTGATGTGGCGCGCTAGAAACTGCAACTCTTCATGCAGATAATAGGGTTTGGTACGATTAGCACTGGACGGAACTTTGTTTACATTGATGGAGCGCGCGAAAGAGGTGCGTATATTGCGCCAGCGTTCCTTGCATGATGGTACTGAAAGAGAGAGTGGAGATGGAGATAATATTAGGCATATTTTAAGTAATTTATAGTTAAATGAATGAGTGATTAAATTAAAAGTTTTTGCTAATCATATTTAATACAGGATAGCGTTTGCTTCAATATTTCCTACTGTCGATATTCAGAATAAACTATCCCGTAGATATACTGTTCGATAAACCGATACCGCAGGCGGGCTCGCGCTCAGAGACCGAGTGTTTTCTTTTTTCTTGAAGTCTGCCACGAAATCCGCTTGACCCATTTGTTCTGTTCAATATTGCATTACTGTTAGTTTTTTTTTGCACTCCGCAAATGGCATACAAAGAAAACTATTGACGTCGCAGGCTGTTTCGAGCCCTCAATCATGTGCAGCAGCTTGGGGTCACGACAGAAAAAGAAGAGGCTTCGGTGGAGTCACCCCAACTTATTCAGCAAAAAAACATATATTTTGTCCTACTGTTGGAAACTCCAGCCTTCACGAGCACAAATCCGACGACATGAACATGATAGTTCGTATTACTAGACCAAAGGAACCAAATCGATCATGTTCTAGATATCTCTATGTGAGGAGAAAACATCAACTCGTTTCACAACAAATCTTTTACAGCTAAGTGCTCATATACTCACGGCGATTTTTGTTGCCGCAACTCGACGTTTGTAGGAGAGAGCGTGACGAGGAAAGGAGAGGAGCACCGAGTTGCTCGTGCTCGGGCAACACGCTTTGTGCTCTCGTTCGCCTGTGTAAATTGAACCGCTGTTCACAGCTGACAACAACAACTGCATACACACAAATCGCCGTGTGTAAATGAAACGAGCATAACCAAAAGGGAATGTGAAAAATCGCGGCGACAAAAGTTTTCGTGTATAAACGCAGTCTAAGGGCTTGTTATTCAGCTATTATACGTGAGCGGCGAATCGATAAGGAGCATGCATCTACCTTTGTGCACAGTACGGCTGGAAGAGCGCATGCCTTCCGACCGTAATTTAAGGGTGCTCTGTCCGGTTGAGAGATCATTTCGTATACCTCAATTACCAAGTAAACATATTTCTAAACACCGCCCACAAAATCCTATTGAGCGTATTGTCTGGAAGGATGCTATCAGTATCACCTTCGACCCGGTAAATCCATCATAGAATAAGCATTAATTCTACACCTAACCTTGGAAAAGACCCTCGGATTCTATCGTGGCACGGCGATACCAAACAAGGTTCAGAAAAAAATTCCATTAGGAACGCACAATTTCTCACCTGTGCAAATGATATCACGGCCCTTAGTAGGCGCTTCCCCGGTCCTTTCTTTTCCAAGTTTAATGTGCAAGCAAACCGAATAACTATAGGATCAAGTATCTTTTAATCTAACTAACAGAAAACACACTAGAGCGCGGCAACCAAGTCCCTGTTTACAATTTCACTTCAGGAAAGAAATGCATGTGGATGTCTGTGTATTTACGAACCACCTTAACAGCGTCTATAACATCAGCCATGAAACTAATTTGGAAGTTCGATAGTCCAACATGCACTTGCATGTAAATGTTTTTATACTCTGGTACTGGTACTCAAAATGTCACAAGTAACAGCCTAATTACAACGGAATCAATTGCAGAGTTACAGGCCTATTCTGCGGTGGTAACATAAATCTTGTAACCGGTAATTAAAGTGTCTGTCAATTTTTAAACCTTTTTCGCATTCTGTACTCTCTTGCAACCGGTAAATTTCGTTACCATCTCATAAGCTAGTAACAAAATATTGCCCCGTGAAATATGCAATACAGGAATTTCCACAAATCTTCATAGCTGAATTGCTGAATATTTTCACTGCATTACCAACGTACCTAGAATCGCGGTGACAAGAACTGGTAACATTTTTTGGTAATAAAATTTTCCGGTTACAAAATCATCGGTAACGTGCAGAATAGACCTGCTAGTAGAATCTTGTAACTAAAAAATTAATCAAGCGGTGGACAATTGTCTCACTCATCACCCGTTTCTATCTGTAGAATGCAGGTAACAGTATTATTAATAACCAAAAACACACGCAATAATAAGTCGCAATTAAAATGCCACATTCGTATTGCTGGCAGGTAGAGTCAACACACCCGCGAATACCAAACAAACAAAACACTCTCGCTGAGAGCCACTCAATACGTGACGGAGTCACCGGTATTTCCGCCGCAACGACGCTAAATAAATGTTGCCCCCGCTGCTAACCAAGCAAGCGAAGTTGGCAATATTGCAACTTGAACGCGCGCTCACATTGCAGGCAAAAATCAAAACTAAACAGGCAAAAACAATAGCAGACTGTGAAGCAGACAAGAGCGCACATAAAATTCGGGACAGAAAAACAAACGATGAGAGAGCGTTTGTGAGAGCAAAGCAAGAAGGAGAGCGCGCGCGAACAAATATTGAAAGAACAACTACAAAAACACCACCACCACCAGCAAATAAACATGACAACAGCGCCGCTGACGTCGATGGCACAGCACCATGGCAATAACAATAAGAAAATGCGCACTTATAGCCAGCAATGGGGAATTGAGCAACAACAAAGCTACAACTGTGACGACAATGGCGATAGTAACATTTTGCTGGCGTGTTAAGCCGCGCGCAGGGTGAGCGAAGTGTTGAAGGTTGGTTGTATGTCTGGTTGTAAACGACACAAACAAGAGCCCCGTCTGGGTTGCCGTCGCAACGAATGCGCCCGCTCTCGACTACCAAAACATCAGCAGCAATGTGCGCGCAACTGACACAGTGAATAGCGACCGCGCTAGCCTACCAAGCAACGGAACAGCACAACAAAAAACAGCAATGCAGAAAAAACACGTCATGGCAGCTGCAAGTAGGCTGAAAAGGTTTTGCCTGACAACGGCCAGCTGGTGGTGGGGCGCAGTGAGCGCGCTACAGACCGCGAGTGTGAATGTGTGTGGAAAAAAGTAGCAGTAGTAGTGGTGGTAGCGGTGTTAAGCAAGCGGACAATGGCGATTTACAAAAGTGTTGCTGTTGCTGACGTTGTTTTTGTTGTTCGAATTGCATTCAATTAAATGCGCTACCGTCCGTTTTTAGGTAGCGTTGATGCATTTTTAGGCATGCGCGTGTCTGTGTTAATGTGTATGTACATACGTATGTAGCTACTTACTTGAGTCATCCATTTCCTTTGAAATCTTCACCCACGCCTTATCCACCACATCCTTTTTCAGGTAGTGCGGATGCGAGCGATCGTACATGCAGGGATGACGCTCGACTAGCCGACAGATTTTCGCGTTAATTTGATAATTGTCCGGTTTGGAATCGTTGGATGTGGACAGCCTCATTTTGCTTTGGTAGTTTGATACTTTGCGCAGTTGTTGATGTTGTTCTTCAGCACACAATCACTTGCTATGCACGCGGCGCGCACACATACCACGAGGAAAAAACTAACAATAGCGACAAGCGCTGCTTTGAAAATCCTCTAAACGCAGTTTTTAGACAAGTTTCGAAAATCACTTTTATGTAAATCTCTTTCTAAACACTATCACTAGCCACAATTGTTGCACTTAACTTTTTTCACTGTTCCTTTTCACACAAAAAATCAACAAGCGCTAGCTGAGCGCATACCACGCGTACGTTCCGCCAAGCCGTTCGATATGACTGCGACGATGATGATGAAATCGCCTAACAGCAACCAACAATTTTATATAATAACAGCAATTTTAGCGCTGAGCAACATGCAATTGTAGTCAACGAATGTTGGCCCGAACGAACGATAACGAATGACGATAGCGGCGCACACGAACAACGCAGAGTTTGGCTATGATGAAAGCGGCGATGGCAAACCTCCTCGAAAAAGCGGGCAATATCTACAACGGCAGGCGAGCAACTGAATGTGAAACGCGTCGACCAGCTCAGCTAAGCCGGGCGCTGAGTTGTGTTGCGTCGTACGGGGCGGCAGCGATTGCTGGTTGCTGCCTGCAGGGTATAGAGTAGGGGTAGTACGCGACAGGCAGCAGAGAGAGGAGGAATAAGAGCGTGTTTGTGTGTAAACGTGCGCGCGTTCGTTGAAGTGTTTGTGTGCGCGCAAACAACAGCAACAGTGGTGCGAAAACTGAACGAAAGTCATACATACATACATATAAATAAATAGTATATCGTCAACGACAACCAACGTGCCGACGACGTTAGCAACGGCTTTAGGTTGGCGTGGTCAAAGCAATGACGCGATAGCGAGCACTCTACCAACCTACTCATACAAATGCATGGTTATTGCTCACACGCACATACACACACACGAGCGCGCGCGCGCGACCTACCAGCAAGTGCTCCCTGCTGCTGCTGTTGCTGCTGCTGATACTACTACTGCAGCTACCTGACGCATGCCAACTCAACGATAATGACTTTGGTGGCGGGGCTCACGTCACTGGCGTTGCCGTTGTCGTTTGGCGCTGACGAGGCGGCTGAAAGCAAAAGCGACGCGCCGTCACAAATTGTGTCGCGTTGTCGATAAAGTCGATGAGACGTTTGCGGCCAGCCGGGTGGAGGCAATGGCAACACTGTTGCTGTGGCAATATGGCGCGTTGACGACAATGGCAATGGCGACAAAACAACAGCATGAGCAATAACAGCAAATAATTGTGTATGTAAATACATAAGGATGTACGTATGCATGCACTGCGGCATATGTATGTCTGTAAGTATGTATGCAACAGCGATACGATTGTAGCAGCGCTGCGTTAAAACAAAAACTTGGCGATAGCGAGGTGATTTTGATGACGGTGGTGATTTTGTATAGAGAGATGTATATAGATATGACAACATACAAACATACGTACATACATATTCCAGCAATTTTACTAATACATAATAAGCCACTGAAATGTCAACTACATATTTTGTTATATTTCATAGTTTGGTTGAACTAATATATGGAAAGTCAAATGAAAGAAAACCTCCTCTCTTATGTCCACTCGATAATAGACCAGCAGCCTTGGACGCCGTTGCGCAGCACCATTTCAGGAGAAACGTTAAGCATCGTAGACTCTTCTTAATAAATCGATGGTTTTGTAGACAACACAATTTTCCTAAATTTCTCAATGTTCACGTCCATATTTTCTGGATCCTGTACTTTAGCAAAACGTCTCCATATAAGGTCCCATTAGTCACTACATCTGAACACAGTGGAACGTTGCTTTGGTTAAGGAGAAGAAGGAGGCCCATTAAGTAAAGCTCCATTAAATCAGAATCCGTGGCAATCATACATAAATTGCAATTGGTGTCGAACATAGGGATTGTCCATAAACCAAAATAAAGCCCTTTCACTTGAATAAAGAAGCTATGCTTTCCAGATCCAAACATAAATGGGACTGCGACTGCTGTAAAAGAAGAGGTTAAATATCTTGGCATGAGCCTGTATAGAAAACTCACTGAAGATTCCGATTCCGCACATCTCTTCCCTTAAGCAGAGACGCAACGATACTCCAGGCGGAGCTAGGTACCATACTTGAGACCGCTATGTCTTATCATCAAAAACCCGTGTAGAGTGTGTTAAAGCACTCAATGATCTAGCTATCCAGGGTATCCAGTAATTGCCTGGTCATGAGGGCTACGCTTGTAATGGAAAAGCCGACTTCCAACTAAAATAAGGGTCAACACACACCATTTTTGATGAGGTAAGGCGTTCCTGAAACAAATTATGAAATAGGGCTTTTTTCAACCGTTTTCTGAGATAACGTGACCTTCTACTCAGCCGTCGGTGTTTAATAGAGCAGATACCAGATTATCTGGTTACCACAACCGAAGACACGATCTCTTGTAGCATACCTTTATTTGGTCTTGTAAAGGTCTTCTTGAATCCATGTAACGTTAAGGAACCTTAGGAGATCCGAAACAACACTGATTCGGATGAGACTCCTTTCTCTTGATGATAAACACGGCAAACGTTTAAAGGACTTTGATATGTTAATCCTAGAAAGCCAAACCTGGACTTAGTAAAGACTTCACAATGGCACATAATGTCTTCCGCAGTTTCTTATTACTTGTGAAACAATCTGCAGCGGTCAGAGTAAAAAAAAAAGCCTAGGTTTGGCGGCCGCTGTAGCGTAGTGGTTAGCAGTGCACGCTACCACTCCACAGGGCCTGGGTTCAAGATCGGTTTAACCCAACATCAAAAAATTAAAAGCAAAAAGGTTTTTTTTCTGTCATGAAAAACAGCTTCTTATAAAAATACAATCGCCGCTCGAAGTCCGCGTAAAACTGTAGATCCCTCCCCTTTGTGTGACAACATCAAGGCGCACGCTACAAATCGGTGGAGAAGCTCGGCCAAACACTAACGTTACTAGGTTTGACAAGTGTTCCATTGCCACAGTAGGAAAGCTACCTTTTGTGGTTTATTATTTCTTGTCCTTGAGGGGAAAAAATGGTTCAGGATTAAAGGACGCTTGTTATCCAGCAAGTGTGTCTATACATTTATTGTACATACGTCATCCTCTTCGCGCCGATAGCAGTTGCCTATGAGAGAGTTACTGTAAGCCCGCCATACATGCAGGAGGCGCCCTACGGTCGGTTATCTGTTTGCTCTCCATAGATTTTTCAATTTTAATTTTGAGACCCTGAAGAGCAAAAAGTTTGATCTTCGGGAAGAAAGACATCATAATTTTTACACAAAACAAATATTCCTGATATTCCTGTATATGATTCTTTCTTTGGTGTCTAATTGAAAATACGAAAGGCTCATGGGTCGATATGACCAGTAAAACACAAAAATCAAGTAAAAAAAGGATAATTACCTATGTATGTACAAACGACTCTATGCAACACACAATTCACGCAACTAATTGCGTTTTCTTTTCTGCCGAAAAATGTTGCCTTCTCAGTGCCCTGTACGCACCAATACTTAAGAAATGGCAATGAGAAGGCAACATTTTTTTGTAGAAAAGAAAATATCGTAAAACTAAAAATATCACTAACGTATTGAACATTTGTTTGTGCACAACCTACAACCTTTTGCCTGTGCAGTGATACGTGACAATTGCCGCCGTCTGGCTTTTGACAAAATAGTAATTGCCCTCGAAATAGTTACTATACTCACACATTCGCATTACTAGGTGCATAAAATGTATGCCATAAATGCACATATGTATATACAAATACACATACACATAGCAAATAAAAATGTTTATGCCTACCAACCCCCACTGGGACGGTTTGCTCAGTCGACCGCCCGTAATGCCGACAACAAAGTTACTACATATGTAGGTATGTATTCTATATTCATATCCATATACCAACTACCACTTAAATTTGTATGTTTGTACGAGTATGCGCATGGAAAGGTTATTTTACCTGCAACATCCGTGCCAAGAGCTACGTAGAACATTTGTAGCGTTGGTTGGCCAACGCCAAGAATAACACCTTTTTCACAACAACGACAACGTTAGCAACAATGTCGTTGGCAATGCAATTGCTTAACGTCAGCGTTTTCTCGTACTACTTATGTATGTATGTATGTACCGCAGCTGTTTATTATTTGGAAATGACGTTGATTACTTAATATATATTATTTAAGCGCTCTCTAACAAGATAACTACGACTGAATTTCCTCCCACCGAATGTCAAGTGTCACATTTCGGCTCTTTGTACTCGTAATAATAATAAGTTTGTTCCACAAGCTACTTCCCAATAAACAGCAAAAAAAATATTTCTCCAACCTTGGAGAAATTCATAGTTCTCAATTTGATATCCGACATAATTTCTCCAACTCAGGTCTAACCGACCCGCAGATACGTAAAGTGATAGAGAAACAAAATTTTTAATTGGACTGGGTTCACACAGAGAAACTTTTGTTGCTCATTATCGGTAACTTTTCTTTTGGTGTTGCCCTTCGCGTTCACACAGGACAATTCTTTGTTGTTGTCAGCTGTGAACGGCCAACAAGAATTACTCAGACGAACGAGAGCACAAAGCGTGTTGCCCGATCACGAGCAACTCGGTGCCCTTCCCCCTTCCTCGTCACTTCCTCTCCCACAAGTAACGGTTGCCGCGACAAAAGTTTCTCTGTCTAATGCCTGGGTTATAATGGAAGTAACGGAACGGAGTGAACTGTCACTTAATTATCTATTGTATGGGAAATGAATGCAAATGGTTATAATGCGCGTAAACGTAACGTAAAACGGAACAATCTAAAATCAATAGATCCCATGAACGAACGAATCAAGATCACCCAGCACGGCGTGCGAGAAAAAAGTTATTTTTTTGCAGTGACGTCATTTTTTCGCCGCCATGTGAATGAAACGGAATGAAACCTGTGTGTGAATGAAAGAACCGATTAAAAAATGACGTCATCAACTATTATTTTTTTCTCAAATGCAACTACAAATACACGGTTGCTGTGCTGGGTGATCTTGTTAGTTGGTTCATGAATACATTCTTACAAATTCGCTGCGATTTGTTACGATTCGCCCCGTCCATTATAACCAAGGCATAAACCTAGACTTATCAAGTGAAAAACTAAAGCTATATAAAGAAAAAAATTACCAACAAAAAGTAAATAATCTAAGCAGGCGTTTGCTAAGAATTCCTGGGATTAAGAAGATCAATCCATGTGCCAGATATTGCAAGTGTTTTCCAAGCAGAAGTATTCGCTATAGCTGATGGCTGCCGTCTTTTAGAATGTAGATGCTTACGCCACGGCGAACTTGTAGCCATTTTCTCTAATACCAGTCTGCCATTACGACCTTGGCGTTTATCACAACAAGGTCGAGACTTACCAAAGCTCAATCCGGTCATTCCCGGAAACGAGGCTGCAGACGAGCTATCCAGAGAGGGCTCCACATTGGGCTTGATCGGGGAGCGCTGTTAAAACTGTTGAAAAATGCTGCTATTGCCTGCCAAATGTTCGCATTGCTTTGTTATTGTCTTTGCTGGTTGTACATAGTTGCTATTGCTGTTTGTATGAATGTCTGGCTGGCTGCTTGGGGGTATGTGGAAGTACAAACAAGCCAAGCCAACGAAGCGACATGCCGACTTGTCTAGATGTTCGTGTTGTATGTGCCTGTGTGTATGTTTACGTACGATTTTATGACCGACTGACTGAATGACTGCCTGTTTTGCTGCTGAATGGCATAACTTCATTCGGTTCGGTTGCGTTTATTTGGCCTAATGTTGGCGGCACTTTTACGCTACTTTTCTTACTTACTTTTTGCCACCGCGAGTGGTGTTATTGTTGTCATAACTTTTTATGTATTTTGTGTTTTTTTCTTTTTAACCGACTTCCAAAAAAGGAGGAGGTTATCAGTTCGTCGGAATATTTATTTTATTTTTTTTATGTATGTTACCGCATAACTTTGGACCACGTCAACCGATTTCGATAATTATTTTTGCATCGGAAAGGTAGTGTCTCAGAGGTGGTCCCATATTAATCTGGTTGAGATCCGATCTGAGGATCATGAGATATATATATATATATATATATTTTTTATATGGGAGTTGAAGTCGGTTTTTTTTTTTTGCTAAAAATTACTAGTTTTAATTCAGGTTCAACCACTACATGTGAATGGACGCGCAACGCCAGCTGCTGCTGCTTCGTAAACCACTTTATTGCTGCTGCGCCCATTCTCGCAATCACGCTTTTGACAGTCCTGCTTCGCTGCTGCCGTTGGTATTGCTGTTGTCCTCCCTCGCGTTGCTGAAGTGGCGTTGCCGTCTGTGGTCTACGACATTGTTGCCGACATTTTTGTAAGTGCCGAACTGAGCGAGAAAATGTGTATAGGGCTGCCATATTATTTGAAGAAACTTCACCAATTAATGCTCTCCTTTGCGTAGTGCAGCTATTTGTTCATCCCAAGCGTAAACTGGTTGTTAGGTAATCGGTTCCTACCATTATGCTCGGCTGAGTTCTTGCTTTTGTTGTCGGCCCATGGTCGCCGAGTCTAAGAACTGAGTGGATTGGCATTAAGTACTTTATTGCTATTTACATTGTTTGAAAGGTTTGATGTCCCTACATGCTCCCTAGCGGAGTGAAACTTGTAGAGCTAGTGGACAGTATTGCTCTAGTAGTGGTGACTAAACTCCTAGCTTATAATGAAAAGAAAACAAAGTAATTTCACAATCAAAATCACAATAATAAATCCACTGGCCACCAAAAATACCTTGACGTAATAATAGACGCCAGATTAAGATTCGCTCTGCATTCGGAATACAGCAAAGACCTCCAAGGAATAATCTACGCTTTCATGGATCTTCATCTTCGGCTTCGATTACACTCAGACTAAGTAAAATCCAAGACGATAAGAACAGAAAGATGTTCGAGAAATATTAATGCACCAGGAAAAGCTGTGTCAGCATACTAAAACCTCTCCACAAATCGCCCTGCCCGTGGAACTGCCATTCATGGTACTACTTCACGGCTACTAAGACGCTCAGCTCGTCTTAATTCTACATGGATGCGTGAGACATATGTATGTAAGCGCATATCATCTGCCAGTTCTCACTTGACGCTAATATGTAATCTAGTATGTCGTTGTCCTGTTATATGTTTCGTGCCTTAGGGGCGCAGCGGGGGCAGAGGAACATTATGTGTTCCGTTTTTCCCCTTATTTCTATGCACCTCGAACAGTACGGGAAGTCGTTATGCCTAAATCTATTGAGACACTCACCATAAGGACCGTGGCCCGAGATTACGCAGGATGCCGTCATAAATTAGATTCCACGGCAGCGGTCCGAGAACCGATTCTTGAGGCACCCCCCGCCGTGACGTTGCATTCCTCAGAGCCTGTAATGCTCCAGTATGATATAGTATTTTGGAGCTTCCATTTTAATGAGCGTTTCCAATGTGCAATGCAATAACAACGGAGAATAGATAACATTGGAAAATAGTTCGATAATTATTTCAATAATTTTTATATGGAAAGCAAACTAAATTTTTGCTTCCTTATTTTGTTTAGTAATTTTTTTAGAGCCTAATATTGTTCGAAAATATGTGCTAGAGCAGTCGCAATACTGCTACCAACGTTTCAAATCGGGCGCGTATCTACTACAAACTTCCGAGTCAAATACACTGCAAGCGCAGCTACTGGTTTATATATTACATATTCTAATTCTCTGCGCCCGTTCTTGTTACTTTCGTTGTTGTTATAACAATCGGTGACTACGTGTGAATTTAATTTCTGCTACTCGTTCATTGTTATTTTTTTTACGCTGTCGCCGCCTTCCTTCTCATTATTTGTGTTATCGCTACGTGTGTTATTGTTTATCATTGTTATTGTGCCGCCAGCAACAACAAAGTACATACACACATACATACATATGCTACTTTATTGTTGGTTTTTTGTTTGCTTATTTAATACATATCTTGCTCTGCTGCGTCCGCGTTCGCGGTCGACAAACGAACGAAAAAAAAATTAAAATTATTTATTGTTCACAATGTTGTTGCTGATGTCGCGATTCGCTCTCACTGTGTCGAGCAACAATCGCTGTGGTATGCATATGTTTGTATGTATAAATGTACATATGTATGTATTTACTAATGTATTGTTTTGCATCGTGCTATACCGGCTCTTGCCTTCAAAATGTTTCGGCTTTAATTCGGCACGCAAAAAAAAAAGATCGCCAGCCTCGTCTCGGCTTTTGTTGGCAGCATTTACTGTACATATACACAAATTTATGTACCCACTAAGTGCATACTTCTGGCCTTTCAAGTAGTCCATATTTTTGTTGTAATTGTTAGCATCGCGCTCACACAAAGTCTGCTGCTGTTATCGCAACTTGTTGTTGTATTTTTTTATTGCTCTTCTCCGCTTCTCTTCTAGCCAGCGTCCTGTGTGATTTTGCCTTAAGCTGCTATTATTGCTGTTGTTGTTATTGTACCCATATTGCTCGAATACTGTCATGCTGTTTGCACTACTTTGTTGCCCACTTAGGTACACTACATTTATGTATACAAATTTATACCTACCCTCCACCTGGCAGCTGCTGTTGCTATAATTGTTGTTGCTAGTGCCATTGCCGTCTCATACGTTTTGCTCTTTTGCTACTTAACTCTCCCAGGGGTCTGTCGCGTCGCTACAAATTTTCGTTGTATGCATTAAATTTCTTGTTGCTTTTGTTGCCTGTTATTGTTATCGCTACTGTCTTGCGCAGAACGAAAACACATTTGCCGCGTCGCCATTACTAACGCCAAATAATTGCGCCAATAGCTCACTCTTTGGAGAAAAAATGTGCTACACAACCAGTTACAACTTGTTGTTGGCTTTGTATCGCCAACATTTTTTTAATTTTCCTGAAATTAAGTGCGGCTATATGGTGCTAGAGAGTCTCGGTTGCCGAGTACTGTCTTTCGCCCTGGTGATCTAGCGTCTAGCCACAATCCGCAACAAAGCGATGTTCTTCAACATCTCGCTTGTTTTCGCCCACTGCCCGATGAAAGAGCATTCAAGGATTTCTTTTATGAGCGTTTGGTGAACACATCTACATACTAGCGCAGGCCCCGTCATGACAACAAAATCGTGCTTGGTGATTTCAATGCCTGATTGGGCAAGGAAGTGCTATGTTCCAGCATAAAATAACCCATCAAGCTACATAGCTGTCTCCAGATCGAACAACTAGAAGCCAAATCGATTACGGTGCGATAAACGGATGGCACGCTTCCAGTGTTTTGGATATACGTACACTTTGAAGCCCAAACATAGTCTCGGACTACTATCTTGTTGCAGTCACGATACGCACCCGCCTCTGTGAAGCAAAAAAATTTCCCCCAATAATGCAAGGAAAGCTAAACGTCGGAAAGCTGCAATCACAACAGACGGCCAATTTATTCGCCACTCGACTCACACATCCGCTCTCTGAGAGCACTCTTCATCAATCCGACATACGCGAGCAGTGGAACCACATTTCCCGATCATTAAGTACCGCCGCCGAAGAGGTAGTTGGATTTCAGCGAGCCCAAAAAAACAGCTGGTACGATGAGGAGTGTCAAGAAGCTGCTGAGAAAAAAGATGCCAGCCACGCTGCGATTGGGCGCAACGCGAGCTATGTGGCACCATCATAGTGAACTGAAGAATTAAGCGAGACGTATTTTTTGAAATAAGAAGAGAGAGGCCGAAACACGTGAGTGTGAAGAGCTTGAACTGCTGGCGAACTGCGTGAGGATGCGGTACATTCGCAAGGCTTGGAGGGTAGCTAGTGTTGCGTTCATACCGAAGGCTCTCATGTTTACTTTAGGGATTTTAGGCTTTTAAGTCAGTCTTGGTTTTTGCTAAAAAGGCTAGAGAAGCTGATAGACCTGTACATACGAAACACGATTCCTCATGACTGTCTTTTAAGAGCTCAGTATGCTTATTGCAAGGAAAGGTCGGTGGATATCGCCCTGCACACATTGGTTAAGTGGTTGAAAGAAGCCTTCACGCATAAAAATTATGCAGTAAGGGCCTTCCTCGATATCGAGGATACCTTCAGCGCTGTCACTCTAGAGGCAATAGTCAAGTGCATTCATAATCTGGGGGTTGAAACAAACCTAATAAGGCTTATCTACAGCTTACTTCATGACAGAACTGTCGTGGCGGTGTGTGGGAGCGCCTGCGCTCGGCGCAGAGTCAATAGGCGAACTCTGCAAGGTGGTGTTCTCCCTCATGCTCTGGATTTCAGTCGCAAACGACCTTCTAGAGAAACTGGAGTGGCTTTCGCCTGTGTAGATTATGTTGCACTTTTGGTAAAGGGACGATGTCTAGACACCCTTATTGATCTGGCTCAATTACCTGAACCAGGTAATTAGGTGAGACATCAAGAAAGCAGCCAAAGTGTGTGATGGTACGCTAGAAATCGGTAAAGGCTAGTTTAGGTGTCGGGTCTCAGTTACATCGCGGGGAGCTGAGGAGTTGATGACCTAGCGTTAGAAAGATGCCCTTAAAACTTTATCCCCACATAAGGAGCAAGTAAGGATGCCTCTGTTCACCTGCGGTACATTCTTGGATTAACATTCCTAATACATACATAAATACATACAAACATGCTTACACATTTTTACACATCTACACATTTTGATCTTTTGTTGATTTGGTTTGCATTGGACAACGACCAAGAACAATAGAATACAAGGTTTCGCATTCCCGACGGCGATGACATTTGTGTGTAAAAAGTAGCGAAGCCGCATAGGAGGATGAAAGAGAATTAGAGTTTAGTCAATTATCTTAATATTCAATTTTTCGATAGGAAACGTGTCTTTAAATTTTGAAAATATACGATTTGTAATAAAACAAGTAAGAAAGTCTAAGTTCGGGCGGAGCCGAACATTAAATACCCGGCGCAAGTATTAAATATATGTTTTCCACCTTTCCGAAAGCTACCACTACATGATAAGCCGGGGTGTATACATTTTAAGTAAATTAGCGTCCTTAAATTTCGAAATATTGAAATTTCAAGCATATCTGAAATTTACCGTTATATAAAAAGCGGCCTCAATTTTAGTCCGATTTCAACAATTTTCGCCGGTTTGCTTTTATGTGGCAAGCACAATAACCAGACCGAGCTTGGTACAAATTGCTAGAACGGTTAGCGAGATACATATATGTGATCATAAGTGGGCGGGGCCACGCCCATTTTCCAAAATTTTATCATAAACGTATTTCTTGGTAAAGAATTGTTGCAATCATCAATTTTGAATAAATTAGCTTCAATATTTACTGATTTATCGAAGATTTTGTATTTCTCGAAATTACCGTTATATGGGATGTGGGCGTGGTTATTGTCCGATTTTAGAAATTTTCGGCCAGTTGGTATGCTGTACCAGGACCAACAACTGTGCCAAGTTTGGAAGAAATTGGTGTAGCGGTTACCAAGATATACACATGTAACCATAAGTGGGCGTGGTTACGCCCATTTTCCAAAAATTTATAATATTCATGTTTTCCGTCTGAAACTCATTGTAAGTATCAATTTTGAGTGAATTATCTTCAGTAGTTACTAAAATATCGCAGTTTTAGTTTTTCTGAAAATTACCGTTATATGGGAGGTAGGCGTGGTTATTGTCCGATTTTTAAAATTTTTAGCCATTTAGTATGCTGTACTAAGGCCAACAACTGTGCCAAGTTTGGAAGAAATTGGTGTAGCGGTTACCAAGGTATACACATGTAACCATAAGTGGGCGTGGTTACGCCCATTTTCCAAAAATTTATAATATTCATGTTTTCCGTCTGAAACTCATTGTAAGTATCAATTTTGAGTGAATTATCTTCAGTAGTTACTAAAATATCGCAGTTTTCGTATTTCTTAAAATTACCGTTATATGGGAGGTAGGCGTGGTTATTATCCGATTTCGCCCATTTTCAATACCATCCGTCCCACGCCCAAAAGAAGTTCACGTACCAAGTTTCGTTAAGATATCTCAATTTTTACTCGAGTTATCGTGTGCACAGACGGACGGACGGACGGACGGACGGACGGACGGACGGACGGACGGACGGACAGACAGTCACCGCTTAATCGATTTCTCTTTTCATTCTGATCATTTATGTATACATTTGTCTATATCTATCTCGATTCGTTTTGCCTGTTACAAACAACCGTTATGTGAACAAAGTTATAATACCCTTGTGCACAAGTGCGCTCGGGTATAAAAACGGTCGTTTTAGTGAAAGTAAGGTGAATTTCAGTGAATTTTAAGTTTTTGAGGCGTTGTTTACGAACATCGAGAACTGTAAAAATCGGCAAAACCAAAGTAGCCGTTTTGCGGAATGCGTCACCTTCTGTTCGCTACACCGTGGGCAACGACAGCAGCACTTGAACACCAGCGACAGACCCCAACCAGTCAGCAACCAACAATGAACAACAGCTACATACTTAGCTGGCTACATACAGCAACCGATAGCGACAACAAGCAAATAATCACATAAAACAGAACAGAGAAAAAAAGCGAAAACAGCAGATGCCGACTGTTGGCGGAAAGGCCTCGTATGGTCAGTTGTTGTTGGAGAAGTGGAAGGGGAACTCTGCATGAAATCAGTGGAGCGGCAGCTATTCCTGTATAAACAGCAGTGGACGCACGCAAAACAACAATAACAATAAAATTGTTTGTTAATAGAGGGTAGTGAGAAGTGCACAGCGTAGTGATTAGCGCCAAGATATGTAAGCAGCGACAGCGCTCTGGCGGCGTAGAGTTACCACTTTCGCAGATTTTCGGTAATGTTTTTTTTTTGCCAAATATCGATTTTTGGGAAAGGCTATGAGCATTGTCTACCTATAAACGAGGCTAGATGGCTGATTAGCTATCTGAAGTGATAAATAGAAAGGCGCCCTTTCAACCCTTTAGCATAGGTGAAGATTGCTAATACTTCAGCCTGAAATACCTTGGCTCCACATGGGAATCAATTTTAAAAAGCCAGAGGAATATTTAAAATAACTAAACTAAATAAACCAAGAAGGCACTGCGATTTTCCAGGCAATTATAGAGGCGATTACATAGTTGAATCAAAATTTGGCTGCAGCCCTACTTCATTGAAAGCGATTAGTTGAAAGGCTGTGCACACCAGGCGATAGTTTCTTTGAACTAAAATTTGGTCCGTGGACATATTTTTATACTATTCATTTGGTGGGGTCTGCAAAATCGGTTGATTTCAAGGTATAGCCTGAGTGTTCAGATATGACATTTTGGATTAAAGCCCATTCATTTGAAGAGCTAAAGGCGGTGAAATTTTATAAGAGGACAGCATGGTTTTTATTGACACATATGTATGTATGTATGTACCCGTACATACTCGTTTGCCAACCAAAATCGTTATTGGCACTCGTAACCACCAGGACTGCAACTGAGGTGCCACATTGGGCATAAAAAAATTGAACATAACAAAGATAAAAGCGCCAAATAAATGGTAATTTTTTTAAATCGAAACAAGACTATTTCTTTCGCATTTTGCAATAAAATAACAACTACAATTCAAAAAGAAAAGCGCAATACCAAAATAAAATAAGTCAGTTGTATAAACTTAACAATAAGAATATTTTAGTTTGTAAAAAGTAGTAAACGCTTCGAATTCCACAAAACTGGATTAGTTAGGTTAGTTTGAAGTGGCTGCCAGTGGAAATAATAGTACACCTGCACCGATTTCACTGTAACTTGACATGTGCTCTAGTTTTTCTTAGAAATAGAGAATTATGAAATTTTGTAAAGATGGAATAATTGCCACGCCCTCTACTCTTGGGGGCGGAAACATTAAATTTCATCCGATTTCGATGAAATTTAGTTTGTGGTCTTTATTTTATTAACAAAACCTAAATATAAAATATGGGAAGATTGAATCACTATAACGTTCAAAACTCACAAAAAATTTGGCCCCAGTCATTAAATGATATGGAATTTCGGTTAATTTTTGTTTCCTGCTTTCCACTCTCAGAAAACAAAGGTTAATATAAAATGACTTAGGTGTAAATACTCGCTTTTCCCCCAATATTTGGTGCGATTTTTTCATTGTTCGAAAAATTATTTCGCGAAATTATGCAAAAAAGAAGCTGAAAATCAAAAATTAAGAAAAACAAAAATTACATATACATATTTGCAACCTACATAAAATTCTCTAAAACGTGCGTCTATTTATGACTTTTACTTTTCCCTCTCTAAGTCCAACCGTTTTTTTATCAACTGTCACCATGACTTTTTTCTACCTGTCTCCATATAGTCGAAACACAGTGTAACCCCACTAGCACACCTGGGCCGTTCGAGTTTTGGCCCGTTATCATACCACGTGGATCGTTAGATAGGAGATCTACTGTTCCCGCGGATCGTTAGAACTCTCTTACTCAAACCATCGTGTGGACTTCGCGAAACCCAAAAGATGCCATATGGCTTCTTCTGCTGTGTCGATTTAGTCTTCCGAAAATCGTGAACCCACGAACTTTAATCTTCTTCCACAAAGTGCGCTACATTCGCATAACAGGAGCCGCAAGATTTATGCCTCTTCTTAATTTTCGCAGCTTCTTCAGAAGTCGTTATGGGAGACCCCTAACCTCTCCACATGCCGTCCGATGGCAACATGGCCTGCTAGAAGTCCCGTGACTGCGGCTAAGTCCCCTCTGCTCAGCATTAGGAGGTCCTTCGATCGTCCCACTTTGGCCACATAAGCGAGATGTGCCTTCTCTTATTAGTTTGTCTGCCTTCACGTTGTCTGGTATGTTCCGGTGCCCCAGCATCCATAACAGGTGAAGCGAAGACTGCTCAGCCATCTCGTTTACAGATCTGCGACAGTCCGCTACGGTTTTTAAACTGCATGTGACCGAGTCAAGCGCTTTGAGTGCCACCTGGCTATCCGAGTAGAGGAAGATATTATTACACTATTGATTATTCCTGTACACAACTGTTCAACTGGCTCCTATATGGCATTGACTTCAGCTTGAAAGACGCTGCAATGGTTGGGAAAGGGAAATGAGTTTTCCGTCCCCAGTCGCTGAGCTGAGATCCCCTCCTACCTTGGCGTCTAGTTTGTAATCATCGGTGTAGAAGTAGAGTGATCCATTTTCACCACGAGCCCTTCCTAACGAAAAGTCTCTATCTGGAACGTATTAAAATATTGACATTTTTCAAAAGTGCCATTTTGACACCTTGTGAAATCAGGTGCCATTTGAAGTAAAAGTGGGCCAAAAAATGGCACGGTTTGAGCAATGATGGCAACCCTGCTATCCAAATCGGCACTTGGTGAGAGAGATGGCACTGCAAACAATGCAACGCAAAAGACAGCTGAGACCAAACGTAGCCGACTCACTGAAAAACAACCAAACAAGCAGATTTTAACTAGCAGACAGCGCTATGACTGGGTCAGGTAGCAATGGAGAACAAGAAACGCCACAAAACCAACCACCAAGAGTGCGTCAGCAATGGACACAACAATATCGGTTGAACAGTGAAAATCCATGTTGGTTGGAAGTTGGTTGCCGAGTAAATAAATATGTATGTATGTATGTATTACATGTGTACATGGTGTCGCTGCTGTAATAACAAGAACAACAACTATTGAAAAACAGCCAAATGAGCAATAACCAAGGCAACATTAATGGCAATAGTACTACGCGATACTTCATATGTACATACATATGTACATACATATATACGTACATATGTATGAGCATCACTGATGTAGAAACAAGTGAGCTAACAGCGAGTGGCAATAATATTGCAAGCAATTTTATATCCATACCATGTTCTAGAGATGGGCACGGGACTAAATATCTAATCCGAATGCTGACCATCGCGAAATTCAGTTTTTATGTCCCGAACCCAAAATCTGTCATCTATATCTCAATTAAAAATAATAATGAAAGACCTGGCATCTTCCGATTTTTGTGTTTTGCATTGCTCTTCGATTTCGTCTCAATAAAACATAAAAGATTGCATATTTCATACATCGCTTTTAAGGAAGATTTTCCGAATTTGCGGAGGTTTTGGTTTTATCGGGAATGTCGGGAACGGATTTTGGTCTCGTCCCGCACGCAAAATTTTGAAATACCTTCCCGCTATCGCCTATCACGGCCAATTTGAAATCAGTACCGTGGGTCCCTCTACCCCGCGCCCACCTCTACGATGTTCACAGACATATGACATACAATGTACATACATACATACTAGGACATTCAATCCCGGGATTCCGGGGTTCAGGAAACTTTTCCATGACCCGTAATCCCGGGATTACAGCTCCGGGAGCCCGATATTTTCACTGATTCATTTACAGCAGATCCTCTCACTCCATAAGCACTTGTAGCACATTTGTTTTTGGAACTTTTCAGCCACTAGGTCGCTATCGTTTCTTAACGCACTGTGTTATTCCACATATATGTAAATACTCCCATTGTTAACAAGTTTCATTCACTAATCGTACAATAAAAATAGTTTTGTACTTTGCCTGCAAACCAAAGTTCCCGAAATCTTAAGGAAATCGTTCGGAGTATCTCATTTCTGTAACGATTTTTTTACGAATTTTTAAAGAAAATTATATGAACTGGTTGACTCGAACTCGTAAAGAAATTTCTGTACGAAAAATAAAGAAAATTCTGGAAAAATTCTGAAAGATATTCTTCACATAGCAGCATTATTTTCGCTGCTTCACAGATTTTCTTCCGAAATTTCGTAAAAGAATGGAGGTGTGCGTAATTTATTTCATTTTAGAAAATTCGGCAAAAAATCGAATTAAATCTTAACGAATTCTTTAAAATTTCTTTACAATGCAGAATACTCTAAAAAATGGTTTGCAGGGTTTTTGCTTCATTCAAAAAAAAAAAATTTATATATATAAAAATCTCAATGTACACATAAATTTTGTAGATGTGTTGTAATTTCACTTCAATATTAAATTTTGAGCAGCCCTGATTTACAGAATGAAAGAGATGTTGAAAACGAAAAAAAGAATTTATTTGACATGAAATACGAGAAATACAGAACATCAAAATTTGGATTCATAGTGAACTTGAGCCATTTGCACTTGAAAGTGAATTTCAGGACCTGCCTGAGTAACTGTATTTGTTCAAATATTTTGTGCAAGAACTCTGTAATAACGAAAAATCTGGTAGCAATTGAAAACACAACAAGCTTTTACAGTGTTGCAGATTTGTTCTTCATTTTACTTTGTTGGCCTTTGTTTGGAAAAGGATTTCTGCAAATATGAGAAAATGTTTTTGACAAAAATAAAATTATTTAAACATTAAATTACGTACTCTTTTACTAAGGGGCATTGTGCTCCCCTAAGACCAAATGTGGTGACAATGAATCTGTGTGGTTTGAAAAAGGCGAACCTACCGTAAAATACAAAAGTTGTGATGAAGTCGAAATCCCGAAAAAAACCTCGGGATCCTGGGAATAGAATTTTTAAATCCCGAAATCCTGAGTTTGTTAAAATGCTTCGGGATTGAATGCCCTAATACATACATATTATGTATCTCAGTATCATATCTGTTGCCATAATACGGTGTTGGCGTGAGGCGATTTTACAGGCAGCTTTTAGTTGAAAGGAACAATCGCCTGGTGTGAACGGCCTTTCAACTAATCCCTTCCAATTAAGTTGGGGTGCAGCTTTTCGGGGGGTTTGTTCAAAATAAAAATTTAACTTTTTCTCCTATTTCTATAGGTGTAAGAGTATAGACGTAAAAAATGGTTTCCATATACAACCAATCTCAAACAATGCAAATATGCCTAGCAAATTTATACGATATACTAACGATAGTTTATTTTTATTTGACTATCGATAGTTATTTATCTCTAAACGATAGTATCGATAGTTTTCTTGCAAATATCGAAACTATCGAATGGTATAACTATCGATAGTTTTGCAGCTCTAGTATGTATGAATTTTTATATGCATGTTTGTTTGTAGACATGAGTGTATGTACACATTTGTAGCAACATTGTAGTAGCAACGGTCACCATTGTTGTGGCCGCCAGCCAGCAAAGAAAAAAAAGAGAGTTCGACAGCAGCTGTTGTCGTTCGACACCGTTGCCCACTTTTTTCCCCACTTTTTACTTTTCTGTTTTTGTTGGTTGTTTGCATACGGCGCACAGTGTTCTATTTTAGGCAAAAAGAGATAAAATCAAATATCCAGAGAACGAGAAGAGATAGCGAAAGACATGCAACGGCATTTTAAAGCTTATGAGATGGAGAATTCAGCAAAAATAGTTCCCTTGGATAAAAGAATTCCCTTGATTTTAAAAATGACCTTCAAATATAGTAGGTCTTAAGATTTTTTTTACCTAAAAGCAGTACATATGCAAAAATTTTGGTTTTTAGTTGTAAAATATATAGGTGTTTCCATGGGAAGATCTACCGTGCAGATAAAAATAAAAGCAATATATCTAACGTATTTATGGCCCAATTTGTCTGCTTTTTAAAATATGTACTGGTTATGTAAGCAGAAACATTTTGTCCGAAAATGGTGCGTATTTATGGTTCGATTTGGTTCGACTTTTACGTATGTAGTTTGAACATAATAGATCATAGAGTTCCAAATAATTAACCCTTAAGTCAAGATTCAAAGTATACATATTTTGCGTAAAATTCATATTTTATTCGCGTTAAAAAATTAGTTAAAAACAATTTGAATATTAATAAATCGATATCGAATATATGTCACGTCACGGCATGTTACGTAACGTTTCACACTTGGGGTTGGAAAGGAAAATCGAAACAAGTTGCATTAATTTAAAATACTCTAAAAACAACTAGAATTACTTAAAATCATCTTAAAACAAATTTCATGAAAAGATCCATCCACTATTCGCAGAGTTTTGCTATTTTGTAAGAAAAGAAAAAAAATCAACTTCCATTTTAATCACATAACGTCACTTTCTTTAATTACGAATATTTAAGGGCCACGCGGTTCGATGGTTTTTCTTTAAAATTGCATCATCTTAGTATTTGTTTTCGGTTAGATGCGCAAAAATGAAAATTGGCATTGTCGAATCGACAAATAATGTACTTCCAGGGTTAAGTTTTTTTTTACTCATCGCAAACTGTTTTTAGGTAAAAAAGTCAAAAAGTTTGCTTTCGAAGGAAATGCTAAAAGTTTGATTGAACGAAAAGTAGTAAATTTTTGAAATTTTTTTTTCACCTGAAACCATGCGATGCACTTGAAAAAAAAACAATGAATGCGTTTTTAGGATGTAGTAACCATTGAAGTGTATTCCCTGACACAAGAACTGCAAAAATATGTGCATATTTAAAACATTTTACAAAGTACATTGCTGACTGGGTTTAGGCGAAAATAAATTAAAACCATATATATGTGAAGATCATTTTACAGGTCAAAGTAATTTATTTTTCCAATGAGACAAATTTTCCTGAACTCTCCATTTCAAAAGTTAGTTACATTTATGGTGCTAACTTCTCGTTCTTGAGATTTTCAATTTGTCTCCTTTTTTCAAAAATATAACACTGTGCAGCACATGTAGCCCCACGTACATTTGTTAAACAAATATATTTGTGTTAGTATAGGCGCGCACACACACATACATAACTACGCCGCCGCTGGCAAATCGTGCAGCCTTCGTCTGCTGCTCGCGTTTAGCTGCAGTTAACTTTGTTTCGTTCATTTTTCGTTAAATTCGCTACATGAGCAGGGTCACCACTACAAACTTTCTTTCCCACCAAGAGCTGGTTCAAAACCCCACCAAAATGGTTTCTTTTCTACCATTTAAGAAAACGGCGTTTGACGGCAGTAAATTTTTTTTCTGGTTTTTATACTTAAAATAAGATTTCGAGGTAAACATAAAGATCAGAATATTAGCTAGTATATAGATACTTAAGTACATATTATGTATGTATATATAGCACACTAAAAAAGTGGTGCGTGCTTTTAACCAGACTCACGTACCGACATCTTATTCGACGCGCTGAACCCGGTTAACAACCTTGAGATCCCAGTGGATAGAACTTTTTATAGCGTATACGGAGTTCAAAGAATCGCCGAAGGTAGTTGATGAAATTCCTAGTTGCCTATTCCTGTAAGCAACGAGTTTTTTAAGGTATTTGGCAAACAATAGGACCCATCCAAGAAACAGAATGAGGGTAAAACTGATATTGTCCGAATTTGGCAAGCCTACTCACAGTGCGTGCTGACAAAGCGACACACTACAACAAACCAGAAATGTTTTCTGTGTTATGAGCAATGAAACCTACCAAAATTTAAATCGTCCTACCATGCTACCAACGAAAAAAAAACCTACCAATTTTGGTAGCAAAAGCCGAGAACGGCAACCCTGTACATGGGGCCACCAACAGCAGCAGCTGAAATGCTAGTTATGTTATCTGTATCTGTACACAAGCGGCGCGACAACCGCTTAAACAAAAGAGTATTTCGCAAAAACTCCTCACTGAGAATAAAATTTCCATCTTTGTCTCCCTGCAACTCATTTCAAGAACAATCAATTTGGATTTCCACTTTCATGAGTTAAAAACAACAGACCACTGATCAACTAGTTTTATTTCTTCTGCCTCAATATTTACCACACGCGCCCATGCCACTCAAAATATTACTCCTCATAAAAGAGCGTTCTGCCTCTTTTGCTCATCCCTCATTAGTTTCAATCGTTGAAGCAGCAGAGAGCGCTCATTGAGTATTCTTTTTGTGTATGCTTTGAGTTTGATGCACCGCTTGCTTGGTTGTTTCTCATAGATTTTTCTAAATTCAGTTTCTGAATTAAAAGCTTGGTGTAAGAAGCTTTGCAGCTTAGTTATTTTGTGCTTTAAAAATGCCTAAACAATCGAAAATTAATTTAGCAAAGTATATATCGTACGACCGCGAGGCAAATCGATCGACGTGTCTTTTGTGTAAAAAAAATTTTAATGGTCGAATTTTGCACAATATTAAAAGGCATTATGCTTTAGTGCACAAACATGATTTTGAAAGGTGTGCGCCAAAAGAACCCACAAGTAAAGCCAAAATTAACTTAAGTCAAAATGACTTTTTGATGTGCTGTGTGGGATTGATTACCGTTAACGCCATGCCGCTCACACTTTTTGATGATGAACAATATTTCAAAAGAATTATAGAGCCTTATGAAAACACGTTTAATATTAGAGTAAACTCAACGATTATAAGAGAAAGGCTTGACTCGTGCGCGGAACAAATGAAAGTAAATCTCTCTAATTTACTAAAAGACAAAATGTTGTGCATAAAGTTTGATATAGCTTCGCGAATGGATAAAAGTATATTGGTGATTAATGTACAATTCATTAAAAATTTTCAAATACACATTTTTACTATTGCAATGGTGGAATTAGAAAATAGGCACACGGCACCTATTCTGAACGAAGAAATCTTAAAACACTTCAATACATTTGGTATAAATGCAATCCAGATATATTGTTCTACTACAGACGATGGAGCGAACGTTGTGAAAACCTCCGAATTGCTGCAGGAAAATGAGATCACAGATGCTGATGAATATGAGGAAATTCACAATAGATTAAGTTCGGTACTAACAGTGGAGAGATGTGCTGAAAACACACTACAATTAGTTGCACATCAGGTGTATAAAACTGTAACAGCAGAAGTGGCCGAGTGTAGGGAAACAACTAATTTTCTTCGACAAATAATTCGCAATGGAACATTTACTGAAAATATCCCCATGCCTACACTAGATAACTTGACTAGATGGAGTTCAACATTCGATATGTTGACTTCTCTGCTGAACCTGATAGAATTTGTGAAAATGTATAAAATTGAATGTGAAATAAAGTGGGATTTCATACAGAACTTTGTTGCTGCGTTTAAGCCCGTTGCTGAATGTACAAAAAGTTTGCAAACAGAAAACTATGTAATCGGAGATTTTTACAGAGATTGGCTGCTTTGTGAAACGAAATTGGAAACTATGCCGAACAATATCTTCGCCAGCGCTTTATTGCAAGCAATGCAGTTACGAAACGAGAATTTTTGGTATAACAATACTTTCGTAGCGGCTTTATATATAGACCCAAGATTTAATTATATGGATTCGCCGTTTTTTAATGAATCGCGAAGAAAACAAGCAGTGGTAAGAACATTTTAATGTACTTATATTACGTGTACTCATTTGTAAGCTCAGCTATTGTGAGTTGTTGATGAAAAAGTACTTAGGAAAATTTTTCCGCTTTCAATTTTCAATACACTCTTATTTATTACTTGAATGGGCGGTTTGCTTTCAGTTTTTCCCTTTCAATTGAGTTTCAATTTTGATCAGCTGTTCAGCATTGGTATGCGAATTTTGTGAAAATAAAAAAAAATACTAAGCTTCTGCATGCTAAAATGTTAATCTACAATGGAATTAAAAATGCAAAATGGTCTTCAGAAGTTAGTTATTTTGTTTTCTTGAAGATGATATGTTGATAATGAAATTTCTTCTCAAACTGCGCAATTATAATATGATTAAATTTACAAAATTCTCCTGTGAAAACTTTTCGACAGAGCTATTTAGTTTTGTCGCTATTGTCGCGAAAATTTTGTGAGAATGACAATTGTCAGCACCATGGTCGACAATGTTCCAATATTTGCACTGGGGCTTCCTAAGCATTGTCACTTTTATGAAATAGGCGCCTGGTGCAAGAAAAACATCAATTCCAGCAGTTTTAAAGTTAGTAGCGATTTTAAGGTTTTGCGCTCAGGGATCATACCAACTTAGGGCCGGTTACTCAATGTCTGGTTAACACTAATCTCCGGTAAAACATCGTTATCGACGTTATCGACTCCATGTTATTTGCATGGAGCCGAACACGTCGATAATGATGTTTTACCGGAGATTAGTGTTAACCAGACATTGAGTAGGGCCGGTTAGTGTAAGAAACGATAGCAATAAAAGACTTAACCAATCTACAGTTTCCATGGTTTTGACTGAAGAGTTTAGTGCTTTCGCAGAGCTCGCATGTTAAGGCCGGTTTCGCGTTGGCTTTGGCGTTGGCGTTGACTTGACAGAACGCACGTTAAAAGTATGCTTGCTACAATGAACGCTTGGCAACGAATGCTTGGGCAACTAAATTAACATACTAACGACAGAAAAGTTAATATTTCATATCAATAATTGCATTAAAAACGATATTTCTTGCCCGCACTATATTAAAAAGGAAACATTTTTCACATAATTTTATTTAATTGCACGCGAAAAGTTGAGAGTTGGCCTTCTTTTTGCTTTGTGTTGGCGTGAGCGTTGTCGAACTTTGGCTATGTGGACGGCTGCATTTGAATTCATGTATTCATAGTCAGCTGTTGAAGCGACGTCAAGGCTAACGCAACGCCAAAGTTCTATGTAGACGGGCATTAAGGATTAGACTTCTACTAAATACAGAGAAGAAGAGAAACCAAAGGCAAAGATGTATTTAAAAGAAAAAAAGTTGCTGTTGCGGGACCCACGCTAAAATCGTTTCTCCCCAAACTTTATAGCGATAGGATGAGCGATTAAAAGCTATTCACGGTCGATAATTGAACTAGAAATCGACACTCACAATTGCCTGATTGTCCTCTATCTACTCCTTATCGACACTCACAATAGGGGGGTGAATAATTTTAAGTAAATGACTTAAGGCTGGTTTTCACTATGTCAAATTCAGTGGCATTTGCCGTCAAATAGGTGAAAACACATTATCCAATAGGATCAAAATGCGGTTTATCGATTAATTTGGATCAGGATAGGTCTTTAGTCATGTACATGCGCTGCGAAATCGGTTGTATGTCAGTTTTTGGCCCATAATATCATCGGCAAAGGTATGGATAAAGGAGATAAAGTTGTGTCAAAATATGTCGCCAAATTTTTGTGTCAAAATATGACATAGTGAAAACCAGTCGTTAATCTTAGTAACCAGATCTCAAGAAAATTAAAAATTCTTTTTAAAAAGCGCTGAAGAATTGGTGACGAAATTTTCTTGTGCTAAATTTCCTTAAAGGTTAAATCAGTGGTATATGTTTGCGTTTTTCAATATTTCTATATTATAACCTATCCTTTGATTCGTCTGCCATTGAGTTTTTTTTTACTGAGCAGTTGTACCTTATAAATATTTTTATCATGCCATTGAGTTTTTTTACTCACCAGTTGTACCTTATAAATATTTTTATCATGGTATATACTTATGGCCTTACTCATAAAAAATAATGTAGCTTTTTAAAAGGTTTATAAACTATAGTGAAAAAATTAGTGATCAATAAAATATTATTTACAACTTTTTGTTATTTTATTTTTTTAGTCACATTTAATTTCTACGAGCAGAATTTTAACCGACTTGGAGGGAAATACTACATTTAATGCAGAACCAGAGGTTAAGCAGATGGAATTGGAATTTTCTCCATCTTCAAACGATGATTTTCACTTACTTGAACAAAAAGTGAACTTATTGACGCAGCAATCTCCTCAGTTACCAACCAATGTTCAAACAATTCGTCAGAAGCTTGAAGGCTTATCACACAAAGCAAGAATGCCTTTCCAAACAAACATATTAGATTACTGGAATGAGTTGAAAAGCGATGAGCCAGATTTAGCTAAATTAGCCGAAGTGGTTTTAGCTGTTCCATGTACTCAGACTTCAGTGGAACGAGCCTTCAACGCTCTTTCGTTAATCTTAAATAAGCATAATTCCGATCTTAAAGCAGAAAATATTAATAACTTACTTTTTACAAGGTTAAATAAAGATCTGTTAAACAATGTGAATTTTTCTAAGTGTAACTTTAAGCCATAGAACTGTAAACTTTTTTGTTTTTAATAATTTTTTCTCCATTAAAGTAAATACATACATATGTACTTATTTTATTTGGTTTTATAAAAAGTGTATGTACAGAGAATACGTTAAATAAAAATTTTACATATGTATTTAGTTAAAAAAAAAAATTTCTTGTCCTTTTGTTAAGAGGGTTTACAAGCCGTGAAAATGTACAAATAATACCTATGTAAATTTCTTAACTAGGACCACTTTTTTTAGGTATTTTTTTAAATCAAATTATATCGAGCCCTAACCGCCAAAATAACGTAAGCGACATTTTTTTTCAAAATTTTCTTTTTGATGCACAAATGCATCTAGATGCTCTAGGAATATTTCTGTATCAAAAAGAAAATTTTGAAAAAAGCGTCGCTTACGTTATTTTGGCGGTTAGGGCTCGATATACATATTTCAATTTGTGGTAGATATACGCTTAAAGCGCAGTTAGGCATCGACGTAGCGTAAACGTAGGTTGACGTACGTAGCAGCATACAAACTTACTGTTGGTTGAGAGAGATAGAAGCAACGGCAACGTCACCGCCATGCGGTGGTGAGTTTTCGGTTACACGCGAATCCCATAAGATAGATCGTGTCTGCGTCAACCTACGTCTACGTTACGTCGTTGACTGTTTGAGCTTTTAGTATTATTCCACAGATATGTAACCAGTATGAATATGTATTACAGATGGTAATGGATATGCCACACCCTTTTTTCAATAAACTCAATTATTCTTCATAAATACTGAATTAATTTCATACATCTGTATCTTCGTACAAAACTTCAGTGCCACACCAGGCACATTGAATATGTAGCAGCAGCAGGGTTGCAATTTTTATATTTGTTAATGGTTTGCTGATACCTGTAAAATGTGCTTGGTGCCAAATATGATAGGAGTTTATAGTGAATAATGTTAATAACTGTAGCGCCTCAGAGCGAGAGCATATTGTAACATGAACCAAAAATACAAGATCACGCGGGCAGGAGAGTAGCCCGTTAGAATCGCATTTAGGAAAAAAGTTTAACGATTTTGACATTAGCCGTTTGTTTACATTTCTTCGTTGTTTACAATTTGGCGGTGGCTTTTTACTGCAATTTTCTTCATTTTCGCCTGTGACAACGTGTGTACACATATGTAACATAAAGAATAATTTAACACAACGGCATGATCTATAGAAGAATTTGCATAATAAAAATTATTATTCATGCGTTCAACAATTTCGCGGTTTTCTCCGTTCTCTTCGTTGTTTACTTCTTACAACAAAGATGGCGTCGAGATTTTGGCAGCTAGAAAATAACTTTTTTCTTTCTTTCCTTCCCGCGTGATCTTGTGTCTTTCGTTTATGCATATTGTAATGAGTTGGCAAGCAACAGCAACAGCGTTGCCATATGGATGTGTTCAACGAAATTTTAAAATTTCTGTGTTGCCTGTTGACGTTTAGTATTTTTTTCTATTAAAATATGACTTCTTTTGACAAGTCTCGGAAATTGAAAATGAAAAGCTTTCGAAAGACCATTAAAATATTAATTTAGCGGTTTAGATTCTTGGAAGATAACTCATACAAATGATAATTTTTCCAAATATGTAAATTCGCGAATGGTACCACTAATGGTGAGGCAAATCTCTTCATGCTGCACTATTGGGGTAATTTGCTGGAAATTTGGCGTTGTTCAATTGATGGAATTTGTTGAGTAGATGACGTTTGTTGCGCCTACATAGAAAAGCTAGATTTGCTAGTTGTGCTTTTAGTGCGGCCGTTTTCATACTAAAGTCTTTTATCTCGCGGTTTTCGTCACATTATGATGTTTTTCTGTATGCCTTCATTTTTCGTAGAATTAAACCTCCTGCGGATTAAAATTCAGCGGCTTAAAATGCATAAAGACAAGTCGGTATAATCATTGAAAATAATCTTGTGCAATCCGAAAAAAGGATTACGACTGAGAATTTAAGCGAAAAACAACAACTTTTTAAATTCTTATAGGTCCATAAGTCTTTTTTCCGTTTTTATCAAAGTCTTTGAAAAAGTACTTTTAAAGAAGATTCAATCCTCCGTAACGTGTAACCAGACAATTCCTAGTCACCAGTTCGGTTTTCGAGAAAAGCATGGTACTGCCTCCTGCATAAGAAAATATTTTGAAGAAAACAGTGCTGTACTTCTAAATGTATAAATAGATGTTTCCTAAGCATTTGATAAAGTGAAGTTAGATGGTCTCAAATAAAAATTTAAAAATGCCAACTGAAATTTTTCTATTATATCAACATTTGCTGATGACAGTGCTATTCTCTGCGCTAAGTCAGATCCTAATCAAGCTACATGTAGACTACAAGACTACCTAAAAATAATGGAATTATGGCTTGGCACCTGGAGAATCAAGGTAAATTGGCCTTATAACTTTGGTCCGATGTTTTAAGTCAATGCCGGCCAAAACTTGCACATTCTGTAGTCTCGCCTTCGTGTTTTCACACCAACAAAAAACAATTACTAAATTGAATTGACAATTATAATTTTTTATTTCTACTCCTTTACCTTCCATCAGCCACTGTGCTCAAGTGAAATTATACTTATGATTGTTTTTAACATAACGCAGTAAATGTCGCATCAAAATCTAAAGGAAATCTAATTGGCATTGTCACAATGCAACCCTGCTGCGAGATAACAAAATTATCATGCTAGAAAACGTGCCTTTGATTGCTTATAAAATTTTTCGTATGAGAAACAACAAAACCGCAGATACATTTGTATTACGTTGCAATCCACAACTCTTCTTTTGTTTTGTTTGTCATTTTTTATTCTAACAGCACTGCCAACTCGAAGTTTCGGTGCATGTTGCTGCATTAGCACTTTATATTTGAAGCGCAACGAGTGAGTTCAGTTGGCTGGCAGCGCTGTGGTTCGTTTTGTTGGTAGTAAGCGAATGACTGTTTAGAACAGTTTGATATGTACTGTAGGGAAGAGACGATGGCGTGAAAACGTAAACGAAATGTATCGTGTGGACGAATGTACGATCAGAGAACTTAGATAGATAGAGAAGGTGCAAATTTTTGGAACGTAAAATTGTTTGGCTGAAAAATAAATCCATGGAATATCCACACAGCGCGATTAACATTTCAACAAGAGTTAACAGAGAAAAATGTAAATTTGTGTTGTGATAATGTTATATTTGTTGCAAGCGTCTGGCTATGTGTTGCTAGGTTGCATATGAATGCAGAAACGTATTCATGTATATTTTTTTTTATAAAATTAATAAATTAATATAGTTAAATTATATTAAATGTACTTTTATATTAGTTAGAATTGCTGATTTGCATCTCTGCATGACCATTTGTTAAATATAATTTATTCAGTAGTTAATGTTGCTAAAAACTTAAAAAGCATCTGTTCAAGTTCGCTTCTTGTACGAGTATTATATCATGTAAATAGTAAAAATGCATGTTAGTTAAAAAAATGATAAAATTGGTTTTTTCACATACTCACTTTAAAGATGGACGCATTAACAAAAAAATGTATAAAGCAATGTGTTTGTTAACTTCAAAATTAATTTTCGAAGATATTGGCCAGGCAATGCTTTAACTCCAAAACGTAGATTTGTTATCTAATAAATAGGTGAAAGCTATGCAAATATGCAAACTCATTGGTGATTTGTCGTCGGCATTTGGGTCGCAAAAATCGTTTTTTTTTTTAACGATTCTTATTGAAGTTGCTACGCTATTTTCAATGCAACAAATCCCAGTTTTCTAACTGCCTTAGTTTTTTCACAAACTCACTTTAAAGATGGACGCATTAACAAAAAAATTTACAAAGCAATGCACTTGTTAACTTCAAAGTTGTTTTTGACTTTTACTGCAATACTCGTAGATATTATTTGTAAATAATAGTTCTGGAGTCAAATGCAAATCCATTTCCCAGGCATGCGCATATGGATACTTGTAGTACATACAGATGCGATCAACTAATTAGCAACGAAATTCAAAATGATATTGTTTGCAAATTATGTTTATTATTTATTTTTAATAATTTCCTTTAAAACATAATTCAATCTATAACAGAAACCACAATAATAAAAGTTTAAAAGGTTGCACAATTTGCAAAATAATTAATCAAACTTCAAAAAATTGTTATAAAAATTTAAAAAATTTGAGTTAGAATATTTAGAAAATTTTCGGGTATGCAGCTTTGTAGTCCATTCAATCAAGTACACTAAAGTCCAAGTTTCTAGTCGTTAAAAATTACCGTTGATTTCTTAGAATTTTTTTTTTATGGAGGGTGTTCGCATTTTCTTCCATATAACACATGAACCAATTTTTTTTTGTATGAAAAATAAACAGCAACACCCCAACAAAAAAATCTAAAAAATCAACGGTAATTTTTAACAATTTGAAACTTGCACTTTCTTATAATATAGTTGAATGGACTACAATACTGCATTCCCGAAAATATATTAAATATTCAAATAAAAAATTTGGATGACCATTTCTTGAAGGTTGATTCATTTTTTTGCAATTTGTGCAAGCTTTTAAACTTTTATTATTGTGGTTTCTGTTCCAGGTTGAATTATATTTTAAAGGAAATTATTAAAAATAAATAAACATAATTTGTTGATGGCAGCTGAATGTATGTACGTATGTACTTACATATGTAAATATGTACCCCATACACATACTCCAAAATCATTTTTTGATAACGTTCTTGCACCTGCACATAATATTACATATATGTAAGTACATACTAACTTTCTTCTTATTTGGGGCTGACAAACTTTAACTTAAGAGTCGACTTTATTTCGGCTACTAATATGCCCCAATAGTTTTGGAGTCAAATGAAAATGCATTTCCCACGCATACATATATGTATCTATATGTACTACATGCTTCATTAATTGACAACGTTTTTGCATGCATATATAAGTACATCCATACATACGTGCATATTGCTGTCTAAGTACTACGCACATATATACAAATGTACATATATGTACAACTCACGGCAGCATACATACACACATACATAATTACGCGCATATTCAAATACAACAATAACTATTTCATTCCTAAACGCATGCGCATATTTCTCAAGGCCAAGTAAATTCATTCATAAAAACAACCGCAGCACATCTCCCCGCAAATTCATCACCAACAAGCGCAACTTTGTCAATCCGACACAAAAATTCTAAAATCTTAAAATGAAGAAATCTCGGCCAGCCAAGTGAAAAGTGGCAATTATTTCTCTATAACCAGTGAAATAAGTTATCTCGAATCTTGGCAATTTTTGGTAATTTTTGACAAAACATTCTATTTCTCTGTTCCATACCAATATTTCAATCATTAACTAGTATTTTAAAGCGTCATTTTAATA
>NW_023458559.1:69053844-69189492 GCF_013731165.1 Rhagoletis pomonella | reverse complement strand
AGTTTCCACTTTCAGTTTGCACCTTCTCTATCTATCTAAGTTCTCTGATATAGCTTGCTATGGAAATACACCAATAGTCTTTTAGCATCACAATTAAGAAGAAATGAGATAGATGCATACATGTGTATGTATGTACAGTTAAACCTGCTTAAGTACCTCATGATTTACAACCATTTCAATTTTGTGCGAAATCTCTTGACAAAAACTACCGTATATTTTTCCAAATATTCATCTGAATATCTTTTCGTATAGCCAAGTGGCCACTGAAGCACTTCTTTCTTTTCTTTTTCTACCTCTGATTTTAGTCGTTTCACCTTCCACTTGTAGCGTTAGCTACAATTAAAGCACATTGAGGGGCTATTCGCACGATACGAGTAAATACAAGTACACACAAAGAACGTAGATAATAAGAAGGGACAACTCTTTATAATTGTAGCGAAAGTGCGCAACAGGGGCGTGCCTTCCCTTTTGCCCTAGTACGTTTTTTGATTGGATGAAAAGAGAAGGCATGCCCTGTTGCGCACTTTCGCAACAATTATAACGAGTTGTCCCTTCTTATTATCTACGTTCTTTGGTACACATTCGATACTATTCGTTCGATACCAAGCAACTTTGTTATCGACTCTTCTGAACCAAGTACTAAGTAGGTATCGAAAAAAAACTTTTATTCGTTGTAATTTTGCAGAACGTTTTTTTTTCTTTTCAGAAACTCTAGAACTATTGAAAAGCTTTCAGTCTGGAACAGACAGGAGCTGAATAAGGTATGTATGTAAGGCTCCCGTACCACTGGTTGTTAAGATTTTTCCATTTACGTAGCTAAGGTCCAAAAATTGTGTACCCTGTTTCCTTGTCTTCTATACAAGTAATAAAATTGTGAAAGGTCGATGTCTGTATATTAACGATATTAAGGAAAAAATATTAACAGGTCTTTATAAGAGCAACTGAAGCCAAATCAAACAAGGGACGTGGTATCTCCAGTACATACTGAATTTTGATACTGCATATCACTGAGAATATTTACGGTGCAGTACCGAAATTCGATACGTATTTACATTAGGGTGGTCCAAAAATGAATGTGAAAAAGTAAAGTCAGACTTTTTATGCTCTCACCCCTTATGAGTGTTCTATATGGAAAAAATATACATACCCCTATTTTTTATTTTGAAATCAAAAAATATTTAGAGGTAGCTCAAAGCGCTCAAATTTTTCCATGTATTTTATACATATAAGATTAAAACAACTTTTCGTAGAAATCATATAGAATTCGTGAAAATCTATATTTTTCGATCGGAAAACTCTGTTTCTCTTCTGGAGACCCCCAATAATAATAACCAACTGTTTATTTAACCATATTTTTATAGTAACTTTATTTTATAGGTCCGCTAAAAACTGCCAAAAGTCCGAATAAATGCAATGGGGTTACCAATAAAAAACCTTTATTATTAAAAAATGGTTAATTATACAATCGGCTATTAGTTTTGGAAGTCTCCTGAAGAGAACCAGAGTTTTCCGATCCAAAAATATTGATTTTCAAAAGTTCTAAAAGTTGTTTTTACTACATATAAAATACGATAACGATCCTATATAACATCAAAAGCAAATCACGAAAATTTGGTTAAGAATTACAGTGCACACTTTCTTCTTTTGTGTCTAGTATTTTTTTTTTTTAGGTTGGTCCAAAAAAATCATAATAAAGAAAGAAACCAATGTAGGTATTTAAAGAAAAGAAAACAAAAAATGTTGTTAAAAGACTATCTTCTCTTTGACGTACGTCAAATGTCAAGTAGAAGTTGGAACTTGTATGACTGCCCATTGATAGCTTGGTTATATAGCTCAAGAAATAATATTTTTCAAGATATTTTTATCAAAGTTGATAAATATGACAATTGACCAGTTTTGTTACACAAATACTCCCACGACCACAGGCAAAAATATTGTCTATGTACAATTGGTCATTTTGTTTGCTATACATACGTTTTATCGGTGCACTTGCACAACATTCGCATGCGCAAAGGCTCCGCATTGATTATGCGAAAGCGAATGCGAATGTTAAAATTAGTGCGGAAGCTCCGCGTTTGCGAATGCGATGCGAATATTCGCAACAACCCTGATACATACTACATACATATGCATCTATCTCATTTCTTCTTAATAGCGTTGCCAAAAGACTCTTGCGGTATTTCCATAGCAAGCAGTACGTCTTTGGTCTTTGCTTTTGAATTTTATAATAGGCAAGTTCGAATAACCTATAGGTTCCAACTATATCACGATCCACACTCAATCGAATATTCTTGCCACACGTTACTTCAGGTATGTTTTTTTACGTCATCGTTGTGCTACATTGTTTTTGAAAACGCCAAATCACTACAGTACATATCAAACTGTTGTAAACAATCGTTCACCATCTACCAACACAGCGACGCAAAGCACTGCCAGCTGGCAGAACTGACTCGTTGCGCTTCAAATTCAAAGCGCTACAGCAGCAACATGTCCCGAAACTCCGACTTGGCAGTGCTGATAGAACAAGAAATTATAAATAAAATACAAAGCAACGAGCAGCTGTGAATTGAAACGACGAACATAAAACGAATGATAAACGAAGGCAAAGAACAGGTAGAAGCAGAAATCGGGCATTTTCAAGCAAAAAGCAAGCGCTAAAATCGAAGTAATTTGCCAGTGCGAGCAAGCGAGCAGAATTATCGAAATACTTTGCACAAAGCTTGTTTATATTACATACATACATATGTACATACATACATACATAAGCAACAAAGCAATCCGGCACAGCATTTGGCAACTGTGGCCGTATCGCAGCGTCGCTTATCTGTCAGTTTGACACAACTAAAACACATTTTAGCTATTGTGGAATTTGTTGTGTGCATTGCTGCTTGTGTACAAAAGTGTTTGTAGAAATTTATTGCAAATAACAATTGTGCATGTGGAAAGTTTGCTTGCTTTATATTCGCGTGTGATAGCCAACAGTGTTTTGTTGCTAGTAACTTTCACGCAAACATAAAATCGGTTCGGTGTTTAGTGTATTTTCTGCTTGTTTAAGCTGGTCGCGATGAACAACCCAGTCAAGCATGATGCAAATGTTCGTTTGTGCCGCGCCGTACAAAAACATCCGTGTCTTTACGATCGCTCGGATGAAAATTACGATAAACGAGATGCCTACGATTTCGCCTGGGATGAAATTGCCGGAGATTGTTTGGACACAGGTGAGTGGTGCACGGGCGGAGGGTGTACAACAAGTACGAGTTATGATGTTGCCAGATAGATATGATATCGGGTGCGTGCAGTAATGTCAGAGTTGCCACTCTGTGGCAATTTCGTATGTGAAATATATTTTTGTAGGTATATGTAGGCATCTCACTTGTGGAAAATAGCATCAAATAAAGTACAGAGGGTCAATTCCCGTTCTGCGTTATCGTGAAATGAAGTGGAAAGTATAAAATTAACACCGAAATAAATACGGTGTGAAGGTATTATTTTTATCACTTCACGATAACGCAGAACGGGTATTAAGAACAAGGCTCTGCGAAGTTGCCATTCGTTAGATTATTTCACGCTAATTCCGATAAAAGCGTGTTACAGCCAATTATGCACACAAAAAATCAATATATGTATTCCCGAAACCATGGACCAAATATAGTAAAGCTGCATTTTTAGATTTTCTTACTGAGCGTCAGGATTTTTTAAAAGATTTCGATATTTGAAAATATGATTAGGTACTTCAAAAAATTATTTAAAAAATCAGTGCAGCTTTGAAAAGTACTAGGATATTAAATTAAAAAAAAAAATTCTGTAGCATTAAAACAGACTAAATTTTTTGGTATTGAAAATGTTCTTTAAAAATTTTATCCTTGAATATACTTGAAATTTTGCAATACCTGCCTGAAAAAATTAGGAAAGAAAAAAAAAACTGCAAACACAATTGATTTCTAAGATAACGTAAAACTCAGTAAAAAATAATAAAAAAATATTATTTTTTGTTATAAAAGTTATAACTGTTCTTTGCTATTTATTATATATTAGACGCTATAACTGTCACTGAAAATTATAGCAGAAGTTTTAAAAAACCTCCATATTTAAATTTAAATTTCATTTTTAGTTTTAGTGTTTTAATTGGCCGGTTATCATAAATAACTAAACATGCCACTTCCAAATTATTTATTATCAAAAAATTATTTTCCGAACGATATTACCTATATTTATTTTGTATAATCTAGAAACGCAAGATTTCATACAGGCTGTTATACCATGTTCTGACCGACAACGAAAACACCTTGAAAACGAGTTTTGGGATTGAAGGCTGTTCACACCGACTGTTGGTGTTTTCGTTGACATTTCTTACATCCTTTGTTTACAGTTTTGCTGCACAAATACAAAACCAAAATACTTTTCCTTCAATTTCTTTTCATTAACAACCTTTTACTTCCATGCTTATTTTATTTTGGTCAGCAAATTAACAATAAATCCGAAATGGCGTATTAAAGATGATAAAATATGACCCCCATTGCGATAAATAATCGAAAAAAACCAGTGCAGACATCGATTGGAATGAGTGGAACGTGAGTTTTCAAGTGGTTTTCAGCGAAAACTTGTTTTCGTATGACAGATTTTACATTGACGAAAACACAAGTTTTAGGTCGAAAACCAGTTTTAGCAACGAAAACATGTTTTCGATGTCGGTCAGAACATGGTATTAGACACTTATAAATAACTACATAAACATTTCATTTAATAATAACTTAAAGTTAGATTTCATTAAAGAAAAGTCAATCGCACAAGGGTTTGAGAGCAAGTTAAATTCTTTCATAGCCATTAGAATGGGAGAGTTAGAAGCATAAGTCCTTCTTGCTCGTTCCAGAAAAGAATATTATGATTTCGAGGTTCCTAATGGGAATATTGGAGTGAATACGCTCAAGTAGATAAGGATAATCAATTGAACCGCTTATTATATCAAATATAAATGTGAGCGAAAGAATAATTCGCCTACTGTTTAACGATTTAAAGTTTTTGAGTATATGCCTAGAACTGTAAGGGGAAATCGGAATTAAGAAGAATCGGCTAATGAGCACTAAAGTTATGTATGTTTGCAACTTGCTATTTTTGGTAAAAATTTCGAGTGGGTATGCTTCCTCAAAACCATCGTGGTTTTGTTTGTTAAAAATAAAACTTACGTGAATATAAAGAAGTTTAGAAGTCTTTATTAAGCCGAGTTCTTTCCCCGATTATCTCAAATTCTTCCAAAAATTTTCTGATATCACACGCCTTCGATGGGCTGTGCGAACTAATGAATACGTTCTGCCGCGCGTTAGCGACTGTAAAACGATGTTTCCACCAAGGCTTATTTAATAAGGTAGAAGTGACAGCTAGCTCGAACTCTCTTGTAGTAGTAGTTATAATGTCAAAAACCTGTAAACAAACAAATTAACCCTTTGAGCTGCGAGGGCTATGTTTGCTACAAATTAGCATCAATTAAAATGCATCATGGTGAAATTATACCAGGTGTAGTAATAAGAGCGAGACAAAAGATTTGACACTCTCTTATTTGAAAATTTGCCTTTAAACATTTGTATAAGATAAACGAATTTCAGGAAATTAAAGCGAGAAAATATTTATTTCTTGCAGACTTATTCAGTTCTGAACTTTCGTGTGCTTCAGGCATTTCAGGCACAGGAACCTTCCAGGGCATGGGAACAGCACCTGGGTATAAACGCTTGCGCTTAAAAATATTTGCCTGCATCAATCCTTCAATCGAACACCGCAGCGGTTCTCCCAACGAAGTCTTCTAACTTCGCAACTAGGCGCCTTAAAGTATCGCACCACTTTAAAGTCTTGGCTCTTGCCACACACAATGCAACGTTCGTAGTTCCTGCTCCTTTTCATTTCTTTTATGTATCTATAAATGGATGTGGTCCAAAAACAAAAAAAAAATTAAACAATTAAAAGCTATCTCTCAGTAAGCAATTGCATTTTTTGTGAAAAATAGAAAATGCCAACTTGAAAAGGGTTAAAAGCTATTTATCATTAGACAATATAGTCGTTGTTCAAAAGAGAGAAAAGTCAATATCACTTCTATCTTATTTAATGTGCCTTGGTTTCCACGACCATTCGCGCACCACTTACTGAATCACGTAATTCGCCGTACAAAGCTTTGAGAGCGAATCACTTCATTCGAAGGTTATTCAGATTAGCGATGGAAAGTTAAAAAAAAATGGTTCTTGAATCCTATTTATTCCTTACAATTCTTGGAATCGAAAAATCGACGGCGAGATTGGAATTATTCGATTCTTTATTTCAACCTTTCTTTCACTGGAAAAATCTATAAAAATGGACCATTTTTCTGCCAACAGCAAAACTAATTGATATGAAAAGTAAGTAAATTTGAATACCCTCCTTAACATTTTCTTCTTTTCGTAAATTCTTTTCTAGCATTTCTATGAATATGCCAATTAGTCTTACTTAATATTTATATTAGTCACGCCAGAAATTTCTCAATTCTAACAACAGACGCGTATCTAAAATTGTATGAAAAATAAGAGAATAGAGTTCTCAGATTAGATTCTCGATCGATTCCGAAAATTTAGAATCGATTCGCTAAAATCGATTACTTCAAGAAAATCTTCGATTCTGGAGTGGAATCGGAATCGAATTTCTCATCCCTAATTCAGATCCAATCACCATGCGAATCACGAAAAAATTGTTGTCTTCTCTAAGTGATATCGAAAACAACTGTCAAAACACAGAGAACACACACATCCCCAACATTTCAAACATTAACCCTGCTGTGATAACCTACGTCTGCGAAACGTTAAAATAATCGCTAGCTTCGTTAAAACTATTGATTTAGCTAATTAGCGACTACACATTTTTTCCATCGTTGAAATCCTTAATAAATAACACAGTAAAAAAACGCAGAGAACAAGAAACAGGGCTGTTAAGTGAATTACGAATGTGGCGTGTAAACAGGGTAATTCGGCGTTCGTAATTGAGTGAGCGAACAACGTAATTTGGTTGTTGTGGAACCTCTGTTCAAAGGCCCAGGATTTGTCCTGATTTTAGGCAAATTTCCCTGGTGTCCTGATCCACACTTAAGTTGTCTGGTTATTTAATGAAGGTCAATGCAGACACCCATTTCATTTTTGGCAAATTTTTGATATAAAAAAAGGAAGTGCGCCTGGGCCACACTGGAGAAGTGAAACTTACGTTACATACATATCGTCGTTTAAAGTACAAAACCGCGTATCGTCATTCTGCAAAACCGCGTAACTGACATTTGCTGCCAAAAATTGGATTTGCTGACACAAGCTCTTGGCTCAATCCTTATCCATTCGTCCTGAAATATACTAGCCAGAAATGCGATTGCTTTATAAAAAAGAGAACCATTTTGAAATATGAGTGCTTTTATTCTCTAAAAAAATATTTTATGGTACCTCATATACGTAGTTTTGCATTATCTTGATACGCGGTTTTGCATTTTGTTGATACGCGCTTTTGTACTTTAAACGACGATATCTATTTTGTCTCATAACCAATACACATACATACATACATCTGCTTTTGCTTAAGGTTAACAAAATCGATGAAAAATATGATGAAAATTTCGACAGCAAAATCGATAATAATAGGGGTAGAAAAATCTATTAGAAATTCGTTAATGCTATACATAAAAATATCCATAACAAAATCGATTAAAATATCCATAACAATATCGATAAAAATATCCATTACAAAATCTATAAATATCGATAGCAAAATCGATAACAAAGTCGATAAATATCCATACATATCGATAAATTTCGATAAGAAAATCGATAAATATCGATAACAAAATCGATAAAAATATCGATTATTTTATCGATAAGTCCCGAGAATCCCGAATATCTCTCAAATCCCAAAATAGTTCCCAGATTGAGTCTCTGTCTCTCTCTATATCCTTTCCTCTTTAATTCCCTTTATTTTAATCTTTATTCCCCTATCTTGATCTTTACTGTTATCGGTATCCTCATCCTCCTCTTTGTTTTTACTTTTATGTTTATCATTTTCTCCATCTACATATTCCCCTTCATCTTTGCTCTTATATATATAAGTAAGGTGTTTAAATTTACCTTGGTCTTCATTTTTGCCTCTATCTTTACGCATCTTTGTTTTTATTCTTACCTTTGCCTTTATCCTTTTCTTTATCTATATACGTAGTCACCTTTATTTTCATTCTTGTATTGGTCTTTTTCTAAGTGTTATTCTCATATGCATACACACAAGAATCAGTTGATTCACACCAACCAGTTCCGTGTGCAATTTCCGTTGAATTTACCAATTTACTCCCAACCAACCAACCGCAGCTAAAGATGTTTCACTTCAGAAAAGGTTAAGCTTTCTGTTACACTATGCGACAGTCAAAATCGGGATGGGATGAAACAAACGGGAAATGTTATATCGGTCTAAAACAAGTTATACGTGGCCCGGCGTTTCGCTGGAAATATATATATATATATAGGGGAAATTGTCACCTTTGGTGGTCTTTTTTTTTTACATAACTCGAGAACCACTAGTCCGATTTTGCTCAAACAAATTTAAAAAAAATTAAAAATTTCAATATAACTCAACAGTTTTGCCGGTAAAAATAAATGTATGAAGAAAAAAAAAATATTTTTGCCTAATTTATTTTTACCGGCAAAACTGTTGATTATATAGAAAAACGTTATATGAGCAGATTAAAGGAATTGTAATTTTTAATTTTTTTAAATTTGTTTGAGCAAAATCGGACTAGTTGTTCTCGAGTTATGTCAAAAAAAAGACAAAAAGGTGACAATTTCCCCTATATGATAGTTACTAACTTCAAATCGATATATCTCGATTCCAAGACGTGACCCAGCGAAACGCCGGGACACGTATAACTTCTTTTTCACCAATATAACTTTCCCCGGTAGTTTGAACCCTTCCCGATCACTGACCCCTACCATTTGTCTCACAGTGTTATTAGTGATCGAAAATCGATAACGAAACGGTTTTTCTAACATACTGAACAATATCTGGTGGGTTTGCCTTCTTCTTTTTAGTTTATTTGGTTAAAGTGTTATTTTTTAACCGACTTCCAAAAAAGGAGGAGGTTATCAGTTCGTCGGAATATTTTTTTTTTTATGTATGTTACCGCATAACTTGGGACCACGTCAACCGATTTCGATAATTCGTAAAGGTAGTGTCTCAGAGGTGGCCCCATACTAATCTGGTTAAGATCCGATCAGTGGATCATGATATATATATATATATATATATATTTATGAGAGTTGAAGTCGGTTTTTTTTTGCTAAACATTACTTGTTATTTTCAGCAAATGCCAAAAATGTGCAAGTTCCTAAACAGGTACACGACTCATACTACCCAGTAGGTAATTTCAGGAGCTAAAATCTGTTCCAAAAGGCCTTTCTGAAAGTCATTCTTTTCACCTTTCTTTTTTGTATGGAATTGCACAAATTCTTGCGCTTCTGCTTTCGTCACCCAAGAAGAGCTTCCAGAAGTGCTACTGTCAACGAAAATATGACGAGAATTGTATTTTCAGCAAAAATCTAACCGAAATGCGTTCTTCATCCTGTGCTTTTCATAACTCGAATTGGTAAGCCCACCGATTCTATGACATTTTCGGTCTGCTATTTTACAAGTCATTATCTCGCGTATCCTTATACAAAAAAAAATATATATATACCTTCTAGAAAGAGGCAGAAACATGGCAACAAAACAGAAAAAAAGACAAAAAAGAGATAATTTAGAGTGAAGTGTTTTTGTTGTTATATTCTGTTCTCTGAAATGTTAAAAGAGCTAAACGAAAATTGAAAATTTTAGAGTATCTACATAAAATGTAAAAAAGTCAAATGCCCACCAATTTTTGATGTGCGACTTGATGTTGTTACACAAATGATACTGAATGCCAAGTTTCGAGCGAATGCCATAATAAAAAAATATGCCATCAGATTCTTAATCAGCGACCCCAGAGACAGACAGCCGGTGACGAGTTTCAACTCAATGTAATGCTTAAAACGTTCAGTATCAACGTTTTATTTATAGCATTTTCTTCCAAGTTTTCGGGAGCCGGGCGCATTCTAACTGTCTAATTCGGACATGTAATTTAGGGAATAATTTCCATAATGGCAGAATGATGTAAAAACAAAATTTGTAGCTGCACATAAATCTCATGAAAATAAAAAAATTTTAAGCATCTGCGTTTAAAAAAAAAAACGACCAGCGCAACTAACACAAAGGAATAAATGTCTCTTTTTTATCACAAATAACAATATTTTGAGCTAATGTTGTGAATTTCCAAAACAAATTTAATCACTCTAATGTAAATGATGCTTATTCCTCTTCTGTTTATTTAATGTTTATCGTGTTATTTTATAAAACTAGAATTTGAAAGGCTAAAAAACTATAGACTCAAAAAGTTATGATTAGAGAGTTTGAAATCTAGATGCAACTTCGCAGAATTTTTATAATTTTTGCACGAAGTTTGACATATGAATTGATTTGGGTATTGTTATTGTGATTTCGTTTCTACCAAAAAATGTAGCCCTTGCACGGTACAAAATGTGTTTAATGTTACACTCAACCCTTTAAAAGGGCATCTTTTGCCTTTTTGCCCTTGTCCTGCTCACGCATTTCATATTATTGTCGTTTTAAGCAATCATCTGAGTTTCAGGGCAATCATTTCCCCTGACAAAGCTTCAAACGGCAGAGAATGTGCTTTGTTTGCCTTAAAAGAGTGTGAAATTTTAAGAAACGAACAACAAAATTTTCTCACCGTTTGCCTTTATTTTAGAATCGGACACGAATAGAGAAAGGGGAAATCAAAAGGCAAACATTTTTTGGTAGAAAAGAAATCACCATTAGATAGTGAGCTATACTTTTAATAAAAAAAAAATAAGTATTAAATATGCCTGAGAAAATTAGGAAAAACTTGTTAAAGTATGGTGTGCCTATTTATTTTTCGATCACTGAATATATGTATGTTCATACAAACACTGCCGAGCAAAACTGAGTACATGGTGATTTTTCTTAAATATTTACAATGTCTCTCAAGTAAACATTTTTTTGTTATTTTTTTTATAAAAAATATTGTTCATGCTTTAACGAAAACCATACAAATCAAAATTTTAATCCTTATGCCAATTACGGAAAATTCCACAAATTGGGTATGCAGTTAAATCACTCATGAATATTTAGCTAGGTAATGGCTTTGATTTTTAATATTTTTTCTTTGCTGACTTTTTGTGTATTTTTTTCATATAAACATGAAATTATCGTGGAAGACTATGCGCAGAACCGTTCGCAAAAAAAATAGTCAACAGCAGTTTTTTTTTTATAAATTGAACTTGTTATATGAAAAAACCGCAAAGGCCGTCAGCAAATATAGTCATCCCAGTGAAGGTTTGGTCCTAGGATAGTACGTAGTCCAAGACACTGGAAGCGTGTCTTCCGTCTATCAGAACACAACCGATTGGGCTTCTCGTCTTCGATAAGGGGTAGCCATGTAGCTTGATGAATCTTCTATTGGTGAGACCTATTGTTATAGACTACCATTTCTTGGACAAGTTCGATCAGAGTCACTCCCGAATTGTAGCTGTACTTTAGCCATGATATCTGTTTCCCAACACAAATCGAGCATCGAATTCGCGCTCTTTTTTATGGCAGCTGCAGTAGACATGGCAGGGCCCCCGCTATCCGGCCTATTGCTTTTAAGTTAGAGTGCGTGTAATAAGGTTCTGTTTAGGCGTACGCTTTAGTTTTATCTCAAATGATTAAAATATAACCCCGAGATCGAAAACATTTATTTTTTTTTTTTGCTTTCAAACGAAGGGAACTGTAGAGGTTTTATTTAATTTTTAATTAGTATTGTACCCAGTTTTTTTTAAGCGGAAACTATTTATTCCGATTATTGCATAGTTAACTTAAATATAAATAAAAACTTTTACCTTGATATTATCATGCATTAGGTGCCATTTTAAAACTGTTTTCTTTAATTAAATTTTTTTCTTGAAAACATATGCTTTTTTCCTCAACTCTCTTTTCAGCAACCTCTTGCAAACAAAGATGGCGCGTTATACGCAGATCTTTTAAGAGATCGCTTGGCGGAACGCCAAGAAACCGCAAAGCACATCGAACACAAAAATATTATCTACACGATGTATTAGAATTCTTTATGCCACATATAAACGGTGGTCCGGAAGCGGAACAAGTTCGCGAAAGCGATGATGAAACGGAAAGCGTGAAAAGAAGACGATCGTCCACTATGAGCGACATTAAGACTAAAGCAGATGAAAATCTAAAAGCAGACGAGTTTATTGAGGAGAGAAAAATCGACGAACATGACAAGAAGATTAAGTCGGAGGAGCATACAAAGAAAAACGAAGGAAAAAAGAACTCTGATAGGATAGATGAGGTAATTGGGGAGAAGAATGAAGAAACCCCAGCGGAAAAAGATACTAAGTCAAACAAAAAATCGTTACCTTCAAGACGCAAAACATTGTACAAAGAAAGAGAAGAATTGAAAGTCGAAGAGTACAAAGTAGATGAACCTAGATCAAATAGAAGATCTCAGGCGTCTAAAGCTAAAGTTGAGGAGAAAATAGACACTGAAGAGGAAAAGGAACAAAAGACATTTGAAACTAAGCCAAATAAGAAGTCCCAAGCGGCGAAAAAAGTTGACACATTCTACATTAGTCCAAAGGACAGCGATTCAGGCACATTTGTTATAAGAAAGAATAATGCTAATAGAAAGATTGAAGATGCGGCGCAAACTAACGAAGAAGTTGCCACTCATGACGATAAAGACGAAGCAATTGCTACGGTGGAATCCAGAGATGATAGTAAGGAGGATAGCAAAGTTGGGGAAGCCGACGAGGCTGATGAAACTGAAGAATCCCCAACGGCACAGCAGAATGATTCACGTTTTCGCTTTAAACGCGCTTGTAAGCGTGGCTTGGATAAGTCGATGATCAATCAGCTGCGGCTGCGTCAAAGAGAACCGGATTTGAAACGTATAAGACACAGCACAGAGCGTTTGAGATCAATAGCCAAGGCAACTCTAGAGCTGGCAGAATCGATTAGGACGCCCAATAAAGGAATAAATCCTAAAGAAATGTTATCAAAAAACATATCAGACTTGCGCGCTTTGCAAGCTGAGGCAACGGAGATGGAAGTGGAACCTTCGCCTATCACAGCACTTGTCAGTACAAAACAAGCATTGCCGACAGCGGCTGCTTCGGTGTCGCCACCGTTAACAAATCAATCAATCGGTATACGCGCCATTACATTTGAGTCTCAAGCGGCTGAGACATCGCTCGCTCGCATGCACCAAAGCGTACAATGCAATCTACAACCGACTTCAACAGATGAGGACTTTCTCTGCACACTTAAACCCTATTTAAATGACATGAATGCGCGGCAAAAGTTGCATTTCAAGAAGAAGATCTTCGAATCATTGATGGAAGTGTTTGACAGCGGCGCGAATTTCCCCGCCGACGCTAGTAAGTCAAATGCAGCTGCAGCGCCACCAGCTATCATACCAGCACAACTACTAAAAAAAGTGGGTAACGAAGAGCTGCGCCTAGTACGTGAACTAGTCGCAATGGTGCAGGCGGCCAAGCAGACGCCAGAGCTCAATTTGAACACAAACAGCCCCACCGATAGCGTGACAGAGTTAGTTAGTGAAAAACGGCCCACCATTTCACCATCCGTGTCGGTGGCAGTTTCTGTGCCACCACCACCGCTAACATTACGCTCTGTATCTGCAATCAACGCGTCAGTGCAGAGCATCACATCGCCGGTGGGTCTCAGGTTACCAGTACAATCGAGGCAAGTGAGCATTAGTTCAAGTTCGCCCAGCTTCACGCTTTCTACATCTATGGCCAACACGCTTGCGCCGACTGCAGCTTCTACTCCAGTCACAACTTCAACTGCAGCATCGTCTCCAATGCTCGTGCAGCGTCGAATCATCCGCAAGTTGGTCAAAGTAAATGAGTTGGGTCAACCCACCTATGAACTTTCTGCCCCTAGCCCAGTTAAGACATCACCACCTCCTGTAGCGGATGGCTTGCGCCGTCGTATTTTACGCATATTCCCGAAGAGTTCGCTATCCAATGGAAGCTTGGAGAATGCGGTCACCTCCAGCGGTGTCGGCACTTTCGTAGTACCGCGCTTAAGTAATGCTACAGCGAATATTGGTCATCAAAGCATCAAAGTAGTAAGCACTGCAGCCACATCGACCACCGTCAGCGCGTCCTCAATAAACACACAAAATATGCGACAATTTGTGACACCAGTCAGCACTATCGGATGGACTACTGTTACCATCGGGAGTTCTACAACTACAGCGAACTCATTGACAGCATCGGGTATCGCTAATCGCGCTGTGGGTGTAAGTGGTGCACGTCCTATTGTGCGTCGTTACTCGGTTTGCGGCGCGCTACCCAATGTTACGGTGGAACGTCACACAGCCTCTAACTATTTGACCACAACTGCCAATACCAAACCCGTCTCGTCGACAACCCAAAGTACTACCGCGGCAGCGCGTGACTCTCCACTAAGCTTCAATTTAAAAGATATTTTCAAGTTACCCGCGGCTATGCGCAGCACAACGACCCCAACAACCACTCAAGGAACTACGATAGTGACCAAAACAACTTCTTCCAGAACTATGCCGGTGCTCAGCGTCTCTGCTTCGGATGGTAGCACGTCAGCTAGAACTATGCCGCTAACAATGGGTTTTAATAAGTTCGTACGAAATGATGGCGCAGCTATTGGCTCGGCTGATGCTAGGCCAAGACCCAAACAAATTATCTACCACAAAACCAATATGGGGATTTGTCAATCCACCATTTCGTTGAATAACAACTCTTCTAACTTCAACGCTCCTACATCTCCCTCTAAACATTCTGCTCAATTGAGTGCGGGTGTAAAACGTTTGCTTGAGGACTCATCAAATTCATCGGAAAAACGTATTTGCGCTAATGGGGAGAAAGGGAGCAATGGCGAGGCTACTTCCGCAGAGATGGCTGGTGTTATAGACTCGGATGATTTTACTGCAGTAACTGTCAAATCTGAGCCAATCGAAGACTACTGATTGAAATAGTTGTAGAATGGGAGTAACCCCAAATGCTGCCTCATATTACATACATACTTAAATATAATTAGTTTTTAGAATTCTTATGTCCGTTGTTTTTTTTATCCACACTTCTAATTATTCAGCCTTAATATTCAAAGAAAGATGGAATTATTAATGTGAAATGCAAATTATTATTATCTTTTATTTCAAATAAATACGACATTGAAATAGAGAAATACCAGGGCGTACTTTTATTTTAAATTGTTAAAACTTGAACCGCTGGTTAAACCTGGCAGAAAGGTAAGTTGAAACTAAAAACATTAGTTTTATAATCGTTATTCCCTAGGGCCCATTTAGACGATATCCAAAGGCTCACACGTTCCCCAATTTGTCATCGTGTCGCTCCTTTTGCCAAGCGGAGGTAAAGAAGTTAAAAACAACACATCTCCAGGTTGTTTATGAAAAGTAACTGATTTACAGAAAATTATCTTAGCTTATCGACGCTTATCGAGGAGAGAGAAAATTATCTAACTCAAGACAATCTAGGTAAAGTGTCGCAAATTAACTTCCTCTACGATACGGAAGTGTCCTCGCTTGTTGTAACATTCTACAAGTAAGGTCTGGATTTACAGCCGAATCAGACAAAAAGTTGTCTACATCATGTAATAACAGCTTTTTATCATTATCGCGAACTCTAGCCAATGCTTTAAAAATCAAAAGGTTTCAGGTGTGAAACTTTTTCGTGAAAAAGTTTACTCCTAACGGTTCCCGTAACCTGAAAATCGCAGTCAAGGGTAAGAAAATCCAGAATGGCTCCAAATTGCACAAATTATATGTAGATATAAGTATATGCCCTTAAAAATCATCAGAGAACCTCCTCTAGCCTTAAACCCTAATAAAATTACACAGCTTCAGGTGCTGCAGAGTTAATCCTAGACAGGATAATCTGCGTGCTTCCTCCATACAACTTTATCGTCAAAGATGAGGCCGAGATATCTTATTGCGGAGCACCCAGGTAAGAATAATAACTAATATGGCGAGGTTGTGGCGAAATGCCTTCTTACGTAGAAAAAAAATTGTATGCACGGTACATCCTGACCACTGACATTGCCACAATAGAGATCTGCTCTACGTCAAATACTATAAGACGCGGGAGACAATTGACATCTTCGCAAGATTTTATTCCCATGATAGCTGTAATTGTACCGTAAGACCCCTAATATCCAGGAAAAGTTACATTCTAGTTTCTACAGATTGTTAATATTTTCAGTCATAGAGTTTCAAGAGAGCACAAGTTGAACACATATAGTGCTCTTATCTTCAGATGTTAGACCCGGTCCCGGAAACCAGTTAATTTCTGCCTTTTTTATGGTAGAGTTTTTGTTCTGCGTTCCCTTCGGGGTCATCATTTTTCGCCATTTTTATATGTATAAAAACTCTTCTATCTCTTTTGCCGACAGCATGGCTTTGTATGCTATGTATTTTTATACAGCTGCGACAGGGTGCAATGGGGTATAGTCGTTGTGCTGGATATGCAGTTACAGTTGCACGGCTATACTCAATCCCGACTCTTGCGTCCTCGTTCGCGCACTCTGGGCAACGTGAGCAACCCATTTGCTAGATGCGGTAACCATCCTTATAAGGAAGAAAAGCGAATCTGGTGGTAAACGAGCACAAGACGAAGTATTTCCTGTCATCAAACAAACGGTCAGCACATTCGCGCCTTGGCACCCACGTCACTGTTGCCAGTTACAAGATTGAAAAAGTAGACGACTTCGTTTATTTGGGAACCAGCATTAACACCGATAATAATGTCAGCCGCCGACAGGACACCGACACTCCAGCTCTGAAAGTATTAAACTCGGAACCCGCTGGTGGTAGCAGAGGAAGAGTGAGGCCCCCACTGAGATGGAAAGACCAGATGGAGAATGACTTGGCTTTACTTCAGTTGGCGCAGGAAAGGTTGAACTCGGCCAAAATCGTTTAGGCCAAATAAGAAGAAGAAGACAGAGCACTCGTCATCAAACTAGCTAATTCTGAGGAGGCGATAGTAAGTTTGGTTAGGTCCCGTCAGTCTATAGGGGCTTCGGGCGTACGTAGGATAAAATAGTTTCATTTACGCAGCGATGAAAAGTCCAGATTTCTCACGAGTTGCAAAGTGTTGATGAAGAAAAAGCTATCAGAGCTTGAGTGAACGTGCTAACGATTTCTTCACCGTCTCGTCAGCCTCGACAGCAGTCGTTTACTGGAAAGCCAATACTTTTAGTATGCTTCCCCATTAGGCAATGATTAGTAATGATTCTAGCAACTTGAATCGGCTATGGTTTGCCAACCTGTTATCCCCCATCTCCGCCCATAAAGTTGTTGTAATGAAAGGATGTAATCTATACTTTTCTTAAAAAAAATTAGCGCTGTGGCCAATCTGCTCAGCAACTTGACTCTCTGAGGCCGATACTCCTGCTCCATAGGACCGAGGTTCAATTAAGCGTTTGACGCTCTGGAGAAGAGCGATTATGGCTGATGTGTGGACAAAGGAAGGAAATGATTTCGTTGTACCTTTAACAACACTGGTAGAGAGGGAGAGAGCGAAGAGATAAAGATAAGGCTAGGAATAGGAATGGGGATAGGACAATGATCAGGATTACGATCGGGATAAAGGTAAGGACAAGGAGGAAATATAAAGGTAAGGGTAAAGAATAGCTTAAAGAGCAGGATAAGGAGTAAGGACAATGATAAGGATAATGATAAGCATATGGCATAAGGATATGGATAAGGATAAAATAAGGATGAGGGCAAAGCCAAGACAAACGCTAAGGCTACGCCTAAAATCAAAATTAGTATTAAAAAAAATTTTGCAGTATGAAACAAACCAGAAACTAAACCAAAGCCTGGACCCGGGCGCATTCTGTTTTTTTCTAATAGTGGTCGCTCCTCGGCAAGCATTGAGTGGAAAACTTGTTAGTAAGTTAATACAGTCATCTGGAATCGTAGAATCGTAGGTGATTCTAGATTTCTCTGTTACTTAGGCTGGTCCCAAATACTCTATAACTATAAGCCAAAGTAAAGTTTCTCAGTTTAGCCCCTAATTACATTAGCGTCCATATAAAAAATTACGGCGTATTGGATTGGAAGTTAAACGCCACCGAGAAGACTTATTTGTAGGCGGCACGTATGCCTGCGTATGTATGTACATTGCATGCACATTAGGGTGGTAAGAAAATGAAAATGTTTAGCTCTAAAAAAATATATTTAGAACTGCCTCAAAGCCCAATAAGTTTTCCACTTATTTTTTATGGGTTAAAATACTTTTTCGTAGAAATGGTATAGAATACTTGAAAGTCAAAATTTTTCTATTGGAAAACTCTGTTTATCTTCAGGGCACTTCCAAAAATATTACTTAATTGTTTACTTTACCATAATAAATACTAATTTTTTTATGGGTCCCCTTGGGGGCGAGAGCTCAACATTTTAAACTTTTTGTTTCCGCATATATTTTTGGGCCACCCTAGTGATACATGAGTACGTACATATGTGTGTGTTTCCGCATGATTAGCGTTACATGAATTCGATAAGCGGCGCTAATGCGGTCAGTTTCAGCGCAGTGCCCGCAGGAACAAACGAAGGAAAATTACAGAAAAATATTAAAAAAATTCTTCGACCTCAAGTCTAAACAGCACCCATCAGAACCGACGCAGCTATGTGGCAGGCGGTATATGTGGCTATAAAATTTGCCGCAGGAGGCGCTTATCGCAACTAGAGTCATCTTAAAAATTCCAACAAGCGCCAACAACAACGGCAGCCCTTCAAAGCAAATTTTTTGTTATTATTTTAATGTTGGCAACGTGCTTCCTTGCCACAACCTCTTTGCTGTCAATAGCAATCAAAATTACATTTAATTTTTATGACCCAAAGTGGCATACGAAATGAATTGTTGCACACTACAACTACTTACCAACATCATTACTACTAGGTATTTGGTGGCATGCAACTACGAACTACATATGTACATACATACTTACATACCTGGCAGGCAGATAGAGGGATAACCGTGCAGCTAGCGTGTGGTTAAGTCGGTGCCGTGCTGCAAACACTGAGTTAGGTTGTGGCAAATACCTACATATGTAAATAACTACTAATCACAATTTAAAGGTACCTGATTCGTGTGTGATTCGAGAGACTTCCTTTGCTAGAGCTGCACTAGCGTTTATTTGAAGCCCAAAAGAATGTATCAGTGCGCATATTGCCAGCATTTCAGAGTCCTCTCTTCACGTCCCTCATTACACAGAGCTGCATTGGCAACTGTGTTGCACTATAATTTACTACCAGCTAATCAAGATTATATTTCGGCCATAATTCATTGCCGCACAGTGCTGCTATATGTGTGCGAATATGTATACATATGTACATATGTTTAAAAATTTGTATATGCTTTTTATTAATGTGCATGTGTGCCTATATGTCGGTGACGTATGTAAAATAACTAATTTGGTCAATATTTACGCTTCGAGCCCAGCTGATTGCCCAGCCTTGATAATGCCGCATGGCTGCACAGAGAGTCTGTAGCTACGCTAGATATCCTAAATATATTAACTGACCAACATTTATTTATGCTCATTGATAACTTAATCAATCGCCCAATTAGTCAATAAAATAACTATTTGATGGTGCAATAAATTTTAGTATTAAATTAGTAATTTCATGAAAATGGGAAATCATCATGAGAAACCCATGCGCAAAATGTGGTTAACAACCTCTGCAGAGTACACTACCTAATACTACAAGTATATCCACATTAGGTTTGATTGGTCCACTCTATGCCTTCTGGCTGCAGAGACCATAAAGTCAAAAATAACGTTGTGAAAGGCCCTCTCAATATTAGTATCTTTCGTAAAAGGTCGTGTAAAACTGATTCACAGCGCGTTCCATTCTGGTATACATGTAAGGAGGCTGACCACTAAACGAACGAACGGTACTCAATTGATGATAACTCCCATTTTCGGTTCGCATTTAAATGACCTGGAGCGAGACTACAGAATCACGCAATCCATCGGATGAAATCCTGACTTGATACTGAGTTATCAAGCACCCAATTTCTTTTAGTCAATTTGAAAGTCGCGACCATTGAAATATCCTTTATATGTACAGTTCTTATGATCACCGGCTATAAAAAGAACTTGTTTTTTAGTGTTGCTGTGGTGAAAAGGTCAATATGCTATCAACAAGTGCCCTTACGAAAGCATAGTTTTCATGGTGCTCACTCACCCTTCAGAATCGACGTCCAGCATTGCTGTACGGGAGGAATTACCGGCCTCAGATCTTACCAGTTATCATGTTTAGATCAGCTATTTCTGTTACGGACCATTCGAAACCGTACAGCATGTGGTTCGCATCTTTCCCTACGCCACATACTGGGTTGCTATCGGCGTCGTCGTTCTCCACTCAAAAAAGTTAGCTGCTGTAGTCTCCGTACCCACTAAGAAATTGTGTTATGTATATATTTCTCGTGCTTCAGTGATACCCAGCATGCAATAGATGGAATCAAAGTGTATGTCCATCCGTCCCTAGCGGCTCCGCCCCACCGATCATGTATTAAATGAAGTGGTGTAGCTTCCTTTTCGTCTTTTTTTTCGTCCAAAATCTCCTTTTTCCACTTTCAAGAGTGTTAAGATTAAAATGCCAGCTGTTACGAGTGCAACGCTCTCCAACGCTTATCGAATGGAGAGCACTCAGTCTGTACATCGTTGCATACATTCGATTATACGCATTTGTCGTCAACTAGGATGCTTATATCGGAGCTCCATAGAAGGAGAACAGAGCTAAAGCTTTTGTTTCAATGAACAATGAACTGCTAATTTTGGAGACTTTGTGGATAAGATACTCAGCGTCGATAAGCAATCATGTCTACTCTGGTTTCTTCCACTATTCCCGTCAACTGCTATTTTTTTTCTTTTTTTCTTCCGTTAGTGATAGGCCAATCTTGGCCATCCATAGTAGATTTTTTCTATGGAAGCGTTCCTTTGCCCAACGTTGCGATGACATAGTACTACTTCGATTCTCCTTTCCACCTTTCTCCCGCTAATGTTATTCGTGTCGTTGATGCCATCAGGTTTAGCGTATGCAGTGTTGAATGAAACCCGAAGTAGCCAATATACACTTTTGCGATTTGTTTGCGCTCTGGTATAGAAATGTGGTTAAACACAGTTAAACTATTTAAATAGGTTGAATGCGCGATTGTATATCGACTGCTGAGTGGAAAATCGACCTGTCTCGGCAGCCCGTTCGAAAACGCCCTATCTCAAAAAAATTCTCAAGAACGCCCTATTTCAGAATTTTATTAAAAAACAACTTACGTCATTTCAGTCAACGGGGGGCGCTACAGACGCATGATAAAGGAATTTCTGTGATGGCGCGCCATATGCCGCACAGCTCATGCCACAAATGCTCTTTTGCGTGCCTAGTTTGGTAATCATGTTTTTAGCCGTCTCGGCGAAGTTAATTTGTCACCTCGGAACTGAGATTTGACGCCGTCAGAGTTTTTTTGAGAGGTGCCGTCAATGGCCTATGTTATGCGAAAAATCCATTAACGATTCAGGCGAATATCGAGAAAGGCATGCATGAGATAGAGCCAGAAACCATCACCAGGTCTTGGAAAACTGCGTTAACAGAATTTTTGTTAATTTTGTGAAATATTTAAAAAGAAACCACTATATGGAATACCCATTTTTATGCAAATATGTACATAAGAATTTCATGCTAGTCAGTGCATTGCGGGCAGCTATTTGTGTTTATGCATTTTAGTGGCGCATATTGCATGCACGCCTGCAATTGACATTCGATCGTTGCAAATATGTCGACTGTGCCACCGCCTCTAATCAAGGTTAAAAAAAACTAACAACGTTGCGGTAACTCTAGCTACGTCCATACAATGCATTGCTATTGCGTGTGAGCAATGTTCAGCAATATGTCTGCAGCGTAGTTCGGGTTAATTGTCGTCTGACTAGTAGAGTTACTGCCGCTGCGCGCTTGGCTTATTGGTCAATCGATGCAGCAGCTGATTGGCTGCTTCAAGACCGCACGCCGACGCGCTTCGAGTTCCGCTAAGCCGCTAGTTAGTGCAATTGTTGCAAGTGTGTTGAACATACATATTTGTGTAAAGTGTTTGGCATGGAGCGCGGGGCAACATGCCACTTTAGCTGCACTTGCCACATTTGTCATATTTGTCTTGTGATTCAACTGATTGCGCGAAATACAAATAAAAATTATCGATTGTACAGTGCACGCACAAAAACAAAAACTAGGTTAAGCACTCACCCGCTAGCTGGTTGGTTGTTCTGTGTTTCTTTTTTCTTCTTCCATTATTCTCACACCTTAAATGGCTGCATTCGGGGCATTTTATGGTTAGAATTTCTTCGCCTTTAAATGACATATCCTGTGCGCGTGTTCTAATTAAAATACACAACAACTCGCCATCTGCTTTGGTTTCAATTCGGTTTTGTTGTTGGTAATTTTTTGGCTGCAACTTTTATTAAATGTTAAGAAAAGTTTATAGCACAGTTACCCGCTCATCAATCGATTGAGGGATATCTTATCGAAACCACCTACTGCAACCCACTGTAAATGATAGCAAGAATTTGTGTTTGTACATTAGGGTGGCTCATATTTTGTTGATTTTATTTTTTACCTTGCGACTTCGCAGCTTAGTTCCATTAGAATAAAAAAAAAACGTTGTACAAAATTTGAATTAAAGGCACCACGTAACCATCAACTTGGAAATTTTGGATGACCACTGCCTACATTGGTCTATCAGCTCAACTTCAAACTCTTTAAGGGTCCGAGTCCCGACGGCATTATGACATCTCAATTGCAAAAGTCTGCGTAGATACCTTGCCGCTGCTTAACCCCAATACACTCGAGGTGCTTAGGGAGGAGCTTGGAGGATGGCCAAATTAACCTTCGTACTAAATTGTGTCCCCAAAGACTTCCGACCTCACCTCAGTCGGTTTACTTCAAGGACAGATCCGCAAACTAAACTTTTCACGCATTTGTAGAGATAAATAAATAAGGTTTCCTCACAAGGACAAGGTTTAGTGGTAGGTACTGCGAGCTCATTCGGGCCCGGAGTGATCCCTGCTCGCCATTGCTGGTTCCAAGGATGTCTTTCATCACCCACGTCCATTTCAGGGTGGACTGAGCAGGATGCAGTATCCGGAACCATAATTCAGTGAACATATCTAAAGATAGGAGGAAGTTGTATGGAAAGGTAGGTGCAGGCATCTTTTGCGAGGAATTCACCATAACCTCTCAATTTTGTCCACCGCTTCACTGCAGTGTCTCTCCGACAGAGGTAGCCAAAATAATAATAAGCTGCCAACTGTATGCTTGAAAAGGTTATGCGTTTTAAAGAGGTTAATATTTTTTCTGATAGCCAGGTGTTAACCAGTGATCTTTGCTCTTTAAATATATGGTTGGGGCCCGCTGGCCACATGGGGATTCCATCTCTACAGCTGGGCTTTTAGTCAGCTCCGCGAACGCTGGTTTATGATTTTTTTACTTTCTTTTATCCCATTGAGACTAATTTCCACGCTGATAACTTTTTCCGCGTATTGAAACCAAACCGAAAGTTAGCGTATTAACATTTTTAAAAAGTGCCTTGTAAGATTCACCCTAATGTACTTGCATAAAGTGACTTTATGAAAACGTGTTTATGTTTGTATTCTACATACTTATATGTTTTTAATGAAAGTCAGTCAAGCAGCAGCAGTTGTAGTTTTATTGTAAGACATAGAAAATGCACCATGAAGCAGGAAAATTTCCGTAACAATTTTACAGTGTTGCCAGTTGATGTGCGCTTATGATCTGCTAAATTGAAAAGACAATGCCAGTGAAAAAGTCTCGGTAGTTATTATCAACGCCCACTCGAGACATTGTTTTGTCTACTACGCATCTGTAGTCAACGCTAAAAAGGCTAAGCTGTTCACAGTTTCGCTGGGTTTTGGTCAAATGTAAACTTGGCAACACTGCCTAACAATAACAGAAACTTTCTATGGCTTTACTGATTACACAACTTTGCTTTTCTTCAACTTTATTTTAATACAATATTTTCTATCCTCCATCATTTTTGTACAACAATTTGTTCTAGTATTTTTGTAACTTTTATTTTTCATATAACATACCTCCTGCCTTCGAGTGCTTCTCGCTCTCTCTCTCTCTCTGGAAACACAAAGTTTTTACTAAAGTTTTATAAAAATAAAGCAAAAAACAGGCAAATGGTCACAACAATATGGCTAGCCTCGCTTATACTGACAAACATACCTACCGTATATGTACATCCTGCGCTCTCGGAGCGGCGTCCATTGCCCATTAGCAAGCGACCAGCTCGACAAGGATAAACTTTTATAATTGCCAAAGTAGCTAAATTGCTGTTTTTTCTAAACTTTCAACGCTGTGCTACGAAAAAAAGTTTATTGTGTATATTTTCAGTAATACTGCGGGCACAAAAAAAAAAGAAAGATGGACTGCTGCAGTAATGGTGTTGCCTTTTTCGCTTCGATTGCCTTATTTTGCGACAACTATTACAAACTATTGGTTTTACAGAAAGGGAAATGGCGCAAAAGCTGCAAATGTAAGCGGAAAGAAAAACAGATTTTTTGAAAATAAGTAATAAAAAATGGAGATTTGTATGCATGTAGATGCGAAAGTTTTAATGGGGCAAAAAGTGAATTTTAAAGATTTGTTAAAAATGCAAAACAAAGTTGGTCATTTAATTTGAATAAAGTGTTGTTCATGGAGTGGGGGTAACAATATAAAGATCGACTAAAAAGAGGGGAAAAATGAAGAAGCCAAAATTTTAAACATTTTGGAACTTTGAGGATCACTAAAAAGTTCTTAGACTACATAAGGAGGAAACAAATTTTGGCCTTGTTATTGGTTCTAAAGATATACTTTTGCTTACGCTGAAACCAATTGGTTGAGCATTTCACCAACAATGAAGCTGGTACTTCCAAAACATGGTTTTTGAACGCGTTAACAGCTTCTTCTGGCGATGAAAATCATTGTCCTTGAATCCTTCAAATTTCACATTTCAAGGTCTGGTTTCTTCCGATGTAGATTTCATTTTGCAGCAGAAGACCCTGCGAGAGAATCTTTTCGTTTTTCTCCAAAAGCCACGCGGTGGCTGCACACCGGCTTCGAAGGCTGCAGGCTGCATGCGCTAGCCCTCTTCACAGTAGTATACCAGGAAAGACCTCCTTTCTTGACCAAAGCTACATCTCTATATATGTCAGAGCTATTAGGGGGCTAACACTGCTATGATCCGTAATCTTAGCGAAGTAACATGCTCACTGCCAATCGACACCATCAAAATGTCACTTAACTTAATCAGCTGACCACAAGGGTAGTTTTATAAAAAGTCTTAAATAATTTTTAACCTTTACCAATTGTCAATATACCATCGTTATGCCTATTGGCCGAAGTGTCAAAATCACATACATTAATTGTTAAATACTAAAAGGCACAAGCTGAAAGCTGCTGTCAGCAATCAACAGTTCGGTTCAGTAAAAACACAATAAGGAATGGCAAAGACAAAGCGCTTTTAAGTTATTCAAATATTTGATTTTATTATTATTTCGCTTTATTGTGCACCCCTCAGTGCCGTGTGACCAATTTTTCTTTTGCACTAAAAATCCATTGGCAACTAGAAGCGCCTGAAAAATAAGCGCTTCCAAAGTCCAAGGCTTGCCGTGAAGCTTTTGCGAAAATTCATAGAGCTGCAATGCAAATTTGCCACATTGTCAGATGTTAAATGTCAAATGACACGTTGGCATTTGATATTCGCTTGGCTGCGGTGTTGAATTTTGTCAGGGTATGGGTGTTCCCCATGGTGGAATAATAACAAAGTGTTGTCAGTAGCGACCGATTTAAATTTTTATACCCGAGCGCACTTGTGCACAAGGGTATATTAATTTTGTTCACATAACGGTTGTTTGTAACAGCCAAAACGAATCGAGATAGATATAGACAAATGTATACATAAATGATCAGGGTGAAAAAAGAAATCGATTAAGCCATGTCTGTCTGTCCGTCCGTCCGTCCGTCTGTCCGTCTGTCCGTCTGTCCGTGTACACGATAACTCGAGCAAAAATTGAGATATCTTAACGAAATTTGGTATGAAGGTTTCCCTTAATCCAAGGTAGGTTGGTATTGAAAATGGGCGAAATCGGACTTTAACCACGCCCACTTCCCATATAACGGTAATTTCCAGAAATACGAAAACTGCGATATTTTAGTAACTACTAAAGATAATTCACTCAAAATTGATATTTATAATAAGTTTTAGACGAAAAATAAGAATATTATAAATTTTTGGAAAATGGGCGTAGCCACGCCCACTTATGGTTATATGTGTATATCTTGGTAACCGCTGCACCAATTTCTTCCAAACTTGGCACAGTTGTTGGCCCTGGTACAGCATAAAAAATCGCCGAAACTTTTTAAAATCGGACAATAACCACGCCCACATCCCATATAACGGTAATTTAGAGAAATACAAAATCTTCGATAAATCATTAAATATTGAAGCTTATTTATTCAAAATTGATGCTTTCAACAATTCTTTACCAAGAAATACGTTTATGGTAAAATTTTGGAAAATGGGCGTGGCACCGCCCACTTATGATCACATGTAAGTATATCGGTAACCGTTCTACCAATTTGTACCAAACTCGGTATGGTTATTGTACTTGCCACGTGTAAGCAAAACGTTGAAAATTATTGAAATCGGACTAAAATAACGGCCGATTCTCATATAACGGTAAATTTAAGAAATGCTTGAAACTTCAATATTTCGAAATTGAAGGACGCTAATTTACTCAAAATTGATACACCCCGGCTTACCATCTAGCGGAAGGTTTCGGAAGGGTGAAAAAACATATATTTAATACTTGCGCCGGGTATTTAATGTTCGGCTCCGCCCGAACTTAGACTTTCTTACTTGTTATACTACTATTCGTTGGGAAATAGTATCTAAAATACTCCATTTTAGTAATTCGTTTTATCGCAATTTTTAAAGAACTTGGTGTGTTAGAACAATATTAATATTTAAAATTGCTGGATTTGTATAATTTTTGTACTCAAAAAGTAGAAAAATAAAAGATATCGTGGTTATCAATGGAGAAAAACTTTCACAAAAATAGTATGGAAAGGCGATTTTTTATATTAAATAACTTTTGCTGCATTGTCATAATATTGAGCCAAATGAACTACTGATACATTAGAATAGAGTGGTGGCATGGTTAAATTAGGAATTCGCTTATATTATCGATATTAATGTGTTTTAATCTATTTAGAATATCATTTACAGTCTAATAGGAAATTGTCTTATTTTACGGCTTTTACTTTTTTAAAGTTACAATATATGTCCAAACTGTGTGGAGCTGCCGATACAAACATATATTCAGGCTTATAAGCCTGTAATTATACATTTTTCTACATTTAATTTGAAGTAGTATGCACCAACGGATTAAAAGTAGTAAATAATTAGTACCTTTTCTAGTACTTTAAAATGCGTGACCGGAATAGACCTGCCGAAAAAGTGAGGTTAAGTTACTGACAACACCTTGTTATTATTACACCATGGGTGTTCCCCACGTTGGGCGTTTGCCTAAATACCACAGTAGCTATCCCTGGACCACCTGAAAAGAGTTAATGCCGATAATAAATCATTAAAATTAAAATACCATGTTTCATTTACTTACCCAGCGCTCTATTTATTTTTCTGTTCTCATGAAGAAACGTCAAACAAAGCAGAAGGTCAAAAGGGAAATTATGAAGCTTTTGATGGGCAGATGTTGCCAGACGAAAAGTTGTAGTTTGGAGAGTTTGGGGAAAATCCCGTGGAGAGGGATAGCAATAGGGTGCGCGATACCACGATTGGCCGGGTCGTGAACAATGAAGAAAGCGGAAAGAACGGTGATTAGAAGACATGGAGGCCTGACAAATAGCACATAAAAGGGGTCGGCTGAGTTCCGTAAGAAAAGAATTGCCGGTGTCATTGCAACGTACAGACAGTGCGCGCTAGTTGAGCCTTGTCGTTTTTTTAAAAAAAGTCCAGTAAAGTCCAAAACTTTTCTTTAGTGAAATAAAAATAAATGCTAAATGCATTTTGTTTTTTTTTAAGTCGCGAGTTGTAAAAACAAAAAAATAAATAAATTGTGAGGAGTGTAGGCGAAGAGCCCACGATCACCTCTAAGCGCCCGGGAGAACGTGGTCATCAGAGGCAAGAAGAGGGAGAAGCCTTTATTATACTTGCCAAGGCAGGAGGATTGGCCATCAGCGGTGACGACCATATAAGGCCCAAAGCACGAAACCCGTGGAAGAACCCCCCCCCCCCCCCAGCGACACGTAAGTGACGAACATATTTATTTTGTCAGGTGTTAGTGAACATTTTTGTGTGTCCCTAGTGTGCCAGGAGATAATGTGAACCACGCCAGAGTGAAGGCGAAAAGGGTACGGCATAGTTCGCTGGTGAGTGCTAGGCTTAAGTATCATAAAATTCTATGCAAAAGCTTTTGCGCGAGGGAAATATCTACCCAAAAAGATTTTTTTTAAAGCTCGCAACGAGGAGCAAAGATTCAGCTTTCCGGTTTGTGTAAGGGGTCAGTCGAGACCACCACCGGCATGTTATAACCCAATCATTGGGATTAGATGATACACTGCGCGTCCCAAGTATAGTCCGAGAAATATTAATTTTTTTGAACATTTCATTATTTGTAATATATACGTTCAGGCATTTGTGTTGCGTAGATAATTTGTTAATAAGTTTGTACGTATTTATACTTTCGTTTTTTTTTTATTGTCTTTGTGCCCGCCAGACAAGAAGAACCCAAACAAAAGGGTAAATTGTAGTAGTTTCTGAGCGGGGAATATCCGGCTCCCGGAAACCCTTCACACCATCCGAAAAGAGCTCTTGTAGGTAGGGTGGCAGGTTTTTATATTGTTTGTTTGACATACGTGTATAAACGGTGATCGATTTGATTGGTTCCTTTTTGTTGTGGCGGCCGGAAACCGATCATAAAATTCATTGATTTTGTTGTGTGTAAATTCCTATGTTTTATAATAAATTTTAACGTGTATATGAAAGAATTTAAAATGTGGACTTAATCCCTTAAGCAGGGGAGGCGAAGATGACAAGGGGGGTAAGCTAAGGGGGGGAATTGGAGCACGGCAAAAGGGAGACCGCAAGGAGACACATCAGGCGGTCCATGGATGGGTGGGCTTCCTGTGGGTGTGATATGCCAGTGAACGAGCCGCCACGTCCGCCCGGCACCATTGTGGCAAGGGTTAAGGATCCCGACCACCCAATCGCTGAGCTAGCCAGGGCAACCACAATGGTGGTCTGAAAATGGGCGACACGTGTACGCGACAATTTTTTGTTGTAGTAAATAGTTTGGTATGACAGTGATTTATTGCGTCATCCGGTTGGTTGGTTTACTATGTTGCAAATAGTTGTAAATTAATTTAGGTATAGATTCCCAAATTCTTAAGGCTGTTTATATGATCTTGTGTATATGATCTTGCATTTGCAAGTCCTATTGTTTTTCTGCTTGTCAAACAGATGTATGTGAAATTTTTCTCAGACTTCTTGTAAGTAGGGAGACATTTTTAGCTTCCCGAAAGTAAGTACTATTAAGTCTAGTAAGAACTAGACTCTCTGAGATTGAGAATAAAATGAGTTTTGCCCACCTGTTGCCCCTTGAAACCTCCCAATAATTATTGGCTTTGATGGCCGAAGGTGGGTATGCTATAACTGTTTGCGGACTGCTTGCCAAATGGTAAGCTGTCTCATCACCTGATACTTCCGAGTGACCTGCCAATCAGGGGAAACCAAGTTATTTTTTTTTAATGCATAATTTAGTTGGCAGTTACATTACAAAAACTATTCTGGAAGTAGTTAAAGAGCTGGCCAATGCCTTGAATGCGGCTAGGCAGTCACAGCAGGCACATAAACTCTAAGTCTATAGCCTTGATAATGACCCCCGCATGGAGCGGCAGTACTTTTGCGAGCAGTTTTTCAAAGATGTAACCTTCGCCGAGCTGGTGTCTCTGCGAGGAGGGTTCTGCCGACCAAACAGGAGTATTTCTCCTGCCTGACTTCGCAGCCAGTTTCCTACTCTTCTGGTCTAATTAGAGCGTGCCCTCGCCAAGACTGGTAGGTCGTTGACAGCGAAATGCTTCCCAATGTACAACCTTTGCAAGCGAATAATTCGCTTCCGACTCTGAACAAGAGTAGATTGGTACTACCTAAACTATATCCTCCCCAACGCACGCCGTGCCGTGATGGCTGGTTCCTCCAGATTCCGTGACCCGAGTAGAAGTGACCATAATGATTACATTTTTGCCCCACCTGCAAAGGTTGCTGTGCATTTCAGAAGGTATTCTCAGTTTATCCTCCTACTTCCAGAGACACACGTATTTCATTTGGGATACACACAGCAAGGGATTGTACGCCTTCGAGTGGGTCGGTCTCCAGTTATTGTTCCTTTTAGGAGGCTCGTTGGGACTGCGATTCCTTTATTGGATTCCTAAGAGCGTTTAAGATTTAAAAGCCTCTCGAGCTTCTGGAGTATGGATGACATTAAGCTTACTGGTCCAAGATCTTTAGGATTGTCGTGACCACGATTCGATGCTTTAGGAATGGAAAAATGACTTTAATATTTCATCAGTTTAGCGCGACAAAATTTTTAGTATTCTATCCGGATCCGATGATTTAGTGGGGAAAAACTGAATATGGCAAATTGAATCTTTTCTACTAGAAAGGAAGAATAACTTATATTTGAATTGTATACTCCTTTCCCTCCACATTTCGCGAAAGCCTTATATAGCGTGTACGAAAGTATTTATATATTTATTGTAGTCATATCGAGAAGCCTCTTCAGCGTCCAAATGTCCCATTCTCAGCAGTATTTTCCTGCGCTGATAGCTTGCCAGTTACTATCGAAAATGTCGGAGCATCATTTGCCAAATTTATTTATTTCCCTCGATGTCATTGTTTATAATTCTGTCTTCCGTTTTTTTGGCTATTAAATACAACTTTGCCCTAAATGTAGCAGTATTGCATGCCGAGACTCTGGTTGACTGCTGTTTACCATGTTAACGTGCCTTGGCTAATTAAAGCTAAGCTAAACCAAATCGTTGCCTTAGAGCTGCCGAAGAAAAAATAGTTACACAAGCAGATGAAGAAGCTACCAGTCAATAGATACTCAAGTTAAATGTATAAAAAAAGGCAGTTAGATAAACTCACAAACAAACTGACTCTTCAAGTCTGCTTTACAGATTTGCAATAGATGCCGGTGCTGTCACATGAGACCTCAGCGTCTTGCAACAGCGCCATGTATGTAGCACAAAAACAGCAACGACCAATAAGCATAGAAAAATTGGCTGCTGTGCAACAACAAGCGAAGACGAATCGTGTGTCACGAATTAAATGCAACACGGTTGCACAAATGTAGCCATGGTAGCAGCTAAAGCTGAAACAAGAATAGCAACAACAATCCTACAGTAACCAAAGTGCAAAAAACAAAGTGAAAATCGACAGGGAGACGACGTTCAGCTTCATTTGCAACATTTGCTTTGCTACAAAGTTTTATTTGCAATTTTTTGTTAAATTAAATTTAAATTTTCATTTATTTTTTAAGGTTTTTTGTTCGTCGTTTTTTTTCTTGTTCGGCAATTTTGCTTTTTTTCGTTTTAACGAGTTATGCGCAAATGCCATTCGAAAGGTTAAGCAGCCAATCAAGCGTGGAAAATTCCACTCTAAACCATAAGCTATTTCGCTTTGTCGTAGAAATAATTTAAATAATAAAATTTGAGAAAATGAAGAAAATATCATTGGCCAGCCAAAAGGTGAGCCGCGTTTAGTAAACAAAACTAGCTGCATCCGCTGGCGCAAAAAATGAGTTTCGCTATGCAACCTCTGACAAATTGCCATGAATTCTTTGCCATGAAGTGTAGCGCAGATAAAGTAACTTGCTGCAGCGGGTGATTTGTTTGTTGGTAATCACGACTCATCTTTGTAATTCGATGTAAAAAATCATAAACTGATTACATTTCGTGTTAACCTCAAAATGGCGTAAATCGTGGTTGACCTATTTTAAACAAATTTTAACATTTCTAAATTTGCTTTCTAATGAAAGAAAAAGATTCCAGTAAAAGTAAAAAAAAGTAGATGTACATACCGGGGACAAACATGAATACATATATGTACATACATAAAGAAGCGCGATGGAGAAAATAAATAAAAAACCTTCGACGCACCTTAACACAGATTTGGAAATATAGAAATCGCATGATGGTCGATTTTCTGTTACAGTATCGAATTAAAGAACCACGAAAAGGAAAATCACTTTAGCACATCCCAAGGAAGACATTTTCACTGTACGCCGGTGCGGTATTGGACGTCTCCGCGCGCTGCAGCCTGAACAAAACTAAACGACATGTCAAGGACGGCACATGAACCCAACGCCTGGACGGCTTAGTGAGCTTCTATTTCCCATGTTCCGTGTCTTTTTCAACATTTCCGTAAGGGTAGCCGGATATCTAGTACCGGCTGGAGATAGAAGGCTACACGGTCAACTTGTGTCGATGTCTAGCAACTCCTTAGCCTCTGACATTTAATATTGGTAAAGGAGACCAGGGGAATAAGATGAAGAAGACTATGATGAAATCAGAAGGCTAAAAACGGTTACAAAGATATCGGTTCGTGTTGCTGACAGAATTAAGACGAGAAGCCGAATCTTTCTCAGAAAAATTTATAGGAATCTCAATAGGAACCGTGAGGAATCCGTTGCAAAATTTGAATTCGAACAATGTAGCGGCCTCTGTAAGCCCCACAAAGTCGAAAACGTGGCAAGCTACAGTTGCTGGTGTAGCAACTACAGCCCAGCGTAAGGTACGGAAAAGAGCTTTATCCGTTGAGGCGCCTTTGGGGAAGTCGAACAGATCGTAATCCATGGCACACTTCGTTACGCTCAAGAATTTGCATTATTAGCAATGCCGACCCAGACGAGAAAAAAAAACGCCGAAGAACTGGCTACTTGTAGAGCCATGGCTCATAAAATTTTTGTTCGAGGCCGATAGAAAGAAATTCGGTTTTGATGGAGCTGGTTAGTAAGAGGTCATCAAAGTCGTTGGTTGAGGCGATTTGCAGTCTGTTATATTTCTCACCGTTGAACGGTTACAAGTTAAACCAACCGACTTGGCGCACATTGCCCCTTGCAATACACGGCTAGGCAGTGTTATACTGATCGCGGTGGATCAGCCAAAGATCTCGAGAATAGCTGTTTCAGAGAAAGTGGATTTAAACATTGTTGGAGGGCTTCCAACGAGCTAGTCACGAAGGTTCGGTATAATTTCACGCAAACCACTGACTAAGATAGGCTCAAATGACAGATTGTGCGATGGATTGAGTTCTAAGATTATTTAAGCTAGATTTGAAGACGCTTGAGCTTTGAATTCAGTATCATTTCTTTAATAAGTGATAAGTCAATAACTTATACATATATAAAAAATTATTTACATTTTTTGCAATTTAAAAATAGACATAATTGTTAGGTTACTTTAAATTTTGGTATTTCAAAAACTGGACTTAAATTGCTGGTCATTAAAAATTACACATAAATTTTTGGGCATAATTTTTGGGTCATTTAAAAACATAATTTTTTTGTAACATAAAAATTCGTCTCACATTTTTGGTAGTTTATATCACGACATTTATTAAAAAACTTTACATACATTGTTGTCATTAATTTTAATTTATCTTAGATCGATAAATTCTTGGTAGCTATCAAAATGGACACAAGCCTCTGGTCATTGAAAATTAGACAGACATTTTTCGTATTTCAAAAGCAGGACATAATTTGTGGGTAGTTTAAAAAAAGAAATAATTAGTTTTTATCTTGAAAACTAGAAATAAATTTTAATTCAATAAAAACAGGACATATATATTTTTTTAAATTTAAAATCTGGACTTAAGTTTTAAGTAATTTGAAAAGTACATACAATTTTTGTCCCTTAAAAACTCAATATCTATTCTTGAAAAATTAAAAAAAAACTGGACATATTAGTTTTTGTCTATTAAAAGTTGGACATATCTTAGACAGCCATTTTGCGTATTTTCAAAACTGAAGAAAATTTTGTCCACTCATAATCTTGAAACAGGTAAATAAATTTTAAACAAAAAATCTGGCCATACATTCCCTGTTTAAAAAAGTGAGTATCAATTCTTGAAAATTTAGAAATTGGACCGACGTTTTTGGTAAATTAAAATCTGAACATAGATTTTTGGTAATTTAAAAATTTAAAACTAGACATGATTTCAGGATAATTCAAAAATTGGGCATACCAGACACATTTTTTGCAAATTTAAATGCCGAAAAAACACCAAACCCACTTTTAGTCATTTAAAAACCAGTCAAATTTTTTTTTGCAAATTTTAATTCAATTAATTTAATGCCAACCAATGTACATATGTAAGTACTACTACATAGAATAGAATATGTAATTAAATACTTAGTATATGCATATATTTATGAGTTCAAATAGCAAAGAACTCGATGAAGAAGTCTGAAAATAATTTTTTCCATAAAAACTTTCATTAATAACGGTCTTAAGCTCAGTAAAGATTTTTCAATGTAATTGATAACTTAATAACAACAATTAAATGGCTTCAATCAATGTTTTCTTGATTTACTTCAAATGAATGTGTATTTGCATATTTATATACATACATACATACTAATTTTATTTACATGACTTTATATATATGTATTCATATAGTATGCACATATTGTAAATACATATGTATCGAAGTGATTTATTTCATTAGCATTGGAGCCAATCAAATGAACCACTAATAAGCCAATCCAGTGCTAATGGTTAACCAAGTCGTATGGAAAACGTGACTTGCCACTGATACAGTAAAATGTGTATTTACATATGTACCTGTGTATATACTCACAAACATTTGCATGCATAAATACATATATATACATATGTATGTAATTATATGTGACCAACATAGTTAATTTTTATTAACGTATTCACCATATAAATCACAATTTAAACCAATGCAAAAGTGGTTAAAAATAAATAAAAAATTATTCATTATGAATGTTGGCATTTAATGTTAATTGACGCTTACAGTGGCATTATTTATGTTTCATGCTCTTACTTGCCATGTGCTTTTGTGATTTGTCCTTGGCGTCTGATGATCACCAGCGAGCAGTTAACAAGAGCACAGAGTACTAGATTTACAACAAATACATTTCTCATATGTTCATGCGCTCTTGTATGCATGCTGTACGCAGCTCAATCGCACCAATCAGTTGACATTTAATTAACATACGAAGATATTAAATGTAGCGCACGGTGGCATAACAAGAAAAAAAGGTGGGTAAATAGTAAAGGTCGATGTGGTGAACAGACGAGTAGATGGTGTGTAATAGAACGACACTACATTCAAAAAAAACGGGGTAAAAAAATGTTAAGGCAAACTCTCCAGAGAAGATCGTACAAGACTTGTCAAACAAAATTAACGGAGAACTAGATCCATTGCGTTCTATAAAGGTACCAAAACTTTGTAGTATTTTCGTTAATGTTTTGTTAATTTTACTTTTTATACCTTTCATGAGCATGAAATGGTATTAGATATAACTTTGGTCCGATGTTTGTAAGTACCAGAACAAAAAGAGATAGATCCATTAAAATGTATACTTTTATGATCAGAACGTCGAGCTGAGTTGATTTATCCATGTCCGTCTGTCCGTCTGTCCGTCTGTTTGTATGCAATCTAGTCTCTCAGTTTTCGAGATATCCGGATCAAATTTGGTAGGTGGATGTATTTTTATAATGTATTAATCATTTGTCGGAACCGGAAGAATCGGACCACTATAACACATAGCTCCCATACAACTGATTGCTCAGATACGAGATTTTTCGTTATAACTCCATTTATGCAGCTACGAACATTAAATTTTGCAGCCCTTGTACCCATTATCAACAGAATGCTTGCAGTGAAAATTACAAAGATCGGGTTACTATAACCTATAGCTCCCATACAACTGATTGTTCAGATTTAAAATTTTTCGTTATAACTCTTCCATTTATATAGCTGGGAACAGGAAATTCCGCACAGTTTTCAATAATTATAAACAGAAAACTTACAGTGAAAATTAAAAAGATCGGATAACTATAACCTATAGCTCCCATATAACTGATTGTTCAGATATGAGATTTTTCGTTATAATTCATCCATTTATGTAGCTAGGACCATGAAATTTCGCGCTATTTTCACTCATTATCAGTAGAAGATTTACAGTGAAAATAACGAAGATCGGGTCACTATAACCTGCAGCCCCTATACAACTGATTGTTCAGATATGAGGTCTTTTATCATATCTCCTCCATTTATGCAGCTAGGAACATGAAATTTCGCACCATTTTCACTCATTATTAACAGAATACTTACAGTGAAAATAACAAGGATCGGATGACTACAACATATATCTTCCATACATCTGATTGTTCAGATATGGGATTTTACTGTAAAACTCCTTTATTTGAACAGCTAAAACCGATAAATTTCGTAAGATATTTTATAAATAATAATACAAAGTCTACTGAGAAAATCGTCAAAATCTATGCTGTATAAGCTTTATCTCCTATACCACAGATTATTCAGATACCAGTTTTTGCCATATATCTCTTTTATGTAGGAAACTAAACCCAATCAAATGTGTTACCGGTTTATATACCGATCACATAGCAGTGAAAATCACTAATATGCTAATATAAGATATATCTTCCTTACCTCTGATTGTTCAGATGCGATTTTTTATATAGGTATGTAACTCTTCTATCGATGTATGCAGATGTATTCAAAAGCAGTAATCTGTCAAAGTAAAATTTGCAGATGTTCATGAAAGGTATGAAGCCTTCGGCATAGCCGAAGACAGCGTTGCTCTTACTTGTTTTTATTTATTTTTTGTTATTTTTCGACGATTTGTGGGAGTTATGCTAAGTCATAATGGCGAAGGAGACAATACTCAAGTAGGAAAATGCTACACAAACTTTTTCAAAGAACGAAAAATGACACTGAAGATGGCACAACGCCGGAACTGGTTTGTCTGCAAAAATCAACCAACACCAACACACGAATAAAGAGCTCATCCCCATGCTTTCCGGGGCTATCAATTGCCTCAGTCAAAAAGCCTTCATTTATTTCGAAACGGCCAAGGCGCTCGAACGAGCCAAAGAGCGGAACTCCAAAAAAGGCTTTTCAGGAGTTGACCGCTTTTCAGCAATATATTCAGCTATAAGTTTCATATTACGCCCTATGTATCAAAAGACACAACGGTAGTGGGATAACGAGACTCGTCTTAGTGTGGCACGATAGAAAAATTGACTCATCAAAAACCCTAAAACGTCAGGACTGGAGGCGCACGTAACTCGTCTAGCGAATTAACGAAAGTCTCCCATCCACCTCCACGCTGTGAACTTGCTGGGTGGCACCTAGAAATAGATTTTTTGTCCCAGAGAGACGCCAAGTTCAAAACCGTAGACGAAGGGACCTCGCGTTCTCTTATCATGCCTGCACAATGCAGGAGATATAGGGAGTCCTCCGATTTTGCGACCGGCACCTGCACACACACAACATAAAAATTTTAAACTTTGAGAACTCCAAGAACCCATATCGATAAGCGCTCATATTTTTAAATGCAGAGTCACTCGATCAACTCGCTAAGTATCAGGATATTATATCCTATGGCTTCGAAAAAGTAGCTATGGGGGTCTTACAATGCGATGTCGGATCAAACGGCAGAAGAGCACCTGAACAGAATTATTTTTATTTTTTGCCGAAAGCTCGATTGATGATTTGGATGAGAAATTCATATCGGCTTGCAATGGCGCCATTTTTTTATTGTTTCCAGAAAATATGTGCAAAATTTAATTTCGTCAAATAGCGAATTTAGTATTTTTTTGTGGAAAAATTTCGATTGCTATCAGGATACATAAATACATATGTACATACATGAGAATTTATAAATATGTATTAAAGTGCGTCAGTTTCATCGAATTTATGTCCAATAACTCTTCAGCAATCCATTACAATTTGCTATCATCAAAAAAAAAGAGTATTTATATTCAATTTATTAAAAGCCTGTCCATTTTCCGCCTACCAACATTTTTTACGCAAATCAACGTTTCTGTTCATTTAGAATTCCTGTTGAAATTTTATTTACCATTTGTCTGCTCATTTTGTGCAATATTTATGCCTGAAAATGCATTTTCAGGCATAAATAAGCAAAACAAAAAAAAAAAAAACAAAAAAAAACTTTCCGGATTTTGTGGGCGTCAAACGCGTGGCAAAATGTTATGCCTTTGTCAGCATTGAATTAATATTAAAATTTTAACGCAGCCTACGTAGAATATCAACAACCACAGTTACTCGCCCACGAAAAAGTACATATGTATGTACGCACATATTTACATTCAGATGCGCACGACAAATTGTTTGTACTAAATTACAATTAGTTGCAGGCGGTACTTCAAAATTTCCGCACGAGCACTCTCACAGATTTGCATAAAATTTTAATAACTTCGCGCTTACGAAATTTGTGGATATTTGCTTTTTTGTGAAAAATAAATATTAAAAACACAAATTTAATTAAAATTAAATTTTGCTGCTACTTCAAAAATGCTGCATTGATAATAGATATTATTTCATTATTGTCGGCCTGGTCATTGGATACGGGATTGGTCTATCGAAAGGCATTTATTGGCAGATAAGGAGTGCGAACGATCTCTTTAAGTATTTTGCAGTAACGAGAACTCATTTACAAAAGGCACAAGAAACCTGGATATACCTCCCAGACCTACAAAACAATTACATAAGTAATTTCTGAAAAAGGCTAAATGGGAAAAACGACAAGTGGGGATTTCTGTGGCATCCCAGCCGCTTTTTATATGTTTGCACTTAACCTGATCATCCTAGAGATATGGAAAACATGAAGGATAATACCCCTGTTTAAGCTAAGGAACAAAGCAGATGCAACGGACTTATACAGACCCATCTCTCTCTGATTCTCTGCGACAAAAACAATGGAAGCGCAATTCCTCCCCAGACTGAATCAGCATCTAAAACTAGCCGAACACCAACATGGAGTCCGGGAAATGCAGAGCACCACCATAGTATTGAGACACTTAACTGAGGGTATCAACCAAAGCTGCTCTTGCGATAGTATGCTTCTAGTCGTGATTGACCTGCCGAAGGCATTTGACACAGTTAACCTTTGTAAAACAACCTCTACTCGTCGCTCCCAGTTCGGACGAAACCAGTTTTCTGTGTAAGCGTCACTAGTCAGTTAAATTCCAAAACGTTAAGTCCAAGCCGGGTAGCTGATGGTTTACTCTCCGCGACTCAGTTTAACCTCTACCTAGCCAAACTTCCTCTGTCGCCAGCATGAGTCAACTCAGGAAGCTATGCAGATGATTTCACTGTCATGGTGACGGGCCCAAATTTGGATAGCCGTCGCGGTAAACTCACTGACTATCTCTTCAATGTTTCAAATTTGTTCACTGCCACAACGTTTCTACCACAAATTCGACTGCCAAACTCTTCACCACATGGACCAGACAGATAAAGCTATACTCGATTTGTACGCTGGGGGCTCAAAAATAGTCACCGAAAGAAACCAATCATAACGCATTTTGCTTTAAATCAAATTTAGAAACTACCATATTTTTCACACATTATATGCATATTCCACATTCCTCGGCTACATACATATGTACAAGTGTATGTATTTATGACGGCCCATAAAATTATGCAACAAAATGAAATAGTGACCTACAGTCAAATGATGAATTCCAAAGTTAGGCATCACGTTGCGAAATTTTTTTTCGCTTGGGTGCTCATAACTTTTGCAGAGATATTCAACTCTGCACGTTTCTGGCTCCTCTATTTGTTATTCAACCAGAGCTCTTTATAATTTATCTCTTTTTTTCTTGCTGTGGCGATGAGCTCGTAAATTTTTCCGGCCCATCACAATGTTGACCATCAACAACATTTGACATTCATGTCAGCAAGACTGAGTGTTGTGGCACGTGTCAGGAGCCGTGTATGATATACATATGTATGTATGCATGTATGATAACAACAAGATCCCTGCAAAAAATTGTGCGACTAATCTCTAAAGAGAGTATTCCGAGATTACTCTCAATCGGGTAAAATACGGCATTAATTAGTCGCAACTAGTCTCATACGGGTACTAATGGAGGTCAATTAGTCTCGACTCATCCCTTATGGGTACAATTGGAGATCAATTGGTCCCCAACTCAACGCTATCGGGTACTATTAACGATTTAATGATATGTACGCACTTAGTCAATGCAATTTGATGTGCGGCGTTGGCACGCAGGGAGAGTATTCGCCTAACAAAACTGAGCACCCCGGTTCGAATCTCAGCTGGCGCAAATTTTTTATTTTTATTTTTTAAAAGTGACTAGTTGCTTTTTATACCCGTTCGGGTATAAAGGTGAACAATTAGTCTCTTCATAGGACATGCTCGAACAAAAGCGATCAGGTAATTCCATATAAAGAGATCAAAAGTGGTATTAGTCGCATGCTGCTTTGCGATTGCTCCCGGAGTCATCCCGGATTAGTCCCATTTTGTGCTGGGATATTCGAATATGTGATTGTGTAGGCAGTTGACTGTCATATTTAATACTACATATGTATATATTTTATGTATAGAAAAATGGCACAAATTATAATGGCAAACAAAGAGCAATGATATGTACTAATAAACGTAAATAAGGAGAAGAGATAGAAATCTAAGACGCAAATGGACGAGAAAATATATATGTAATGAATGCAATTAATAAAAAGCTAAATTATATAAACTAGGAAAAGAAATAGTAATTGAGTAGAAGATTTAATACATACATTGTATGTATGTGCATAAATACTCGTGGGTCAATCCATGAAAAATCGACCAATTCATTGGTCCAATGGTTGGAGTCGACCATATCTTATTTCACTGAATTTTGGTCAGTTCTGTAAAATGAAAGAGAAAAAATATTTAAAAAAAAACTTTCGAAAGTTCAAAGCTCAAAACTTTACAATTTGCTGGATTTTGTACGTTTATTTTTTGAATATCTCAAAAACTATTTCAGTTACAAAAATGGTTTTGTCTAGTTTTAAATTGGATGTCTGTGGCTATATAGAATAATGATAGAATTTTCAATTTAAAAAAATCGTAAAAGCACAAACTGGTGATATATATACATTTTTTCCTATTTTTTTATATAAGCTGATCTCAAAAAAGAATGTGTAATTTTCAGGAAGGTATTTTTGTTTAAATATATGAATTATTTTCGAAGCATTGATAAACAATTTTTATTGCAAACGCTAAATTAAAAAATAAATTTAAATTAAATAAAAATTTTGTAAAAATAACTTTATTTTAAGTCTGCAAACGCGTTTTTGTTTCAAAGTTCAAAAATTCATATCTTTTGAGCCAAAAATTTGTATACCTTTTTTTACTTTGAAAATTTTTTAATCTAAAAATTCTGAAATTTTTTTACTTTCATATATTTTTGTTTATAGCCCCAAATATCAGCTGAAACCAGAAATATTTTTGTACTACATGAATTAGAAAAATAAAAATAAAGAATTTTTAAATAAAAAAATCGTAAAAGAAATAGCTCATAAATCTTTTTTTTATACAATACTTAAAACAGAACATGAAATTTTTCAAATTTGTTTTTGTTTAAAGATGTGTTTCTTTTTTAAATTTCGATAAAAAAAATTTCCAAACTCTTAATTCAAAAAATTGAAATAAGTTTTCACTTACATAGCTTTCGTGAAAATGGCTGTAAATTCAAAATAAATTTAAAATAAGAAAATGCCCTCTTGAAAATTTCAGGATGTTCAGTTGGAGGTATTGTTTAAAAAAATTGAGCCACAATTTTTTCTAAGATTTTACTTTTAAATATTAACAATTATTTGTTTAGTTTCAAAATTCTGTAAGCTTTTATATTTTTTTGTTTACAGTCCTAAATATCAGCGTTAAAATCATTTTTGCAACTATAATGGTTTTTAAGTTATTCAAGAAATAAACTTGGAAAAATCCCGCAAATTGAAAAATTCACAATTTTGCATAACTCTCGAAAAAAAATTATTATTTTTTCTTAGGCAGAACTTCGTTATACTATGATAAAAGAAAACTTTTCTCCAAAATTCATCTAAATCAAAAATGGTCGATTCCAAACAATGGCAATGGACTGATCCTCATACATGGCAAAAAAAATGTTAAAGAAATCATAAAATTCATTTCATCAACAGTGTATAGATAAATTTGAATTACATCAATTAGTAAAAATATATGTGTGTACATATTCATGGATTTTTACAATGAAAAATGTGTGAACTGGAAGATATGAAAATACAATAAATAACAAAGTCAGAGAGTACGCTAACCGCTGAGGCAAGAGGAGAGCAACGCGCCTGGGAATTTTAGTGCAACACAAAAAGGTCAAACTTTGCGTAGTGTAAGAGTACAGCACTAATGACCAATGTGGCATGTTAGTTAACACTTGCAACACACAAAAGCACTTATGAAAGTGTGAAGTATACTAAACACGCAAACAGGCAAAAGGATAGTCCGAGTACATTAGAAAGACGCATAACGAAAGCAAAAACAAAAATTTGTAAAATGCAAATTTGTATTTGGATGTCCATAGCTCAAGAGCATAGAAAGGATGGCAAGGAAAGGCATGTTGTCATGCAACCTAAGCTTTCTAACTCGCCTTTTAACTACAAATGTAGATGCCTCAGGCCCTTTCATGCGGCCTCAAAACCAGCAACTCAACTCAACTCAACTCTATGCTATGACTAGCTTCTCACTGCTGCTTGGGTACACATTTAGCATTCCGCAAATACTAATTTAAATATGCACAACTAGCAAGGATAAGTGCACTTTAAATGTTGCAGGATGTAGGAGCAGCAATGGAGATCCTGTCAGTTGTCATGCAAGCAGCTTATCAAATATGCAACCAGCATGCAATTAAAACGTGCAACAATTGTTGCACATCTGAAACTTTACAATACAACACTGTTGAATATGCAACTTACACTTGCCTCTACGTGTGTGTGTGTGGCTTCATACATACATTTGTATGTTCTTGTGTATAACTAAATGTGTATGTAATTATTTAGTGTCGCTCCAGAGCAAATATTTTTGCATCCTTTCGTGCCAGCTTGTTGTTAAAATTTCATTTGGCATTGCATGTCAGGCTTAAATAAGGATCGCTCGGACAGCTTGTCAATAAATGTAGAAAATTTATTTGTCGCAATGGATATGAACATACGAGTTGAACAATGATTTGTCAAACTATTTTAATTTTGATATAACTAAAAAATTTAAAACAGCTTTAACATTTCTCGAGAGTTATTAGGTTTGGTTAGGTTGACGTAACTGCCACCAGCACACTTAGGTCGTCATTTAAGCCCACAAGTGAAATTCTTTACCCTACCCTCCTAAACTAATCATTATGTGGAGTTAACAAATTCGAGCAACCGCCTAATCTTTATGCCCGTTATACCGCTCAGGTCTCTAAAGGTTCGTGTATCCATGAAACTCAGCCTTCTACTTCCCGGTGGGGAAGACATTGAATAGTACTCCGAGTCACTCCACGTGCCTAACTGGGATGATGTGACCGGTCAGCCGATGCACAACCAAGCAGATTTCTCCTCTTCTCAGCATAAGGAATTCGTTCGATCTTTACAAGTCCCATTCTGACGACATGAGTTTTTTAATGTTGCAGGTTTTAGTTGTTTCCACCTTGCGCCAGCTTCTGAGAAGAACTATACTTGTATATTGAGCTTGCTCGTAGCGAGCGGCATGCTCAACCACTTCCAAGACGGCGAAAGTGGTAGGTAAATGCCGTTGCTTGTAAGCAGCCTCCTATAGCTCTGTGTCCGACCCTTATACCAGGTGACGAGTGAATTGCCCTGTCATAAGGTCAAGTGGTCCGCAGCACTTCACTACAGTTTCCGAGTTACATGTGTTTCAGAATTCAGAGCTTTTAGAGCCGCCTGACTGCCTTAGAAAATATGGTTATTATTGCATCCGGTTGCTCCTGTCCTGCAGTCTCCTGTATGACCACAAATTCGATTTGGAAGACGCTGCAGTGGTCTAGTAGGCTGAATAACTTGTGTACTCCTAGATTTTGCGAGCACACTGCCCTTCCAGCTTTCTTTTCAATTTTTGATGCGGCAGTGCGAGATTGAATATAAACCATAGGTCGTGGAAGATCCTGGGTCCATTACGCCCTGCTAGGGTTGTTGCTGGTGTGTCCAGTTTAGTTTCTTATTTGGTATGGGCCCAGAAATTTGGCAGATTCATTGATCGTAAGTTCAATGCTCGCCATAGTTGGTGACTTTAATCGTGGAATGTTGTTCCTTTTCGAAGACAGTAGAAGCTCCGTTTTGCTTAGGGTTACTCCTAGGTTTACGGGAATTTTCCACTTATGACTCTGTCACTGAGTGCATTGCTGTCATTATTGCTTCATTACCGCACGAGATCTTTTCCTTTGGGAGGTTTTCCCTTATTAAGGGTTTACCGGCTATCTCACCTCTATTTTGTAGAGCCTCATCTTAATGTCGTCGATCTTCAGGTTTATTAATTGTATGCGCCTTAAGGAAAATATCCAGAGTTTATTCTCCGGTATTTCTTCACGCATACTGGAGCTGTCCGATGTGCTCAGGAGAGTACTTTCCTAAGTCTACAAGCTTTTGAAGCAGTTTACACGTCGCTGCAGCAGTCTCTTAAAACCTACAGCTTTTAGATTCATGGATTTAATTCGATTCAGCTTAACCTAACCCCAAAATCGCAACCAGTCAACCAGTCAATGTATGACTTTAATCCACTAAATCTTCTATTGTCACTTAGCTGCGATAGATGTCATGGAAATGAAAGTTTTCTATATTGGGTTTAAGAATGTGCGTCCATATACTCTTAAAACTGCGACCCAACCTGTCTTTTTACTTCAATAGGATGCGAATTTCTTCTCCTTAATGACGTAAACCACCGCGTTCTAGCCCATTCGAAGCGAAGCCTAGCTACATATATGCAGAATACATGTCAGCGCAAACTCACCATTTTCTAGAAGCAACCCTACGAGTCTAAAAATATGGTATGGTCGGAGTCGGAGGGCATGCTGCCCTCTGCATTAATTTTATTCTGGAAATTCTGGAGAAAAAAACCAAGATATGACAGTAAATCTCAGGGTGGCTGGGAATAATGCCATCTAGAGCCAGTGACTTATAAAAGAAAAAGTTGACTGCCCTATCTAGCTTGAAGGCCGTCGGAAAATTTCCCACAATGCTTTCTCCATCTGCGATAGATGCCTTAGTGTTGGCTGGATAAATTAGAGATAAGCGAAAACAAATCTGAAACTAATTTCCTGCGTGAAATTTAAAGAACAGCTACTTTCATAATACCTTCGAAACCGAAAGCTGTTAAGGCTTCGTTGGATTGAAAAAAAAGAAAAAACTGTTTACATTCACTCCAGGTCGTAAACCTTTAAAAACTTACTTGTCAGTAGCCTTTTGTTAAGCATTTTTTAACTAATGCAAAACTCAACGCTTGACTCCGCTTAGAAACCTAAATTTTAACTCAATACGAAGTTCATTGCAGGAATATTTACCACAAGACTTTCCATCCATTCTTGAACCATACATAAACGGGTTTACTTGGTCCTAGATATGGCTGAGGGCGGATCGACTAAGTAGAACTCAACATGGCTTTGATTATTCTTTTTTTTACCTGTATAAAGGAACCTCGGCTCTGCAGTTACATCGCCATATAAGAAGAAGAAGAAAGGAACCTCGGTTAGGGCAATGTGCTTTCTCCTAATACTCAATCACGAATTGGAAGTATAGAATTCTCCCTACACCCCCCTTCAAACCTGACCTAATCTACTTAATCTCAATATTGTGCTACTTTCTACACAATATAACCCATAAATTATTTCTCAAGAGTAACTTATGGCTTCAGTAAATACTGAAATCACTTTTTCAGAATCGCATAATCTCTCAATAGAGTTCAAAATCTAGCCACCTACTGAAATTTTAACACAATTCCATTAAATAACAACCGAAGTAGCTATTTACATAAATACAAAATATCGTTATGAACTCGTATCTATTTATTGCTCCGACAACCATAGAAAATTGTCCGCACACTGCCGACACTCATATAAATATATTTGAGCAATTGTCACTAGTTATTCGCTAATGAGCCATATTAACACCCACACGCATACACAACACCCGTCTGAAATGTTAAATCAGTGGCCCATTTGCGATTGAATGCGCTGTGAAATGCATGAATAGCATAAATATTGTAAATGAACTCAGCCAGTCTCAGCCATCGATTGAACGCGCCACCATTCATTCAGCCATGTGCACACAGACAGCCAGTAAGCCATTCAGTCCGTTAGTCATTTATTGCTTTATTCAATTTGTATTCATTTAAATTAAAGCCGAAGCATTAAAACGAGTTGGTGATTTTTTAAATGTAGCTGAAATGCAGCTGGAGCAACAGCGCTATTGGCGCTACATGTGGTCGAAAGTACGTGCCTTAATTACTTACATACGTACAGTGGCGGACCCAGGGGAGGGGAGAATTGGGGAAATCGAAAATTATCGAAATTCGGGAGATTCCATAAATTTTTATATTTTCCAAAATTTTGAGAATAGTTTTTATTCTAAAATCCATCCAAAAATTTAAAAATGTTAAACATCGCAAATATATTAAATATATTTATTAACATTTTTGAAAAATTCCTAAAAATTTTCCACTTTTCTGAACTTTCCAAAATTTCGTATTGATATAACAAAGTTTGAGAATTTTAAATTTTATTGAAAATTTTGAAAACATCAACATCCAAAAATTTTTTGAATCTTCAAGAATTGTAAAAATTTTGAAATTTTCAAAAACGACGAAATATGAAAATGTTTTCAACATTCGAAGACTTTTAATTTCGTTTGATCAATTTTGTAAATTCGACACTTTTACTTAGAAAAAAATTGTTAGAATTCCTTCAATTCTCAAAATTTTTGCAAAAATAAAAAATTTCGAGAAATCTAGTATTCATCATCATATTGAATTATTCGGAATTACTGCAGTTTCTCAAAGTCACAAACTTTTGAAAGTTTAGAAAATTTTGGAATTCCACTCAAGTTATTTAAAATGGAAAACTTCAAGAAAACTCAAATTTATCAAAACGGCAAAATTTGAAATTGCGGTGATTTTAAAATTTATATACACGATATATGCTGAAAAAATATTTTCGGCCCCCAAGGATTGCTGCTGGGTCCGCCCCTGATACTTATGTAAATATGTATGTGCTGCATGCTACGCTGCTCCAGTTGGAAATTTTGCATGACTGTAGTTGTGTGTCACATATTAAACGGTTCATTTGACTACTGAGTTACGATATCATTGCACTTTTCGCATTCGAAGTGGAGCAAATACTTTTATTGGAAATTTGCACGGTTAGTTAGTTCGATGCTCATGTGGAGAGAAATAACTGCCAGCGTGCAAAAGTTAAAGTCTATTGAAGTTGTCATCATAAAATCAAAGAAATATTAGTTAATAAAACCAATTTGCAAATGGATTACCTTGAAAAATTCACCCACTATCTGTCGCTTGCTTAAAGTTTATATTCATCATTCATTTATGTGGCACCTATCTGAAAGTGTCACCAATAAATACCACAAATAGTGAGTGCTTAAAAAGCTTATGTGTAAAGTCTGAATTGGGAAAAAATTTAATAGACTTAACTGAAAATTTTCACAAGTTTTTCATCTGTTTAAATATTGACAACGAATTGTTTATCTACTTTCCCCCTTTTTTCGAAGTCGGCTAAAAAAATATGTAACTTCACCAAATTGCTTTATATCTACGTAAGTATCATACATATGTACATACATGCGACAATAAATTTCAAATAGCAAATTTAATTTATTAACTCAACTCAGCTAAAACCCCAGCCCACTAAGTGTTTAATCGCTTAATTATACGCTGCTGACAGACTGCTTTGACAAGATGCCATGTGTTTGAAAAAAAAGACACGAAAATAAAATTATCTAATATTTTCCCACCAATTTGTAGCCAAAAAAGCAAAGCTGGCCCCTAACTCTAATCACATTTTTACTACATTTCAGTGTTTGTTGTTTCGCTTCGCTGCGATTCGCCTTGGCTGGCTGAGTGTTGTTGTCAAACTTGTGGTTGTGCATGCTGCTGCTGCTGCTGACAGTTCACTAAAGTTGTTATTTAACAAAAATAAACAAAAGCAAAGACAATGAAAAACTCGCACAATTTATGTTTAACATGTATTTCGCTTGTGTTTTTGGCTGCTAATACAGATTACAATAATTTGTTTATTTTTGGCTTCACGCAAATTTTTTATTTTTTTTTTGATTTGTAATAATTTCCATTTCGGCAAGTAATTATCTATTTGGCTTGTTTTCACACGAACACAAACAAACGGGTTGGAGTTTCTTCATATCTTTTCTTTAATTTCTTGTTTCCCTTATTTTTTTCCGCACTTCTGTTTAGATCTAACTTTTTTCGAACAAGTTTTTTTTTTGTTCCGCAATCATTTACCTAAAACTTCATTTCCTATTCTGGTTAGTTTTATTATTTTTTTTTTCCTATTTCTTCTTACTTAAAGCGCCAAGTGTTTCGCCTTTGACACCACCAAAAATATTGCTGACTCAGTTGTTTGGCAAGCATAACATTTAGTCTCTCTCCACTCCTTTTCCAAATCCGCTTGCTCATTCTAAGCTTTTATATCTTTTCTGCTATTTGCTCACATTCCCACTCCATCACCTTGTTTCGCACTTTGACATGTTACTAAGATTTATGTATATTTTCTATGCTATTTAGGGTCATCATACACATGTTTTGTTACTTGTTTCTATTTTTTCTTTTTTTTTTGTGGGAATTTCATGCAAGAGTGCTTGCTAAAACGTTGTGGACTAACACTAATTTTCATGTTGAAATTTCAAAGTGGTGCTGATGGTCACAGTAGGGTAAATAATTAAAATCAAAATTTAAAAGCAGATTCAAGTTAGGAAATTAGTTACTTAAGTGCATGGCTATAAGCTTAGTATCTAGCTCTTAAGAAAAGCAAAAACTCCATATAAAATGACGTACAAGAAATGGCTAAGAAATTTTCTTGAGTCAAATTTCCTTAAGGCAGTACGCAGTTCTTCAGAAATTTAGTACGCTTTCTACTACGGTTTTCTAAAGTTTTTTGTGAAAAAAGAGCACAAGGCAACCCAGGTTTGCAACAGAAATATATGCCCGTTCCATTATTTCTTGAGGAAAGAGTGAGGCAACAGGCTGTGAGGTATAAAAAATGTCAAAATTCCTTGGACACACACGCGAAATAATGGCAATTTTTTCTTGACCGTTTTCTTAAGAGCTGGATACTAAGCTATAGCAGAGAAAGGGACACTAGGACCCACAGTGCCGCCTAAGTGGGCATAAATCGAAAAATTCGTTGTCTGCAATGTGAACGTGTTTGGTATTTTTGTAAAGGTAATTTATCCATTAAAAAGAATAAAACAGAAATTTCCTCATAAAATAAATGATATGCCGCCCGGAAGCCACGAAACTCAACAAATTTTATTTTAGCTCTTTACGGAAATAAATATCAAAAATACCATGCTTGAAATAAAATGTTGGTTTGACGTTTTTTATTTCCATATATATAGTAGATGACTATAAAAATAAAAATATTGTAAAAAAAAAATTAAACGCAACAGGGTGTCCTTTCGGTATTCCCGAAAAAAACATTTTTTAATAAAAACTTCTAAAATGGGCATACGCACGAATAACGAAAACGAGGTGTCAGATTAAAAAAGCTTGACCTGTAGATCTAAAATGAGGGATTATTTTTTTTGAGTTGCCACCTGCCAAAAAATTAAATTCCAATTATTTAATAAGTTAAATGAATTAGTAAAATATTGGTATCAATCGAAATGGGTGTGAAAAGGGTTTATTTTTTAACTACATGCAGCAGGGTTGCCACCTGTTTAAAACTCTGATTGCATTTGAATTAAGGAATTAGGTAATTGAAATACATAGGTATCACCATATGTGAGTCAGAGGTTTCAGAAGGTTACAGCTTACAAATATCTTGAAGAGGGCTGCCACCTGTGTGTAAAGTCAAATTTAGTTAAACTTAAGTAATAATTTTGTTAAACCAAAGGTTTACGACATCGTATTTGTTATTTTATTACAAATACATCAACTGTCAATCAGTGATTTGTTCTGATTAAATTACTTTTAAATTACTGAACTCTTAAATTAACCCAGCAATGTTTTTGCTCTTCACTTATTTCTTGGTAAATATGTCAAATTTTTTCTGGTGTCTGATATCCATATTGATATTAACATTTCAGTCACCTTATTCCCTTAATTAAACTTAATTTGATATTCTAAACATGTGGCAACATTTCTACGTATCGTTTAGAAGTAAAGCATTTTCAAAACCATTTCAATTGATACCCATATTGTAATATCTAATTCATTCAACTTGTTAAATAATTTTAATAAAATTTGTAGCAGGTGGCAACCCGTTTCAAAAAAAAATATCCTTTATTGCACATCTATAGGCCAAGCCCTGTCATTTGACAGCTCTATTTTTAAATCGTTGTCGGTTGTGACCAGTAAGTTAAGAATTATGAAATTTTTTTATAATAGAGTAGCATCCCTTCTACATATTGTTATGGTAGCGGAAGAGCCTGGACTGTCTGTGGGCCACATCGCTCCCCAGTGCTTACTGAGTTCAGAGCGTAACCACTCATAAACTAGATCTCTCGAAGATGACCTACTGATAGCTCAAAGTGTTGCCGGTGCCAACTCAGCAGCCACCTCATTACATTCGATCCCACAGTGGCCCGGTACCCAGCTATAGTGCTACTGCCAAATTTTTAAGCGTATTAAAGCAGTCTTTAACAAGCTTGAATGTATCACTCAGAACGGGATGGCTACATGATTATCTAAAAAGCTAACTAAAAAGGCGCCCTTTGAAGATTTTTTCAAGGTTTATTTGGTGCACGTTAAAATTGCTAGTACTTCAGCGTGAAACACCGGGGGAGGGCTGCCAATCGGAATTGAAAGTTTGGTACCAGATTCCACAAATATATGCACCTTCTCTGTCTTCCATCTCTGAATCGCTTGTGTACCTGTTTTCACACATATGCAGGATCCAGGACAGTAGCCCTTTGCCCCAATCTTTGCGATAAGGAACTTTCTGTCAAATCAAATCTCTTTATTTATGGAATCAGAAATTCTGCATATTTCCTACTGTGGCATTTTCCTAGGAATACTGGCATGCAGGTTACTTGAAAAGAAGCAATCGTTAGAGATTTGAACTTGCAGCTCTCTCGTAGCTGCTACTGATTGAACGAAAATATGAAGGGGAGTCTATTTTTAAAGCGACTCTAGAGCCATAGCTGAGCAAGATCTCATTTATCCAGTGACGGAGAAATGTACTTAACATTGTAGTTAGTTGAAACGTGATGATATTGGAGCATTGTCGGTTTCATTTATTATTATTTTATTAGTAAAGTTTTTCATTTTCGCTTCTACTAGTATCGAGAAACGGGAAAATATATTGCCGTAATCCCGATCTTGCTGTCTAAATGAAACTGTAGTTGGCGCAATTGAAGGGAAGGAGAGATAGCTTAGAACACCGTCCTTTATCCCGATAGGCCTTAAACATCGACTTCGCCTCCCCGAGAGTTTTTTTCTCCCTGCCCGACTACTATTAGCCAGTAGTACAGGCAGAGATATAACCGTAGCTTTAGTCTGATTCCAACCGCCCCACGTGTAGACTGTAGCTGCACTTCCGGCAGTGCCTGAAACGGAAGTTACCCGTGACGAGTGACGATCATCCGCTTGACCGTTTGCTGGAAGCTACATAGATTTCTTCAAGAAATCAACAAAAACTCATACTCTAAGGCGACCCCTAAGCGCGTCAAGACTCTTTTTTACTTTTCGAAATTGTCATACGAAAATAGTTTAGATTCAGGCGAACTTTTTTTGATATGCTTAGTCAGCAAAACCGCTATCAAAGGCTGTTAATATATTCGGTAAAATGGAGGTGAGTGGCTGGCTTATAAGGCAAGGTAGAAGTTTTAGACTCATGGCCTTATTCATATCAAATAAAATAGGTTCAAAGAGCTTTATAAAGTTACATTTTCATACAAATGTTCGATTTATAAAGCAGTTAAAGTCTTCTTTATTTTTTATGAATATGGGGGGGTGTGTATAAAGCATAGAAATAAGAAATTGCATTAGGAAATAAGGGCAACGCGAAGATTACCATGATATCTATAGTACCAGCAAGGCAGAAAGCGTAGGATTATCGATAGACTTAGAACCTCTAATTTAACTGCTATCGAACGTATAGTTCACAGTGTATTTTTACTAAAACTAACTAAAAATATTTTAAAGCAGCAGCTCCGAAATTCGCAAAGTTCCATACATGTGACGCACATTGGCATTACTATGCGAAAAATGTATTTAATTATTCAACAAATTAACTATCTGAAAATTTCGACGCATTTAATGGTGCGGCGTAATTAGTAGCTCAATGACAGTTAAAACAATGTCTAACTAAGACCCAAATGTGCGCATAGTTTCAACCATATATGTGGAACAAACGCTCATATGTACACACAATACATACATATGTTTGCACACATACATTCCGATTGTTTTGGTAAAAGTCAGGCAAAGTTTCTGCTCACAAAAGTTTGCTTGCATACATATGTATGTATGTACCTATATTCGTGAAAGCGTTTAGTTGTATTAAAACAAAATAACAGTCAACGGGTTTGGGTGTGTATCACGACATACCCTTCATTTCAATGCACGTGCATATGTATGTATATAGACTGCATATCTAGATATATTTTACCGCACAGCATGTCGCTAGCACGTTTACTACAGTTATTACACGTAATTTAATTAAATTGCTTATACGCAGTGGTGGCGCCGTCAGCGGTTGTCGGCACTAGCTACGTGACAATGTGTGTGTAGCTGAAAGCCGTTAGAGAGAGAAAGTAACATAATTTGCTAAAATAACAATAATATTTAAATCCACAGCTACTATGGATGATAACTACAAATTTTCTCGGCTTTATTTTTGGCAGTAGGTACTTTGATTGTGGGGGCAGGTTGAATATGCTAAATGAGGTAAGGAGCTTAGTTTTGTTTTTAACCCTATGGCGTTGTTAAGTGCTTAGAGAAAACTAAAGGATTTTAAATTATCTGAAAACGAGTTTTACACGGTTTCTTCAGTTTATTAAGAATGAGGGCAGGAGACCTAACGTAGTCAATTTAAACTATTAAAAACTGTCTAGGCTTCATCAATCGGCATACTGAATTTCTTATTCCAGCTTTTACAACAGTTTTATTTTAAGATCTAAAAAACTTTGAAAGAAATAATACCCTATATGTAAATCGATGCACACTATGTCTTTTATTGATTTTAAAGCTGGTTTTGAAAGCCTGCACAACGCCATGTCTAAATTTGGGATCCTCGCAAAAATAATATGTGGTGTAGAGTTACGTTGAGCGCCACTTTTAGCTCCGCCCAAATTGAAAATGACCTCTTCGCGCCGTTTGAGTTGAGACGAGTATATATACATATGTATGTATGTATGTACATACGTATGTATGTAATAGGGCTCGTAAAATTATCCGACTATTCGACTAATCGGTTAACCGATTATTCGATTCGTAACCGTTCGCATGCTTATTAGTCGGTTAATTGTATTCGAATAGTCGCCCGCCTTCGATTATTCGAATAGTTGCTTTGCTTCGACTACTCGAGCATTGTAGCAAATCGAATTTCAGTAACCGAACTTTCATTGAAATTTCCTTGACAAATGAAAAATTTTTTTTTTAAATATATACATGCACACATATGTATGTATATTCAGATACAAAAATGAGCGGACGCAAAAGGAGCTGGGTTTGGGATTTTTTCGAAAAAACAGAGGACGAAAAGGAAGTAACATGTTCCATATGTGGTGCAGTTTTGTGCTACAACTCCTCCACATCCTCACTGAACAACCATTTAACAAAAATCCATAACAAAAATCGCGAAAATGAGAGGTAGGTATTGCTTTAGCCATTGTCTCTAAAATATTTCGCAATAACATTTCAATAATTAGCGCACATTCTTGCAAAAAAAGTTTGCCGTAATTTTGCACATGCAATCTTATATATGTACTACGAATGTAACAAGACTTTTCATATATGTATATGTATCTGTAAAGGCAAAAAAAAACTCGAACATAAAATATTCGATTAACCGAAAATGAACGGTTAACCGAATAATCTAAAGTGAACGGTTATCCGAATAGTCGACAGCTTTCGACTACTCGAATATTGCTAACCGATTAACAGTAGTCGATTTCGGTCAGATTCGAATAATTCGGTTAATCGATTAACCGAATTGCCCGAGCTCTAGTATGTAACAAAAACTGGTTTGCTCCTATATGTAGATAAATTGCTTTACTAAAAGCCACTACTGCAACACAACTGTTCTAACTACAACTGTTTAACTAAAAGTCTAGTTATTTTGTGCACTTAAAAATTTCTACTAACACATAATTAAATGTTAGTTAACTGGGGCGAATAATGCGTTTGTAGTATTGCCAGAATTTAGTGTTGGCAAAATTTGTAGGAACTATTGTTGCAAGCAGGGCTGCAGACCGGTATTGAACCGGTTTTTGAACCGAATCATTGCTTTTTTCGGTCTTCGAACCGACCTACAAACCAAACCGTTTTTATTTTGAAATGCTAAAAAATGGTTCGGTTCGGTTCAAAATAAAAATCCACTATAGCATTTTTCAATTTTTGTCTAAAAATGTTTCCCGTTTGGTAAAACTGCAAAGAATTTTTTTGTTTGATGGCAACTCCGTGAGTTGTAATTTTTCCAGAAAAATTAGCGCTTACACATAAATATGTTAGTGTTTGGCCGAGCTTCTCTACACCACAGCGGCTATAAAACTGAATAATCGGTTTTTATAGTTCTGATTAAAAAAAATGTATGCTTTGTTGCAATTTTGTTGAAATCTGTAGATTTTTTCTAATTTTCGAACAAAGGTTAAAATTTGGATTTTTATGGTTGTTTTTATATAACAAGCTATAATTTTATAAAAAATGTATGAACATTAAACAAACAAAATTTTGACCACTGGTATACTTGTACAATGTAGTACATATGAAGTTAAAGCCTAGTATAAGCTCCAGCCGACCGAAAATGGGGGTTTTGACATTAAGCCAAGATTTTGAGTGTCAATTAAAAATCTTGAATTAGCTGTGTTTATCTACTCGACTAGGCTCACGACTTGCCCAACTCTTAAACAAGTTTATTAAAATCTTTCTAATTTCGCCTTGATCGCGTTGATTTTAAATAATTCCTTTGTTTTGGGTATTACGCAGTTTCTTCTATCAAAAAAAATCCCAAATAAGTACTTTGTATGGAAGAGACTCCATGAAAAATTGCAAAAAATCAACTTAAAACTTTAAAACTGTTCCTAGAAATGTTTATTAAAAATTGCAATCTAGATGAAACGTTGCAAAATTTTCATAATTTTTGTACAAAATTTGAAACTTGGATTTATATGTTAAATAAAATTACCATAAAAAAACCAAAAAAAATAAAATAGCCAAAATTTGCTAAAATGTCGTATCCCTATTTATTTTTCCACCAACATAGATGTGGATATTTGAACTTGATCTCAGCAACAAAGCATATTCATATTTTTGGAATATTTGTATCCTTTAGCATACAAGAAGAAGAACCATTTGAACCGAACCGAACCAAACCAAACTCATGAACCGGTTCTTCTACCGGTACAAGCTTTATCTGAATAGTTCGAACCACTGAACCGAACCGCACCGATTTTTGGAGTGGTTTGCAGCCCCAGTTGCAAGTAGCATGATTGCATAAATATACATGTAATAAATTACCACAATTTTAGCAGTAATATAAAGTTGCAGTAGAGAAAATGTTTTATATTGTTATTGTTGTTCAAAGGTATACATATGTATGTATGCATGTAGTGGCTGGAATATTTCACTTTTGCGATACACAAAATTTCATTATAATTAATTTTGTGGTTATAGTGCAAGAATTTACTTGTACACCCATTGTTTAGCACTCATACCAACATAGATATGCATTGGTTGGTGAAACTACTTATTAAATTGTTTAAGCATGCAGAATAAATGCCACTTACATGTAATTGGTGTTATCTTGTTTGTAATAGGAGAGAAAAAATTACAGAAACTAATAAAATTTATGTATGTAATTAAAAGAACATATTTATGAAAAATGTTTGACACAACTTATAGCGAATAGGCAGTGCCGTGTTAATTAGCTGAATTAATTAGTAAGCGAGTGACTTAAAAGTAGGTATTATTTTTTCAAAACCTTTTAACACAATTGTTCAAAGACTTCATGTACATATTTTGCAAAAAAAAATAAGCAAACAAATTTACCCTCTCTCTTCTTGATATCCCTTACTAGACCTATTATGTTCTTCATAATTCAGTTAAGCACTCATACGCCCTGTAGCACAAATCTTTCTAACCATTTTATTGCTTCAAAATTTACTAAATCTTCGGGCTGGAGAAATTGAAAACAGCAAATACAAATAGCTGGCAACATTTGCTGATTGAATTTGGACAGAAAAGCTCTCGTTCTGGTCGTTGGTGGATAGAGGCTAGTAAATTTAAATCGCAAAGTTATTCCTGTAAGAATAAAATGACCGACGAGAAATGTTCTAAGGCCATATTGCTTTGCAATAGCCTGGACGGCGGCATTGAAGGCTATAGGTTTAAATATGCTATGGATCCTTTTTGTCTCAGTTATACAATGAGATGCAGGCCATTTGAAAATTAGAGAGTTAAGAACGTTTCGCCACAGAGTGCATGCTAATAAGTGCTATCTATTGTCCATGGTTGGGTTGGTCATATTCGTGCCTTTTTGAACTGGTGTTGTTTGCTCGACGAAGAGGAAGGAAATTGTGCTCTAGATGGCAAAGAGCCGCTAGTTGGATATATGTCGGGCCGCTACAAAAGGCTGTGTATGTTGGACGAGAAAGTCATCTGGCGTTGATATCTAGCGATTTCTTAGAATACGCGATGGTACCTAAGACCACGCAGTCTACTTGTGCTACCGAAAAGAGTACTGTAAGGAGGAAAAATGTCTGATGCTGAAAGGCTTAAAAATATTTCAATTAACGCTTACGATTAGCTTATTTTAAGCAATAACAACGATATAATTCTCGAAAGTCAGTTTTAATTTCACTCTGGCAGCATTCCTTAAATTATATACAATTTTTATGCTAAATATGATGTAGAGGGGTTGTGCTCTAAGATCACCTCTAGCCGTCATAGCCTGTTGAGGAGAAAGAAAAAGGCGAGGCGAACACAGAAACCAAACATGGCTACACGACATCGATCCGATCCTTGAAGATACTGAGCGCAAAGAACCCAACCATCTTCACGAAGCGAGACAAGTATCTCAAAAAAGACAAAAGGCGAGCCATTGCAGGAGGTTCATTTAAATGAAGATACCAAAGTTGGCAATGCTAATCTCGGCAAAATTGCATCAGCTGATTGTCACAAATATGTAATTATACTACGAAAATTACAGACTTTATTTCTTACAAAAGGATCCTTAATGTCATTTAAACTTCCATTTAGGTATTTATGGGCACCTTTATTTTTAAAGTTGCTTTATGAAATCGATCACCGAAATAAAGTATCCTTTAAATTTTAAACTAGTCTTTAATTTTATTATGAAATCGGTCCTTAGGAATTTTTATACCCGAGCGCACTTGTGCACAAGGGTATTATAACTTTGTTCACATAACGGTTGAAAAGAGAAATCGATTAAGCGGTGACTGTCTGTCCGTCCGTCTGTGCACACGATAACTCGAGTAAAAATTAAGATATCTTAACGAAACTTGGTACGTGTACTTCTTTCGGGCGTAGGACGGATGGTATTGAAAATGGGCAAAATCGGACAATAACCACGCCTACCTCCCATATAACGGTAATTTTCAGAAATACAAAAACTGCGATATTTTAGTAACTACTGAAGATTATTCACTAAAAATTGATATTTATAATAAATTTTAGACGAAAAATAAGAATATTAACATTTTTTGAAAATGGGCGTAGCCACGCCCACTTATGGTTACATGTGTATATCTTGGTAACTGCTGCATCAATTTATTCCAAACTTGGCACAGTTGTTGGCCCTGGTACAGCATACCAAATTGCCGAAAATTTTTAAAATCGGACAATAACCATGCCCACATCCCATATAACGGTAATTTCGAGAAATACGAAATCCTCGATAAATCAGTAAATATTAAAGCTAATTTATTCAAAATGATGGTTGCAACAATTCTTTGCCAGGAAATACGTTTATGATAAAATTTTGGAAAATGGGCGTGGCACCGCCCAGTTATGATCACGTATATGTATCTCGCTAACCGTTCTAGCAATTTGTACCAAACTCAGTATGGATATTGTGCTTGCCACATAAAAGTAAACCATTGAAAATTGTTGAAATCGGCCTAAATTACGGCCGCTTTTCATATAACGGTAAATTTCAAAAATGCTTGAAATTTCAATATTTTGAAATTTAAGGACGCTAGTTTACTTAAAATTTATACACGCCGGCTTATCTTGTAGCGGTAGCTTTCGGAAAGGTGGAAAACATATATTTAATACTTGCGCCGGGTATTTAATGTTCGGCTCCGCCCGAACTTAGACTTTCTTACTTGTTTAACTAAAGATGTGTTTTCGAACCTAATTTTGAGCAGAAGTAAGCTTAATTTGAAATCTTTAAGTTTTTGGAGACTTTGTAAAGGTTAAACAAATTTTTATATTTCAAAAAAAAAAAAGGTTTGACTTTCGAATGAAATACGAAAAGCATTTTTAAAAACGAAAGTTGTATGGGCCAACTAAATGATCTATTTACAAAACAAAAGCGTAATTGCGTATTTCTGATAAAATTTGGTTAAGATGTATAAGCATATCATTTTGGTGATAAGAATAAAAGCTTGGAGATATTGTAGAGTTTGGAAAGTTTCAGATTCTTATAAATTTTTAACAAAATTCCGCCGCGGAACTGATTCGGAGCTATGATACACTTAGGGCTGGTTTCTCCAACTCAACTTAACTTAGTTTAGCCACTTTTTGGACTTAAGTCAAAAGTTAGCCTACGTTTTACACAGCTTATTCTTGACTTAGTCAAGAAAATTGGCTTAACTAAGTTAAGTTGAGTTGGAAAAACCAGCCCTTAATGTTCGAATGAAAAGGTAAGTTCTAAAATTTATAAGATAAATTTACTGCAGAAAAAAATGCATCTACCGAAGTTTGCGAATCTGCTGTGTTGGATTAGACAGCTGTGTCGGATATGCTGAATTTTATCTTAATGATATCGAACTTTTGGCCTTTGAGTTGTTGTCATGGCATTTTCATTGCGTGTAATGCAATTATTGTTGTTGCTGTGTTAATTTTTACCCCGTAATATATGAATGTACGTATGTAAAATATAGTTGTAATATAAATGGTTGACATGTCCTAGTCCGTATTCGTTCAAAGCTCGTTGAATGCGATCATTAGGCCAATATACACAGCTAGGATCACTTCCTGTGCTCACTACAGACAATCCCGCCTCTCAGATTACATAACTTAATTCTCGTTTCCCCACAATCAACATCAACAATATTGTTCTCATATCTGCCATCGCGCACAAATAAAAATTATCATCATCTTCCATTCAGGCTTGTAGAAACGTTTTCAGCTTCATTTAACACTGCTACGCGTTCAGTGGGTACGCGCATCCCACTCTTATAAAAACAAAAAGAGAAAGCAAAAGCATGCAAGCAAACCATCTGTCCGTAAAACCGCAGTCAAAGTCAATGACGCAGCCAACACGTCCTCCACGAGCCAGCTGCCTGAACTGATAGCGAGCTGGATGCGCAGCTCGACATCATCTCAATTATTTCGATTTGTGTAATTTCCTTGCACTCACTTGATTGCGATGGTGGCACGACTGCAGTGAAGAAGGAAGAGTAGGTGACAAGTGAAGGCCATTGGCGGAGTAGAAATAAATGCGCTTTTTCGCATCAATTGGCAGCTAATGGCCAGTCGCGGGTTAGGGAAGGATATGAGAGGTCAGTAAGCTTGTAAGCATTGCCACTCGGTTCATCTTGCCTGCAGAAATTCAATGCAATTGTGCCAGATGTGGTTGCTGTTGTTCAGTTGGCGTTGTGTGCGGAACCCATAAATGAATGTGGAGAAATGTATGAATGCTGGCTTCATACGTACTGCAAAAAGGAACACCCGCCTGTGATTCTGTTAACTCCACGAGCAACGACAACATACATACATACATATATTTTATGCGAATAAAAAGTAGGAAATAAAATTCAAATTGAATAATTTACTGCGGAAACGGAAGCAAGCCAATACTCTGTGTTAAGAAGGAAAAAGCCAACTTGGAGTAAAATACTTTTTTAAAGGAAAATCGAGATAAGAATGTAATATCAGCGAAAGAAAATCAACAAAATGCGCCGCGAAGCAGCATAGGAAGAGGCAATAAAAATTGATAGAAGTCCTGCTGAGTAAGTATTTATTTCTCGGTTATTACACTGGTTGTTAGTATACTGATTAATGTGCTTTTTATTGCAGTAGTTTTTCCGATATGCTGTTCCACTTCATTGGTCTTTTTTTTTTTTAATACATATATTCAGCTGCGTACTACAACTTGCACCATGTGCCCGAGATTATTTTAAATTGTGCAACAAAAAAAAAACTTAAGTTAAAGTACGCTGGACAATTTCTTTTACATAGAAGAAAATGCACAACACCGTCAGCCAAAACAAAATTGTAGATCAACGCGATTTCCTAACTTCTTGAAATTTGCACAATAAAACTGCAATTTTTCTAAAAATTCTGAATAAAAAGTGTAAAATTTTTGGGTTTCATTGTATGTATGCATAATACGCGGAAGGGTTAGGCTTGCAACGTTTTATTTTTTCAAAAAAAAGTCGCCAATTAATAAAAAATTTAATTCAACTTATTTAATTAATTAAATCAACTGTTACATTTTGGGTATCGACCGAAATGGATTTAAAAAGGCTTTATTACTTAATTATATATAGGAGGGTTGCCACCTCTTTAAAAAATTACGTTAAAATTAAATGAATGCAATTAGAAAATGGAAATATGTATACTGCTATGGGTGTCAGACGTGAAATGTGCCTTGAAATACTTTAGATAGGGTTGCCACCTGTTTAAAAACTTAAATTCAATGTTTAAAATAAGTGAAATAAATTACTACAATACGGATATCAATCAAAATGGCTTCAAAAAAAACCCCTTCTCTCTAAACTACTATATGTAGGAGGGTTGCCACCTTTTTCAAGAACTGAATTAAACTTGAATTAAGGGAATTATCAGCTAGGTTGCCAGCTGCTAACAAAGTCGAATTTAATTAAAATATACATAAGTTATATGAAATAATAAAATATGGGCATCAAAAAAAGGAGTGTTAAGAAATCTTTAGTTTGAACATTTATAATAGTAAGCGGGTAAAAAGTTAAACCGAAATTTTTTAATAAGTCAAATGAACACAATCAAAATTATTACAAAACGCAACATGTTTAATTGTGCTTTTAAATGAATTGAGCTTATTCCCTTCGCATTGCTGGTGTAAAAAGCTCCTTACAAGAGTTTATCATCTTGTATAGTCTGTTCCGTATATTAGAAAATTATTCATCACAAAAGGGCAATAAAAAGTTTAAACACATAAAAGTACGAAGAGGAGCGCCATGGCGCCACACTCCCTAAAATATTTGCTGGCGCGCGAACTTATGTCACATACTGACACAAATGCACAGGTGCTAACATACAATTTCACATACATACTTGCAGAGATAGTTATGATACAAAGCAAGCATAAATATTTTTCACATTTTTCAGAATATCAGCGCATAAATATTTTTATGGCATCCTGCATGCCATACCAAAGGGAGCGCTGTTGCACGCTATGGAATCATTAAAACTGCGCTCAGTTGAATTATGCAGACAGTCAGTGCAAGGCGTAAGGCAACAATGATAGTGTCAAATTGTGTGCAAAAATTCTGAATTTTAATGCATTTTTGTTTGTAAGAAATACATATTTGAATACATTTCAGTTCATGTTGAGCCGATGTTGAATTGGAAGAGGGTTCCTACAGAACTATGAACTAGGTACTTGATACATACATATGTATTTCTCATTAAAAGGCCCAGTTGGTACTAAACGACTCAATTAACTTGTCCCAAGTATAGTTATAGGAAAGTTTTCGATGGCTGCTCCCATGTCGATGGCCCCGAGGTACTTTATATTTACTTATCTTCAGTGCGAAAGACTCTATGAGCTATCCTAACTTTGTACTAACTCAGCGCTGTCAGACAAACTATCCTAACTCAGATGCGCATACTTTTTATGTCTTAACTACATAGCTTAGCAGCCCAACATACGAAACTTCATGTTGCATTGCGACCTCTGGCGTCGTCTAGCAAGCGTGGCCCTTCATTCTTTATATTTGAGCAATCAGTTTCGCGTCGGAGGCAAAATAGTGGCACGTCTTCCTCCTCTCTAAAGCTTAGACCAAAATCATTGGTTGCTTATGCTAGCGATGTATTTCCGATTAATCGGATTTAAAAACTTTGTTCTACGAATTCAATAGGAGATAAGTGGCTGTGCCTTAAAACCATAATTTTATTAGGATGACAATATCATCTGCGTTATGCAAGAATTTTTATATTCGATTTTCTTTCAAATATTTAACTTTTGAACATTTCAACCCGTAATGGCTCCTTCTACAAAAAAAAAAAACAAAACTAAAGATATAAAATATTGTACTTCTTATTTCAGCAACTGAAATTTATTTAAGGACGTAATATCCTCTCTTTGTCTACATGAAGTTATCTGTGCGCCAGTTGAAAACTGTTCATTCTGAAATTATTTGTATATACTAAAATGATATTTATGTAGTTGGTAACTTTTTCTAAGTTTTTGTCAATCCAAACAAAGGCAAGTTTTATGGCCAACAAAACTTTTGTGCTGCTTAGCAGCAAGCAACTTTATCGAAGTTTTAAGTGTTCAATTTAAAAGTAAAATGGCCTTTTGCACCAAAAATAAATGCATAAATTCAATTCTAACATGAATAAACTAAGGTACACTTTAATGCACAAAACTTTCTACAAAATGGCAAGAGCACATTAAGTCCTGGCTTAAGAGCATACAACATTAAGCATTAAGTCAATTAATTTTGTTGCGTATGACTTAATAGAATTAAAATGATTTAGCATCAAAACCGAGATAAAATAATATACATACCTACATAGTTTGAACTTTAAAACTCCAAACAGATCCTGTATTTTATCTGCCTATCTGGCTCGACAATGAAGGACTCGTACATAGATCTTTTAAAAGGTTTTTCAGAAAGCCATTTAACTACATATTTGTATAAATATAAACCAAATACTAGGCATTTGGATGCTTTACAAATGTGCACTTAATCTGCACGCCTTTTGAAATTAAACTGAGCAGAAGAGTAAATTCGAATGACTTTGATGTCATACGTGGCAACAAAAGCTACAAAAACTCACATCAACTAGTCACCAAACAGACAGACAGCTAAACAATAATCGCAGAAATTCATCAGTTTCTGAGGCAGCCAGTGTCTAGTCATCAACTGGCGTCTATGCATTCGACCGTATGACCATTGGTTGTCATTGTCACTGCTACTGACGCCGGTCCTTTGCGCTTGACTGCCTCTCAAATGTTGCTGATATATATTGATATAAACACAGTCTTATGCTGTTTTTGGCTGTTCAGTTAGAGCAGTGCGTGGACTTACAGGCATTCACTGATTCATTCCTCTCTGTGCATACCACCTCTAATGGTTTACTATTAACCATGCAGGCGTGATAAATGTTGTAGACTTATATGTCATTCCGTTACACAATTTTCCATCTGTCAGTTTCATTTCCCTGGAACCATCAGTCATTGAACAAAGCTGAGGAACTGGAAATGATGAAAGAATTGTGTTTTGGGTGCGAACCAAATAGTTTGTGAACTTGCATTGAGAATTTATGCAGATTTTTTCATTAAATCGACCGGAAAATTAGTTTTGAATTAAAAGCTTTAAATGCTTTGAAAATAAGCTCTTGGCGAACTAATGCTTTTTTCCTTATCGTAATTATAAATAAACTTTTTCTGGATTTTGCGTAAACTTGAAATTACTAATCAATTGATGATTGCAGCATTTATGCCAATGGGGAAGATTAAGAAACGTTAACTTATCAATTTTGAAGTATAGTTAAATCGTTAGTTAAACATAACTACAGAAAATTCGATGTAATACGTTTTCTTATTCCTTCTTTATTTGAAGTCCTCAAAAAAAAGTTATGTGAAATAGAAAAAAATTAAAAGCAATCAGAGAACTCAACAGCAGTGTTGACAAAATTTTAATCTGATTAACGATTAAAAATTGACGATTAAAATGTTAATCGAAATTAATCATTAAAATTAATTAATCGTTACTCGTCGGTTGTGATTATGATTAATCAATTTCCAAATGACCGTACATTGAAAAAACTTAATTCTAAGAAATTAACGGCAATTAAAAATTTGTATATGAGAATTGAAGTCGGTTTTGTTTTGTTGATTTTCGACTGAAACATTTTTGGCACTAAGTTCCTGACTTTGGGACATTCACTAAAAGTCTCGCACAGAACCCCTCCCTCCTTAGTAAGACGTGGACAATTAAAGGGGACGTGCTCCGCGCCTTCGGAATAATCGTAGCCACAAGTTTCGCAATGACCAGCATCTTCATGGCGAAATACTCTGATACCTAATATGAGACAATATGATGTGTGAAAAATTCTTGAAACCCCATCAAGCATAGTTGCTTCTAGCTGGCATATAGCGAAAGCTCCTCGTCAAGATGATGATAAAAAACTTTAAAAGCCACGGCACTCACTTGCGCCGCAAAACAACAAGCACCTTCTTTGAAACACCTATGAATTTTTGATGATTTAAGTTATGGCAAACAGTCATTCATACTTCGCCAGCAATTTCACAGCCCCTACCACTTACAACCATAAAAATATGTAGAAGTATTCATGCAGAAACTCCTATGCCTAGATGCTTTTTAGCTGACTTTGCTCCCGCTATGAAATCCAATTGCCTAGCCGCACTTGATATACTCGTATTTATTGTTGTTGTGCACGTTTTTCCAACGTTATGCATGCCAAATGTGCCCCAAAGGGACAATTGTCAAGAAAGTTAAAGAAAATTCAAAGGAAAAGAAAAACAAAGAGCCAAGAAGCCAAGACGCAAGCGGCAAAAAAAAACAATAACAATAAAAAATCATACTTTTAGTTTGCGGCGAAATATGCATTGTTAAGGAAAATACTGCTACACACACACACATACCTACACGCATACTTATCCACCTACTTATGAACAAACAAGCACAAGAAGGAAAACATAAACAAACTTGGCAGCATAAGCAACGCATTTCTGAGTAGTGGAAGGATATCTCGAAGCCGGCAGTTGGCAAGCACAGCCGGCATGGCAAAGTTTGTTGCAGAGCTCACGTTTTTCGCCAGCGAAGGTGTGTATAGGTACATACTTGTATGTATGTAAATAAAAAAATGGCGTCTGGCAAATGCTAACCACTGATAGCGTCGGAAGGAGTTGACATCTAAAAGGATATGCTGACTGCTTGAGTTGGTGCCAAAAATTAACCGCAGGCTAGCAAAATGCCAAACAAGATTGCAGGGAAACATTTGCGTGCGTTTTTTGTGGTGAGAATTGGTTGAATTTTACTTGAAAGCAAAAACCGAGTTGACGTCTTAGGGCCATGAGCTGAGGTTAAGTGCCAACATTGTTTGGTTTATTGCAGTTGCCTAGGCATGGCTGACAAGCTCATAAATACTAATTCAAAACGAGTGTTTTTTAGTGAAATTTTGATGATGTTATGCTTATGTAAATATTGTGGTCATAGAGTGACATGAAGAAGTATTTATGGGCATACTTAAAATTTATCAGTACTCAAGCTCTGCAGAACGGTGGTGGGTTGACAGTTGAGCGCATGACCTCTTTGACCGTACAAAATGTTCATCAGAATTTTTCCCATAAAGCTCATACGATAGGCAATTGAATGCCGGCTGAACTAACTGTGGAGGTGAGAGAATGGAGTAAAATGGAATTGGCTTAGCTAAGGTTTCCTTAAAATTTAAAGTTCCAAGCATCATCTAAAGATCCGTTAAGGCAAGTTATGTTTTTGTTTAATTGTAGGTTTCTGGGCACTCTGTGTGATCAACAGACAGTGTCTAAATGGGTGGCGAACAGCGGCCACGCCATCAGTTCTAGTGGGACAGCACTGAGCATTTTTACTACAAAGTACAAGCCCCCAACGCAAATCCTCCTTCGATTGGAGAAGTTCGCCTATAGCTTTCCAATAAGGCCTTTCCTATTGGCCTTGCGCTTAAACAGGAAGCTTCTGTGGAAACCTGAAAAAGAGGAAAGAAATAGGAAGGCATCTATGGTCCATGTTTTATAGAACTCATCCCCGGTGGAAATCGATAAAGAGAGGTACACTAGTTAGTAAGACAGCAAAAGCAATAACACGGGTATTTCGGACAATCGGACCGAGCCAAAACCTGACTAACTAGTAGCTCGTTTCTGTAACAATTCGCTACCAAGGCCTTGTTCTCAATTGCTAATAAGTAGTATAGAATGACGTATATTCTCTACCAGTAGAGAAATAATCGCTAGGGAAGAGTTACAGAAACGACCTAAAGCTCAGTGCCGGGACTTTCAAAAATTTTAAAAAGTTTGGATTTCGTATCTGAGTACACCAGCGACTTGCAGAGAGAGCTTTTACTCTGCTGGCGTCTATACAAAATGTATAGAAAGCTTAAAAGAACTTTGCCCACGGGCAAGGCAGTGCCTATCTCCGATTACAGCATCTCTGAATTGACTCCAGCAGCTTTTTGTCTATTTGCATTCTTTCCAGGGCGACTGAGAGGCTAAGTACAATAGAATCGAAGTTCCAAAATTACCTGATCCAAAATAAATGCGCACCAAAGAAGATTGGGTAAACAACCAAACTTTTTCATGTAAAACAAAAAGTACAAAGATTAAGTACATAGATATATAATCGAAAACATATGGATATATATAAACAGAAGACCCACATAAAAAATATGAATGAGCAAATACATCTCCTATACGAGAAAGGAAACGACAATAACAAAACATTAAGGATGGACACGGAAGAAAAGCTACTAGCAACAAAAACAAAGAATGCAAAAATCACGGTCTTCTGCTTGCCGGCAAAAACAAGCCATAACAATTCATCAAATAGGAACTCCATAATATCATCCTTACTGTTTTTTCCTGAGGAATTCCGGTCGCGTAGTTACTGGCGTTCCGTGTTAAGTCATGGCACGCTTTTTGAGACCCAACAAGGTTTTAGACAAGGCGATTCACTCTCGTGCGACGTTTTCAATCTGATGCGGAAAAGAGTAATAAGAGCTACCAACCTGAATTGCAGCGGCACCATATATGGCAAAAGAACAATACTCCTGACGTATGCTTGGACGTAGCTAAAGAGATTGGTCTATTGGTGAATAAGGACAAGGAAATGTAACTTCTGGAAACATATGAAGAGACAATGCCTTTCCGGAGCACTATTGGCAGCTATAGCTTTGAACTAGTGAAGAACTTTGTCTACTTAGGATCCAGCATAGAAACCACCCACATCGTCAGCCTGGAGATCAAGCGAAGAAGAACTCTTGCCAACAGGTTCTACTTTAGGCTCGGTAAGCAATAGGAAAGCAGAGACCTTTTTCGGCGAACCAAAATTTCGCTCTAAATGTCCGTTTTTCTATATGGCGCAGAAATGTGGACGATTTCGAACAAAAAATGGGAAGGCTTTGGGTGTATTCAAAAGAATTATTCTACGGAAAATCTACGGCTATGTTCAGTTGGACTACGGGAATCGGGGAAGATGCAATGACGAACGACTTGAACATATGCAGTTAGGCGCATAAAAACACAGCGATTGCGCTGGCTTGGCGATGTTGTACGCATGGGCAACGGCGGTCCAGTGACGAGATACTTCGACTTGGCACCCATGGATGGACAACGAAAGCGAGGGCGCTCACTAACCACAATGGATGGAATAAGTACTGCACTCGGGATGAGCAACTGCCGCATATTCGCACAGAAGAGAGGCAATTGGAGAAGCTTTTTGGTCTCGACCCAAACCAACAAACGGTTGTAGTGCCAAATAAAAAGAAGAAGTGACCGTCGTTCAAAATCACGTGGGCCGGCAAGCGATAAGCTTCATGATATCCAAGTGTATCCCTAGCCTGGGGACGACTTCCGCAACCTAACATAACTTAAGCTAACGTAACAATTGAGCTCAAACAAGCCGAAGACATCTTGTAATATGCGACTCGTAGAGCTGCCTCACGAACTGGTGCATTTTTGGTCGCTTCCGGAATTATTGATATTTGAACAAACCGGTTCAAACGAGCAATGACATGTTGCATGGTACTTACTACAAAGCTGTTATTTTCGCTGTTGTGTACCCAAAAGTAAAGTTGAAAAGATTAACAGAAAGAGTTGGCAAATACAGTAATAATACTGTTTTCAAAATTTGCTGGCAAGTAATGCACTACACTTAAATATGTAGGTGTATTTTTACATTACAATCATCACGACAACAGCAAATCGCCGGGGGTTTGGTTAGAAATAGCTCAATCACGATTTGAATTTTCAATGAATTCACTTGCCTAAAGACTTTTGAAAATGTGCTTCCTTAAGTAGGTGAATGTATTTTCTATGTACATATAGTTATATTTATCTAAACTTTGCACAGCATTTCTGCAACATTGACAAGCCTCAATAATAGCTGCCAACGTGCTGTGTGGCATAGTCTAGGTGACTGGTTCCTCAAAATCCAATGCGTTTAATGGCGCTGCGATGAAGTAGGTGTAAGCAACATGCAACTGACAAAAGAACGATGCTGTTGCACACAAAATTTCCACTTGCCAACTACAAGAGTGACTATTTTAACGGACAGAGTGACTTTGTTGCAAGCAACTTAAATTATTTGTTTTGCATTTAGTGCCGAGTACGCGAGCTCTTCTGTTTTGAAATTTTGTGGTTATTGTTTTGCAGTTAGTTGCAGCAGTGATTTTCCGCTTAGTCTTCCATGACTTCAGCCACTACATCAGCTGCAGCCACTGACTGGCATAATGTAATTTTCATTTGGCCTTGGGACGTTAAATGGAATAATGGACGTGGTAGAACTACAACACAAAACAAAAAAAGCAGCAAAAAGAAGAGAAAAGAATAAAGTGGAAGCAGTTTATTGGTGGCAGCAACAGCGACTAAAGTGAGTGAAAAGTTGAAAATAGTAAAAGCACCAAAAGGGGGATGGCAGGTGAAAGGATCGGTGCCGCACCACCGACGACGTTGGAAGCCAAAGTTTCCAGCAAAAAGCTAAGCGATTGCAACGACCAGCTTGTGAGGAGAAAGATTTGCCGCGCTAGCGGTAAACAATGAAAATCCTTTGCTACAAGTTGTTGTTATTGTTTTAGTGGACAGTACGTGTATGCAAATGGCGTTAGGCGAATGGACGGAGGGGCAGCTTGGTCAAATCGGCACTGCTCCGCGCCAAATTTCAAGTGCAGCCACGAAGGTAGCTTTGCTAAGAAATGCTAGCAACAACATTATGGCTGTTGAAGCGCGCTGTTTGCAACATGAAAATCGTGCCCCACAGCCAATCGGTCACAACTGCAGCGTAACTAATTCCATTGCCTTGTTGGCTGCTGCGCACGAACCTCAGAGGTAGTGAATGATTGGGTGGATGGGCGGAAGATATAGAGTGGCTTAGAAGAGCACTGCCGATTTTCCACGTTTTTTTTTTTGCTTTTCGCATGTGTTGCAAGTGGAAATTGCTGTTGCTCCAACACTTTCCGCTTTGGCTTACTGCCTTTTGTTTTCAACTTCTCTCTGGCAACGTTTGTAGTACACCCGCTTGCCACCACCAACACCACCTGCAGCATGGAACAACTTACATGTACCTACTTTGGGCGGGTAGCTGCTGCTGCTGCCACCGCTGCGGTCGCTTTAGGTTTTACGGGCACAATTAGTTATTTTCAAAATATTTCTTACGGTTAAATGCAAATTCGATTTGTTTGCAAGTTTTATGGATTTTTTTTTATTTTTATTTTGTGCAACGAGCCTCCAGCAGCAGTCAGTCAATAGCCAGTTTTGGAGGTCGTATCTCTGCAGTCTTGCTGCTGGTAGATGCGGAAGTGAAGTTTTCGTCGAAACTTTTTTGTTATCAAACTCTTTTTATTTTAGTTTTGTAGTTTTGTGAAGCTGCTTTAAAGATACGAGAAGTTATAAAATTTACTTACCAGAAAGAACGGTTGATGGCTGTCGTTGTCGCTGTTGCTGGAAGCCTTCAAGCGTTTAGTACATTCAATATTGACTGACCGGCATTGAATAAAAAGCTTAAGTAGTAAAAATTCTTTGAAAACTAATTGAAATGTACAAGCTTTGCGCGATAGTTCTTTCTCAAAAAAAACTGTTGCATAGAAATCATAAAACTAGTTCGCAGAAACCCACTTTACTGTCAGAAATCGCAATTCTCACGTACGCAGAGGACTGGAAAATGGTCAACACAATGTTCAAGGAGAAGACATATTTCCAGAGAATAATGACAAGTTTCTAGCCTCTCCTCGCCTAACGCACTTCATTTTAACATGTGTAGAGCGAGTCTTGCGCGAGCAACTCAACCAGCACAATCTCCATTGTTTTGGTCCCCATGTAACTGGGGATGAGGATTAAATGGTGCTTTCTCAGTCGCTCCATCACCCCACACATTATTTCCTACTTTCCTCCTTTTTAATTCTAGTTGGAGGAATTTTAAGACAGTGACTACATGGCACCCAGGCTAAGGGATGAATTGTCAATAGCGCTTAGAGCACTAGCAGCTAACGGTCTTATCCAATGACCGGACAAGTCCGCTTGTAAAAGGCGCTCAACCACGGTGGGCTGCATATTCGTGGGAACCAAATCAAAGATGAATAAAAATAATCAAATAAATAACAAGAAAACCAAAAAGACCGCGCATATGTCCCAGAAATCATCCTAATGCCAGAGGAGTTTGCGCTCTTAGCTTCCAGTGAGGACTGTTTATGAACTCCCGACTAACTCTAAGGCTGCATTGAGTACGCCAGAGAGCACGCGGAAGCGGAGTAAGGAGGGAAACCAAGTCTTCTGGGATGACGCTGAAGTTAAGGAACAATCGAGCCATCTTTATTTTCGACAAGATTGCCAAGAAAGTGGCGGCGACATTGTACACCCTGAAGAAGTTGGATGAAGGGGACAGACAAATCTGTAACGGAACCATGTGGAAAAAGAGCAGCTTGGAATAGCGCCGGTACTGTGAGGTAGCCAGAGATCATCGCTCGTCACTGAGGTTACAGACAACGGCTGACTAGTGCAGACGAAGTGGTTTGCGGTCGAGTTGAAACCCTCTCAACGGTTAAGCCAATACCTGTTTGAAAACCCCATTTTGGAAGTCTATTCCCTAAGGGGTTGCCAAGTGTAGAGTGAGTTCCCTAGGAACTTCGTTTTGCAAGTAAGTAGCTCAGATATGTGATTGACGCTTGGAATGGTTTGATATCGGTATTGAGCCTAGGCCCTGTTAGCCAACGGATGAACTAGCGAGGTGCGGCTTTGCTTTAAATAGATTTGGAATACTTACGCCAAACTAAAAACCAGGGCTGTGTTCAGGATGAGCAAGATAAAGGTCTAGCAAGGTTCGGTTGCGTGACCCTTGCAAAATATTTAAGAGATCAGCCACTTACCTTTGCATGAAATTCTTGAAATGTCTCCGAACAATGGGGCCGAAGATAAGATAATTTATGTGACCTTCCAGCTGAAGCAAAGCATCAGGTGCTTGCTTGCTGTCGAGGCGTCTCAACGTGGAAGAGAGGGCGATGAAGGGCTTAATGGCATTCCATGCTTGCAAAATTGATGCTGGGCTACATCTGGCACTAATCGCCTTCTCTTTCTCACTGGATGTTTACGTCAGGCCGATACTGTCTCATGGGGTATTGGTTTGCTGGACAGCAGTAGAGAAGGAAATATTTCTTGAAAGAATAGAAAGTGTATTTAGGTTACAAATGATCGGTGTAAAAGGTGCACTTAGGATTACACCAAGGGTAGTACTTTTGCACCTTGTTTAATCTCTTTCTGGGAGATCTATCGGCCAAGAATAGAATATCCAAAACTCCAGAAGAATTGACTACATGATCCAGGATCTGCACTTTGGGAACTCACAAGCCACTATAGACTAAATGCCTATACAGAGAAGTCGAAAATGGATAAAGGTATAGGGGCAGCAGTCCTCTGCGCGGAGCTCGGCAAGACTACTGTAGCATTTGCTTATCATCGCATTGAGTTGATACGTTGTGCTATTGAGCAACGGGAGGTTAGGTCGTCAGAAGTATTGGCCATAAACAGGGTGGGGGAGCTCAACCGAAGTATGTGGGTGAGTATCAACCGAACAAATAAACCGGTTTACGGCCAAGTCAAGCAGATTCAGGGCTATTTATGACAGCCTTTACGATACATTGTCGTCCTTTATAAATAGTACCCGACCATCACAGGTCTGTAGGAAAGTGACTAATACTGCGCTCGCCACAAAAACAACCTTAAGATCCCCTTGAGTATATTCTTTATAATTTTTTTAGCATTAAGTTTATCGCTGCGTAGCTGCCTTTGGTCCGATTTCTAGTGATCTTTTAGCTTGCGCAATTTATTTCCTCACACACACTTATTTTCTTTTATCTATCCCACGCCATTTCCCATTGCTGACCTACATCTTTTTCACTGTCATCGAAGTTACATATTTATTAGCTTAATCAAAAAAGTAAAATATGCACAATGTTCAAAATAACATAAATCTCTAAGATTTTCCTATTAACTTCATTTGCAACAAATTGCCAAATCACCAGTCAGACACCAACATCGCGCATTTTACAAATTGCTGACGATTCCATGAAAAAATTATTTAATTTTTCTGGAACATGAATTTTAAAATAATAGCTTAACATTATTCATTGAATAAACTTACGTCGGCGTTATAGCCACCGCCATGACTTAAGTATTCTCACGAAAACTAGAAAACAAATTTTCATATAGAACAAAGTCCCAGCCTGTGGGGAGTAAATTTTTTAACCCAACGTGTGTATGTTAAGCGAGACATTTCTCCAGTAGACGGCGGGTTGATTGAGTAAATCCAAATTGGGTGGGAAAAGACTAATGTAGAGGCATAACCTAACAAATCGGCGAAGTAAAAGACCGAAATTTTCCAGGAAAGTAGGCGCTTACTTAATTTGCCTGCAATGCTGAATGCGTAGCCTCGATGTAGATTTCGCTCTTCCTAGATCTTCTTTTTTATCTAAGCTTGAATCTAATTATCTCTAATGATGTTATTTAGTCTGTAAGCTATATTTTTAAGCTGAAGTTGCATCTCTAGTTTGTAAGGTTTGTAACCATAGACTTAATAAATAAATGAAATTACATGAAATTTTAACGTGTAAGAGCTCCTCAGGTTTAGTCAGGACGTACGACACAAAAAGTTTCCATCCTAGCATCGTGAAGACTACCGAGATGATTCCACCTCATAATCCTCTTTACAACTGTTCCAAAAGGTATCAGTTAAGATTCCTTATCTTAAAGCATGAACACAGTCACAAAATGGCCTGTCCGAACCCCAACCAATAGCGGGGGCTGAGGCTTTGAAATCATAAAAAGCTCGTTTGATCGCCCCTGACCCACCCCCGGTCAGAAGGACCTGGAAATTAAGCAAAGTCTACCTTAATAAACTTAGACCTTTGAAATTGTCCCGCTGATTCTTTACAAGCATAAGGTAACTACGACGTTATTCATTGAATTCAGTTTATATATTAAGTCACTCAAAGAAGTTGTGCATTTCTCTTATTCCACGACTAGTGCCTGAGGCAATTATTTGTCGAGTCGAAATAGTCCTTCCGAAGAAACTGTATATATTTAGACTCTTCAGCTTAGCGGGGAATTCTCGCGTCTTACATTGTTCTACAGCAATGCTGGAAATTAAAGAAACACTGGGCATGTATCCTGGTTAGTCCATCGGCCGTTAGAAGCTACCTTTCCTTTGCCCTCAACTTATCGAAAATGGATGGAAACTTAGGGGTCCAACCACAACCTTCCACCACACAAGACAATTCAGTGTCCTGTATAGGCTGACTCGGTGCTGTGTACTTGCCAATCCGACATCGAACAAGCCAATTAGAGGAATCTGGTAGATGCATATTGTCATTATTTATACATTCAAATTACCGTGTGGAAAAAGCACGCTGGGTAAAAAAATGCTTAATATAAAAAATGCGCAATTCGGGAAAGCGCACATTCAGCTGATGGAAAGCTATTAAGGTGAGGTGGTTTCGGGGGCGTTTTACAGCATCGTGAAGCTATCATCAGTGTCAGCGCGAAATCATGATAACTGTGCGGTGCGTCCAAGAATTGTGCTGAGCCAAATTAACAACAAAGAGAGGATATAAATATAAACCGATTCGGCCATCAAAATAGCACCACATAAGCATGAACAATGTTATTTAAGCCAGGCAAAACAAACTACTAGACGCCTTCGTTGCAGGCAAGCGCTAGATCGGTTACAAAAAAGCAGCGGGTGAAGCAGGGCTAGCGAATGAGGGCGACGGAAATAAAACGAGTGCCGTTATATTTATCAATGCTGGTGTATGAAGTTTCGAGGGAGCGTTGGTGAAAGCCGCAGGAAAGCAAAGAGTATAGACGATTTGCTGGAAAGCGAGAGAACTTAGGAGAGCGCGCTCAACTGGCTAGCAATGCCTAATTGTGTAGAAAGAAATGTGGCAGTGTGCGCAGGTCGGAAAGGTGCTAGAATAAATCGCAATAATGGCCTAATGGTCGGTATATTGGCAAGGCATAAGGAAAAAAATCGCTGGGTAAATAAATAAGAAATTTTCTGCAGCTACGGGTATAATTCTTTTTTTTTTGTTTCAGAAATCAAACTGAGTTGGCGAGTAGAATGCTTGGACTAAACTGAGTCCACGAAGAAATCGGTCACATGCAGCAAAGAAAGCTGTAAAAGGTCGTGCGGTTCGTTACTTAAGGCAAAAATAGAAAATTCACAGGCAAAAAAAATAAAAAATCAAGAACCTAATGGGACAAAGCAAGTTTATTGGCAACAACGATACCCTTTGTCTGCACCTAATAACAGACAGCCTCAACAGCTGGATTGTCAGCTAGCACATTCGTAGCCATTGTGCGCACGACGTAGCAGCGCTGAATGTGAGAAAAGTTTCGGCGCAGTTTGGCTGTGTGGCTCACTGGCTGGTTGTTATGGCTGGCATACTAGTTGGTTGATTTTGCGCGGGTGATAAAAAGCGTGGCTCACGTTTTCCGCACCTAGAAAAAAAAAGTAATAAAGAAGTAGTAGCGTAGATTTGGACAAGAAGCCAGAGAAACTAAAAGAACGAAATCGACGACAGCAGTTTGAGTGAAATAAAAGAAATAAAACGAAAAAAAGTTTACAGCGAGAACCAAGTGACGAAGACGTCTATCGAATGGCCGCAACTAAGGAATTGTGGCTACCAAAGCGGGTAATAATCAACAGCGTTTTTTTCTTCTTCAAAAACACATTTCATTCTGTTGGGTGCTTTGGTTTTTTTACTCGCGCCGCTTGCACAGCTAAGTGCGCTGCAGTTCAGTGGGGGAAGAAAGGCAGCAGCCAAAGGTGAATTTCGAGGGCAGCGCTATGACCAAAATCAAAGATTTACTCGTACTCTATGTAAGCCATTGTGGGGAAGCTAGTCAACAGCGCAAAAGGGAACAGCTAGCAGCCAGGAGCAGCGCTGTAACATTATTGAGGAGGCGTTGAAGCGCAGCGGAAGAGGTCAATAGATAATATTTTCGCTGTTCTTTTAAGTACTATTTCTCGACGAGCGCTGATGATGATTGGTTGCCGGTTGGCTTGATGAGCTTGCTGCCTGTAGGCCATACTTATTTGCAACGTGAGAATTTCATTTGTTGCAAAACTAAAAAATGGAATAACGAATAGGAAAAGCAGAAAAAATGAGCCATCAAAACTTGGCACAAACCAGCGCAAGGCTAAAATTCTAACACCGACCGTTTTGCGTTGACTGAGTGTCATGGCAGCAGAATTGTAGAAATTTTCATGGCATGATTTCCTTCCACTGACATTTGTTAGCTTTTGCTTGGCGAATTTGTCATGCCTCTTTGGATTTCAACGGTACTGAATTAAGCTGCGAAAAGCAAGTACAAAAATAAATATGTAAACAAACTAAATGTTTACAAAACTAAGTTAAAGGCCAATGGCAAGCCGTTAAAATGTGCCTATTTGTGTTTTTTTTTTCATTTACTATGCTTCGTGCTGCAAGACAAAACGTGTCTTGTTACACATGTATACTCGCATTGAGCCCGAAAAGCGGTCACAGTCATAGCCCACTAGGTAATTTGCAATATTGTTAGTGCGCTGGGTAAGTGTGGCAAGGCGGGCAAAATGTTGGATTTCATCCACAGTGCAACCCCGTTAAATGTCTCGGGCTTTTATGAGAGCTTGAAAGTAATATTAGGACATATACTTTGGCTATTTAAAAACTCGACAGAAATTTTTTAGTAATTGATAAAAAAGGTGGACATAAATTTTTAGTAGTTTTGGAACTGTACACAAATGTGTGGTAATTTGAGAAATGAACAGAAATTTTATTTGAAAACTGAAAATACATTTTTACTAATTACAAAGTTGGACATAAATTCTTAGTAGTTTAAAAACTGAACACAAAATACATGGGTATGCTTTCCTAGTAATTATGAAACTTCACATAAATTTGTGGTCTAGACATAAATTGGTGTTCATTTGAAAACTGTAGGTACATGTTTTTTTTTTTTTAATTTGAAAGCAAGGTATGTGTTTTTGGCAGGTTTAAAACTGGACATAAAATTTTTCGAAACTGAAAAACAGGTTATAAATTAAAACATGGGACATGTATATTTACTAGATTTAAAAGGTTGACATAACTTCTCAGGGAACAGGGAAATGTATTCCTTTTCGCACGAACAGAAAAAATGTGTGGCTAAAACTTTTTAATAAGTTCACTGCATACTATTTTCTGGTCAAAAAATGAAAAAAAATAATAATTTCATTTAAAGGTCATTTGAAAGGTCAAAGAGATTTTTTTATCCAACGAAACTAAAGCCTTAAACTAGGGATGTGCCGGGTATCCTACAGGTATCCGGAATCCGGTTTATACGGTCGTTTTTCTATTACCCGACTATACGGCCGGATACTGGGTAAAAACCGGCCGAATTTCCGGAATTCGATTATAGAGGATTCTAGTTCAGATTCGTGTTTTTTTAAATAAAATTTAATAGTATTTTATTAGTAATTAGAACTAAAAATATATATATATTGCCCAAGAGACCAGATATTTTTTTCTGATTTGGTTTGTATTTAAAATGTATTTTACTTACATGAAAAGCAATGAATACGCAAACATGGTGCCCGATAGGTGGCGCAGGAGTTGGGATTTGTGGAGCTTTTATGTGTTGTTTGCTGATACTAAAAAATATCAGGTGGGTTGGTTGGAAAGTGTATTGCTCATGGTACGCAAAAGTATGTTTTTGTTTCAACTTTTTATTTAAAAAGAGTTTCAACTTTGATGACTTTGTGAGAAGAACTTTGTTTTTATAATGCGGGGTCTACTGCAAGCTACATATATGCGCGCCGGCTAAGTTCTCTTTGCATAATAACACGGCTAGCGTTAAGACATTGCTGCCATGTGCTATTTATTGATTTAACCAAATGAAATTGTTGCAATTGTGTCCAACACTGCAACTTGTTGTATTTAAATTTGTAAATTGGCGTGTCATATTTGGTTTATGCCGGCAAGTAGGTGTGTGCATATCTACATATTCACACGTATGTATATAAATAGCCACAGCAGCAAATTTTTTTGTACCTTTTCAGCTTTATACACAGTGTACACTCGTCGCTTATTGCTCCGTAAATATTTTTAAATGCTACTATTTTACTTTGCAATAAAGACACTTGGGCTATTCCCCACTTCAAATTCGCAGAATTAAACTAAACAGCTTAGCGAATGTCTCACATGGAGCGTGAACGTACTTGAAGTTATTCGCAACTGAGAGCATAAATAAATATTTGCAAATATACTTGAATATGTTATCGTCCATTCGGCACTTAGTTAATTGTAATGCTACAAATTTCGCTCTTCCGCAAATACTGCAATACTGTTGCGGCTAAAACCCATTCGTCGACCAGAAGCTTGCTATTGCCACCACAGTCATCACTATGACGGATTTGTAAAAGCCGTTAAAAAAGGACTTGCAATTAATTTTCGGGTCTTAGTAGTAAAAGCATCGCCCTCTTATTCGACATTTTGCCATTAAATAATCTTCACCTAAAATTGAAATACTTTTAATCAACGCAATTCTGGAACGATATGTAATAGAACAAATTGAAATAGAAAACGAAGAATTGTTCATCTTCATCCAATTTCATTGCTAATGAGCAAAACGAACTTTATGGCTTCTATGAAGAAGGGTGGACAGCGAATAACTAGACGAAAATTGCAAAAGTTTTTATCTTTCTCACCCTCGAAATTGTGGAGCAACAGCTGGCTGAACAAGTATGAATTATGACTCAATGTTATTGCTGATAGGCGTAGTGTTCGTCTGTTAACCACCACTGTCATGACCAGGAGTTGACAAGAGGGTAAATGTGGCTAATTTGTTGTGGCAAGTGCGTGTTTAATCATCTCCCTTACAAGTAGCAGGAAATATTTATGCTCCTTGAATGGATTTTGAGAAACTGTGAGGATTGAAATAGAATTAAATTTATCATGAAAATATACATACGTACATATGCACATGCTCTCCAAAGGCAACCCAAAAAAATGGGATGTCATCGCGAGTAAACAAGCGTGAAATCTTAACAAGAAGAAGAAAAAATTAAAGACTTGCGTGCAAGAACTGGATATGCTCGTAGGTAGGAATGGGCAGCGAAATTTCTATCGATTTAAACCCCCGTTTTTGTACTCACAGATCGAAGAGAACTTGCCTATACAATGTCATGCCTAAGTAAAAACGTTGTACAAAACATACTTTTGCGACCAAATCGTGAAGAACAAAGAAGATATTATTCTTACCTCGAGAAGCAAAATCGTATTCATAAAATCAAAAAGGAATTTTGTCGGTTACCTAAGTGGGGAAAAAACCTGCACTGGCCTGGCTTCGAACCTACATCCTACTGAATGGCAGCTGACAGCTCTACCTATTCGGCTATGATTACACTATTCTATGTAATAATATGAATAACTTATCCTATGAAATTATGAGGAAATTTGGAGGAAGTTCTTTCGAATGAATTCAAAAAGACATCTCATAAAATTGAGATGTTTTTCATCTCTGCGAAATGTAATTTTTTAATGATATTCTTATTAATAAATTCTATAACAAATTTTCACATGCGTAAAGTCAATAAGCAATCTCTCTCGTTTTTTGTCTTTTTTACGCCTTGGCACAGAAATTATTTATAAAGACAATCTGCTAGTTTCTATAGGTCATATTTTTCACAATGGGAGGTTGTCCTTTGTGATCCTACGAGGATTTGAAGGTTAGCGCCGTCCAATCGATGAAATGCCGCGAGCAAATTACCAAGTTCTGGACACGGCTCATATAAGTCTTAATTTTTAGTCTAACAGCATATAATTCGATGGAACAATGATCCGAGAGAACACCCACTAAAATCGAAATCCACTTTAACCGCCATTGATGATCTAGCCTGGGCCAGAAGAACTTTGAGATTGAACATGCACATCTGTCTAATAGTTCATTACCACCAAACCTTAACTGCAGTTTATGCCTATTGAAAAAAGGAGAAGGGGGTAATTACTCATAATAAGTACAACCAAATGAAGGTAAAAAAGCAAAATTTAAAAAATTAACCTTGCCGATCACCCTATGTTAAAATTTTTGCAATTATCTGAGCTCTTAACTGCTGTTAAGCTTTTGGTGGAAATGGGCTATAAGGGCTTAACCGTTCTCGCCATGCAACAATTCATGAATGAGCGAATTAGCGATGCTGAAGTTCCAAACTAATTCTGCTGGTTGATCTACTGTATGTCCTCGCTGCAATGCCTTCTTCCTGTTCATCTTGTCATGGGTTGGGTATGCCAAGTCTACTTTCGCACCTTAAACTTCTTAGTCAATGACAACTTGATCTATGCCTCTTGTGGAGGTTTTCAGTGGTGAGGATGTGAATTAAGAAATTTATGCATATTGTAGTATATTTTTGTGTTTATAAATTCAATGCCTAAATATTTTCCTCATGCTCCGATCAATAGGACGAGAATAAGTTAACATAAGCGGTGTTTACGAGTAAAATAAGAAAAAGAAATTTTAGTATTTTTTTAAGTTTTCAATAATGTGTACTCGTACACTGAAAGGTTCACCTGTGTAGCTATAAACAATGAGCAGCAGGTGGCAGATGGCCGTCAGTAAAAGGCAGCTGGAGCTAAACACATTTACAGCTGAGTTAGTAAAAATTGCGACTAATGAGCTATAAAGTAGACAAGAGAATGGAACCGCTGGCCGTAGGTCGGCACAGAACGCCAGCCTCCAAAGGCGGATATACTTAAGACTTATGATTATGTCCTATAAACATGTAGTGGAAATGATAGGTGCCGCAAAAGCTGAGAAAAACCAAAAAGAGAAAAAAAAATTTTTAGGTGCCTAATGGGAAGTGGGCAGGTTAATGTCTTTCCACTTAAATGAAAATTGTACATGGTAAATGTAAAAAAGATTTATACTTCAAAAAGGCGCAAACACGCATTTGGCGCAGCGGGTGTGGCTCATTCGCATGGTTGGTTGGTTGGTTTGTTGGTTGGCGAGTTACCGCCTGCCATTTAGGCGACACGTTGAACATTCAGTAAACATTGCACATGAAGGCTTATTAATGCGTATAAATTGCGTAAATACGTGTATGGGGCGTGGTTGTTGCTTTTTAAGCTTTAATTGGAAACCATCGAAGCAATGAGTGCAAAAATTATGATTGTGAAGGAAAATTAATAAAAGTTATATGTATAATATATACAGAAAGGGTATGTCTATAAGTTATAATTACCATTCAAAGTCAAGATTGCAACTTGTAAGGTATAGCACCATGATAACTATTTGTCTTTGTTTACAGAGGCTTTGGCTTATGAGTTTCTCTTCTTCTAGTCATTTAGACCGAAGCGGATGGACCAAGAATTAAGGGGTTTAACTCAAGCAAGTTAGGAGGTTGTTGGTAAGGTTGGGTATTTTGGAACAGGGTCTGAATAAGTAAGCGTTTAACCTGTCATAGGATACAGACCATAATTGTGCCGGAGTTATGCGGGTTTGTCGATGCAGCTAATGCTTTTCGTCTGCAATGAACGGTGATTGCACTCCGATGACGGCATTCACGGGGTGAGTGTTGGTGAAAGTGGTGGTTGCCTCTCGGGTAATTTAATTTTGCTTATAGATAGGCATATAACATTGGGTCCGGTGCGATGTAAGTATGGATCTCTTTCGTTAGTTCGTTGGGAGCCTAGAAGGTGGCTCTGCTTCCAGCAAGTGCTTTCCTGATGGCAGCGGAATTGCTTGCTGAGCATAAAGCAATTCTCTATAAACAGCTCTGCAGCTTCATACTCTGCACCTTACTAGTCAGAATCGGCATACATATTGTCTTCTAATTTACACCCCCATTTGAATGAAGACCTATAGTGCACTAATATTTAATCGGAGTGTATATTAATCTTTGATGACTTTTAGTAAATTTTTGGAGAATATTTTAATCCTCCATCTGCCATTTTTATTTTGATAACATTGAACTTCTTCAAAACAAGGGACAAGAAAACTTATCATGGTTGGAGTTAAAGGGCCAAAATCTTCTATGAAAAAAAAATTGTACAATGGGTCTCCCTTGAATTGGTAGTTAAGTTCCATGTCAATATATACATAAAATTACATGAATTTGAGACTAAAAAGTGGAAGTTCTAAACCATTGTACACACGGTCCGAATAGGATATATCCAATGCATTGCATTCTAACTACTTATACTTATAACTATATAAAGATGAAAATAGTCTTGTTCCCGTGTCGTCTCAGTCTGGTAAATTTTACCTATGCATACATATCTTCAACTAATGCTGACAACATTGCAGTCAAGTACTCGTATGTTAAGTGAAATGCAATCAGCTTGTGCAACACTATGCTTACAGCGCAGTAAACTTTTGAAATACTATTATCAGCGCATTTTATTGCCTCAAAAGTTCTAACTGGGTTATTTTCTTCGCAATTCAGTTTACATTTATCCGCCTCGTTACACCTCCATTACTTTTCTCTTCTATTTTTTTTTATATGTATTGCTCCATCACTACACTTTTTACGATCAGTTCATTCATTATTTATTCGTACTTTTACGCCTTGCCACTTTTTATTTGTCACATCAAAGTGTATGCCTCTTGCATGGTTATGCAGTGTCATAAAACTGCACTTTCGGGTGGCACCATAAACCCAGCGTACTTATGGATAAGTAAGTAATTATTTATGTGCGCATAAAAACGGCATTCTTTTGCAAAGGCATTCATCTTAGGTGTGTGTAGTAAAAGAGTTGCTGCAATAAAATTTCTAAAACAAAATAAACTAAAATAAATATAAATAACTGATTTGAAAATGCACGTGCTTTTACATTCAAAAATAAGCTACTTTTATACTACATAAGTTTGCTTAGTAGAATTTACCAAACAACAGAGAACAAAAAAAATTGACCATGGCTGATCCAGAAACGAGTACGAGCTTTCCTAATAGAATCGAATAGTGCTTTGGGATGTATTGGAATTTCTAATTTCTTAGCCCACTGGGATCATCTTACGCCATCTTCATCATCTTTAGTACCAAAAATGTCATCATGATCAATGTCATCTATGAGCAAAGCACAAAAGGAACACCTCGCATGACGCCTTACGTTGTAAATTGCAAAGTAACGTGCCTCCGAAGTTATTTCCTAGCGCCGAACTACTCCGAGCGACTTTTCCACATTCCACGTACCTTACTTGGTAAAGGTGCTCAGTGGCATATCTGCTACCGAGTGTACGTTCTAAATTTCTGCTCCCGTAAGGCGGCCACGCTTTTCTTAAAGTACAGGAGATTCGGCAGAGAATTGGTGGGGACCGCCTGGTGATGTGTGAGTTGCTGGTAAAGCGTTATTACATTTTCTTATTTCCTATGGGTAGAGGTCCCATTATGTATGAATTTATGTGTCTTTGGCTTAGTCAGACAATCACGCAGAAAATATCTCCTCTTTCAACACAAAGATGCCATTCTGTTTCCAGACTGGGTCGGTGCATGTGAAGGCGAATTTGTCAATGAGCGTCCTGAAGATTTACTTATGTCCTATTCAGTGAAGAGATAGTCAAAGATCCTAACCCACTTCAGAGCTCTACTACTTCCCAATACTTGCTACGCTCTGAGTTTAGCCATTTGGTAATTTTAAGTCTAGAAGAGGACCAACTGAGTTCTCAAAATTGTTCCTAGGCCAGAAGAACGGATGATGAGCTTTCCCTCCATAGTGCGTTATGGACCTCGGTTTATGCCGATACGCCAGTAATCTGGCACCATTCACGGTGTTTTTGGGTTTCTCATAGCTAACATAGCTGGGAAGTGATCTTTCTGTTAGACAGAGCCCTGAAAGCTGGTAGGCTGTCTGATCAAATAAATTTAAAATCGCAGTTTAGATCATTTTCAACATTTAATCTCTCACAGGTGGAGATCGCCATAACCTCAGCCGAAAAGAATGAGCGCCATCAGTCTACTGTAATATAAGTAAAGCAATAATCAGGCTGATCCAAAAAGAGTTTCAATTTTAAACTCACTCTCACTAGTGAATGAGAAAATTGAGCGCAGACGGCGGTAAGCCCGATCTCACTTATAGGGATTTCGGGAGAAAAACAAATGGGACAGACCAAGGTATAATCCATCAACCAGACTGTCATTTAAAATCCTCTCTTTCTGCCTGGGAATTTTTTCCTCATACCAGGCTACTACCACTCAGATTTGTAGTGAGGGAAATTACTGCTACTAAAATCCTTCTGGCAGTGCCTGTAGACTGAAACCAGCCCAAAAGGAATAAAGTCCGTGCGAAGACCAGTTGTCTGCTAGTCAAGCGAAGCAAGAGCAAAAGTATCTGGCGTTGACATATTTGTTATGTATTTGGCCGAACTTCGCCTTTAATTTGTGGTGTGCGTCTTTATGTTATAACACAAGTGGAGTGATATTTTATGAGATGCTTTTTCATGGCGGAAATACACTCGGCGGTTCGCTATTGCCTGCCGAGGGGCGACCGCTGCTAGCAACAACTTTTATATTTTCAGATGTTCTTCGAATTAGGAATTGAACTTAGATTCTGTCAAGTGGTAGCTCGTGCCTCAAACTGCTCGACTACAGCGACCGACCAACTGAATTAACGCGACCTCAATTGAGATGCGTCAGTGGCTGCGATTCTTAAAAAAAATGCTCTTTCTGCCTCTATTTTGGAAATTCAGAGAACCTCTTTACCAGTAAAACTCGATTTTTCTTAATCCGTCTTCTCCATGAAAATGAATTACTTATCATTGAATTTCGTTTTTTTTACTTAGCCACACGTCTGACGATTTACGAGCACATTAACCAAATGATTTCCAAATACTTTAAGTGCCTTTAATTGCTTTTTCATTCGATTCATTGCTAAGTGGTCACTCCTTTTATTTGGTTACATTTTGCATACATATGTATTTGTATGAATGTACTAATGTACGCGCATACAAATATATTTTTGTACTTAAACTAACACTAATAGAAACAGTAACAAGTACTCATACTAGTAAGCTGCCGAGAAAGCTTTTAGTAAATAGCATAGCACATGTCCTCAGTGTTGTTGCCGAATTTGCCACATTTTCACATTTTCAGTATTCGCAGCATACATAAGCATACTTATAATATTAGTTTCCCTCATAGCCAGACAATTTCTGCGAGCTATTTTTGTGACCAACAAATATTTATGCTTGTGTTCATTCACTTATCTTTAGGGCTTTTGCTTAATTGCATTTCTGTCACATCGTTCGCGCGTAGCAAGGATGTCTACTCTTTTAAGGCATTTCATTTCCTTTTCCTTCCTATTTTGAAGCCTTAGAATGTCGCTTCTATATGTATGTACGTACATTTATTTACTTATGGGTATAGTTTTTGGCTTTCGCAGTTTGCCTTAGCTTTGCCTTTGTCTTTGTCCTAGCTTCTTTATTATATTACTAGTCGAAAATTACCTGGTCGAAAGCGCATACGGTATAGCAGCCGCCCGAAAATTTCATTTTGTTGTTTTTATTTCATACACCATGACTAAAAAAAAAACCAATATTCCAATACTTATATACTGAATGGTCCAAATAAAGGGAGAATACTGTAACATAATTAAATTGAATAACTAAATACGCCGCGATAAGATACGTCGAGACTTTTTGAGACTGATTCGGAAAAAATTCCTGACTGACTTATTTTTCTTTAAAATTAATTTTACTATCTTCTCACGTTGCAAAACATTATAGATATTCTGATGCTTGGATTTTCCGATAAACGTTTTAGGATTTTTTCGCAATTTTCTTTTTTTTTGTGTTTTAATTTCGATTTCTTCGGCAGCTTTTGCGGAAGATAACAGAACTTTTTCGAATTGTGTTTTATTTTAAACGGAGTTTCCAAGTTTTATTCGAAGACTTTTGATGCTTTTTCGAGAATTTTCCTAGGTTTACTTGAACTATTTCGGGTTTTCGGGAACACTTTGGATTTTTTTTTGGAATCTTTCCGTACACTTTTGCGAATTCTCAGAATTATTATGCTTCATTTTCAATCTTTATGGCTCTTTTTGGAACGAATCGGGTGTTTTTCGTCTTTATTAAGGATTTTTTTCTTTTTTATCTTTTGGGTTTGTGCCAGAAACTTTCAGATTTTTTTTTACTTTTCTGATTTCCTAACTCCACCACACCTTAATTCACCATACCTCAACTCACCACAAATCAAATCAACTCCCCACACCCAATTTCACCACTTGACATGATATCACTTAATGTGGCATTAAACATAAACATAAAGATTAAAAGCGATAGAGACAAAGTTCACGAAAATTCCCAAAAATAAAAAGAAATCCCCAAAGATTTCGAAAAAATCCGGCAAGATGCGAAATTCTTAATATTTTCGGAACATCTAATGTATTCCAGACTTCTCAAGATTTATATGGACCTTTAGGACTTTTTTCAGATCATTGCTGTATCCTTCGAGACTTTTGGGCATTTTTTTACCTATAAAAAGTTGGCAGTAAAAAACCAAATTTCTAGAAATCCAATCCAACTAATGTTATTTCATCAGCTCTACTCAACTCACAAAAACTATCCTTAATTTTAGAGGTTGAATTTCAACCGCTGGGCGAAGACTAGTATCCATAAAATCTCAAATTAAATTACTTCAAATAGAAATTGCAACCACTTACATATGTACATACATACAAATTTTCATAAGTACATCGACATGTGCGCTCAGAGGCTGCGGTTCGGTAACACAGCATGCACAGCCATACATAGAAAGACTTTGCAGACAGGAGATGCCATTACTCTAATAAACTATGGAACAATATCAAGGCGAAACTTACTAGCATCATGAACTGGAAGGTAGCAATGAGGCAAAGCGGGCATGAAAGCGCAAAAAAACAGAAATCAAATAATCTAAGTAAAAGATTAGCGGTCAAAGCTTTCACTAGGCTCTATGACTGTCTAACGCAGGCATGCCCAGCGCAGCGCACTTGCTTATGGAGTTCTGCCAGCCTTGGGCATGACTGGTGGTCTAACGCAACGCAGTGTCGACTGCGTGGCTTTTGTTGCTGTATAAGTGAATTCCACCATTTAAATTGGTCTCACTCGCTTTTTGTGAAGGCGAACTCATATACATACTTTGTTTCGCTTTCAAAACGCTAGTATAACTACGTACTCTACCTTTTGTTTCTCCTATACATGTACGTAAAAGTATACTTATGTATGTACGTATGTACGTAGTTGTGTGCGGTCCCCTTTAGCTACGGTGACCATCCGTCCTTTATTTTAAAGGACTGTGCTTTATTTTAACCCCTTGTCCTTTATAATTTTTTTAAAAATAAAGGACGGCTTTTGTCCTTTATATCTGAAACTGTCCTTTAAATCGGCTCTGCATTTTTCAGAGGTGAATTTTTTAACGCAGAATATGAAAAATAAAAATGTCCCTTATAAAATATAATGAAAACATTCGCGAGTTTGTTTCGCACCCCACTTTAGGGTTTCTATTTAATCGGCAATCTTTGTACAATCTATAAGGCACAGGGAAAGTTGTGCACAGGATCGTGTTGCAAGCTGAGTTTCCAGTTCCACTGAAAGAGAACAGTAAACCCCCTGCTGCACAGTGGTTCGAATCTGGAATTTAGTGTTCGTAATTCACAGGAGCCTTCATTTTTCACTTAATTTCATTAATTATACCTTTCATGAGCATGAAATGGTATTATAACTTTGGTCCGATGTTTGTAAGTACCAGAACAAAAAGAGATAGACCCATGAAAATGTATACTTATATGATCAGAACGTCGAGCTGAGTTGATTTAGCCATGTCCGTCTGTCCGTCTGTCCGTCTGTCCGTCTGTCCGTCTGTCTGTCTGTTTGTATGCAATCTAGTCTCTCAGTTTTCGAGGTATCCGGATGAAATTTGGTAGGTGGGTGTATTTTTATAATGTATTAATCATTTGTCGGAACCGGAAGAATCGGACCACTATAACATATAGCTCCCATACAACTGATTGTTCAGATATAAGATTTTTCATTATAACTTCGCCATTTATGCAGCTACGAACATTTTGCAATACTTGCACCCATTATCAACAGAATACTTATAGTGAAAATTACAAAGATCGGGTCACTATAACCTATAGCTCCCATACAACGGATTGTTCAGATATAAAATTTTGCGTTATAACTCCTCCATTTATATAGCTAGGAACATGAAATTCCGCACTGTTTTCAATAATTATCTACAGAAAACTTACCGCGAAAATTAAAAAGATCGGGTAACTATAACCTATAGCTCCCATACAACTGATTGTTCAGATATGAGATTTTTCGTTATAATTCATCCATTTATGTAGCTAGGACCATGAAATTTCGCGCTGTTTTCACTCATTATCAACAGAAGACTTACCTCGAAAATAATAAAGATCGGGTCACTATAACCTGCAGCCCCCATACAACTGATTGTTCAGATATGAGGTCTTTTATCATAACTCCTCCATTTATGCAACTACGAACATGAAATTTCGCACCATTTTCACTCATTATTAACAGAATACTTACAGTGAAAATAACAAGGATCGGATGACTACAATATATATCTTCCATACATCTGATTGTTCAGATATGGGATTTTACTGTAAAACTTCTTTATTTGAATAGCTAAAAGCGATAAATTTCGTAAGATATTTTATAAATAATAATACAAAGTCTACTGGGAAAATCGTCAAAATCTATGCTGTATAAGCTTTATCTCCTATAGCACTGATTGTTCAGATACCAGTTTTTGCGATATATCTTCTTTATGTAGGAAACTAAACCCAATAAATTGTGTTACCGGTTTACATACCGATCACATAGCAGTGAAAATCACTTAGATTGGTGCTAATATAAGGTATATCTTCAATACCTCTGATTGTTCAGATGCGATTTTTTATATAGGTATGGAACTCCTCTATCGATGTATGCAGATGTATTCAAAAGCAGTAATCTGTCAAAGTAAAATTTGTAGATGTTCATGAAAGGTATGAAGCCTTCGGCATAGCCGAAGACAGCGCTCCTCTTACTTGTTTTTATTTTAAAATATTTGCATTTGAGCGTGATTTATGAATTTTTATTTTATTATATTAAATATTTTAGTGCCAAATGCAAAAAAGTAGCAATTTTGAAGGAAATGTATTCTCCTGTTCCAGTTAATAAATGTTACATACCAAACACTATTTGAAAACAATTGTATGGGCCTCCCAAAACAAAAAAATACACAAAAAAATGAAATGTTATAAAAAAATGTTCACCAAAAAATGTTTTTTTTGGGTTTTTAGTAAAAATTGGTTGAAAAATGAAGGTTTATGTTGATTATCAACATTAAATTCCAATTTTGAACCACTGTGTGCTGGCTTCGTCGTACAGTATGAATTATGGTAAACGCATTTTGGTAGCACAGGATGGCGAAGTCCTTGAAAAGGATTTGGCTTCACTTTCGCTACAGCAGGGGAACTTGTACAATTAAATAATATGATTATTTGGTAAATATTTGATTTAAATTACTATATGGATAAGGTACTTTCATCATACAAGTTATATGTACGTATTCCCAAATCATTTTGAAAAAAATGTCCTTTATTTTACGTTGGTTAATATGGTCACCGTACCCTTAGCTACTGTTATCCTGGATATTCTTGTAATTTTCAGCCATTATTGTAGCCATAAAGTAGACGGCTATTTTGCGATTTGCGGGAGATTTTTATTACAAATATTTCGGTTCTGAGCTGCCAAGGCGCTTTGCAGTTAATTCTGCGGTGGTCTTATTCTCTACGATGAAGGGCATACATACACTAAAGCGGCTTAATGCTATTTAACTCCAATTTGTAGTTTAATACAAGTTTGCAGTAGGAGATTTCAATTAGTTAACTGATCCTTTTTTGACTTATTATGAGCTTAGATGTCGTAGGTGGCTTTGTAGGTGAAAAGTTAAATAATGCTGCCAACAAAATGTGCCAAATGTTTTCAATAGTTTAATGTAGAATATAGATAAGAACGGCTTGGCGATTTATGTTGGAAAGGAAATTTTTTAATCTTTTTACTGAATATGGTTGGGTTTAAATAAATTTGGGAGTATCAATTAAAAATCACCGTTATTACAAAAGATATTTTGTATAAAAAGTTATTTAGGTAGTAGAGCAGATGGATAGCTGACTATTTACCTTTCTAATGATACATAATATAAAAATTTTTTTAGAGCTCATTTACTTAGAGCAAGAAATAGTGAACTTGTGAAGCATTTTGTTAACCCCACTTGACTGTTTTGTCTATATATTTGTGACGCCCTCATTTTTAGGAAAAGATGTTAAAGCTTTGTTCTGTCAGTTAGTTAGTATGGAATTAGGCTGTGTGCAAAATTTGAACGAACTCGAAGGTCGTCTCGCAGTATCTGGTTATGTTTAATTTGGAATAACCGTATAATTCAAAGGACCGCCAGGGAAACGTATGCGGCTTTTATTCCTCGAAATTACGCCAACCGGCACACAGGCAGCGAATTGTGCTATCCCTGCAAACCATTTTTTCAGAGTATTCTGCATTGTAAATAAATTTTAAAGAATTCGTTAAGATTTAGTTCGATTTTTTGCCGAATTTTCTAAAATGAAATAAATTACGCACACTTCCATTCTTTTATGAAATTTCGGAAGAAAATCTGTGAAGCAATGAAAATAATGCTGCTATGTGAAGAATATCTTTCAGAATTTTTCCAGAATTTTCTTTATTTTTCGTACAGAAATTTCTTTACGAGTTCGTTTCAACCACTTCATATAATTTTCATTGAAAATTCGTAGAAAAGTCGAAATGAGATACTCCTAACGATTTCCTTAAGATTTCGAGAACTTTGGTTTGCAGGGATAAGACGAAGGACTGGTAGAAGTGATTATGGGATAACATCCATCGGCCGCTGCAACCAAATAGTGTGAGGTGCGTACGCAGTAGGGCAAAGGTTCCTGGTCCGAGCAGAATCAAAAACAAAGTGGATCTTCCTTAGCAGCAGCTTAGTGCCGTGTTTACTTCTGCGATGAAAAGGCTTCTCATAAAAACCTATTTACCATTCGAAAACAGCGTATAACAGTAGATCCATAACGCTAGCTTAGAGCGAAAATTGCTAAGATCACTTTTTCGCTCCAAAAGAAAAGCAATCACAATTAAAAATAAATGAAAGATGGAACAATAAATGAGTTTAAAAGGTTTTTGTTTTCTCCTATAAAATTAAAAAAAGGACTTTTTACTCTAAACTAACGAAAAGTATATACAAACCATCTCCGCGTTGATCTCCAAACACAAAGCAGCATTTTTTTTCAGTCTTTAACAATACAATATTATTTTTTTATTCAATCATTTTTATTTGCTTACTATGATAAAAAATTGCTTTAAACTTCAAACGCATTCATACTAGTCAATACAAGACAACGTTTTGAAAAACGCATAATTTACATTAATAAGAAGAAAATATAATACATTAGAAAATTAGTATTAAAGAAAAGTGGATAAAAACTCCTACGTTTAAAGATTTGTGGAAATTACTTTTGAATAAAGAGGCGGAACTTGGTTAAACGATTGGGAAAGTTAATTGAAATTTTTTCTCTTTACAAGTTAAAAAAAAAATCAAAGAATTTTTTTATAAGTATTACTTTCATATGTATTTATTTTTTGAGATACAAAATTTATTATTTTTTCTGTAATCGAATTTGAAAATGTACTGAAAACCTTAAGAACAGTAGCAAAGTGGTTGTAAATTTGTTCGTACATATGCATGTAATTTTATGGCAGCATTGGTTTACAAAATAAACTGTGTAAAAATTGTGCCTTCTGTTCAAAAAAGTGTTATTGTACATACATAGCTAATTACTTACAATTTCGTATATTTTGAGCGAGGAAAACTTAATATTATGACTATAACGTCATTGTTGCACAAATTAAGAGGAATTTTAATACAACTTTGTTGTTTTTTTTTTTTAATTATCTTTTTTCCACTGTTTTTAATAATTTTTGTTTTAGCGCTTAAACTATAACATGCAAGCTTACTGGCTAGAAAGGGCTTACAAATACAATTTGTGTTTAAAATTATTTTGGTTTTATTTTTTCTTAATCTTCAACAAATCGTTTACACTTACGTTAATTTTCTAAGTATTTAGCACATGGAGGGCGTTTTCTTATGGTTGCTTGTTGTAGTAGAAGATAGTTTTTATACTTAATATTTTTTGAAATATTATTTAATTTTTTTAAACGAATAAAGGGAAGACAGTTGATGGCGTTAAATGGGCCATCGAATACTCTGTGATTGGGTTTGATTTTAATAGAACCACTCTTGCCGATAACATCTTTTCATTATATCTAAAATTTTGTCTGAATATACAGTTTCTCACACAATCGAGCAAAGCGTAGGTATTTTTATAGTCCTTGAGGTTTCAGTAATGATTTTTAATATTGTTTTTACCATTTTTTTTCAAATCAATTAAAAAAATGTAACCTAAAAAAATTGTGAGTTGTAAAAAAATTTAAGTAATCGTGTGAGTAACTAAGCTCGCATATATTTCTATCAGTGCACGTACGCTCCTAGCTTAGTAGATAGTACATTACCTTCTAGTTACATAAATAGAAATTCCTTTGGATTTGGATGTCGTGGGAAATTAGAGGGTTGTAAAACTTGAAAATTTCGCTGAAAATTGAAGAATTTGACTGATTTTATCTATAGAAAAAGATAGTTTTAGTATAGAGAAAAACTTTACTTTTTAATTCTAAATAATTTTTTCTTTCATTTGATCACCATATTTTTTTCGAAATTGCACTGAATTTTTAAAATAATTTTTTTGAAATTTCACTTAATCTGCATACCTGCCCATTTAACTGACTTCCCTTCATCTAATAATGTTTTGCTTACATTTTTAAAACTACATTTTAGGGCACATGTAAAGCTTTAACAACTACAAACTATTTTTTGCGTGTGTTCTTATTCTGTTACGCGTTTCAACTTACACGTATGCCTGTTTACATATAAACTAATACATACAACTTAAGCTTAATAAGCTTTACATTTACTCATACATAAATAATGTACTTAAAAGTTTATTTTGATTAATTTGTTTTATAAAATTTGGAAATCGCTGAGCTTTTTAACACACTGTTTAATATTTGCACGCAAAACTTTTACAAAGATCACTTAAACGCGGAGTTGAGCTAATAAAACACTCAAAATTTTACTCAAATAAAATACACAAATATACACACTCATACACAAATATTACATGCTGACTTTCCGCTCTTGCTGTTTAAACAAAATAATCTCATTAGAAAAAAAATCAATTGAATTAGTACGCCTAAGCAATTCAACTCAAAATTTAGTTTCCACTCAAAACTATTAAGCTTAATAAGTCTTTGAGCTTTTAACGAAAATGATAACCTCAAAATTTGTCTACAAACTTGTACCAGTATCTCTTAGCTTTTATACAACAACATTTGTAGCTTGAGTCAAGCTTAAGCAGCGCACGCGTCTCAAACAAAAAAAAAAAAAAACCTCACGTAGCGCATTTTTCATTCGCATACATATTTTACACACGAGCTTACACTTATAAACAAATACACTTGCAATCACACTTATAACTACACATATCCTTAAACAACTATGCATCTCCAAATCTCAACTTAACTTAACTAAACATAGGCCTGAGCACGCGTTCTTGGATCCTTCCCCTGCAGGCGCTCCACAAAATTACGCCAACTCACCATCGTTTTGCCCGAATACAACCAGACACTCGACGTTACGCCTACCAGCATTGAACACAAATACTTCACCATATAAATCTGAAAAATGGGACGTGACTCCAGACCATCTGGACGCATTTGCGGACATGGTATGGAGAAGGGTTTACATATATCGCGATGCCATTGAATCATCCACTCGTCAAAATAGTAATATTCATAGAAGAGACAGCCAAGAAAGCCGAGCGCTGGCAATATAAAGAGGCCAGAAAAGAAGCCGATGCGCATCATGAGTCGTTCCAGTTTGTCTGTACGCTTGCCATCTGTTTTCATTACAGTGCGTATGCGAAATAGTGATATAAAGCCGGCGAGTAGAAAGAGCGCGCCGATGGAAAGATAAATGCAGAGTGGCAGTATGAGGAAGACGCCCAGAGAGTGTGTGTCCAGTTGGCCAACGAAGCAGACGCCGGAGAGGATGTCGCCTGGAACGAAAGAAATTATAATGAATTAGGTTAATTTGAGTACAAATTCAATTTTTAAGTGTTAATAAGTACATTTTAAGTATGTTAGACTGTAGAAAGAACTCGGCGCAATGTGGCTCAACTGAGGTGACGCTAGACGCGCATAGAAGCACACCGCAAGGAGGGCTGCAATCTCCGCTTTTATTGACGTTTGTGATAAATAAATTACTGACAGTGACTGAGCTCACTGGCAACCCAGACGCTGAAAGCCATTAGTGATTGAGCCACAGAAGTGGGACTGAGCGTTATCGATGAGAAGACTTACCTAGTATTATTCACTAGGAAATACAAGATCCCAAGATACAAAATTTAGGTTGGGATAAACCTAAATTGGGATAACTCTACTAACATTAATTTCATTTTCCCTAGACCAGTCTTTCACATGACAGAGTGCCCTGAGCAGCAGTTACTTGAACATTATTAACCGATTCTGCGACAGGAATGCCGTCAGATCAGTCGTAGGTTCCGATACAGTCGTACTTGAATTAGCAAACTAAAAGGCGTTTACAGAAAGATGTTATCGAATAAGCACCACTTAGTATTGCCCTAGAATAAAGTGAAAGAACTACTCCAAGTATACTGATAAAAAAAAAAAGAAAAAAAACTGCTTCATTTGTGCGTCGCCCCGAAAACTTATTAAAGTGGCACAGTACAAAGAGCGGAAATGGTTTAATCAGCGATGAGCCAAATACATACGCATTTAGCTAACTGGAGAGCGATTATTTTTTTTTTTCAGACAATTAACTTTGTAATTAACCGTCGAATTGGTCAACAATCTCAGTGGCTTAGTAGCACAACTAGCAGCTTAAACGTTTTTAGCTTTGATGACTCTAGCTGATTGCGAGCTTGAATGACTGGTTGAGTTATGTACCTGCATTGCTGTACAGACACTAATAGATATAATAAATACAATAGTTTAACTTGTCATTTAGATTTTCTCACTACCCAGCTAAATAGTTAACAGTATAAAATGGTAGTGACAGTCAACGCATTTTTTTTTTTGTAACTAAGGTGTCAACAACACGCTTGAAGTGTAAGCAGAGGAAGCATGCGCTGAAAATAAGTATGAAAAGTAGCTGAGAAAAATTAAAATCTATGAAGACAGGAGGATCTCACCAACACTTTAAACTAGTTCTTAGTGTTTCTATAAGTTGAGAAATTTAGGCTTAATATTTGTTTTTGAGGCGATGTGGGGTGCATGTTTGGAGACTTTAGAAAATCGGGTTGAATGTAGGGACAGTTTTACGCCGCCTCCGGAAGTATAATGAATTTTATGAGAAGCCTTTTTATGGCAGATATACACTCGAAGGTTTGCCATTGCCTGCCGAGGGGAGACCGCTGTTGGAAAAAGCTTTTTCTAATACAGATATTACCCGTACTAGGGATCAAATCTAGGATACTATGCAGTGGTAGTACGCACCCCTTAAACAACTCAGCCACAAATAGTGCCTTTTGTTGAGACTAGAGGCGTGAAATATTTTTCTAAATACCAAATAGTCTCAAAATCGATGTTCACTACGAAAAGTACTACTAGAGGTAGTGGCTAGAGAAGAAGTTCCCAGCATTAATTTTTTTCGGAAGACCACCACTTTCGAAAAATTACTGGTTTCGGTGCACTGCCTGCTGCTACATGTCTACCATATCCACAAAACTCGCCAAAAAATTGAAGAAGCGATGGAGGATGCAAGTTTTTTCAAGTAATAGTCGCTGACCTTATTAAAACAGAGTTCGTAAAGCACGTATTAAATTTAGAGCATAAATAAAATAATTGCTCAACGAGTTTTTCAACTACATATTAAAACTAAGTACTAAGTTATGAAAGCTACATAAACAAGATGAGGCGTAATATTTTGAGTGACATGGGAGCGTGATCCAAATATTGAAGCGAAAAAAACTGATTTATATTATAGATAAATTTAGTACAACAGCCTCCTTTTTTTAACCCACAAAAGAGAAATTCAAAATTGATTGCTCCTTAATTGAGTTGTAATGAAGGAAGATGGAAGTTTTATTCCTCAATGCGGACTTTTTGCGAACTCAAAAAATAAAAAAATTAAGGGAAATTAAAAAAAAAAGGATTTTAAAGCTAAATAAATACTTCCTTTTTGGTTGTTGTTGTTTCCGACAGGGTGGGTGTATGATGTATTATGGAACGAATTTCCGTCATCCCTTGTCAAATTTGGTTTGGAGACAAACCGGTTTCGGCGTTGTGCCATCTTCAGTGTCATTCTCCAAACCAAATTTGACAAGGGATGACGGAAATTCGTTCCATAATACATCACTAAATAAATACGTTAACTGATCTATATGCCGGTCTAACAGAAAAAAAGAATTTCAAGCCCTTGCACCAAAAATAAGCAAACAATTGTAAAAATTATTTTTTTTTTCACGCTATCTGTCAGAATTGCATGAGAACCGTAGCCCCTAAAAACTTTTAGCCAAGAAAACTGAAAATCAGAACGTTAAAGCTTCAAAATGCGTTTTTAAAGTCTCAATATTTTAATTTTTTGAGTATTATGTAGGCAGATAGATGATACCTAAACCCAAGCCAAAATTTGTTTCTTTACTATCGAAACTGATTTTCATGGACCACCACTTACAACTCGTGAACCCCCATATTGTTTCACGCCCACGTAGAAGGTATTAGGGAAGAATATCTAAGCTAAGGCGACCTTACGTTCAATAATACCCTTGCCTATATTTATATACCCTGCGATTTTTAAGCCAAGTTCTCATTTATAACGTGTTAAAGATTAAACAGGCGGCAGCGTTGATCCGGACTAGCTCCGACTTAATCCGGATCAACTGCAGTTAATTCCCGAGTTGATCCGGATCAACGCTGTCATCTGTTTATGCTTTTATGCATTTACGCTTACTTGTCACAGCCGATTTCGCAGCTTTAGACATTGTCAATATTAGTGATGTGTTGAATTGCCGGTACCCAATACTCGGTACCCAATACTTCAGAAACATTTCGGTACCCAATACTTTCTTTTCGGTACCCATTCCCAATCTCTACATAATTAAACCTTCGCCATAATATACATTTCAAGTTAAGATAAAAAACAGTTTAGCTACTTTATGTGATATCGCCTTAAAAAAAAATGTGGCGTATTCAAAGTCAAAATAAAGTCGATACTAAAGTTAATTGCAGTAATTTTACATAATTTTCAACAAAATATCTGTCAAAATTAGACGATTATTTCTCAAAATACAAATAAGGAAGAGTTTATTTGCATTTTGGCGACGGAAAATGTATGTATAATTTTCATTTGAATCAGCGTTAACATCCCATAGCCCCTATAGTCGGTTTTTGATAGGCTAGGCCAATATACGTTCTTATACATTCCGTTCCTACACATTCCGGTACCGAGTATCGAAAGTATTGAATACTTTTTAAATCGGTACAGAGCATCTACCAATACTTAAAAGTATCGACTCAGCACATCACTAGTCAACACAGAAAGAAGTTCTCAGCACAACTACTGAATTGGCTTTGGCTTACGACATTTCAAAGTAGGATGCAGAATATGTAAATATGTATATAGAATTCAATTGATGGGTACTGAAATTGACAAGCGTTAAAAGTGTCGTGGCAGCGTGACAACTCATCGTAAAGTGGTGCGAATAAGGTGTCATACTTGTTGTTGCTTCTTCATAGTATTCATACTACATAGTTAGTGGTACTATCTATACATACTATATACATATATGGATATGTGTATGTACACTGCACTTGATGTCGGTAGACTTGTGCCATTCTGTCGGCAATACAGACGAAATGCTATCCACAATGGTTGTATATTTATATGCATATCTACTACATATCGCACACCGTCTTCAAACGAGTCATAACTCAAAATAATAGGTTTGTCAGAAAATGCGAAAAACTATTTCCTAGCACACGATAATCATGTGGGCAAAGGCGACTTTACCTTGGCCTTTTTAACAAATTATAACAAAAATTTGCTCCAGCTTTTTAGTACATAATTTCAAAAATGCAAAATATTGAGTTGTGACTCTTTTGAAGACGGTGTGCGATATATACTATTTGCTTGGCAGTTGAATTGTCACAGTTGAAGTGTGTTGGATATCGAGTGCTTTGCTGATAACGTTGACAGTTAAGTAAATATTTGCGGCACAAGTAAATGCAAACTTGAAATATAATACATTTACAAATGTAGATATTTATGGATGTATAAATGTCTAGCATTATATATACAAAAAGGTAATTGCGGCATAGGCAGGCAGACTGTATAAATGTTAAGGAATTTTAGTTTGATTTATACATATTGTAAAGCATATAAACTAAGCAAATATTATTATATTCCGAGTAAACAAGGCCTGAAATTAAATTCTACATACATACGTTATATTTATATGGATATATGTATGTAAGTTTGTCGGTTTTTATATGATACTTATAATTGCGTATACACACATATATATGTACATATGCATGTATGTATGTACAAATGTGCAGTTGTAACCCTGCAGAGACACCCCGAAATAGTGAACCAAATTTCTAGTTCACTGCTACAACTTTATAGCCAAAACCGAGCCTGTCTGAAAGTAATAACAAAACAAGAAAATTTCATTAGAAACCTGTTTCTAAGGTGACGAATTTTGGAGTAGTTCGGAACTATCGAAGAAGGGAGGAAAAACGAACTAGATCTCACCGAATCGAATTTAGGACTGGTTTGGAACTGTAGAAAAGTTATGCAGCGGAGGGCAATCGTTAGCAGTCATGACTAAGTCTTCGCCAAAGCAACGGATAATCTGGATTTTTTAAATATTCGGATAAGCGGGTTTTCTGAATGTCTAGATAATGTGGATTTTTTGGATATTCGGTTAAGTGAGTTTATTGAATTTCGGATATCGAATAGTCGAATATCTGGTTAAAAAATACGGATAAAAAAAAGAAGCGGATATTAGCCGGATATGCGTATTTTATAAGTATACGCGAACATCCAAACGAATGTGCGAATATACGGATAGTGCCACCCCTAATGACCACGCTATAGAATGTGCTATCTACCAAAGAGTGCGTGCTATGCAAACGGTCTATTTCAAGTGAAAGTAAATATTTGCACTATCGCAATCAGTAAACATAAAAAAAAAATTATTTACATTTGTTTGTTGGTACTTTTATCACTTTTTTCCTTGCCGTAAATAATATCAGTACTGTAACGATGACAGGTTGAACGGCTTTTGAGAAGCCCCATGTCGCTTTTCATTTATTTATCACGCATTTTCTGCTTTTTTTTTTTGAAATTTTTGAAATTTAGACTTACATGGTTATTAATTTGTAAGCCATTGTTTATATGTATGTCTACGATCAAGAAAGCTAAGACGTATTCTTGGTGAGCTTTCTGCGAAAGCGTAGCAGAGTTTCAATAATCCTCAAGCGCGGTTTAGACTGATCTGAACATGTTATTTAATTTGCCATAGGTAGGCTTATCGTATAAAGACTTCACTGTGGGCCCCTTTATCGACATCGAGGGCTTTTTACAATGATGAATAAGTGGCTCTTGACTTCTACATAGTCAGCTCTTTTTAGAAGAAAGTACCTACATATGTGACCTGGTCTACGAAAAGGGAGCTTACGTGCGAAAACTAGTTTTCTGTGAAAAAGCTGTTAAAAGTAAGCAACTCGTTTCGTTTACTCGTTTTTACTCTTCTTTCTCTACATTTTTAGTACACTTCTAAGCAAGTTAGGATTTTCTGCTTTTCACCACGTGAAAAAGCATCTCATCTTCCATCCGAATCAACTAAAAAGTGAAAATTGATTTTTTGACACCTAAGCCCCCTTTCCGTAGACCTGATCACATATATGTATTCTAGATTATATGCTGGCTGAGCCCAAATACGTTAGACAAGACTACACTAGTTCGAAAGCTGGAGCGGGTATAAAGTGCCCCTCAAATTGTAATCAGTGGGGCACTTCGGTCCATTCTCGCTCCGGCACTTAACGCCATGCTTAATATAGCACCCGTCGACTTCGTAAGTCAGATCGTTTCAGAAAGGTCTGCAGTCAGAATTAGTGGTATTAGATACTTAGCTGACTTATGATTGGAGCGGTATGGGAGTCCCGACTTCGGCTGGACAGAGCTGGAGTGGAAATCGGGTTTTTTTCCTATTGATCTTTCCTCGAGGAACGACTTGGTACAGATACAATAGTTGGAAGTAAGTATTGGTAGTTAGATTGACATGGCCGCTGTGATATTGCAGGAAACTGCGTGACGTACAAACATTTGCATTGAATAAAAAGGGCGGTCTTACAGCGAAAAAAAGAATACCTTCAAAGTCTTCAGATACTTCGGTGGTATTAAATGTTGTAACGGGTGATTTTTTAAGAGCTTGATACCTTTTTTTTTAAAAAATACGCATAAAATTTGCAAAATCTCATCGGTTCTTTATTTGAAACGTTAGATTGGTCCATGACATTTACTTTTTGAAGATAATTTCATTTAAATGTTGACCGCGGCTGCGTCTTAGGTGGTCCATTCGGAAAGTCCAATTTTGGGCAACTTTTTCGAGCATTTCGGCCGGAATAGCCCGAATTTCTTCGGAAATGTTGTCTTCCAAAGCTGGAATAGTTGCTGGCTTATTTCTGTAGACTTTAGACTTGACGTAGCCCCACAAAAAATAGTCTAAAGGCGTCAAATCGCATGATTTTGCTTATTTACGAAGCCATTCAACCAGAAATGAGCCTCATCGCTGAACAAAATTTGTCGATAAAAAAGCGGATTTTCTGCCAACTTTTCACACATTCAACACTTTTCGAACCGAACACTAATTTTGGTAATAAAATTCAATGATTTGCAAGCGTTGCTCGTTAGTAAGTCTATTCATGATGAAATGTCAAAGCATACTGAGCATCTTTCTCTTTGACACCATGTCTGAAATCCCACGTGATCTGTCAAATACTAATGCATGAAAATCCTAACCTCAAAAAAATCACCCGTTAGTAGCTCAATGGCTAACACTCTAAACTTGTTGAGTACAATGAATATAATGAAACTTATTGAGGCAAAAAACATTATTGCGAGCTTTAATTAAGTCTTCGACCTGGCATCATAGCCTTTTATAGAGACTCATTTAACTCATTATAAGTATAATATTTCTTTCTGTAACTCGAATATTTAATAATTGCGTGTACATTTTGCATATTTTCATAATTTTCGTTTGTCCTGTTTAACTTCAATTCTTAACTTCATGTTAATATAATCACAATTTCGCACTGTCTGTGACTGTCACCAAGCCAAATCAATTGCTCATTCATTCCAAGTCCTATTGTCATTCACCCAGTTGGCATTCACAACTTCTGCGGTCGCCATCAACTTCGTTGTCACCTTCTGAGCAAACAATAGCAAATAAGTAGTTGCACGCAGACATTCACTATCGCTGACAACATGTCGGCGGCTATATCAGTGTCTTGCGTAAATAAACATAGGTAATTCACACTTTGTGAGGCCGCCCCGCGCTCCTCTTATTACCTGCCTCTCTATCCAGAAATATCTTGGATATTTATTTATGCAGCTATATCCACATTTAAAAATGTATAGATACGTATGTATCTATATTTACATATAGTCACTCAACACAACAAGCCCCAATACTAACTTTTACTACTGTCCCATTAGAGAAACGCTGTATTTTTAGTTTACTTTTCCTTTTAATTATTTATTTTTTTGGTTTCGGTTTATTGCATTTCCTGCTGTCACTCCAAGAGTTAAAAAAACATCTGAGTATAAACATAAATTTGTGATGAAATTTATATATACAAAATACACAGACAACTCTCAACACTCCTGTTTTTACAATCAACTGCCTAAATACAAACGCAAATTCATGGCAATACTTAAGCGTATAGCGATGGCTGAGTGGAAGATCGACCTATCAGCCAGTTCGAAAGCGCCCTCCCTCAGAAAAGTTTTTTAGAACGGCCTATTTCAGAATTTAGTTGAAGAACGCCATATCTCAACTGTCGATTCAAAAACTCCCTATCCCAGCATATTTTTAATACATTTTCAGTTGAGATAGGGCGCTTTTGTCCAAAATTCTGAGGTAGGGCGTTCTTGAAATGTTTTCTGAGATGCGACGTTTTCGAACCGGCTGCCGAGATAGGTCGATCTTCCACTCGGCCGTCGATATGTACTTGTCTTTTCACTCGAAATTGCTTAATTGAATTTATCACTTTTTATGTCTACACATTTGACTTTTTTTACCACGCCGTTTTTTAAATCCCAATTGTTTGTTTTTAGCTGAACCGATGAGAGATGTTGAAGGTCCTTTGTTTGTAAGTCTATCGGCAACCTCAATTCATCAATAAGAATGTGTTTTTGGAATCCAGATTACCCAATCCCGATGTATTAAACAGAGACTGTTCCGCTTTATAAGGAATTCAACCACTAGTTTTGATATTACCTGATGAGATCTTTGAGACGTTTGGCTGTTCGTCAAGATCGCAAAGTTTGGTTTCGATTTTTGCACTTTAGTGTACTCGGTCTTCCTACTACTCAGAATATATTTTGCCCCGGTGTGGTGGGTACCTGTCGTCCTAATGATAGCCCTCTAATGGAATTAAACTTTAACATTTTGCTTACTTTCGCTGTTTATAGGTTCAACCGTTTTCCGCTCACCATCGTTCGAGTTTCATCTTTGTTGGCCCACGCGTCCTCCGAATCATCGTTAGGAAAATTGTATTTCAATCTACTGCTTTCTAGAAGTCTGAGCTTCTTTTCAGGCTGTGGCAGATCTACTGCCCTTAACTATCGGAATTCGGTTTCTAGTTTCGTGAAAATGACATTTGCTACCGGTTCTCAGGTTGCGCCTTTTTAAGATAAGGTTAGTGTTGGAGACCTGAAAATGCATCTAACGCTACCATATTGTGCCTTATGGGTCGTGCAGTTACCTTACTGAGAAAGCCTTATTAGAACATGCATTCAGCGGAAGATCAACCAGATCAACCAGAGGCCATTCAAGAGGTAAGCGATACGAAAATGAGTGCGACATTAGCCGGTAAGCCATTTCGAAGGTGTTTCAAGCCGTGTACTGAAGTTACCGAATGCAGCATTCACTGGTCCAAAGCAAACATATCCAGATCCTTCTACCAGTGTACTTTTAACAACACTAAAAACGGTAACTGCTAGCTATATATAACGAAAAACTCTGCGTGCAAAGAATGAAGTTTAGAAATTGACCACTAACAATCCAAGAGAGCTCCTTCGAGCAGACTAAAATCTGCGATAGCAGGTGCTTAGACCGTAGTCTTGCAAAAGTTGTGCATTTTGAGCGAAAGTGCTGAGATCGTTTCACTTTGTCATTCGCCGAGCAGTTGTGGCAGTGAAGCTCAAGTGTGATATTTACTATCACCATGTGAATTTCTATAGGACAGTGTCCAGAAAATTGTACACGTTGCATGATTCAAACTCGCAGCTTTGTGAGGAGCTCAAAAAATCCCTTCAGCGCCGCGAGTGCACCTTTGGCCAGAAAGAGCCTGCAGCTGCCCAGCGTTCCAGCAGGACTATCCATGCAAGAGTAATCCACATGTAGACGAAGGAACTCGAACTCCGTATTTTGTCGGTGGGACCAACTCGAATGAGGGTGCTTTAGCTTGTAAGCTCAGCCACTACGCAGTTTTTGGAGATATCACTGTGGCTTCGCACCCAAAAAAATAAGTCTGACAAGGCAGTACTCAGAAGCAACCGAAAGAGACATTTGTCATTTTCCAATGAGCTTTGAGCTTGTCGTGAGCAAAGCAAAGGCCGCTTGGCTATCAGAGTAGGGAAGGGAATAAATATCTTCCCTTTGACCCCATCTGCCTCCCTAATTTTAGCTATGCAATTCTGCTGGAAAGCATTAGAATGATATGGAAGCCTAAGTGTATTGTTGATGAGGAGTTTTCTAAACAAAACATCTCTCTGAAGTAAGCCTTGGAAATCTAAGTGTATGTTTGATGAAATACTCATTCACCGAGCTTTTCGTGGAAGCCTAAGTTTATGTTTGATGAAGAGTTCCCTGCAAAATATTCTTCCACCGACCCTTCCGTGAAAGCACACAGGTGCCTCCTTGAAACTATTGTACCCCGTGAGATCATCCTTTCAAGGGATATGGTCTTTTGATTTATTTCCTTTATAAAAAAAAGTTTGTGGCTATTACTCGTATTGCATACATTTGTATGCCAGGTTATTCTCTTAGGTAGATAAATAGATAAGATAAAAAAACACCGTGAAAAAAAGCGACCATGCTTATTCTCTTAACTTCATATGTCTGGTATGCCAGGTTATTCTTTTAAGTTCTTTGTAACGTAATTTTGTGGTTAATATTTTTTACGATCTCGCAAAATAAATTCTTAACACTTAACAATAGTTAAATGGATTTCCTGAAATCGTTAAAGGCCAAAACATTAACGTAAGTTATAAAGGTTATAAAGCTGTGCTGGCACTAAGGAAATTGGAATGCAAAAAATGTGGTTTTATATTAGAAAATACATAAAAACTTTATGTGTTTTAGTTTGTTTTAGTTAGCTTCGTTTGTAGAAGCCTCGTATGCCGCCAAATGTGGCAAAACAGTGAGCTTTATGGGACAGTTTTTATGCACTATTTTTACAACACTTTTTATTGCTGATAATTGTTATGCAGCATTCCTCTTTTACGTATATACATAAGTATACTTATTTGTATACGTAAAGGAGGTGAATTAGGTTTACTACAGCAGCAGGAATGAGCTGATGAGAATTACATATATTTGTTCTATAATTTTTAGGTTTATTTCACTGTATATTTTTTATGTATTTTTTTAAATTACCTATAATTTTTTCTAGGCTACACATTTTAAATTTAGATTCTATTTTCTGCGAAATATATATATATATGTATACAGCTTCAAAGCCTTCAAAGCGCGTCCTCCTCAACCATTTCATGGTCTCTTGGGGAAAGCGACAATCACTGCGAGTAGCAGCATGCCAAAGATTAGCTAAGATTTGTGCCGCCAACGATGTGCTGAATGATAAAAAAAAATCGCCAAACGAATCGAGTTGCGCTTAAACTGTGTGCAATAACATGAAATTAAAGACCTCATATGTTTGCAGTGCAAGCATGGGAAATGTGATCATTCAACAGATATGTCTATTCGCACGTATGCATTTATGTATCATTCAACGGAGTAGCCACACTTTACAAAAACAAATCAATCGATTGACATACAATGCTGTTGCAATGTATGAAGTAGCTGAAGAAAGAAGGAGACGATGTTTGAGATTTCCGCTGTGATGAATTGAAAAATGCGACAATGTATAACCAACAACAATATATACACATAAGGGTGGTCCAAAAATGCATGTGGAAAAAGTAAAGTCGGAATTTGTATGCTATCACCCCCTAGGATTGTTCTATACCGAAAAAATTATACCCAATTTTTTTCTTGTCAAATCAAAAAATATCTGGGGTCGCTCAAAGCGCCTAAAGTTTGCCATGTATGTATTTTATATGGGGACAAAATAACTAAATATATATATATATAAATGGCATGGAAAATCATTATTTTTCTATCGGAAAACTCTTTTTATCTGCAGGAGATTCCCAATAATAACACCCAGTTGTTTATTTAGCAATTTTTTCATCGCAACTATAATTTATAGGTCCGCCAAAAACCCACAACAACCCCGAAAAATTCAATAGGGGGACCAATAAAAAATCGTTAGTATTAAAAAATTTTTAAATAAACAATTAGGTATTATTATTGAACGTCTCCTGAAGAGAACCAGAATTTTTCGATCGAAAAATATTGATTTTCTATACAATTTCTGCGAAAAGGAGTTTTTCCACATATAAAAATACATGGAATACTTTGAGCGCTTTGAGCGACCTCTAAATATTTTTTTATTTCAAAATAAAAAAATAGCGGCATACTTTTTTTTAGATATAGAACAATCCTAGGGGGTGAGCGCATTACAATTCCGACTTTACTGTTTTTGGACCACCCTAATATACATACTTAGCAATGAAACCGGATAATGCAACGAATTACAAAGCAAAAAAAAAAACAAACTAAAGCTCTGACAAACCCACTAGGCACAAAACTTTGAAATGGAAAGGCATTCGAGAAAACTATTGCAGATGAGTTAAGGCTGGAACACAGTCTATGATAAACTACGTACATACTTTCTAAAGTTAGGTTAAGTAGCGTCTCCAGGAAGGGAAGGGGTTTCAGTAATATTGAAGAAAATTAACATATTTCGACCATAAAAAAGTTCATTTGGTTTGGTGAAAAACAGATTTCGGCGTTGTACTTTCATCAGTATAATTTTTTGTCAAAAAAAACAAGTAAGAAAGTCTAAGTTCGGGCAGAGCCGAACATTAAATACCCGGCGCACGTATTAAATATATGTTTTTACGCCTTACCGAAAGCTACGGCTACATGGTAAGCCGGGGCGTATCAATTTTGAGTAAATTAGAGTCCTTAGGTCGATTTTGAAGTTTCAAGCAGTTCTGAAATTTACCGTTATATGAGAAGCGGCCGTTATTTTAGTCCGATTTCAATAATTTTCAACGGTTTGCTTATATGTGGCAAGCACAATAACCACACCGAGTTTGGTACAAATTGGTAGAACGGTTACTGAGATACATATATGTGATCATAAGTGGGCGGTGCCACGCCCATTTTCCAAAAATTTATCACAAGCGTATTTCTTGGTAAAGAATTGTTGCAAGCATCAATTTTGAACAAATTAGCTTCAATATTTACTGATTTATCGAAGATTTTGTATTTCTCTAAATTACCGTTATATGGGATGTGGGCGTGGTTATCGTCCGATTTTAAAAATTTTCGGCGATTTTGTATGCTGTACCAAGGCCGATAACTGTGCCAAGTTTGGTAGAAATTGGTACAGCGGTTACCAAGATATACACATGTAACCATAAGTGGGCGTGGCTACGCCCATTTTCCAAAAATGTATAATATTCTTATTTTTTGTCAAAAAATTATTGTAAGTACCAATTTTGAGTGCTTTATCTTCAGTAGTTACTAAAATATCGCAGTTTTCGTATTTTTGGAAATTACCGTTATATGGGAAGTGGGCGTGGTTACAGTCCGATTTCGCCCATTTTCAATAGCAACCTACCTTGGATTAAGGGAAACCTACATACCAAATTTCGTTGAGATATCTCAATTTTTACTCGAGTTATCGTGTACACGGACAGACGGACAGACGGACAGACGGACGGACAGACAGACATGGCTTAATCGATTTCTTTTTTCATCCTGATCATTTATGTATACATTTGTCTATATCTATCTCGATTCGTTTTGGCTGTTACAAACAACCGTTATGTGAACAAAATTAATATACCCTTGTGCACAAGTGCGCTCGGGTATAAAAATATAGAAGTATCTTAAGTAGCGAATGTTTGCCTTTGATAGCTCCTCGGACTTTAAATCTTAAAGCACGGGAGCTAAGATAAAAGTGCCAGATACGAAAAAGGGACTAATGAAATACATATGTACAAAAAAGTTATTACAGTTTGTGTCCTTATTGATCAGTGTAAGTATTGTTCCCGACTTCGGCCAGTATAGAGAGCGGCCGCTTAACTAGCCCAATGACTACCTTTGAATGCAGACGACGCACCCCTGTCGACAGAAATATTTATGTCAAGTCGATTCCAGATACCTTTCAATAACTGGGGATATGCGCTTTAGAATGGTGGTGACAGGAAGTGCTCAATCGGTTTTTTTTTTTTAAATTTAAATTACAGGAATGAGCAAAACGCAGCTGGAATCAATTTTAGCAATTTTGTCCAACGAACAATAGATTCCACTCGATTCTCATAAGCAAATTTACCATTCCATTTGCCTTGTTTTAAATCAAAAATCACCTGCCCTTTTTCACATGAGATTGTAAATATTTGAATATGACAAAGGTAAAGGATTGCTATTTTTCGGAGAGTGGCAGCAACAAAGAAGTGGAAGAGAAACCTACAATAAGAATCAGAAAAATGCACAAATAAAAATCAATATCACATGAAATTCTTCCCCCGAACTGTTCACTGCGACAATCAAGCAATTGATGAGCCACAGAAAAAACCAACCAACTAACCAACCAGTTAGTCGGCTAAGCAACAGCCAGCGCTGCTCCTCGCTATGGGCCAACACGCGCGCCGCTACATTCCCGCACCCAAAGCTGAAGCGAAAAACTCGTTATGGCCATTTTGAAATGGAATCGAAGATAAAAGTGGATAGTCTGCTGGCGGACACCGACAGACTGACTATTGGCTGCTGCAAGGATGAGCTCAGAAAACTGAAGCGCTTGGTTAGTTGCTTGGTTGCTCAATTGGGTGGGCGGCCGTGCGGAAGGAAGTGTAAGCGGATGCATTTGTCTGGCGGTGGACACAACATAGCTGGTTGACAATCGCTCCGGCAACTTTTGTCACAATTGCAATGCGCGCACAACAGGCGGCTGTCAACTGGCTGGCGTACGACGAGTTCAACAGAGTGCAGCGGCAAAGCCAGTCAGTTGGGACCAAACTATATATGTATGTATGTAGCAACAAAGCGCTGAAGTGAAGCGCATAAAGGTACTCGTACAAACGAATGATGGAGCAGGAATGATGCTCTTATTTTTGTGGTCAACAACGCAACAAACACACACTTGCGCACACTGACAAAAGTGCATGCACTTGAATAGTGCAATCGTCGGCTTGAAATGCTGCAACGAGCCACATGCGCAAGCGGCAGACGTTGCACGGGCAACGAACGAACAATGCATGACGATTGTTTGGTTGCTGCTTTGTTGCCTCCAAAGAAGACATACACATATACATACACACAGGAATTAATAGGCTTACATATCGTAGACACATTTATTTATGTGCAGCATTGCGTTTTGCGGTGGCATAAAGAATGCGTGTTGCAATGTTGCTTGTTTGCAAGTTTGCTGCTGGTTAGCGCATTGTAAATGCAACAAAAGCAGCAGCAATAGCAGCAACAGCAGCAGCAGCAGTAGCATCATCAACAGCAACAACAAATTGCAATGTCATTGTGCAACCCACTTGCCATGTTGGTACGTGATCTTTTGCTTGCTGCTCTTGCTGCTATTGTTGTTGTTGTTGCTGTTGTCATTGTAAAACCCACAAAAACGCCTAGTGTTTCCAGTAAGATATTCGCGCTGTACCACTGTAAGCTGCTTGTTGTCGACATTATATTAATTTTGTTATTGTTGTTGCGCTATAGTTTTTATTTGTCTTTTCACTGATGTTTTCTTTTTTATTTTTGCTGATTATTCCATTCATTTTACACCACCTCACATTTGTTTGCCCTAAAGCTAGCTAAATGATGAAGTGCCGACAATCCAGTTGCCATTTATGGCTTAAAATATTTCGAATGGGTCAACAAAGGACACTACTATTGAAAGGCAGCAAGGACAGTCACATAACCAGATAGTCAAAATGGTTAGTGTGGTAATATGGCTGATTTCCTATTTAGAGTTTGACAACAACATACTCCGAGGAGCAGGCTTTTATTGAACAAAATTAACACATTGGTCTGTTACTAAAAGGTGCTGACGAGTTGGACTTTAACGCAAGTTGACCTTGAATGCTATTCCACTGTGGCCGATGAAGACCGTCTTCAGTAACAGCAGCTTAGGTTTGCGTTAACTTAAGTATCTTTCTTCAATGTCTTCATGGACACTACAAAAAAGGTGAGTTGAAGTGAGTTAATTTGAGTTGAGGTGAGGTGAGCTAAGGTTACTTGAGGTAAGTTCAGGTGAGTTGAGGTGAGCTTAAGTGTAATGAGGTGAGTTGATGTGAGGTGAGGTAATTTGAGGTGAATTGAAGAATGATGACATGGGGTGAGATTAGGTGAGTGGTGAGTTAAGGTGAGCTGCGAACATAATAGCAAGCAGTCTTCAACACATCCATATATACACGCTCATTACGTACCGCCGCTGAAAATATTAGTACATTAAGCCGCAACCCGAAATAACGACTTGTACGACAAGGAATGTTACGCCGATTTAAAGAAGGAGATGCCGCTAATATGACCATACTGCGACCGGGCGCAATGTAAGCTATGAGCGATCAACATAGGGAGCTAAAGAGGGAAGCGAAGGGCACTATCCGTAATAAAAAGAGAGAAACCGAACTGCGTGAATTCGAAGAGGTTGAAAAGCTGGCCGACAGTAAAAATTACCAAAAATTGTAACAGAAAGTTAGGCAATTTATGGAAGGTGTGCAGGCCAGAGGGAAGAAATACTGTAAGAACAAAAAATGGCAACCGTGACCGATGTGCAGAGCTCACCTAAATACGACAAGGAACACCTCTCCATCCTGCTTAATGTTAACAGCATTGCAAGCAGTTAAAACGACGAGTCCGGTTCTACAGTCGAGGACGCCGGGACCGATGTCCCACCACCCGACTATGACAAGATAAAAAAAGCGATTTCGCAAGCAAGCTGACCTATTCAAGATCGTCGGCGAGGAGGGTAAATAGATCAACTCTTTTGCAGATGAGCGATTGCCCGGCGACCGGAATTTAAATATGATTTTCCCAATCCACAATAGAATGCAAGGTTCTATAGAGCATATTGTGTGAAATACTGCAGTACACCGCCATCGAACTGATCGGCATTGTGGTCTTAGATCTGGCCAATCCAACATATGCAAGCTATTTACCATACGCCAAATCTTGGAATGGGCTGTTACGTATGGGCGACGGCGAGTAATGCCGACGATGGAGCGATGAGCTGTATGATCTTTATAACGACATGGACGTAGAGCAGCGTATTAAAATAGGGCGGCCATGCTGGCTTGGCCATGTCGTTCGAATGGACACCGACGCTCCAGCTTTGAAAGTATTCAACTCGGAACCCGCTGTTAGTAGCAGAGGAAGAGGGAGGCCCCAACTGCTGTGGAAAAACCAACTGGAGAAGGATTTGGCTTCACTTGGCATTTCCAATTGGCGTCAATTGGTACAGAAGAGAAACGACTGCCGCGATTTGTTGAACTCGTCCAAAATCGTTCAGGCAGATACGGCGCCAAATAAGAAGAAGGAGAAATATTGGAAAAATACCCATAAGAAGAGGAACGACACACACTATCTATTGGCTTATTTCAAAGTCGCTTTCAAGAGCGTAAAAATTAGTTGCCTTCAATTCCGCTATGTCTAAATTTGGTATCCCCACTAATATAGCTATGAAAAATCACATTGAACAACACCACTAGCTCAGTCAGAATTGGGAAAGACAGAGCGACTATCTTTCATGTGATTTTTAATCCAATTTTGGAAAGGTTAATACGAATTACGGCACGTAATCGGACTGAGTTAATAATCGATAATTAATATCCCCTAACGTCTATCTATTCAACGCGTTACCTGCTGGATGAAGCAGTGATAGAGTTCTTCTGCGGTTGAAATACTGCGTGGAAAGGAACCTGGCGTTAGTTAGCGCAGAGGAGAGAAATGACGGGTACGCTTTACTGGGTCGACTTAGGCACTTACAGTGCCAAAGAAAAAGTTGAGTCTTATTTTATTGATTTTTTTTTTTTAATTTAGGAGTATTGTCCTTTATTTTAGTTTTTCGTGCTCCTATTCGTAATTTTTCTGCTTTCAAATCGGTTCCAATGCTCTAGCAATTTAACTTAATAATCAACATTAACTGCTAACACAAAATTAGTGAACTTAGTTGATATTTTTTTTTTATTTAGTGCCACACAAGTGGAGTTAGATCCCAAAACCTCAATTCACTATGGCGGGCGAAGCAGAGCAAAGGACTCTCAGTTTGATAAATGTGTCCACTGACTGACCCTTAACATGCCATAAAAGAAGTTATGAAGCCACATCCTGTGCGCTCATTCACACTAACTACGTCATGAGGCGCATACCAAACATACTTACATAAATATACGTAAAGTATTTGTGCAGGACTGACAAATCTGCATACATTTCCATGTTTTGCTTGTAGGTGCGACATTTACGCCCACTCTAACATAGTAGCCGTAATTATTTTGTACGCTTGCACGCCTCTGCCCACTTCTGACGCCCTTAACGCTGTAGCATGCTTCCACTCTGAAGTGTGTATGTATGTACATATAAAGCCTTAATAGTGGCATAATAGTGCAGTAGCAGTTATGCGACGCATGCATGGCCTTTGGCGAACAAAAAACCTACATACATTTGAGTAAGCTGAGAAGCTCCATATGCGCTTGCATGCATCCTCAAGTGCTTAGGCAATGTGTACTTACCCGTATTTACCTTTACTTTAGTTGGCCCAGCCACAGCTGCATATCGCACAGACGAGCTTATGCATTTAAGTAAGTATGTAAGTACTACTTATGTACATGAATACATGAATACATACATACATACGCACATACATTAGTCACACCACAGCAGCGCGGTTGCTTGGCCAGTGCAATGTCGCATGTTGGCTGCTGGTGTTTACTACATCAACATTATTCATATTCCGGCGCATCTGCGCATCTGCGTACCTACGATAGTTAGATGTTGCGGGTATTGCAACGACACCGTGCTTTCTCCGCAATAGTTGCTCAGCAGCATGCGGGGTCACATGAAGGACAGTCAGATAGAGATGGTGCAGTTAAGCGGACAGGTCGTGCAGCCACTGCTTGGCAGTTAGTTGTCAGTAGCCACTATGCTGGTAGTCAGATATGCCAGCACTCAGCGATGGCAGCCACAGATTGTGGTTGAGTTGATCTTTTAACTTAGCTGCGAAAAGGGAGTGTGACCAGATAACACTTTGCGAGTCGAATACTGCTGCTTTAGCGTAGGCGTATTTTCGGTTTCAAAGGTTTAAATGTGACTTAAGAAGCTTTCTGACGATTACTATGCATAATCAAATTGTTGGATAACACAGGACAACACTGATTTTGATGCAGCAAATGTAAAAGCTCTTTTTGCCAGTCTTTTTTGTGCTGGTTACGAGTCCCTAAGTATCTACAAAATTTCCGTCACCTCCGGATTTTTAGAAAAACGTGTTGAAAGTGTCAAAAAATCAGTTTTTTGCAATATTTGAGAAGCTCCAGCATAGAAACTTAGAACCTTCCACTTTGGTTTAAATTAAACTCCCGACTACTGTCCCTGAAAATATCATCCCTGAACCTTGACCTGATGGTAACATTTACTTATTTTTCCCGCTCAATAAAAAAAAAATATAAAATACCTGAAAATTGTGCTATTGAAAAAAAGAAATGTTGAAGTGCAGGGATGGCATTTTTAGGGATTGTAGTCGAAAGTTCAAGCCGAATACCGCTCCGAATACTTTCAGGTCTGTATCGTTTGTATTCATTCGAAAAACATGAAAGAGCCAACGGAACCGCTATATTTCAATTCGCTGCACTATGTCTAAGTAGCTTTTCGTTCCATCGTTTGCGGTATTTAATTCGCCATCGCGGGGTCTCCCCTAATATTTCACAGAATATTTCTCTCGATTTCAAGACTAGCATTATAAACGGTGTTAACATGGCTACCAGAAGTTCTCTACTCTTTTGAAATTATAACTGCCAAGAGTGAGGTGGGTGTTGAGGTGCGATTGCGCGGACCGTTCGCTTGATATCAGGAAATATTTCGTATTGTCGTTTTTCACCTCCAAAGCCATTCACTTTGCTTCCATTTTCAACTTGGAAAAGGCATAACAAACTTTGCTGAGATTCATCCCCATTTCTGACGGAGCGCGTACTGCATGGAATTTTGCACAGCCATATTGGATTCGTGGGCATGCCCAGCTTAGAAATCGGGTATCGATCCGCAAGATTTCGGCAGCGATTGGCAAGGAACGTCCAAGGGGGTGAACAACAGAACTCATCAACGAAGTTTCTCTCCCAGCGCTGATCCGACACCGAATTTGCGCCCCCTTAACATTACAGCTTCCACATGGATGCCCTCAAATCACCGTCCTTTAAACGTTTGCGTGGTTGTCATCAAAAGAAAAGGGGCCTCATCTGGGACTTTATGAAATATTGATTTCAGTTTTGCTTTTTTTCTAAATGATTCTATTAAAACATAGTCACCAGTAGGTAAACTACTTACTTCCCATTTGGCGTTATAGCGCTATGCAGTACTCAACCAGATATTTCTGGCACACATCAACTCGCTTGCAACTCCGGCTACTCATACGACACGTCGCACAAACACCTGTCCCGTAAAACTTATTTTACTACACTTCGTGGAAAACGTAATTGTAAGCGCTTTAATTACTCTGTTGCACGGTAGCTACTGTGGTAGTATGCAAAAATGTTACAACAACAACTGCACAAATGAAATACTTTCACAGTTATGTGTTGCGCCAAATGGCGGTTGGTCGCTGCTTGCCGGAGGCTGTTGGTAAATATGTGTACTTGTACACATGCTTACTCGTAAGTATGTAAGTAAGTCCATATGTTTGCCATATACATACATACATACTTTTGTGTATGAACCGGCGCTTGTGGCACGTACCATTTCGCAAATAAGCAAAACTTACGCTCGTAAACAATTATAGTTAGGTGCGCGTAATTCACACTTTTTCACTTTTACACGGATTATATATTTTTTTGATTTTTTTCTTGCTATGTATTTTACAGGCTAACGCGCTAATTGAGTTTCATAAAGCAGAGGTATTTTTAGCATTTTGTGTGAAGTGAAGTTATGGTGTTGTAGCTGATGCCGTCGCTCGTAATAGACCTGATCCCATACTAACTCCGAACTTTCCATTTTTTGCCAGATTTTATTGGCTATAGATTTTCACTAGATATAATCCGGGAAGTACGGTATCAAGGCTATTATAAGTCTACTAAATGAGTCATCAGATATTGTTGTCAGTATAAGGACCACATAAAGCTATACTGCTATTCTAGAATATGAATACAGCAACTACAAAAACAGAGGTAATATAAGTACAAAGATCACAACAATCGACTGACTAGGTGATCTCAGTACTCACATACATATACAGCAATAGAAAAAATTTAATAAATAAAAAAAAAAACTGGGGCGACTCAAAATCATATTAAAAGTCATAAGAAAAAGCTAAATTCTGGCAATCTTACTGTTCTTCCATAAAGCTCTAAAAGCTCAGCCAGCCTCAGCAAAGTGCAGTTGGTAGAACATACCCATACATCGCTTATAAAGACGGTATAATGCCGCCAGCGACTCTTAAACACGCTAGTTAAATTTTGGTCCAAGAGTTGTATTTATGTATGACCCAACAGCCTGAGGATCGACGTACATACCTACATCTAAAAGCCAAGAGCTGTTGGACCCGATCGTGAGCACTGAAGAAGTTATATACGCTATCAATATTTTCTCTGCCATTGTTCCAGCAAATCTTCAGAGAATGAAGATGGATGTAACACCATTACTGGATATTAATTTCAAGACTACTATATAAAGGGTTTTCCAATAAGGGCGGGTAGATGTTGAAATGGAATGTAATAAATTTAGCTGTGCGTGAGGTATCAATGAAAGTCTTTCTTTATTTGAAAGGCCCGTCAACGGAATTATGTATGAAATATAACATCGTTTAAATGACCGCTTCGTTTTTTGTTTTATATGGTGGTACTCTGCCGCACAGGTTCGGTTAAATTCGCGTGATTTACCTGGGTTATGTGGACTTGAAGTCGATTACGGTTTATTGGCATAATCCCGCGAATTTAGGAAACCTTAAGGGAAAAAGTCTATCAGTCAGATAGCCAATTTACGTTACTTCTGCGAGAGGTAACCATACCCTCGAACCGCTAATGCCGAATGTGTAAATGCTCCCGATGCCGAGGAAGGCCCCACACTGCATAGACTTTATGAGTGAAAACTACCTCTATACACTTTACTAATGTTTGCAGAGCGGTATAGACCGACCTTCCCTTGCAATAAGCATGTAGGATGCCATCGGTGACATCGGTCCCCGGCGACATGAAATTAATAATATGTCGAGCATTTCTCAATATCAGTCCAAAAACGCTTCCAATAAAAGAAAAAACGGAGTTAATTGAAAACATTGGTCCAAACAAAAAGAAGTACAATTTTACACCACTTACGGAATTTGTTTGAAATTTGTATGTACGAAAAACAAAATATGTCTCGCTTGTGCAACAAATCACTGTATGCCACTTATCAAACAAACTGCACAACATTCACAGCTGTTGTCCTGTCGCTTAACGCCTGCTTTGACTGTTTGCTTGTTTTTGGCGTTGCCCCAAGGGACAAATGTTAAATGCATATTTGTCTAAGTGCAAATGCGTATGTACGGTGGTGACATACACGCACCAACCCACATACCACAACATAGCCATAAAAGTGAGAATAAAATAAGCTTGGATGAGAAACTGAAAACTTGAAAACACATTTGCCATTAATGCCGCTAACTGGTGGCAAGTCAGCAAGTAAGTAGCGCAAATGAAATATACGCAAGCATTGAAGCAACCGCTTGATAAATTGTATGCCACTGCAAGCAATATTTGGCCAAACAATAAAGCCCCAGAGAGGTGGCATACTAGCGTTGATGAGTTGCAAGATAACTCATGCAAGCAAGCAGCAGCTAAAGCGCGCGCGCGGCTTACAACCATAAAAATCATTAGCCTATCGATCAAACTCAAACGGGGTAAATGCTGTGTGCTGTGTGACGCTGGGAAAGCGAGAAACTTTTTTTCCAGTGCATACAATGGCACATAATTTTGCTTCATAGTAAGCTTGCCTTTGCCAGCAATACTTGCAAATTTGGTCAAAGCCATAAATGTAACTAATCATATTTGTGTTCGCGATATTCGCTGTATACAAGTACGCATTTAAATATGTTTCTCGATATACTCGTATGCATACATTTTGCGACATGCGACATGCGCTTTGGGGGCCATTAAAATGTCGAAGTGGCCAGACAGACTGTGAAGACAAGCACAAACAAAAACACACAGAAATTTACCTAGTCAGATAAGGCAGACAAAACCCCAACAACGAGACAGCTAACTTCATATGTATGAGTGTATGAAGACATTTGCATTTGCTTTGGTTGAGTAACTATAAAAAAAAATACAACTTAAGTTAGTTTTCTCATAACTTATGTGTCATACTATGTAGATAAGTATATGGGCAGTTCCACGAGCAGGCGAACTGAAGAATTTGCCCTTCTGAACGAATACATCGATAAATACATATCTACTCCGATAGCTAGGCGGTCATCAATATAATGAATGCGGTACTGCTAAGATCAAAGGTTGCACAGGAATGCCTGGCAGCCGTAAATGATATTAGAACCATCTTCAAGGTCAGTCTCATGTGGGTTTTGGGACATAGAAATATTGCCAGAAATTGAGGGAATGAGCCGGTAAAGGAACCAACCTTGCACTGTGTGACAACAGAGGTAGCATTATGATACCCATGGCAATCTGCAAATTACTCACTAGAAATAGCATTACCCAGAGGCCAACAGGTCATGGTTAGATGAGGACACTTGTATAACAGCAAGGCTACTGTGGCCGGAAATTGATAAAACAAAAGAACAGAAGAACTGCTCAGCCTTTCAAGAGAAGACATTGCGAAGGTAATGGCCTGTGTAACCGGTCATTCGCTATTTGGTAGGTACTCTTCTAGATAAGTAGTATTCCCCCATGAATTTTGTAGAATTTGCAGAGATGAGGAAGAGGAAGAAACAGTCGAACACTTACTCGGCATTTACCCAGCTTTAGCTAAGAGCAGAGAAGGCTTTTTAGCTTAACAATTATTTAGCTCTCTCACGGAACTATCTGGAGCAGGAATGAAAGCAATCCTACGCTAGAAAATGGTTCCAAAAAATATAGTCAATGAGGTTTCCTCGCACTCGTTCAATTAGTATTCGTAGCAGATTTGCCGTAACCGAGAGTATCCGACGATCCACTAGCAAACTCACCGTTTCCAAGAGACCCTTGTGAATCGCCAATACTCTTTGTGGCAGCATTATCACTACCGAAAGCCCCTGCATCTACCGACCATCACCAGTTCCCCCTAGATCCTTTAAAATGTTATGAGCTGTAAAGCTAAGGAAAACGCAAGCTTTTCAAAGGGCAAACATGTCGGATCAGTAACGTGAACTACTTAGTATAAGCACTTACTGCTAGAATAGTTTTTTCAATGCTTTTACTTTAACACCAAGTATAATTTTAAATATTTACTTATTAAACATTTTTTTTATTGAAATTTGTGGCATGAAATTTCCGTGCAATAATTTTTGCCTGGAACAAACCGCAAGCATGTGGTGCTACTAAAGAGCTTATCATCATGCAGCTGCAAAATTTGAACAATGCGCCAAATGTGGCAACAGGAAGTCGATGACGAACGTCGCCGCCGTTGCTGCCACATACCACATATCATCATATTTTCCGTGTGTTTGCATAAAGCGAGCTAGCAAACAACAATACGAAATGCCAAGTAGTAAAAAGACCAATAAGAGAAACAAAATACACCGAATTCAGCAACAAAAACAGCTACAATAACAGCGTCAACAAAAGCCGGGAGTCGGACAAATGTAAAGCCGCAAATATGACTAAAGTGCATACGTGCAACTGCCGCGCAACAAATATTTATTTGAGCAAGCAAGCGATCGACCTGCGGACCCAACGATGGGCAATCATCGAACAACAAATAAGGAAAAAACACAGACAATAAAAACAAGGTACGATAGTAATATTACAACAACAGCGGCAGACCAGCAAATAAACAACCACAAATAAGTCGAAATAATGTCGAAGCGACGACAATTGTAGTTGCAGCCGCAATAATAACTACCATAAATACAACAAGAACAGCAACATCAAAGGTACATACATATGTATACTGCAGCAGCAGCAGCAGCAGCACCGCCAATAACAACAGAAACCACTAAAAGGCGTGTTGATAATTTTCGCAACAAACGCATAAATGCCAGTTGAGCTCTTAAGCCGATTGTTCGCACCAACAGCTAACAGCGTACCGCCCGCGCACCTCCTCGCCCAGTAAGTGAATTGCCCTTTGCCACGCTCACCACCGCACTTGGCCTACACTTTATTGTCCTCATGTAGTAATATAAGACGTTGTTGTTGTTGTTATTGTGGTTTGTTGATTGCACAACAGTAGCCAAAATGCAATTGAGGACACACAAGTGGGAAGCGCTTGTTGTTGTTGTTTGTTATTGCTGGTTGTTATTGGTTATCGCATTGGCTTTGCTGCACTAAAATGCTTAACTGCTTGTTTGGTTGCTTATTCAGTGGCCAGCGGATGTGTTGCACTAAGGCCCCACATTAGCTGTGGTAAATTTTGCCTTCCCGTATGTTGTGTAAAGTATTTATCATTCGTAGATATGTGACTATGCATCTTTAGTGCCTAATTTATATCTGACTTCATTAGTTTGCACCTGAATTCCAATAAATGTGTGTATTCGTCTTTATAAGGAGGAAATATTGGAAATTTAACCCCAGAACCGTCAATGTAATACTTTAATCTAACTGAACCTCCGACCATGATGTACCATTATCCTTCCGGGACTACCGGCAAATATTTCGTCGGAAGGTAGTTTCAGCTAGAAACTCTTCGGTAATTACAGTTCAATTTTCCTTCATTCAAATTTGGAAAAGTTAGACAATGTTGAATAAAGATGAGAAGGTTTAGGCTAGGACTATTCTACGCAAGATATATGGCCCTGTCCGCGAGGCCGCACGCGCCGCCATACTTCGGGTTTCTTGTGCTTTACGCATAACACTGCTTCCCTAGGTGAGTAATATTGGCTGGAAATAAGTACTGTCTCAAGACTCTGGAAGCAAACAGATCGACCAGAAACTTTTTTTGGGGCACGTCAGACCTCAAAGCTTTTCTGCGATTGTAGGCTTAGTTTTACCAGGGGAAGCAAAAAATACTAAGTCAGTTTAAATAGAGACTTCTGGTCCAGTGAGGTTTCTAGAAACAAAAAACGATTGCCATAACTTCTACAAAGAAAACAATTTCAGGATACATATATGTATTTTCAGAACAATAAAAACCAGTTGTTGTTGTTGTAGATGGGTTACTCCCTCAATCGTTGTCGTCAAGCACTAACGTGAGTTCCAAGAAGCGTTCAGCTTCGATAGGGTCTGTTCATAAGGACAGAGGCGTTGGTGGAGTTGGGTTCAGTGGGCACGCGAAGAGATGTCTCGAATCATGGGGTGTCTCTCCGCATGCCGGGCACTCGTTTGGCACATCTGCTCAGGTACAAGTTTAATTTGCTGCAGTAGCCAGAGCGAAATTGGACTATTTTGGTCCGAGTCTCCCCAGCCAGACGAAACTCTGTCTCGTCCACGTCTGATGGTTGCGTACCCAAAACGACATTCACTAGTCGAGAGTCTATATAACTAGAGATCTACTCCATCTGAATGCCGTTCAAGGCCGGTCGGTGTGCTGTCGGGCCCAGAGGTTGCTTTATGAACCTCTGGACTTCATCTGTCAGTTCCAATAGATGCCTTTTGACGTGCCGTAACGAGCATTCTTCCGCATGCAAGTATCTGTTCGGATGCCCACGTCGGTAACACCCTACTAAGAGTTGCTTTCAGTGCATTGTGTTATGCTCCTTAATAGGGAGCATATAAGCCTCGTCATGCAGGTGATGTTGCAGCGACATCAGAAGGCATCCGGTCGCCCACACAGAACCGGCCGACCAATTGCCTTATACGTTGCCAACAACGTTTCCTTGTCTTTGCCCCAGGTGCTGCCGGCTACCGACTTGATGACCTCGTTGCGGCTTTGTACTTTATTGACTGTCGAAGATTACTTCGAGGATTTTCGGGTTATTTACCATCGGTATTGGTTCGTCATCGACGTGAATACCCAGCTGCAGTCTGACTTCCTTCGTGCAGGTGGTGAAAAGGGTTGCTGAGCATTTTTTAGGGAAGAGGGTTCGGCTGCTTTCAGTGAAAAAGCGAGAAAGCTCGGAGATACAACCGCTTACTTTCGAGCACAAGTCATCAATTCCATTCCTAGTTGCCATTATCGAGCACTCGTCAGCATAAGAGACAATCGAAACTCCCTCTGGTGGTTGAGTGAGCTTAGAAATATAAAGACCAGTGAAACGAAAGTTTGAGGTTACGGCTTTATTTAGCATTATCACTGAGATCGAAAAATCTTTGCACCACAGAGAATATTCTTTACCTCTCTTCATAGATATATTAGGTGCCTTTAACAATATTAGTCTGGATGCAGTCATCTCACCGCCCAAGGAGCTTGGACTCTGCAAAACCTTAGTAGCTTTTGAGACCAACTTCTTGCGGGGTAAGATTATAAATGCAGAGCTGTCATCATCATTCTGGGAAAAAAATTCCAATAAGTGTACAATCAAAAGGTGGATACTATCACCTCTACTATGGAATAACGCTGATGACAGCTGGTTAAAGGAGATAGAAAGAAGTGACAGCAGAGTGGCAACCTGCGACGATGCTGCATTGGCTAAAAGGCTATGGAGAAACATCAAATAACTCTGACTAATCTCATACAGGGACTACTAAATAACCCCTCTCGCGGCTGCATTTTTTACATTTTACTAGGAAACACCTCGGATACCTACATTTTCATTGACAGCCAGGCGCCTACATATTAAATCCCTGGAAAATTTTGTTTTACTACAAAAGTAGTTGCTGGATCCCTGACGATTGTGACATTAAGGAAAATCCCAAGCCTAGCGAACTTGCGCGTCATGGAACGATATTGCCCGATATAGTTGTCAGAAAGGCAAATTTCTACTAAATAAAAAAAAACTCACAGAAATTGCCAATAAAAAATGGCGAGTGTAATGAATGAATTATCCACTTAAACTAATTGGGGCAAAGACATCCACATAGTGACTGGTTTTCTTGTAAGACATTGTCTGATTTGATTAAATGCAGCCCGGCTGGATGTGCCCTGGAGCGACCACAGCAGAAATTGCTGGGGAAAAAAATGAGGAAGAAACCATCCAATATCTTCTCCGCCATTGCCCAGCACTTGCAAAACGGAAAGCAAAAGCTCTTGGCAGCTATTTATTTCATGATCGCGATGAACTCAAAGCAATACTTATTAGGAGCTCCATCATCTACTTTGCTGAGTACCAAGTGGTTTTTAGTGGAGCGGCAATAACTGTTAGCCGCAGAATCCACAATACGCGAACTAAGATACAATTTGATGTGGTCTTATACCAAGACTTGATTTTCTGAAACAATATTTCTGATTGATCAATTCGAAAACTGAGTCTGGTATACACAAAATCCATTAACCCACCACTGTTACCAACCGAAGTAGTTTTTTACCTGAAAAAAAGAAGAGAAAAAACGTTGATCAGTATTAAAATAAGACCTAATAAATGAATGTACAATGTACATGCAGTATGTATCACCAATAAAATTAATAAATATTTATAAGGATATATATGTAAATATACTATGTAATTCTTACTCTAAAGCTTAATGAGAACTTTTAATAAATATCAGCTAGCATGAGATTTGTTTCTCTCGACCAGAAAGCGTATGCAAGCTAAAGCTGAAGCAGATATCAGCTTTAAGTAACAACAACTCTAATGTTTACAAAAACAAACAACACAAAAAAAGCAAATCTTCTAACCACCATAATTTCACTGCAACTTAAGCTTCAGCTCATTAAACAAATTGTATCAAGAATAACTTTACTTTGGTGTGTACTCCTTGGACTAACTTTGCAACTGCGCTGCTAACCAACTGCTTTTAACCTTCTTCCTTACTTCAGGGGAAGCAAGGAAGTAAATAGCAAAGATGAGTGTGGGTGGAGGATAATAGCAGACTGTGCTTTAAGAGCAAAAAAGAAAAAGCTTAAGAACTGCATGAGCTGCGCTGTTAATGAGCTGAAAAATAATCTGCGCGGAACGTTGGTTGGAAGTGTTTTAGCTGTGGCCCCTACGTAGGAGCTGTTTGGTAATTTTCGTTTCTGGTAATTTCAGTTGATTACTCGAAATGGCTTTTAGTTTTTGTGTACAAGTTTTTTCTTATTAGCCAAAGCTCATTAGAAGGTTTTTCTATTTTTGCATAATTAAGTTTATAATTGAACATTTCTTGGTTTTCTTTTGCGCTTCTTGTTTTTGGTCTAATGAATTTTAATAACTAGAATGTTGTGCTTAAGACAGAGTTGAACCATTCAATCTTAATCCGAAAAATGAAAAATATATTAATATTGAATCACCATGGGGTTAAGTTAGTGGGAGAGCAATTTGCTTATATATGTCTTCTAAACTGGTGAGATTGAGTAGTTTTAGCGCTCTAAAGGTAGGAAGCGAATGTATGATTTGAGGCGCTGGATAAAACCGCGCTTTTCAAGATAAATGAAGCAAAATACTTCTCCGCAAAATCCGAAATGATCTTAGTTCGGAATTGGAAGAAAATTTACGACCAACAGCGGAAAGTCAGAAGTACATCAAACAAACAGGCAGCCGTACCCTGGGATAGCTATAAAAGCAGCTGAACACTCAACAGGGCGAAATTCACCATGCGGTGTATTTGAAAAGTATTACCAATTAAGTAGCCTTTTACTTAGCGGCATCTGATTATCCGCAAACAAAATAAAATTAGTGGTTACTTTAAGTCCAACGTTAATCAAACTTTCCCTTTCGCATCAAATTTAAATGAGTTTCGAAATGGCTATAAGCTTTTAATTGTCTCTTATTTATAAAAAAATTCGGTACGCAATCATTAAAAGAAGCTCATGAAAAAGATTCGAGATTTGAAAGGTAAAGCAACAAAATTTTTATAATTGGCAACTCTTCTTGTATATCTCTTAAACACTTAATTAGCGATCGTTTGGGGTAATGAAATACACTTGAAGCATACATATATTAATTAGTGTGTATGTGTCGTACCTTTGATAAATTAAAATGAGTTTGGCTCAGCAGTTCTTTAAGTAGTTGTGCGAGCTTTAAAGATAATTATTTCATTAAAGATTTTGATGAGCTTAGGTTAATATCTATATCAATTACGGCGAGTAAATGGCCATTCGAAAAAAATCCATAAACAAAAAAATTAAAACTACAAAACAGTAATAAATAACAGTGCCATTTTTTAACGACAAACTTCATAAACAAAACAAAATTAACAATGCAAATGCTCCTATTAGACCTCGTTTAAAATCCATTTAATTTTTGTACGTTTAAGACCATAACAGTTTAACAAATCTGTATTACTTAGCAGTCGTTTGCAACAGTGCGTAGATCGTTAGGTATTGATGAGTTCTTCGACCCAAACCAAATTGATGATGTCACAAATGTTCTTTGCCTCTGTTGGTTTCATAATTATTTTAGTTCGAAATACTTATTGAATTTATGTATAGCTAAGAGCAACAATAGCGATCCTCATTAGCAGCAGGCGTCAGTTTTGCTAATTGTTCTTACATATTACTTTTTGCGAAGTTAGTGCCAATTTCACAGTGCGTAGTTAACTTAGAAACGGCAGTTAACTACAAATTTTCAGTACATAAAGAGCTAATTGCAGTCAACGTTCGGTTAAGTATTTAAGTATGATCTTAATAATTTATTTCGATAGATGGAAAACCTTGTTTTTGCGGTAGAACAGAGTATGATATTGTGTGCAAAAAATATGCTAAATAATAGAAAATGGTAAGCAACTATTAAAGAGCTGAGTTTAATCTTAAAACGTTTACAACAACTTCAGTGGTTCCAACGAATAATCATACAAACTTGACTTTCCGAGTACAAAAACCAACAAAACCCAAAAATTTTTAAAACACACGAAAAAATCGATATAATCACAAAACAAGGAGCCATTTTTTTTAATTTTCCTCTCTGACGTCAGGATTTTTTTTAAGGACTTGGAAATATCTAGTATATGATTGAATAAAAATGTTTTTTTTAATATTTGGTGGATTGTAGAGTAACAATATGGGTATCAATTAAAAGGAAAAATTCTGTAGAATTGAAAAATGATTTAATTTCTTGGTACACCAGGACGAATAAGTGTTGATAATGTCCTTTTAAAACTTTATCCTGGAATATCCTTGGAAATTTCCTACATTTATTTTTGAAAAAAAATATATGTCAACGACTAATATGTTAACTACCACATCCTCGAATTTCGTCCTTCTAACTTTATTAGTTCTAGATAAAAAAAATTTTACACTTCTCTTTATAAGATATTGACAGTTATAATATATATAAATGAAGATACTGGAATCATTACACTGTACAGCTCTCAGCTGGGTATTGGACCTAACCAATTTTTTTTAAGAGATTGAGGAATAGGTAAAAAAGTAATTTCTCCATTTTTCGAAGTTAGCCTCCGAAATCGAGATATGGGCCTTCGGAGTTCGAAATAGGACATTTGGTAAAAAATTATTATTTTTTATTATTATATGTGAATAACTAAAAACTAGAAACATACACGTAGTCCAACTTTTATTCTTATTTAAATGGTATATAACTTATTTTGTGCAAATCTATATTACAGGTGCTATAAGGGGTCAAATGTTAGGTCTTCGAAAAATTAAAAACCTTATGTTTCAAACAATTTTGAACTTATTTTTAAAAAATTGGTATCGTTGTAAACAAAATCAAACTTTCTTTCTTCTAATACGCGTACTTGTACACTTCGTGTATACAAATTTCAGAGAAAACGCTTCAAAGGCAAAAATAAAGACAAGAAATAAAGAAGAAAAGAAGATTTGGTATCTTTGTAAAGGCGATTAAACACCCTTTCTTCCAGTATGAATATTTGTATACTTCGTACTATATAAAAATTTGAGAAAAAACACTTGAAACCAAAAATGCCTTTATACTTTCCTAAACGCAAAAATTTATTTTTATATTCACAAAAAAATTTGATTAAAGACTTTTTTCCCCTCTATGTGAACTCCTGCCTCCTAGGTGAAAGGCTTAAATACAAAACAATTAAAGTATTCAAACCGTAGATACATCATACAGTCAGTTTGTTCTTTTACAGCGCATACATGGTTCCATACTAATGATTTCAGTATCTTCGTTTATGTATATTGTAACTATCAATATATTAGAAAGAGAAGTGTACATTTTGTTATCTACAAGTAATAAAGTTAGAAGGACGAAATTCGAGGATGTGGTAGTTTACATATTAGTCTTTGACATATATTTTTTTCAAAAATAAAGATTTGAAATTACCAAGCATATTCAAGGATAAAGTTTTAAAAGGACATTTTCAATTATTAGATTGATTGAAAAAAGGCTATGCATTCATAAGAATATGTGTAGCGGCCGTCGTCTACATATATCCAGCGGCATATGCTTTGATATGTTCCTCTGACTATGGCCTTTGGTAGGTGTACAGGACTGTGGCAGACATTTTTTTCTTACGAGGGTCGGTCGATTTTACGTTGCCTGATCAACCTGGAAACATCTGCTCTGGATGCCCACGACGCGAGATAATGCGCTCACCAAAAGTGTGCTTCAATAAATTGATTGTTTCGTTGGCTGTATGGCATGTAGCAACGTCTTGTTGGAACCAAAGGTCGTGCACATCAACAACCTCCAATTCAAGCACGAAAAAGTCATTAGTCATGGCTTTATAGCCATACGTGGACTCATTCGGTTCTTCTTCGATACTCCGCTCCACAGCTGCAATAGCATCTTCGGTGCGCACTGTACGGCATCATCTGCGGATTATTCACTAGAGTAAAAATGGTGCGAAACCGAAACATGGTTGCTCGAATTACCGACTCTGAGGGGCGATTATATCGACCGAATATTGTACGCAGTGCGCGATGCGTCTCGCGAACCGAACCTTTATTTTGGTAATAAATTTGCACGATTTGCAAACGTTGATCCAGAGTAAGTCTGTTCATTATGAAATGGCGAACCAAGCTGAGTATAAATCAAGTAACAGCTGTCAAAAAGAATAACTCTGAAGAAAAGTATTGCCTCTTTGAAAACCACACGTCTAAAAAAAAACACCCTTTATTTAGTTCAGAACTAGTGCTTTGCCAGACTGTCTGTAAATTTTTCTGCAGGGTTTTTACTGGGATCTTTTCTTAATGAAGGTATTGCCGTAGAATTTAGCCGACCCTAGAAAGCTAAGACAGGTGCTTTTCCGTTCAACTGCTGTTACCTAAGACATTTGACATATTTTATTTTTTAGAAAGGAGGAAAGATCTACTAGCCATAGTTGACATTCATAGAGAACTTGGCTGATCACCCTAATTAGCACATGAAATTTTATCCATCATCCTCGAACCTTTGCTCTATTCATGGAGCGACTAAAACTTTGAATAACCCCCAATGGCAAGATAACATAAATGTTGGTAAAGCAGCTATGAGTTAATACAAATAAAAGTACATATAATCATTGCTGAGTTCCTGTAGCTGCTATCGCCAACCCTTTCACCAGAATCAAACGCTTTCGACAACATATAATTCTGGTCTGATTTTCCTTTTTTCATTCTCTATCATTTTCATTTAATGCCTTAATTAATTGCCTGTCACGTTCATTACACAGAACGTGTAAGCCCACAATCAGCGCAAGGCAGAAATATGTATGCTGGTATGCGGAGCGTTGTGGAGTTTTAACGCTGTGGCTCCACAAAACCCACGGCCCAAGAAGCCGCAGCCACAATCACTACCACATCCACAGACACAACTAATTGCCTAGGCGATAAGATGCTTAGTTGAGCGCTGCAAAAGCGGAAAGAGGTGTAACGAATCCAAGTAAAATTGTGCGGTGACGAGAAATTAAAAGTGGTATTAAAATTAAAGGAAAAGAAGACAAAACGAAAAAAACTATGCGGCGGAAAATATTCAATTAGAAATGAAGATGAAAAAGAATGCAAGGAAAATAATAAATGGAGATTAAAGTGTGATATAAGACAGAGAAAACCCGCGCAGTTGCATGGCTGGCTGGCTGGCTGACCAACTGCAAATGTTGGTTGCTTGCCTGCCAATTCGCTTTCGAATTTAATCGAGCAGAAAAAGCAATGTGCGCAAAGTGCATTCGCTTGCAGTTGAAAAAAAGGAAATCAAAGGAAAATTCTTTAGCATTGTATGTACACACATATAAGTCGCAGGAGGCATGCTGCAAGCAAATAAAGATATGTTGATTTTTTTGCTAGAGCAACTGCATGGACATACTTATGTACAAATATATATGTACATATGTGTGTATGTATATAATCGTAGGCACATACATATTTGTAGATAGAAATAATAGAAACCCCAACGTGGACGGCAGTGACAACTCCATTCGCCCATTCGCCATGGAACGAGGCAGCGGCAGCCACAGCTCTGCAAAAAAGCAATGCTGCAGCCACCACAAAATATACCAATTATTGGCGACGCTGATGCAGCAGAATAATGTTGCACAGGAAAGTGCATAAAAGTAATGGGAAATATAGGGAAAGCGAACGTTAGGTAAAATAGAAAACGAACTGCAAACGGGAAGAATAAGTGGCTCAGAGGGACGGAGGAAAAAGAAAACAATAGGAGTTCAAGCAGAATATGTATCGCTAAGAAAACTGTGGAAAATAAACCGCAAATCGTCGTACCAATGGGTGGATTAAATGGCCTTTTCATGTCGGAAAAAACACAAAGCACGCGTAGAAAAATATGAAATTTAGCTCGACGAAGATGCTATTTGCTCCACGCCAATGTGAAACTGAAGAAAAATGGTATGGCTGTGTTATAGGCAGGAGCTACAGAATTAGCTTGTTGCGCCACCTAGAATTCGATCCGGGCAGGGTATTGATCTAGCGATGGTTAAAGTATTTGTAAAGGCAGCCTTTCTCGCCGGTTTAGATATGACCAGGCAGGCACCTTACGCGTATAACGGGCTGTCATGTGAACGGAGTCCAAGGCTTGTCCGCCTCGGATACCGCTTGTTCGTATTTATGTATGCTCACTGATGTTCATAGAGATAAAAAGGTTATACTTTGTATTAAGCTTCACTATTCTTTTACACCCATAATATGACCAATGGTCTACTTAAAGTCGCGAGTTTGTGGTTGAGAATCTCATAAAGTTTTAGATTCTTCACTCGATGTTTGTTTGTAGAATAAAGTCTAAAGAGAACGGTGTACCCGGTATCTGTCCAGAGCTTCGCCGCCATAACTGTTTCAGCCTCTTCCGCAACTAAAGAATGCGAGAAATCCTATAGTCTTCTTTTCTCCTATCAAATTTGCTTCAGATGTTTTTTGTGTTAATTTTTAAGCACTACTCTATACGGGGAACCCATGTGTTATTGAAGATATTTAGGCCTCTACAATATCTATAATTAAATGAATTTCAATTTAAAACAGGACAGTTTGAAAGATTTTGTTTATTCTGGCATAAAAGTCGTATAAAAAAAACCAGCTTTCATGGTGAAAGCTCTTTTGACAGAAAGCACTTGTATCTCATTTCGCTCGCGCTGTTACAACGGCCGAGTGAGCAAAGCACTGGCATGCCATTCGAGTGGTCCGAGGTTCGAGTCCTTGGTTAACCGAATTTTTCTATGCTTTTTTGATAATTTTTTTTTGTTTTTATTTTATTTCCATTTTTTAATTTTAATGCTTTAAACAGAAACATATACATCTGTATTTTTTAATTTAATTTCTTTGTTTGATACTTATTTGGTCTGTAGTTTTATTTTTTTTTTCATTTAATTTTTTAATTTTTATTTTTTTGGTTTTCAATTTTATTTTTAGCTTTTATGGTTTTACAAAGAAATATATTTTTTTGAAACTTATATTTTTTAATAATTTTTTTCACTCTTAATTCATTTTTTCTTTTAGATTTCATTGTTTTAACAAGAAAAATATATATTTGTATATATTTTTATTCATTAAATGTTTATTAAGTTATTTTATTTTATTGTTTTCATTGTTTTTCTTTTATAATAAAACTTTTAGATTTTATTTTAAAAATAATTTTTTTTTCAATCTCGTTTAATTTTTAAAAAATTATATTTTTTAATCCAAAGCTTTTTCTTGCTTAATTAATTTTTCTTTCAATATTTAAAATTTTTGTTCGGAAAGAAAAAATTTTTTTTTTCACATTTATTTTTATTACTTTTAGTGTAACTTTCTTTTAATTTTTAGATTCTATTATTTTAGAAACAAGTATTTTTTTCATTTAATTTAATTTTTAGGAACTTACTTTTTTATTTAATTTTTTTAAGTACATATTATATTTTCTTTTTTAATTAAATGTGGTGAGTCGCCAAAATTGCCCTGTAAAAAACAAGCGGCTTAAATAAACCAGACTGTAGCACTGTACCTTATTTTTATATATGTCTGTACATACCTATATGAAACTAAGGCAGCAAATGTCAGTGCAGAAGCCCTTCAAATCTGCGTCCGGGAGTGAGCAAAGACATAACCAATTGACGATTCGCGATGCGACAGCGCGCGACTGTGACATTCTTAAAATATTCAAACGCCTGTCCCCACTAACTAACCTGACCATGCGGGGCATGCGAAGCAAGCTAAGAATAAACCAGCGATAGCGATAGTGACGAGGCAGCTAGGTGGAGGCAGCTATTGACCAGTTACACCGGCTCTAAGAACTTGTCTTGTGACAATCAAGCAATTAAAGTGAAGACACCAAAGCATAGCATGGCAGTGTTGAAAACACAGAGCCACAAAGTGGCAAGAATGAAGTCAGCGTAATATGTATAACAAATGTGGCTTGTAAATGGACAGGAATCGCCACCTTAGCGCGCAGTGATTACACCGCGAGGTACTCGTACTTACCAACACACACACACACTGACGCTTCGGCATATGGAGGCTTAGCAGCTTGAAAAAGGGCGTTGCACGTTGCTTAAACCACCATTAAAATAGGGAAGTATAAAGCAAGGAATGAAACCGAAACCCAAACCGAAACCGTAACCGCTTAAAACCGTTTCGTTTTTCAAAACCGAAACCGAAACCGTAACCGTTATCTTGACCTGAAAATGAACGATACCGAAACCATTCCAATCACAGGTTTCAATCGGTTTCCAGAAATTTACAAAAATAATAAATAAAAATTTCTTTGAAATAAATGATTTATTTAACCCAAAATCAGCAACATTTTGCTAAAATTCTTGTTAAGTAGTAAATAAGTATGGCAAGGTAACTTTTCGCAAAAATCTGCTGATGACTTTGTTGTTGTGAATCGATAATCGATTAATTATATTTAAGTAGTTTCTTTCCCGTACGCAATGCGAGATCCCGAAATAGCCCAGAAATCATGCATGCACTCAACAAAATGGGTAATAGAGAGCGAAAATTCGAGCGTATTCGATCGTAAGTGTATTCTTCTTCCTGCCCGAAATAGCCCGAAATTTTCTCCGAGTAAAAATGGATAAAGTGTCAAAGTGCATATCAGCTGTATTGTGTTTACATGTTGCCTGCATTTACTTGGTGCTTTTAAGTAAAAGCGAATGGCCTGTTGATGTATTTTCAATCTATGTACTTAAAATCAAATTTGTGAAACCAAAATTCAATTTCCAAGTGTTTGCATTTAATACCATATTCTGACCGACAATCAAAACATTTTCTTTTCATTTACAACCTTTAACTTTCATTCTTATTTTGCTTTGGCCAGGCAATTAACAATAAATCCGAAATGGCGTATTAAAGATGATAAAATATGACTTCCACTTCGATAAATAATCGAAAAAAAAGTTTTAGCAACGAAAACATGTTTCCGATGTCGGTCAGAACATGGTATAAGTGACAAAAACAAGAACAACTTGAATCAGCTGTTTCTCGACTTGTGGGCACGAAATGTGGGGGTTTGCGTTTTCGTACTTCTGAACTTTGTTCCATTTTTGAAAGAAAATGTTTCTCTTATTCTCTAATTACCAAATCCGGTCCGGATTGTCAGGGAAAGAACCTAGTGTTGATATTATCAGTGAACTGTAATTTTCGATTTTCTTTCCTCAACGTTTAAGACATTGTGATTTAAATAATATCAACAAAATTTCTGTGAAAAACCGAAACCGGAACGAAACCGAAACCAAAACCGAAATAAATTTTGAAGAACGAAACCAAAACCGAAACCGAAACACTTGGAAAAACCAAAACCCAAACCGGAACGTTATTTTGAATCGGTTTCATTCCTTGATATAAAGCAATCTTGCAGCGACAGTGTACGAAGATAAGATGCGCAGCAGGTTGAAAATTAATTAGCGCGACTGTTGCAAGCACATGCGCGATATCAGCTTACTTCGCACGAAAGTGGTGTTTGCAACCAGCTTTTGACGGCTACTTACAACATTCAAATGTCACACAAAAAAAAAAGGCAAGCTAACCGAGTTGGGGGCAAATATTGCGCTAAGCAGCAGGGGCACTTGTTTATACGAGTACACAACTGTGTTTATGCGCTTTGGCAATTTTTTCAACATGAAAAGGAAGCCCGCTTCAGTCGGTGACGCGCGCGCATGAGCACCCGCTCCTGCAACATCCGCTTTTCACTGACTTGATTCTCTCAATAATGTTACGACACTATCTATGTACGCACTACTGTAAGTTGGGTAAATAAGTGTGGAGCAAAGTTTGAATGTGTTCATTTACACATCACTCGCTGCATGTCACAATTGAGAACCGGTATTGGAGCCGATACTTTTGATTTTACTACAGATTGCATTTTAAGTTCGTCAATATTTCATCTGGTTGAGGCAATCTTGATTGGTGCATAGTCGCTTGACAACTTTATCGTATCAGCTAATTAAAAATTAATCAGAAAGTAATTATTTTTCATCGTTTATTATACGTTTTGGAAATGACCTAACTGCAGCTTTTGTGGTGATAGTTTCCGAGAAAGGCTAGTTAGCGTGTGATGTTGTAGTATGTATATTAGGAGTGATGACAGCCAAATAAAATGAAGGTAATTCAGTCGATAAATACAAAGTAAATAGACCGATGTTGGGAAAAAGGTTGAGCTTAAACTTCCAGTGACAGTGCTTATGTATACCATCAGCATCTTGAAAATAAAGTCATTGCAGTGACGAGTTATTTTTTGAATTGTGTCGAGCCTAAGATATTGAAAAGCTCTAATACATTAGTGCAAGTATGTAGCTAATATGGAAAAGGAAGGCGTTATAGTCAAAAGAAATACATTTTTTTTTATTGGAAATTGAGAGGAAAGTCCCATGGCTTTCGAGATTCACAAATACCAAGCAAGATTCGTGGCGTAGTTTCTACGTAAAAGTCACATATATTTATCGCCAAAAATACAATAATTCGAAGCTATTTAAACTATCAATTATTTCTCAAAAAGAACCCAGAGCTCTGATCCCCTCAACTCAAAGTACGAATTCATTGAGTTCTATGAGAAGGACTTCACCGGAATTCATATGAAAAAAAAAACAAAAAAGGTGTGCGCATGAACAACGCTACGGAACCCATTATCCTCTTATTCGCATTCGTATTCGTACATCTCCCCCTACTCGCATTTGTATTCATCTTTGTCCTTGTCTTCGGACATATTCGTATTCGTACTTCCCTTTCTCTCCCTCTTTCTCTTTCTCTTTCTCTTTCTCTTTCTCTTTCTCTTTCTCTTTCCCTTTCTCATTCTATTTCTTTTTTTCTTTCACTTTCTCTTTCTCGTTTAAACTTTAGTCTTAATCTTAGCTTTAGTATTAGTTTTGGTCAATTACGCGCATATTAAAACGACCGCGTTCGTTCTGAAAAATCATCCGTGAAGTAAATAATCACTGCGCCTCTCTGGATATCAACAAGTTGAGGCAAACATCTTTGTGCACTCAGCTACACCCAGACATATAAATTTGCTTTCAAATATTCAATTTCCACCAACACGACAACACGCGATTGTATTTGCAATCTAAATGAATATTTGGCGTCTTTTATACAAATTAGTTAGTTTGTTTTCCCTTTGGTTGCATACCAAATTTTTCGTATTTCAGTTGTATTAACTTCCCGAATAATTTTGTCGCTAAGCCAGCCTGCTACCGTCAACGTCAACAACAATTTCATCATGTTGACTGCGAAACAAATGAAGTAATTACAAGTTGCTGAGGAAATAAACGGCAAGTTCTTTCCCTCATTTACTGCATTGTTTTCAGCATTTTTTTTCCAACTTACTAGGTACCTACAATTTCTTTTTTTTTCAATTTTGCTTCACTTATACTTACGGTGACCATCCGTTCTGTTTTTTGCAGGACCGTACTGTTTTTCAAAGGTCGGTCCTGCGTAGTTTTTCAAACCTGAAAATGTACTGATTTTTTCCAAGTGTCCTGCATTTGTCCCGCATTTTATTCGTTATTTTAAAATTATGGATGGATTTAAAAAAAAAGTGTTTTTTGGTACTTTTCGTAGCTTTTCTTCAATATCTCATGAAAAAATCTCCAAATTAACGTAAGCGACTTACAGCTCGAAGGGTATTGATGTGCCTCTTACCAAAATATATAACTTGTGGCGACTTCAATGAAAATTATTAGTGCTACAGGAGAAAAAAGTGAGATTTTCAATCAAATACGCAGTTTCATTTGATTATGTTTTTTCATTATTTAAAAAATTCGATAAAGAAGATATATCATTACAGTAAACTTTGAGCCAAAGATAATGAAAATCGGATTAGAAATGTAGATGCTATGGAGCGCAATCTGCACAAATTATATATTTTTGTAAAGGGCATTTTGTAACTCGTCGTTTACGTCGATTCATGACGTCGATTTTTGACAAATAACTGCGAAAAGTACCAAAAAAAAACAAAAAAAGAAGGGTATTGTTTTCGTTTTGAACGACTCAAAATTTGCCTATAAAATAATCTTTTAAAGATTTTCACTTTTCGTGTAAGCTATTGTAATTATAATATGTTTTACTATACTTTTATAAATATTCATGTAAAAAAAGATTAATATCAATGAAGAAAACGTGATTCATTTTTAAAGTTTAAAATGTATTAAGAATTCAGAATCATAAATACTCTTTTGATATTTTTATACTACGTAAATATATGTAAGCATATTTTTGAAAAATTGTCCTTCATTTTGAATCCATATTTATGGTCACCGTACTTATACTCGAAAGCATAGCCTTATTACTGCTGCTCAGCTGCCTGCGTATCTACAGCAAAAAACGGGAATAATTGACAGTGCCACAAACACTTGACAAACT
>NW_023458559.1:69014594-69033844 GCF_013731165.1 Rhagoletis pomonella | reverse complement strand
GCCCATGTTAAAATAAGGCCTTCTTGAAGCGAAAGGGTAAGCGATTCTCATCGCCTAGCTCGTTTCCAATTTCGTTTCTGTGGTAATCGTGTTTTTTGCTGGGTATGATCTAGCTAAACTCAGTTCAGCCAAACACTGAAGAAAGTTGTACATATCGAGCCCTAACCGCCGAAAAGACGTAAGCGACATTTCTTTAAAAAATTTATTTTGATGCAGAAGTGCATCTAATTGCTCTAGGAATATTCCTGCATCAAATAGAAGATTTTGCAAGGAATGAAACCGATTCAAAATAACGTTCCGGTTTGGGTTTCGGTTTTGCTAAGTGTTTCGGTTTCGGTTTTGGTTTCGTTCTTCAAAATTTATTTCGGTTTTGGTTTCGGTTTCGTTCCGGTTTCGGTTTTTCACAGAAATTTTGTTGATATTATTTAAATCACAATTGAGGAAAGAAAATCGAAAATTACAGTTCACTGATAATATCAACACTAGGTTCTTTCCCTAACAATCCGGACTGGATTTGGTAATTAGAGAATAAGACAAACATTTTCTTTCAAAAATGGAACAAAGTTCAGAAGTACGGAAACGCAAAAACCCACATTTCGTGCCCACAAGTCAACAGCTGATTCACGTTGTTCTTGTTTTTATCACTTATACCATGTTCTGACCGACATCGGAAACATGTTTTCGTTGCTAAAACATTTTTTTCGATTATTTATCGAAGTGGAAGTCATATTTTATCATCTTTAATACGCCATTTCGGATTTATTGTTAATTGCCTGGCCAAAGCAAAATAAGAATGAAAGTTAAAGGTTGTAAATGAAAAGAAAATGAAGGAAAAATGTTTTGGTTGTCGGTCAGAACATGGCATTAAATGCAAACATTTGGAAATTGAATTTTGGTTTCACAAATTTGATTTTAGGTACATAGATTGAAAATACATCAACAGGCCATTCACTTTTCCTTAAAAGCACCAAGTAAATGCAGGCAACATGTAAACACAATACAGCTGATATGCACTTTGACACTTTATCCATTTTTACTCGGAGAAAATTTCGGGCTATTTCGGGCAGGAAGAAGAATACACTTACGATCGAATACGCTCTAATTTTCGCTCTCTATTACCCATTTTGTTGAGTACAGGCATGATTTCTGGGTTATTTTGGGCACACGCGGGATCTCGCATTGCGTACGGGAAAGAAACTACTTAAATATAATTAATCGATTATCGATTCACAACATCAAAGTCATCAGCAGATTTTTGCGAAAAGTTACCTTGCCATACTTATTTACTACTTAACAAGAATTTTAGCAAAATGTTGCTGATTTTGGTTAAATAAATCATTTATTTCAAAGAAATTTTTATTTATTATTTTTGTAAATTTCTGGAAACCGATTGAAACCTGTGATTGAAATGGTTTCGGTATCGTTCCATTTCAGGTCAAAATAACGCTTACGGTTTCGGTTTCGGTTTTGAAAAACGAAACGGTTTTAAACGGTTACGGTTTCGGTTTGGGTTTCGATTTCATTCCTTGAGATTTTGAACAAAATTTCGCTTACGTATTTTTGGCAGTTAGGGGTGGACATATACTGATCTACATAGAACACTGTGACATTCGACTGTAAGCCCGTTCTGTTGGCGTGCTTTTCCAGTAGGCAGTGGCCTGTAATAGCCCCGATTACATATCGAAACAGTGGCAATCTTTAATGGAGAAGACAGCGTCTGCACGCAGATTAAGATAGGTCTCACTTCATTGATTCAATGACTCAGTGAGGGAATGTAGGGAGCTACTGGCAACCATTTCGAGGGCGCAGTAATCTGTATTTTCAAGAACAAAGTCAAAGCCTTCCAAAACTCCAGAGTGTACAGCTTTCGAGCCAGTTAATCACTCGGTTTCCCTGAGTCTAATAGCCGTTCTTGCTACGACAATTCTGCCTGCAATATTCAAAGGTAATATGCTCAGCATGACGTAGAGGGCCAGTGTAGACCCTCTTAATGCTTCACTACTACTGAATAAGACTATCCGCTGTACACGCTCCAGTTGCTTTACAAGTGTAGCTTTCTCCAGTGAGTTCCATCAGACAAGGGCTCCATTAAACAATATAGGCTTAACTATATTTTCAAAGAGCGAGAGACCCCACCTCATGCCAATAGCACCCCTACAGCAGAGTACAGGACAACCGACGCCTTGCTTGCCCTTTCCTAAGTGTTTGGCTTCCACGACAGCTTCCTATCCAGGATCAAGCCTAAGACCATCGCCAAGACTACAAGACAAGAAGTTCCGAGAAAGAGGTGCAACCCCCGTGCATTGTCCCATCGGTTATTTATCCTGGGGAAGCGTTGTAAGAAATGAGCATCAAGAAGAAACTTTAGCTACTGATCATTGTCCAATTTCCTTCAGGAAGGTTTTGCATGACTCCTTTTCGCTATTCTAATATGGGACTTGTATATCCCCAGTCCGACTTTATAAAGTGTTCAGTCAGAGGACAAGCCACTTTTACGGGCCCTATTATAGAAGTTTCCCACTACCCTTCCGAAATCTCAGTGGACTCGCGCTGTCAAGAGTCTTCCTGGATGTCGTACAAAAAACTTTGACCAACACCTCCAACGCCAAATATTTAACAAAATTGCTAGCGCCAAATAATTATAAAAAATAAAGGTATTGAGTCTTTAAAGGACACTTATACTGGTTTTTACCATTCAAGACTACATATAGTGGTGTGTCGCGGTTTAATTAAGAGCGGTTTTGGCTTGAGTAGAAAAGCCTACTATATTCGGTCAGTTGCTTAGTCTGTTAGTGATCGGTACAGGCATGATTAAAAACAGGTTTGATCCCAATACTGGCAGTTTGCCTGGCAGGGACTCAGGTATAGGTACACCGTTTTGAAGAACCACTCGTTCTTGTCACATTTTGAAGCACCCGATGAAATGGACAATGCATCAACTGATGATGTACATAAGTGACGCATAAGCTAGCAACCAATCAGCCAACTGTGTGGTGCGGCGTAGTGTCATCATGCCACAACTAGCAGTCAAAACAAATTGCGGTCTTTGTACGATATGTAGCGTGGCAGTCGATGCGCTGGCGGTATTGAAACTTGTTGCACAGATTTTTCACTGCCACACTGTAGACGCTTTAGTATTTATGTAAGAATGTAGCTTGCCACAATCAAGTTGCAAGTATTACTGATTGCAAAAATAACATACACACATATGTATGTATGTATGCATATATGTAAGTAGAAAATGTCAGATTAATAGCTGCAACATGCGATAGCGCTGAGTGCTGCTGTTGCATGGCTGCCACTATTGTTGCTGCATATGTTTGTTACTGGTGTTGTTGTGTCATTCATTAAAAAATGATTGATTGTCTATAAATTGAACTTTATCAATATGTTGATTTATTGAATTAGCATGCAGACATATGTATGTATACTCGTACATTCATACACACGCACTTGCGCATATAAAAGAAGATGTCTGATAGCTGTGGACATAAATAAATTGTTGCATAACCGGTATTTGCATGGAGAGAAAGACAAGTTTGCCAGAACAAAACCAACGCAGATATTACTTGTGCAACAACAAAGTCACACACACAAAACAATGAAAAGATAACAGTTAATTGGCGAAAAATTCGCAAGTGCAGTAGCTTGCAACATGTTGCACACATGTACTTTCGTAAAACGTGTAGCAAATATTTGTTTTATTCTTTTTTAAATTTAAATTTCCGTTCTGTACATACATATGTATGTACAATAAGGCGTATCACGAAAAAAAGTTTATCATGTGTCAGTTCTATTTGAATACTTATGTCGATAAAAATTTTTGGGTATACATTTTTCGTTTTATGCGCCCGCTAAAAACCGCTAAATTGCGTTTTTGCTATAACTTTCTTATTTGCTATCGGAGCAAGACCTTTCCAGCGACATAAAGATTTTTAAAATCGGATATAAAATAGGAAAATTATAGCAAAAAACGCGATTTAGCAGTTTTTAGTGGGTGCCTGAAAAATTTTTTTTACGGCCAAAATTTTCTTTCGACATAAGTGTTTAAATAAAACTGACAGACGCTAAACTTTTTTTTTTCTTTTATATGTCGTGATACGTCTTAATGTAGGTACATGTGTATGTTATTATTGTTGTTGTTGCTTCAATCAATTATGATCGATTATTTTTGCAACTACTTTTCCGCCATGGCTTTCTTTTGCATTTAACTGTTGAGTTCAATAGGGGCAATTGAATAAATGATATAATTGTTGCTGTGATGAGTTGCAAGTCAAGTTTGGTCAGACAAAGAATTTTTTCTTCTGGCGCGCACTGACCATTGAATCAATTACAGCATAAATTATTCCGAACCCAAGTTGAATTTATTTGCAGACATAAATACATAGGTTAGGTTAGGTTCATCTGGCCGGCGTTGAGCCACACATAGGCGGGTATGTCTCTAGCGTTTCTAGTTGGAGCTCGATTTTAAGAGTTGAAGTTGATATCATAAAGGATGTCAAAGCTTTTTGCGTATTTCAGAAGTAATTTCAGCTCTACTTTTGAAATCTTCTAAGTATTTTTGTCGTTTTTCTCAAGGGTTTTCATGGTCTCCCGCTGACGACACTTCCTGCACCTTTCCACGTTAGTGATACCCCTTTTTTCATGAGCAGCCACCGTGTGGTTGGTTAACCCATTCTAACTAGCCCTGAACTATCTAACCATACCTTGGTCAAATTCGGTATACAAGTGTTGGAGTGGTCGATGAATGTTGTTTGTCTGTTCGAAAGAGACAGTTGGCGCACTTGGCAGGCTCATTTGACATTTCCTTACCTTCTATTCCTTTGTGGCCTTCTGTTTGCGGCCAGTCTGTCTCTCCGGGCTGGGAAGGACGTTTTTGGATAAAATACTATATGAGATAAGAGTCTTAATTGTCGCATTACTGTCTACGTATAAGTTTACTTTTGAGTTGATTATCATTTCGGTGTAGGCTAGCTCTGCTGCCATCGCCATCATAGCGAGAACCTTTGCTTAAAGTATGCTGCACTGGCTTTATAACCTTACTGCCCACCTGCCGTACAGTTTCCTCCAATATACTCCGACTCTCTGCCCCGTTACCATTTTAGAAGGATCTAAGGCTAGCTGTCATTACCTTGCGCCATCTCTCCTCTTCAATCGTTATGCGAAACATTCGTTCCCAGTTAAAGTAAGGTGCCATATAATCTATGCTATGTCCAAAGGTTCTTTAATTGAATTCCCCTTTGGCCGTTAGTCTGCCTGCGGATTTGGCAACACGATTTTCCGCGATTAGGCCTAACTTAGGATTCTTATAGATCACTCGTTGGAGTAGACCTGAAAGCTGCCGCGATGCCCCGTGTAGAGCCTTCTCCATTGGCCCGAGATATGAGGACTTCTTTGCGGCATTCCTCAACACCAGCCGCAATAACTAGAGTAGTATTCAATTGACTACTTATTGCTGTGTAGCACAAATGCGTAAGGGCAGGTGACTGCCAGCATTATTTTCATTGGGCATTAAAAAGCGATAAAGTTCTAACAGTAATTCTACCTTTTCCAGCTTAATTGAAGCCAATTCTTGTATTGGTGAAACTAAGGTCTCTGTTGGACCAGCTATAGCATGGAAGACTCATTGCAAAAGAAATGTAATTTTCCTCGCTGGCGAAGAGAGATAATTTTTTGGAGGGCATTTGATCTCGTACGTTTTCATTGCGCAGGAAAAAATTTGTGCGTTGTGAAAATTTGTTTGGCACCACTTCTTTCATACTATATTGTCAGTGGCGAAAATGGAATTATGTTAGCAGTCATGCACGATTTTGTAATTTCTAAGAGGTCCAGTAAACTGAGACTTTTCAAGCATTTCGTTGCCCATACTATCGAAAACCATAATACTGTTTAAATACTTTTGCTAGATTTTCTTGAATACAGCATGAATAAAAAAAATTAAAAAATTGTGCTATTATGTAAGCGAAGTTCATAAGCTCACGAATTAAATGGTTTACAGCAATCAATTTCTTTTGAATATGTGTCAATGACTTCGTTTAATTATGCGAAATTTTCGTTTAATAACAGATCTGTTAGATCCCTCTTTCGTCATTTCATTCATCGCAGTCGAAAAGTTACGCGTTAAGCTTCTTCAACGACGGTTTTTGTACAAACGAATTTACGGCTTGCAATCGCGCTCGGATAATCCATGACGGCGCCAACAAAAGACTTTTTCAAGGTATTGTGGAGATACAAACAATACAAAACTTTATGAATAACTACTACTAGCGAAAACATGTATGTATGCAGCTTAGCATAGCAAATAATCATCACAACATCTGTACTCACTCCCGGAAATGGCTAATGTCTGCGATTTTTCAGCATCTCTGTGATTTTCAAATGCTTTTTGGCAGATTTCTGCAACGGATTAGGTATAGCGCATGTCAGACAATCAAATATCTTGTACATTCAGATGGTTTTCTTGTTGCCGACTTGCTTCGTCGTTATTGTTGTCTGCCGACTTATGGCGGATGGCTTAACAGCTGGGAATCAATAAGGCAAAGTACCAAATTTATTACCTGTGCGGAAACAGGCAGGCAGGCAAGCAACCAGCCAGGGAATGCAGGCAAAGCTGGCACGAGAAGCTGAGCTTTGTTTTGTATGATTGTATTTAGGAGGCCAGCAGCAGAGGCAGCAGAAATATAAATACATACCAACAATGTTATGTCTATGGATTTAACAGTATCCTAGCGTTGATTGCACGTGCATTCGCCACATCTACGGCTTTAATTGGCTTTCATTGTAGTCGATATCGCGACAGCCATTAATCAAAAAAACAACAACATAGATAATACAAAATATATACTTATATAGGAGGTGAGTATCGGAGGGTGGGCAGGGGAGGATGGGTGTAAGTGGGATTTCGGTTTATTTAAGAGCTGCAGATTACTGTGTTTATGTTTTATATTTAGCGACATTTGGCAGGCGGAAGTGATAAAGATTTAAGGATATATCTGGTAAAGTGTAAAATAAAATAACCTTTCTCCACTGAACGTGTTCAGTCAAGTTTGTAGAATCCTCTACTGCTGTTCGGCAGAACCGAGGCTCGACGCCAGCAGCAATCAAAAAAGTTGTTTTCTAATAGCAGTCGGCCCTCAGCCGCCCAGGACAAACCTGCAATTATAATCTGTCATGGAAAAGCTTCTCACTAACAACCATCTGCGTTCTATCAGCGCTGAACATTTTTGACTTTTGCTTAGAATTGCTTATTTTGTTTATTCAGGGTTTCCAAACTAAATTTTAACGACCACGGATATTTCGCTTATTTAATGTATAAAACTGCGAAAGTAATGGAACAGGCATTTATTTCACAAACAAAACTTTAGAAAAGCGTAATAGAAAGCATAGCACTTCATACTGCTTAAGACAATTTCGCTTAATACATTTTTCCTGAGCATTTCTTGATTATATATTAAATAAATAAAGAAATGTTGACAAACAATAACATAAAACGATTTAGTTTAACTCTAACTTCAATTGCATTCCTGCTGGGATATCAAAATATCAAACCAAAGTTTGTTGTTCTTATTGTTTCGGTTTGTTCATCAAACGTTGTCACCAAGCTCAACTATCGCGAGACCCAGAAAGTTCGCAACATCAACTGGTTTTGTCCATAGGGCCAACGGCGTTAGCTGAGTGGGGTTTTGAGGGCAAGCTAAGGAGTGCGATGGGTCATGTGGTGACTCTCCGCATGCCAGGCACTCGTTGGGCACATCTGCGTTCACTCTGCTTAGGTGTAAGTTTAGAATGCTGCAATATCCAGATCGAAGTTCGCCTATTGTGGTGCGACTCTCCCGAGGCAGACAAAGCTCCACATCGGGTGGTTGTGTACCCAAAATGGCATTCACAGGACGGAAGCCGATGTAGGTCGAGGCCGACTCCCTGTGAATGCCATTTATGGCTTATCGGTATGCTGTCGGGCCCAAAGGCTGTTTTAAAAATCTCTGGACTTTGTCCGTCAGTTGTTATAGATGTCTCCTGACGGGCCTTGGGGAAAGCTCTTCGAAAGCACGTGTCAATTTGGGTGCCCGCGTTATTAAAGAGATTCAAAATAAATTTATCTCAAATGTAGAGTAAGAAATAATTAAAAAATATTAAATTCAGTTTAACAAAAAAAGAAGGATTTGTATCGTTATATAATAGAAACCGAATTTTCATTAATAATAGCAAAGAAGTGGCAACTAAGTCTATGCACTAGGTTAAATAGGTTATGTTAGGTTAGAGTGGCTGCCCAGTACTTGCTAAAGAATCGGTTGCGCGTGAGACAATGGCAGAGAGAGACTTCACCTCTTCCTCGTCTCTGCAACTGCGACCAAAATCGTTGGTGGGGTATCCAGCAGGTTGAGGGTCTTCCTGCATTCTATGGCTACTTTGGACGTTGTTCCATTAGATTTGAGACATTTGATAGCAGCCTGGCTGTCAGAATAGATAGAGATAGGCCGTCCACGAGGGTAAGAGGTTATGAGCCAGCGATCCGCCTCCATTATGGCGTTTAGCTCTGCTTGAAAAACGCCACAATGGTCCCGTAAGCGAAAACTGATGTTTAATGCGAGTTCGTCAGAGTAAATCCTACTACCAGCTCTTTTGTTAAGCTTGGAACCATCTGTATATATAGCCGTAGGTCCTGGGTTTACGTCTGTGGCCCCTTCCCATTCGTTCCTCTCTGAGATTCTTTTGGAGAATTTGTTGTCTAAACATAGTAGAGGGGTGGTCTAATCTATCTGTCGTAGATTATCTGGTAGAGTTTCAACACCACTGAAAATATCTGCCACTTTTGGGGCGCGTGGAGGATAAAACGTAAAGTTTTTACTTAGGAAATGTGATCGAGAATAACGTAGACTTGCGAAGTTTAACATTACACTGCGTTATAAAAAATGGTGGCACATAAGTAGGTGAGATTCCTCAGAAAATAAATTGGAAATTAAAACTTTGCATGGGCGTAGGTTTAATCAAGTCCGCAGGTTTTCACATCTAACACATACTTGGAGGAACTCCAAAGTTCTAGCTGAATAACGTTAATCCATCATTGGAATGGGTGAGCAGTTCGCTTTCCACCTGGGCAAAGCAAGCTAACCGGCACTAAGGTGGCAGATGAGATGTAAGACGGACACAGATAATTGAGAGCCCTAACAACGATTGGATGCCGCTCATAACGATTCCTGAATAAGCTGGGAAGGCGAAGAAGAGCCTGAAACTTGAATGCACAGATTTGCGCAGATTTTTTTGAGGATTTAAATAAAAAGGAAAGTCGCTTCATCGAAGAAGCGGCAAGTTTCCTATTTGCGCGGATGAAATATACTTAGATGTTCTTCGTGAATCGTATTTAATCATTTAGAAATCACTGTTATCCGGAATAAGATTTCGCCATTATTGTCATGAAAAAAATGAACAAATCTTGAATTATTCAAGCAAAAAATAAACTATGTATGTAAAATTATTTAAGCTCCAAAAATGCAGCTTTCAAAGCACCCAAACGAACTAACGAAATTCCCCCTTCAACGAAAAATCGCATGAATCCCAGACATTTACTTTGTGATTGTAATTTAAATAAATCAGTGATGCGCAATTATTGAAGCGAATGCACACGGCAACGTGCTTGCAAGCATTCAACTAGCGAATTGCGTTGCAACAAAACATTCACACGAACATAAACTTGGCGCAGAGCCAATCCTTCGAAAGAGGCCTTAGGGCAAAAAAAAAAAAAATCACAGTTCGCACATCGCAATGTACTTATGCTTGTTGTTGCAGCTGCTTGCAGTCTGTTGCTAGTGAGTAGGTGAGTTAATGTTGCTTACTTGCTGGTAATAGATAATATATTTCATATTGGCGCGTCATATTGTTGCATGTTGCAATTAAAATAAAAGCGAAAACAAGTAAGTCAATGACACGACGACGCTGCTGATGGCAACGGCGCGGTAGTAACTCTGCGTTGGCAATGTACGACTGTGGCGCGAAATCGCTTATTGCATGCCGCTCACTGAGTTGCAGCGTTACACAAATGAAAAATATTATGGTGAAGGGAAAGCGCAAACATTAATAAATATGTAAATATTAAAAAATAAACAAAGGAAAAATTTTGTGGTTTTTGAAATTCCCTACAATTTTCTCCCGCACCATTGTTGCAACGACACGCACATTTCCACACTGCCAATAAATATGCAATTCATCATCATTTCCCGCCATCATTTCCACTTCACTTTCATTTATTGGTGCGCAATTACAAGCAGGCATGTGTTTGTGCCATTGTTGCAACATCATGCTTGCTATATTTCCACTGCTTTAATGAATTGTTGTCTTAGCAATCATTATGGCAATATTTTTGCTATTGTTTTTGCGCCACAATCTGACAGCTGTAAATCGTTAGTGTTGCCATTGCCGGCGACTCGTCGAATAAAAGGAGTTTAAAGATAAGCAACATGCAGCGCCTGGCTGCTATTTCTCGCGCAATTTGCCAACAAGCGAATGCATTGATGCCTCTGGCGCACGCGTGCAACACTTTTGCTTGCTTACTTGCTGGCTTGCCTCATTTCGCTCTCGATTGAATTGCAGTCATATATCATACACTTTTATTGTTTAACGTCATTTAACGCTTTTGTAGTTGTTTTTGTTGTTATTGTTGTTGTCGGCAACCTCTGTTGTTTATGTATGGATTTCCATTGCTTTTTGCCACTGATGATGATTTACATGCAACATGCGATTTAAACATTAGCCATATGCCGCTGCAAAACGTTGAGTACTTATAGAAAGCTATTATGATTTGTGTTCTTAAGAGGTGTTTATCTTCCAGTCGTTGTACATATATGTATGTGATTAATGTAGTATTTACCGGCGTTTATCTAGAATGGCTTGCCTCAGTTTTTCATTTAAATATACATAACTTTTGCCGGTGAGGAGAGATCTAAAATGCTTCGCAAGACATACAAGCCTAAACATTGATTCAGTGTTGCAGATTGATGTTATCACAGTCGCTCCGTACTTATGTACCGTGAGCCTAGATAAACCGTTACAAAAAACTTTTCGAAATCGTCACCGAAGGGACTGGAGCGGCTTTGATCCGTATATGGAGGAGCCGAACACAGCAGCGGTTCTTCGTTTTACGAGCTGACTTTGCTTTGCAAATTTTATAAATGTGTGTGTGGAATCTACTATATCTACTATATATTAGTGAAAGTATGTATGTATGTATGTGCCAGGTTGCAGTCTAAACAGACGGAGAGAATCGAACAAAATTTTGACAGAGTATTGCCATGATACCTGGGCCTATAATCGGGTGAAAAAATTGGGCGTGAAATTTTTAATTAGCCATAACTTCCAGACCATAAGTCGCATGAACTTGAAATTTGGAATTCAGACATGGTGTATCTATGAGAGCTGTTCAGAGTAAAATATGTATATATAAATGAGTTTGTAAAAGGGGGATATACATACATATTTGGACTTAAAGCCTGTAAAGCCAGGAGGTAGAGACATTGAAAGCAGTCTTACAGGTCAATTCTGGCTAAGATAGATGGAAGTCTTTTGTAAAACAATTGTAAGAAAGATTTGTTTATTCTAGCACGAAAGTCTAACAAAAAAGCTCCCTTGTCAACTTTGATGGATGGTGAAAAGCTCTTTTGACCGAAACCATTTGTACATAATTTTGCTCCCGCTGCTGCCACGGCCGCAATGGCCGAATGAGCAAAGCCAAACGAGGGATACAGGGTTCGAATACTCGGGCACCGATATTAATTATATACTTAATTTTTTTGTTTTTTAATTTAGCTTTCTTTTATTTTTACGATTTTATTGTTTTAAAAAGAAAATATATATTTTTTAATTTCACTTCTTTTTTTGCTTTTATTTAAATTTTTTAATTTCATTTAAGGAACATAGGATATTTTTAGTTTCACTTTATTAGTTTTTTCTCGTTTTAATTAAGTTTTCGTTAAATTTTTAAATTTTATCGTTTCAAAGAGAACCATATTTTTTATTTCATTTAATTTTTGGGAAATTAATTTAATTTTTTTTTCATAAGGCTTTGTTTTAAAAAGGTAATTTTTTCGTTTTTAAATTTTGCTAATGTTTAGAATTTTATTTATTTTACTTTTCGTTTATTAATTAATTTTTTAACTAATATAAGTTTTTAGTTTTTATTGTTTTAAAAAGAAAAATATATTTTTTTAAATAAATTTATTTTATATCTGACTATTTTTTCTTTAACTTCTTCTTGTTTTAATTTAAATTTTTTTGTTTAAATTTTCTGTTAATTTTTAATTTTAATTGTTTAATTTTTTTAATAAGAAAAAATATTTTTTAGTTTCATTTGATTTTTAGAAACTTATTTTATTCCTTAATTTTTATTTTTATATATTTTTTTGTTTTAATTCAGTTTTCGTTCAATTTTGATAAAGGTTTGTTTAATTTTGAGAAAATTATTTTATTAATTAAAAATATATGATTATTTTTCAATATAAATTTCTTTTAAGTTTTAGTTTTGTTTGTGTTAAAAATATATACATATATTTTTTTAATTTCACTTGAAATTAAGAAAATTTTGTTATTTATTTTTTCTTTCCTTTAATCTAATCTAAATTATTATTTTTTTTTTTTAGTTTTTATTGATTTAAAAAGAAAAATACAGATATTTTTTTAAATTAAATTTTTAGAAAACTTATGCTTACTCTGGTAACGCTAAGACCACAGGTATTATCGGGAAAGGCTCCCTCATAGATAACCGCTTTAAGGGCGGGGGAACAAGGCCGTCCAACTTTTTCCTTTTTAGTGAGGAGAACAACACAAGTTATAGTTCAGTTAGCTGACAGCCAATTCTCATTACAACAGCGTACCAATTAAGAAATATGTATGTCGATGAATTACAAAATTTTAAAATTCTTTAGAAAACAAATACCATGTGTATGTAAGTGCAGATATTTGCATACAATTACATACGGGTATGTATCAAACTATTTTCATTATTGCTGGCATTTATCCCTAAATAATCACTTTTCTGTTAACTTCATGCAAACACAAGCGAAAACAATGGAGCAATAAATCTTTGCGACTTTTACCATTTAAATACGCCATTAAAATTTTCAACAACTAACAGAATGCAGAACAACTGAAACTAGATTCTACAAACTTTACTCATCCCCAAATTATTTTCATCAACAAACAAAACAACAATGAAACAAAAGAAACAATTTCTAACGAATAATCAACTATAGCAAGAAGACTTCGTAGAATTCGCTCGATCAAAAATAGTGGCTATAGCCATGCGGCTTGCAAAATTTTACGATATTCTTGCTACAAAATAGCTCAGTGCACTTTGGCAAGCAAGAGCGGCATGCAAATTTAAATTTCAAGGTTTAATATTGTTGTCTCGTTGTAAAAGGCCACAATAAAAATATGCCAAAATCATGTACTATTTGAAGATTTTGCATAACGGCTGGCTGTTTTAGATAATGGAATCCGTAAGAATGGCAAAGAATAAATGGAAGTCGGTATAATGACAGGGAGACTTGTATACATAGTATACATAGGTATTTATATAAGAGGCAGTCATTAAATGAAATGGTTCGAAAATGAAGCAGAAAAACAGCAGCAAGCAAGATTTGGCGGCTGTTAAAAGAATAACTGCGGTCAAGCGGCAAAGTCGAAGAGTCAAAGTGGAGCCAAAAATTTAAGCTACATTATGTGTATGTAAGTTGTTTTACTCGTATTTTTGAAGACGGGGCACTGCGAATAACCAAGCCCAGCAGGTAAAACTGAAACTTGTTTACTAATAATGTACATTTAAATATTTTTCAAGAATACTTCTTCTTCTTCTTTGTGGGCGCGGCAACGCCTAAGCGATTTTGGTCGAGTCCAAAACAGCACGCCAGTCGTTGCTCTTCTGTGCCATCAGACGCCAATTGGAAATGCCAAGTGAAGCCAAGTCCTGCTCTACCTCGTCTTTCCAACGCAGAGCAGACTTTCTTCGTCCTCTGTTACCAGAGCTGGAACCATTCTGTACATTCGTACAACGCTGAAAATCTGCTGATGCACTTGATCTATGAAAGGAATGCCTTAATGAAAAAAGAAACGCACCAATGTTTTGATAAGAAGATTCCGCCTCTTAGCGGCTCATAAACAACAGCAACCTTGGAACTGATGAAATACTGGCTGAGTTATTCAAAGCCGGTGAGAAGGAGCTGGTGGAGCACTAAGTCTCCCCTCAACTCAGTTCAGAGGGATTAAATACGTTAGTTTCAACTACTACTTTAGTAGATTTTCGCTGTACTGTTTTTAAAAAGCTGACATAATATTTTATGCTATAATTGCATACTCATTGTTTTCCCTGCGGGGAACATTACTTAGTACCTATTTGAGTAGTGTGTCCTCTGCAACTCCAACACATTTAACTACTTTAAAGCTGTTGTCATCGCTGCACTATCGCAGACACAATCTCATTCCGACGTTCACTGCTTCGTGGTTTCAAGTGGCACAAATGTCGCGCTGCAGCATTTGGAGGGTCATTCTGTGTGCGCCAAACAATAAATACAACTCGAATTTTTGTAAATAGCATATACATACATATGTATATTATGTATGCAGAATAGGGTGGCCCTTTAATGTAGGAAGCAAATTTTTTCATCCGATTTCCTAAGCCTCAACCCCTACGTCGATGCTCTATAGTCGAAGATATCACATAAATTTTGCTCACGATTGGAAACGGTTAAGGCGTGTCGCACAGGCGGCTAAGTTCAGATTATCCTATAAAGACGTCCTAATCGACTCCAAACGGTACCAAAATTTATATGTGATATCCTCGACGTTAGAAGTACATATAGATTTTGGGTATTAAATGAGAAAAAATTATTTTAAATTTTTTGAGTCCATAGAGACCAGAATTTATATGTAATATCTGTGACCGTGGTATTACCGGTTGAGGGGGTGAGACTGAAAAAAATCATTCATTTGATTTTTTTAAGAACCACCCTAATGTGCATACAAACGTTTGAACATACTTATGTCAATAGACAACGAAATATTTGCATATAGGGATGCACATATGCTTATGTCTGTACATAGGCACACAAATTTCGAATAGCTACTGTTGTTGCAAGCAAGGCTGGCTGCATGCCACTTAGGAGTCGCGAAGCGCAGTTAAGTACTCGTACATTCATATATTTGTATCGAACACTGAAGGTGACTGCAGTCTGCTACAAAGAAAGTGACTGTACTTCGCACTAAAACAGAAGCCGCAATGGATGCCATTTGTGCGACATTTTACTCTATAGTTATGAACATATGGGCATAAAATTTCACTATATAGTTTGTGAGCTACTCGTATAGGACTATGTACATATTTTTCTTGTTGTCCCTAGCTGTTCAGAAAAGTTTACATGCTCGAAAATTCTATCGAGTGTGACAGAAGAAATAGCTCATTTTCTCCCAAACAGAATACGGAGGATTAAGACAAGTTAGATCCTCTTAAAACCATATTGGAGATTGCATAGTATTAGTGTGACTTCTGAATGACGAGAGAAGTAATATATGACCTCACCAAATTGGCTAACACGCTGATGCTACAATCGTCTTCGCCTCGTAAAAATAGTGGCAAGTTTTCAAGTACATTCGAAGGTTCCTCAGCGTTAAATTTCCTGTGTAAGTTCAGCTTAGATTTGGTCTTACAATAAGACTACATAATACCTTGTGTCAGCACTCGGCATGGCCTACTTTTTAAGCAGGAACGAATGCCTTAATTTAAACCAACCTAAACTGAAGAGCCTAAGATTCAAGCTGAGTCGCTTGGGACGTTTTTTAGCGGCTCTGATCACTCTCGAATCTAAAAAAAAAACAGTGGATATCTATCGCAAAACACAATTTGTAAGACATAAATATGAATGTGTTTATTTCCAACTCACATTAACCCCTGCAGGTACCAGCGGAGCTTATCAGATTGACTCGGCGGCAAAGATACCACAAAAATTACCGTCAATTAAAAGCTGAAAAAATATTTGCTCTATTTTATTCAAAGGATTAGTTGTCAAATTAGTTTTTGCTTGAATATTTTGATATCGTGTTTGCAGCATTGTCATGAAGCTGAAAAATTAAATGGAAAATTCAAAATCAAAACTGCTTTGCTTTCAGCTCGAATACACTTGTGAAAAAGCTTGATGTATGAGTGAAAGCTTCACTCAGCTCGGAACGGCTTCGCTCGGCTCGACTTCGCTTTCTGTGTGAACGTACCCTAAAATGTCTCAGCCAGAGGTATTGTTCATACCGGCAACGAAAACGGTTTGAATTTAAAAAGACCTCGCAACGATTTCCAACTAGCGTCAAGTGAGTGTTTAAAGCCATTCCACAAATTCTTCATACTCAACAAGTCAACAACATCATATTTTTACAACTTTATTCAACAAACAAACAATTGATCACTGCTGACAACTGATCTCAAGCAAATTGTACCGCTAGATCCTCACACACACTGCCGGTTGTGGGAAATTGGGGGCGTAGGAAGGCTACATACATATGTACTTACATACTCAGACAAAAAAGTTTTAGAAAAAGTATAATGCACATCAATCACTCAACTTAGAAATAATTTAACGATACGAGTACCGTTGCATACAAGTAAGCATTACTCAAACCGCGGCGGAGGCAATTAAAAACCTTCTTGGAAAATGAGGAATGCTTCCACTTAGAAGTAAAATGAAAACATGCGGAATAATTTCTCGCTGTAACTCCGAAGAAGTTTTAAAAGCTACGCAGTGTCCTTCTCGCTTTTAACAAAAGGCGGGAACAAAGCTTTCACTTGTACTTGGAAACAAAGTGGAAGCATTCTTTATCGATACTTGCGGAAACTCCGAAAGAAGAGATACATATATAACAATTTACCGTTTCATCGAAGAAGTTTTAAATGAAATAAGTTCTCCGAAATATTGCATTTTTCATTCCAAAAGAATCGCACTCATTTTATGAGTAGACTTCTGGAATGTTCAGCTATACTTTCTGCAATCAGAAAGGGGAAATATACTTCCACCCAATGACATCGTGCGCTAAAAATAACTTGATTGTCCAACGAAGAGTTATGTTTCTTTCATTCTGCGGATTGCTTACATTTCCTAAAGGGAACGTCCAAATGAAATACACATCTCAATACTTATCCCAGTGCATGTGAATCATGTGAGCATTGACTTCTAAGCATTTGTAGATGCATTCTAGGCCAACTCTTTTGCCTCATACGATGCAAAACTATACTCCGAAATAAATATGTATGTACATATGTATGTATGCATGTAAGTGAATAAGAACGCTTTGATCTTTTAATTATATACAGACAGCCGAAATCATGTGTAGCTGCATCATCGATCTTGCCTGTTCATCAGCACAAGTGTTTCAATTCATTTTGATGTGCACTGAGATAGCTACGTGTGAAGTGATTTTCTTGTACACATTTGGTTGATTCACCGCTGATGCCAGCAGACCAATTCATTGCTTGCTAGATGATCCTTAACTGATCTACACTAGATCGCTTGATTTGAAATGTATAGTACTAAACATACTTATACATATATTTTTTCGGTTTCATTATTTATGAGCTGTGAAAATGCTAGCTGTTGATTCAAAGCAGAATTTGGTGATTTTTTTAGAACAAATATACATACAGTGAATAAGATTTATATGGTGGCGTCATGGTCATTTTTTATCAGTGTTTACCAAAACAGAAAGAACTCTGTAAATAACGAAATTAAAATTAGTCAAAACCACGAATGAATAAATAACCAAATAAGCTCATTCTCAGTGGATTCGATGGGACCTAAACCACATGGCAGAGGATACAAACTCATACTAGGAAGCCCTAAAGACTCGCTTGCTTTAGCCAGTGACAAAAAGAGATTTCCCAGCACAACTGTAGGCGTGGTCAAAAAAATTTATACCCAAAATCAATTACTATATAGATAATACAGGCCAACAAAAATTAAAAAAAGAAAAACTTTAGTGCGGTAAACGTTAAAGCTGTTTTGGCTGGACTTTTTTGTGCTGATTAGAATCCGTAAGTATAAGGTTTCCACTAGCTCCAGATTTTAAGAAAAACGAGGTCAAAATGTCAAAAAATCGCGGAATACTGAATAAACACGCGCGAGGCACTTGAGGAAATTAGAGATATAGAAATTCTGTAGGGAGCTGTAATCTAGCTTGAAATAAAATGCACAGGTGCTATAGGATAGTGTCGACCAAAATCTATGCTGCGTAAGAAGAGTTTTACAGCTTTCTGTAGATTTTATATGGTGGCCCTCAAAAGTTCTCCCAGGTCGTCCTTGTTCTATAGAGAGCTTTGTCAGGGGCTAGCTTGGGAGCTTTGGTACAAAGTTGGTAAATTTATAGCAGCGATGACCAGAGATAACCTTTACTTTAAGCACATCCATATCAAATAGAGAAAAATCTTTAAAAATCTTATGTTTTGGTAATGACAGACTCATTTACATAGGCGCGCACAGAGAAAAATCTCTCTCTTTGCTGTTCACTGTTTTATGTGCACCCCGAACCAGTAGCTCGTTTCTGTAACAATTCTCTACCAAGGCGAATTGAGATATGAATTCGCCGCCTTGTTCTCTACCAGTAGAGTAATAATCGGTAGAGAATAGTTACAGAAACGAGCAACAGATTTGAAAAGCTTTTTGTAGATTTTCTATTGACGTGTCTAGAATATAACCACTCTCTAGTCGTCGCTGCTACAGAGCAGAGATGGACTGAAATAGCTTTCGTCCGTAAAAGCTTAAAAAGCTGTGCACGCAAGCCCGGTGGCACCCATCACAGCGTTTTCAACGAAGATCCTTCATTAACAGCCAGTTTCACCAAACTATTTAAGTGGAAATTAACTTTAATTTAATTTCGTATTTAATTCTCATTTAAATAATTTTCAGTTTCAATAAACTATTTAATTAAGTGAGTAAAAAGTGGTTGTAAAACAGACTAGGACCAGCTTTCGCTTTCATTTGTACTGAGAGCTTTTGAAAGCTTTGGCACGCTGTGTTGTAAAAGCAGGGCTGGTATACAAGTAAGCAGCAGTTACACAATGATCAGGTGATTAAACGTGTAACACCTCTGAGTGTGGTTATTCTGATTTAACTTTTATTTAAGTGCAGAGCATAGGTCACTTAAATCAAAATTAAAATTGATTGGTGAAACCGAAAATTCGAAAATTAAAGTTAATTTCCACTTAAATAGTTTGGTGAAACTGGCTGTTA
>NW_023458559.1:68974445-68974594 GCF_013731165.1 Rhagoletis pomonella | reverse complement strand
GTTATTAAGCCGCTCTTGTGGATACTTAGATAATTTTAAGTAAGTCGTTTTGGAAGGAATACTTAAGAAAAAATGTGTTTCTTAATTTTTCTATATCTAATTGATAAGTTCTGCTCTGTCAACTGTATGCGTTAAGCGAATTGGTGATC
>NW_023458559.1:68962991-68974345 GCF_013731165.1 Rhagoletis pomonella | reverse complement strand
TGTAGACGAAAACCAAAATTTTACTAAATAAAACAACATCCTAAAATACGAATCTGGTTTAGTCTATTTTACAATATCTAAAAACATTTACTCGCGTGGAGAATAAAACGTAAAGTTTTTACTTAGGAAATGTGATCGAGAATAATGCAGACTTGCGAAGTTTAACATTACACTGCGTTATAAAAAATGGTGGCACATAAGTAGGTGAGATTCCTTAGAAAATAAATTGGAAATTTAAACTTTGCATGGGCGTAGGTTTAGTTAAGTACACAGGTTTTCAAATCTAACACATACTTAGAGGAACTCCAAACCTCTAGCTGACTGACGCTAATCCCTGATTGGAATGGGTGAGCAGTTCGCTTTCCACCTGGGCAAAGCAAGCTAACCGGCACTAAGCCGGCAGATGAGATGTAAGACGGACAGAGATAATTAAGAGCCCTAACAACGATTGAATGCCGCTCACAACGATTTTGGAATAAACTGGAAAGGCGAAGAAGAGCCTGAAACTTTAATGCATCTAAAGCGCAGATTTTTTTGAGGATTTAAAGGAAAAAAAGTGGAGCGCACGAATGTCGTTTCATCGAAGAACCGGCAAGTTTCACATGTGCGCGGATGAAATATACTTAGATGTTCTTCGTGAATCGTACTTAATCATTTAGAAATCACTGTTATCCGGAAAAAGATTTCGCCATTATTGTCATTAAAAAATGAAAAAAAAATCTTGAATTATTCAAGCAAAATATAAACTATGTACGTAAAATTATTCAAACTACAAAAATGCAGCTTTCAAAGCACCCAAACGAGCAAACGAAATTCCCCCTTCAACGAAAAATCGCATGAATCCCAGACATTTACTTTGTGATTTATCTGCGATTGTAATTTAAATAAATCAGTGATGCGCAATTATTGAAGCGAATGCACACGGCAACGTGCTTGCAAGCATTCAACTAGCGAATTGCGTTGCAACAAAACATTCACACGAACATAAACTTGGCGCAAAGCCAATCCTTCGAAAGAGGCCTTAGGGCAAAAAAAAATTACAGTTCGCACATCACAGTGTATGCTTGTGGTTGCAGCTGCTTGCACTTTGTTGCTAGTGAGTAGGTGAGTTAATGTTGCTTACCTGCTGGTAATAATATATTTCATATTGGCGCGTCATATTGTTGCATGTTGCAATTAAAATAAAAGCGAAAACAGGTAAGTCAATGACACGACGACGCTGCTGATGGCCACGGCGCGCGGTGGTGACTGCATTGGCAATGTACGACTGTGGCGCGAAATCGCTTATTGCATGCCGCTCACTGAGTGTTGTCGTGAGTGCAACAAAGGTTAGTTGATTGACTGGCATTTACCCACGCACGTATGCCAATTGTTGAATAAGTTTTGATTTTGCAACGTTACACAAATGAAAATTATGGTGAAGGGAAAGCGCAAACATTAATAAATAAGTAAATATTAAAAAATAAACAAAGGCAAAATTTTGTAGTTTTTGAGATTCCCTACAATTTTCTCCCCCACCATTGTTGCAACGACACGCACATTTCCACACCGCCAATATGCAATTCATCATCATTTCCCGCCATCATTTCCACTTCACTTTCATTCATTGGTGCGCCATTACAAGCAGGCATGTGTTTGTGCCATTGTTGCAACATCATGCTTGCCACATTTCCACTGCTTTAATGAATTGTTGTCTTAGCAATCATTATGGCAATATTTTTGCTATTGTTTTTGCACCACAATCTGACAGCTGTAAATCGTTAGTGTTGCCATTGACGGCGAGGCGACTCGTCGAATAAAAGGAGTTTAAAGATAAGAAACATGCAGCGCCTGGCTGCTATTTCTCGCGCAATTTGCCAACAAGCGAATGCACTGATGCCTCTGGCGCACGCGTGCAACACTTTTGCTTGCTTACTTGCTGGCTTGCCTCATTTCGCTCTCGATTGAATTGCAGTCATATATCATACACTTTTATTGTTTAACGTCATTTAACGCTTTTGTAGTTGTTTTAGTTGCTTTTGTTGTTATTGTTGTTCACTGTTGTTGTCGGCATCCTCTGTTGTTTATGTATGGATTTCCATTGCCTTTTGCCACTGATGATGATTTACATGCAACATGCGATTTAAACATTAGCCATATGCCGCTGCAAAACGTTGAGTACTTATAGAAAGCTATTATGATTTGTGTTCTTAAGAGGTGTTTATCTTCCAGTCGTTGTGTATATATGCATGTGATTAATGTAGTATTTTACGGCGTTTATCTAAAGTGAAGTAAGTTAAAGCCATCCAATCTATGAAATGGCTTTCATAGTTTTAATTCCTCAGTTTTTCATTTAAATATACATCACCTTTGCGGGTGAGGGGAGATCTAAAATGCTTAGCAAGATATAAAAGCCTAAACACTGATTCAGTGCTGCAGATTGATGTTATCACAGTCGCTCCGTACTTATGTACCGTGAGCCTAGATAAACCGTTACAAAAAACTTTTCGAAATCATCACCGAAGGGACTAGAGCGGCTTTGATCCGTATATGGAGGAGTCGAACACAGCAGCGGTTCTTCGTTTTACGAGCTGGCTTTGCAAATTTTATAAATGTGTGTGTGTGTATGCCAATTTGCCCCGAGAGCAAACCTTCCAAACAGAACACAAAGTGGTGGGCGCCTACTTAGCACACAGTATCAACCTCAGAATCCGCGTGATACAGCCCGTAGAATAATGCTCTTTATCTAAAAAATCTACTATATATTTGCGAAAGTATGTATGTATGTATGTGCCAGGTTGCAGTCTAAACGTACGGACAGAATCGAACAAAATCTTGACAGAATATTGCCATGACACCTGGGCCTATAATAGGGTGAAAAAATAGGGATCCGGCAAGGGGGCGTGGCACATCCCATAGGCGTGAAATTTTTAATCAGCTATAACTTCGGAACCATAACTCACACGAACTTGAAACTTGGAATTCAGACATAGTTTATAGTTATATGGGAGGTGTTCAGAGTAAAATATGTATATATATTAATGAGTTTGTAAAAGGGGTATATACATACATATTTGGACTTATATAGTTCTTGTTAGATAAGGAGCTGAACTTTAACAAAAAATTAATGAACCTTAAAAAAGTAAAAGAAAAATAATCAGAACTGTATCTTTTTAAAAGTCCTGTTCCTCCCAGCTTCCTTGTAAAGCCAGGAGGTAAAGACATTGAAAGCAGTCTTACAGGTCAATTCTGGCTAAGATAGATGGAAGTTTTTTGTAAAACAATTATAAGAAAGATTTGTTTATTCTAGCACGAAAGTCTAACAAAAAAAGCTCCCTTGTTAACTTTGATGGATGGTGAAAAGACCTTTTTGACGGGAACCATTTGTATATAATTTTGCTCGCGCTGCTGCCACGGCCGCAATGGCCGAGTGAGCAAAGCCATACGAGGGATACAAGGTTCGAATATGTACTCGGGCAGCGATATTATTTATTTATTTAATTTTTTTCTTTTTTAATTTAGCTTTCTTTTAATTTTAAGATTTTATTGTTTTAAAAAGAAAATATATATTTTTTAATTCCCCTTTTTTTTTGCTTTTATTTGAATTTTTTAATTTCATTTAAGGAAAATAGGATTTTTTTAGTTTCATTTAATTAGTTTTTTTTCTCGTTTTAATTAAGTTTTCGTTTAATTTTTAAATTTTATTGCTTTAAAGAGAAACGTATTTTTTTATTTCATTTAACTTTTGGGAACTTAATTTTATTTTTTTTCATAAGGCTTTGTTTTAAAAATGAAATTTTTTCGTTTTTAAATTTTACTTAATGTTTAGAATTTTATTTATTTTACTTTTCATTGATTAATTAATTTTTTAACTAATATAAGTTTTTATTTTTTATTGTTTTAAAAAGAAAAATATATATTTTTTTTAATTAATTTATTTTATGTCTGACTATTTTTTATTTAACTTCTTCTTGTTTTGATTTAACTTTTTTTATTTAAATTTTCTGTCCAATTTATATTATATTATATTATATAAATTATATTTTTTTAATAAGAAAAAATATTTTTTAGTTTCATTTGATTTTTAGAAACTTATTTTATTTCTTATTTCTTAATTTTTTTTTTTTTTTTGTTTTAATTCAGCTTTCGTTTAATTTTGAGAAAAATATTTTATTAATTAAAAAAATATAATTATTTTTCAATATAAATTTGTTTTAAGTTTTAGTTTTGTTTGTTTTAAAAATATATATATTTTTTTTAATTTCACTTAAAATTAAGAAAATTTTGTTATTTATTTTTTCTTTCCTAAACTATTCTTTTTTTTTTTAGTTTTTATTGATTTAAAAAGAAAAATACAGATATTTTTTTTAATTAAATTTTTAGAAAACTTATGCTTACTCTGGTAACGCTAAGACCACAGGTATTATAGGGAAGGCTCCCTCATAGATCACCGCTTTAAGGGCGGGGGAACAAGGCCGTCCAACTTGTTCCTTTTTAGTGAGTTAGCTGACAGCCAATTCTCATTACACCAGCGTACCAATTAAGAAATATGTATGTCGATGAATTTTATTTAATTTTAAAATTCTTTAAAAAACAGATACAATATGTATGTATGTAAGTGCAGATATTTGCATACAATTACATATGGGTATGTATCAAATTATTTTCATTATTGCTGGCATTTATCCCGAAATAATCACTTTTCTGTTGACTTCATGCAAACACAATCGCAAACAATGGAGCAATAAATCTTTGTGACTTACCATTTAAATACGCCATTAAAATTTTCAACAACTAACAGAATGCACAACAACTGAAACTAAATTCTACAAATTTTACTCATCCCCAAATTATTTTCATCAACAAACAAAACAACAATGAAACAAAATACACAATTTCTAACGAATAATCATTTATAGCAAGAGGACTTCGTAGAATTCGCTCGGTCAAAAATGGTGGCTATGGCCATGCAGTATGCAAAATTTTACGATATTCTTGCTACAAAATAGCTCAGTGCACTTTGGCAAGCAAGAACGGCATGCTAATTTAAATTTCAAGGTTTAAAATTGTTGTCTTGTTGTAAAAGGCCACAATAAAAATATGCCAAAATCATGTACTATTTGAAGATTTTGCATAACGGCTGGCTGTTTTAGATAATGGAATCCGTAAGAATGGCAAACAATGAATGTAAGTCGGTATAATGACAGGGAGACTTGTATACATATACATATGTATGTACATAAGAGGCAGTCATTAAATGAAATGGTTCGAAAATGAAGCAGAAAAACAGCAGCAAGCAAGATTTGGCGGCTGTTAAAAGAATAACTGCGGTCAAGCGGCAAAGTCGCAGAGTCAAAGTGGAGCCAAAAATTTAAGCTACATTATGTGTATGTAAGTGGGTTTACTCGTATTTTTGAAGATGGGGCACTGCGAATAACCAAGCCCTGCAGGTAAAACTGAAACTTGTTTACTAATAATGTACATTTAAATATTTTTCAACAATACTTCTTCTTCTTTATAGGCGCGGCAACGCCTAAGCGATTTTGGTCGAGTCCAAAACAGCACGCCAGTCGTTTCTCTTCTGTGCCATCTGACGCCAATTGGAAATGTCAAGTGAAGCCAAGTCCTTCTCTACCTCGTCTTTCCAACGCAGAGCAAACCTTCTTCATCCTCTGTTACCAGAGCTGGAACCTTTCTGTATATTCGTACAACGCTGAAAATCTGCTGATGGACGTCCGGAGTGCACTTGATCTATGAAAGGATCGATTTAATGAAACAAGAAACGCACCAATGTTTTGATACGAAGATTCCGCCTCTTAGCGGCTCATAAACAACAGCAACCTTGGAACTTATGCAATACTGGCTGAGTTGTTCAAAGCCGGTGACAAGGAGCTGGTGGAGCACTAAGTCTCCCCTCAACTCCGTTCAGAGGGATTAAATACTCTAGTTTCAACTACTTCATTAGTAGATTTTCGCTGTACTGTTTTTAAAAAGCTGACTTAATATTTTATGCTATAATTGCATAATCATTGCTTTTCCCTGCGGGGAACATTACTTAGTACTTATTTGAGTAGTGTGTCTTCTGCAACTCCAACACATTTAACTACTTTAAAGCTGTTGTCATCGCTGCACTGTCGCAGACACAATATCATTCCGACGTTCATTGCTTCGTGGTTTCAAGTGGCACAAATGTCGCGCGCAGCATTTGGAGGGTCATTTTGTGTGCGCCAAACAATAAATACAACTTGAATTTTTGTAAATAGCATATACAACATACATATGTATATTATGTATGCAGAATAGGGTGGTCCCTAAATGTAGGAAGCAAATTTTTACATCCGATTTCCTAAGCCTCAACCCCTACGTCGGTGCTCTATAATCGAAGATATCACATATGGACGTTAGAAGTATAGATTTTGGGTATTAAATGAGAAAAAATTATTTTAAATTTTGTGAGTCCATAGAGGCATCTGGCCTTGACGCCTTAGCCGTTTCCAAAATTTATATGTAATATCTGTGACAGTGATATTACCGATTAAGGGGGTGAGACTGACAAAAAATCTTTCATTTGTTTTTGTAAGGACCACCCTAATGTACATAAAAACGTACATACTTACGTCAATAAATAGACAACGAAATATTTGCATATAGGGATGTACATATGCTTATATCTGCACATAGACACACAAATTTGAAGTAGCTGCTGTTGTTGCAAGCAAGGCTGGTTTCATGCCACTTAGGAGTCGCGAAGCGCAGTTAAGTACTCGTACATACATATGTTTCTATCGAACACTGAAGGTGCCTGCAGTCTGCTACAAAGAAAGTGACTGTACTTCGCACTAAAACAGAAGCCGCAATGGTTGTCATCTGCGCAACATTTTACTCTGCATGGTTGCACACATGAATGCAAGGGACTCTGCTAAATGGTATTTAGTTATGAACATGTGGGCATAAAATTTCATTATATAACTTGTGAGCTACTCGTATAGGACTATGTACATATTTTTCTTGTTGTCGAAGATTCTATCGTGTGTGACAGAAGAAATAGCTCAACTTCTCCCAAACAGAATACGGAGGATTAAGACAAGTTAGATCCTCTTAAAACCATACTGGAGATTGCATAGTATTAGTGTGACTTCTGAATGACGAGAGAAGTATTATATAACCCCACCAAAATGGCTAACAGGCTGATGCTACAATCGTCTTCGCCGCATAAAAATATTGGCAAGTTTTCAAGTAAATTTTTAAATTTCCTGTGTAAGTTCAGTTGAGATTTGGTCCAGGTTTTTGTGCCAGTCCTAGTTCTTACAATAAGACTACATAATACCTTGTGTCAGCACTCGGCATGGCCTACTTTTTAAGCAGGAATGAATGCCTTAATTTAAAGCAACCTAAACTAAAGAGGTTAAGAATACAAGCTGAGTTGCTTGGGACGTTTTTAAGCGGCTCTGATCACTCTCGAATCTAAAAAAAAAAAACAGAGGATATCTATCGCAAAACACAATTTGTAAGAAATAAATATGAATGTGTTTATTTCCAACTCACATTAACCCCTACAGGTACCAGCGGAGCCTTTCTGATTGACTCGGTTGCAAAGATACTACAAAAACTACCGTCAATTAAAAGCGGCAAAAATATTTGCTCAATTTTATTCAAAGGATTAGTTGTCAAATTAGTTTTTGTTTGAATGAAGCTGAAAAATTAAATAGAAAACTCAAAATCAAAACTGCTTTGCTTTCAGCTCGAAAACACTTGTGAAAAAGCTTGCTGTATGAACACTTTCAAATATTTAGCTACAGCAATTTGAAAGCTTCACTCAGCTCGGAACGGCTTCGCTCGGCTCGGCTTCGCTTTCTGTGTGAACGTACCCTAAAATGTCTCAGCCAGAGGTATTGTTTATACCGGCAACGAAAACGTTTTGAATTTAAAAAGATCTTGCAACGATTTCCAACTAGCATCAAGTGAGTGTTCAAAGCCATTCCACAAATTCTTCATACTCAACAAGTCAACAACATCATATTTTTACAACTCTATTCAACAAACAAACAATTGATCACTGCTGACAACTGATCTCAAGCAAATTGTACCGCTAGATCCTCACACACACTGTCAGTTGTAGGAAATTGGGGGCGTTGCAATGCATACATACATATGTACATACATACCCAGGCAAAAAAGTTTTAGAAAAAGTATAATGCACATCAATCACTCAACTTAGAAATAATTTAACGATACGAGTACCGTTGCATACAAGTATGCATTACTCAAACCGCGGCGGAGGCAATTAAAAACCTTCTTGGAAAATTGGGAATGCTTCCACTTAGAAGTAAAATGAAAACATGCGGCATAATTTCTCGCGGAAACTCCGAAGAAGTTTTAAAAGTTTCCTTCTCGCTTTTAACAAAAGGCGGGAACAAAGCTTTCACTTGTACTTGGAAATATAGTGGAAGCATTCTTTATCGATACTTGCGGAAACTCCGAAAGAAGAGATATATAACAATTTACCGTTGCATCGAACAAATTTTAAATGAAATAAGTTCTCTGAAATATTGCCTTTTTCATTCCAAAAGAATCGCATTCATTTTATGAGTAGCCTTCTGGAATGTTCCACTATGCTCTCTGCAATCAGAAAGGGGAAATATACTTCCACCCAATGACATCGTACGCTAAAAATAACTTGATTGTCCAACGAAGAGTTATGTTTCTTTCATTCTGCGGATTGCTTGCATTTCCTAAAGGGAACGTCCAAATGAAATACACATCTCAATACTTATTTGTAGATGCATTCTAGGCCAACTCTTTTGCCTCATACGATGCAAAACTATGCTCCCAAATAAATATGTATGTACATATGTATGTATGTATGCATGTAAGTGAATAGGAACGCTTTGATCTTTTAATTATATACAGACAGCCGAAATCATGTGTAGCTGCATCATCGATCTTGTCTGTTCATCAGCACAAGTGTTTCAACTCATTTTGATGTGCACTGAGATACAGACGTGTGAAGTGATTTTCTTGTACACATTTGGTTGATTCGCCGCTGATGCCAGCAGATCAATTCATTGCTTGCTAGATGATCCTTAACTGATCTACACTAGATCGCTTGATTTGAAATGTATAGTACGAAACATACTTATACATATATATTTTCGGTTTTATTATTTATGAGCTGTGGAGATGCTAGCTGTTGAAGCAGAATTTGGTGATTTTTTTTAGAACAAATATACAGTGAATAAGATTGATATGGTGGCGTCATGGTCATTTTTTTAATCAGTGTTTACCAAAACAGAAAGAACTCTGTAAATAACGAAATTAAAATGAGTCAAAACCACGAATGAATAAATACCGAATAAGCTCATTCTCAGTGGTTTCGATGAGACTTAAACCACATGAGCAGAGGATACGAACTCATACTAGGAAGCCTAAAGACTCGCTTGGTTTAGCCAGTGACAAAAAAAAAAAGATTTCCCAGCACAACTGTAGGCGTGGTCAGAAAAATGTATACCCAAAATCTATTACTATGCAGATAATACAGGCCAACAAAAATTAAAAAAAAAAAATTTAGTGCGGTAAACGTTAAAGCTGTTTTAGCTGGACTTTTTTGTGCTGATTAGAATACGTAAGTATAAAGCTCTAGATTTCAAGAAAAACTAGGTTAAAATGTAAAAAAATCGCTGAACACTGAATAAACAAGCGATGCACTTGAAGAAATTAGAGATACAGAAATTCTGTAGGCAGCTGTGATCTTGGCTGAAATAAAATGCACAGGTGCTATAGGATAGTCCCGATCAAAACCTATGCTGTGGAAGAAGAGTTTTACAGCTTTCTGTAGACTTTATATGGTGGCCCTCAAAAGCTCTCTCAGGTCGTCTTTCTTCTATAGAGAGCTTTGTCAGGGGCTATGTTTTGATCGTTACAGCTTTGGAACAAAGTTGGTAAATTTATACCCTTTATAATAAGCACGCCCATATCAAACAAAGAAAAATCTTTAAAAATCTTCTCAAGTTATGTGTTGGTAATGACAGAGTCATTTACAGAGGCGCACACAGAGAAAAATCTATGTGCATCCCGAACCAGCTTTTAAAAGCGTTTTGTAGATTTTCTGTTGACGTTTCTAGTACAAAAGCACTCTGCAGTCGTCGCTGCTGCAGAGCAGAGATAGCTTTCGTCCGTAAAAGCTTAAAAAAGTTGTGCACACAAGTCCCGTGGTACCCATCACAGCGTTTTCAACGAATAACCTTCATTAAGTTTCCACTAAATTTCATGTCGACACGCACAAAGCAAAAGCTCTCTCATATCGACACTGCTTTAGAGCAGGTTTGTATGGAAAGCGCTTTTGCTCCATGTTCTTCCATACCAGTGACGATCAGAGAAAGCTTTTACTCTAAGCACGCTCATATACAATCTACAGCAGCGATGGGCAGAGAAAGATTTTACTATGCACGTGCCTATACAAAATGTATAAAAAACTTAAAGGAGCTTTTCCCGCGAGCAATACGGTGTCCATCACCGATCTACAGAAAGATTTAAAGCGTTGATGGGCACCGCCTTGCCCGCGGGCAAAGCTCTTTCAAGCTTCCTATACATTTTTTATAGGCGCGTGCAGAGTAAAAGCTCTCTCTGTCCATCGCTGATTCAAAGAGTTTTTCCGCGGCCACTGTTTCGAGTAGCACTTTTGTATATACAGACTTTAGAAGACCTATAAAACTGAACTATGTTTCTTTCTTCTTATTGCCGCTTTAGAGCAGCGTTGGGCAGAGAGAGCTTTTACTCTGCTCGCGCCTAAACAAAATGTATAGAAAGCTTAAAATAGCTTTGCCCGCGGGCAAGGCAGTGCACATCAGTGCTTTAGAGGCATCTCTGAAAAATACTTGTATCTATCATTCGTGGAATACGGAAGCTGGAGTGATTAATACATTCGCATTAATGTTGTTACAAGCAAATTGTACTCAAAAATAAAATGCTCGTACCTCACTGCTGAAAAGTTCAATTAAAAATTACATTGATTACCGTTATTTCAGCAACGAAGCGCAAGGCTTAAATTTACTGCTAACCACTGCAACAACAAAAGCTTACCTGAAAATAAAAGAGAAACATTTAAAAATTAGTTCCCAACGTATTTTCACTCTTGCAAATTTATATTGATTCCTATTTAATATCCCCACATATTTAAATCGAGAAAACAAATCTCCAAGTCAGCTTAATGTAAGAAATTGAATTATTGCTTGACCAAATGACCACACCGAACTTGAACGGCTGGTCTATGCGTGGTGTGTGGTACATAGATTCGCTATTCTAAGTTCTATGAGCTATACATGTAAGAGCAAGTGTCTATAAAATCGCATCGATTTATGACTGGATGCCGCCAAAGT
>NW_023458559.1:68924471-68962891 GCF_013731165.1 Rhagoletis pomonella | reverse complement strand
AAGTGTCTATAAAATCGCATCGATTTATGACTGGATGCCGCCAAAGTGAAAGAGTTTTCAACAGAAATAAATAATAAATAAAAAAATTGCGTACAACCAGAAGCGGCAAATTTTGGATGGTAACACGCTATGCTGCAGCGCGGCCGGTACTCATCGCGATGAGCACCGCAAATGTGGCGGATTAAACGATTTCGCCGCAACACGCAAGCGGAAGAATGGTCTGCTATCGCAGATCGAAGATCAGCGCAAAAATTTAAGCCATTTCAAGAAGTGGCTCACTTCGATTGAAGCGCACACATAAACCTGAGCTACAGAAGAAAATGCGCGATTGGATCGCGTGGCGGTAAGCATAGTACTCAGGAAGAAAGAAATCACGAAGAGAAATTGTATTAAACGATAAAATCAAATAGATTAACAAATTACAAACGCAACGGGCCAAAAGTTCATTGAAATCTGTAGTTGAAAGGAAACAAAGCGGTTGATTGCGCAGCGAGCTTGCACTTTGATTAATGCGGCAGTGGCATCAATCAGCAGCGGCGGAACCTTAAAAAAAATATATCGTTTTAATAGCAAGGAAAAAAATAAGCAGATTAAATGAAGCTTACAAAAGCAAACAAGCATACAACGGGAACAAGAAGCGTTACAAGAACCGCAACAGCGCTGATGTAACAAAACGGAACGAACAAACGATTGACGGTTGCAGAGAGCGTCAGAATAAAGGCGCGCGATTGTTGCAACTAAAGCGAGCGCAAACAAGAGCAAGAGGGCATAGGCACAAGCAAAATAAACAACAAGCAAGTACAAGGCGGGGTATCAACAGCACCACCACCCGCGCACCTAAACAGCAACACGTCACAGTAAATGAACGAACATAAATTTTGGCTATACTCGCCAATGTAGCGCCGCGTACTCAGCACGCTGAGGTCCGACTGCAACGGCCACCGAAGCAAAGCACACAAAAAAGAGAATGATTGGCGCATATAAATAAAGACCATTGAACGCGGAAAAGAGATTGCGCACACATACGTACATACATAAATACATAGACAGCGAGCCTCCCACCTTCGGTGTTGCAAAAACAAAAAACAAAAAATCGCCGCAGCGAATTCAATATGCGCGCTGCATTGAGCGGAGATAGGCGCATGACCGAACGTGCATAGAACAAACGCGGATGTGCACATTTTTTATTTTTTTTTTTACCAAGCCACGGCCAACATTGCCTCGTTATTGTCAACAGCATGGCCTCTGTTGATTGCATCAATTTTGCGCGCGCGCGCAAGAAATCAGTGCCACCCCAGCCCAGACCCAGACCGAGACCGAGAGAGATACATCTTGAGCTGAGTTAACGAACGAAAAACTACTTTTACGGCGCGCGCACTAGCAAATCACGATTTCATGCCTGACTTGGTTGTGACTTCTAATGGTTTGCTGTTGGCTCGATTTTTTAAGAATTTATTTATTTCTATTATTTTATTCACTTTAGGGCTGCCAAGAATTAGATCGCCTGATCCGTAATGGTCGTATCAGAGTACGAGTTGATGTAAGGAAGAGTGTTTATATGTTGCTAGTACAGGCGACAAGATTACACGAGCAAACAGTAACAGCGCAACCATAAAAGGGGTTAAAGGAGTATGCTACACAAAGCATTGGACACAATTGAAAATAAATGAAATCAAAAGAAAAAATAAACAGTCGCCCAAAAGTGAAGTAGAACAAAAAAAAAAAAAAAAAAAAAATAAGCAACCAAGAAACAGTAGACGCAGCTAGTCAAATCGCAGATACCACTGTTGGCGCAGATGCTGATCTTTCTTTAGCATGTGTGTAACAAACAACGGTCAGAAGTGTGGCTAGTTACATAGCGAAACAACATGGCGCACAGATTAGTTGCTTGGAGTAACGAAGTTGCTTAACGTATATGGTAGAAATTTGAATGTCTCCAAAAAGAAGGCAACTTGCAGAGAGAATGTACAGCAAAAAAAGGAAAGCAAAAGAAAGGTAAAAAAAAATACTTGTAACTACGCGACAAGGGAACAGGATTTTTCGCTTAGTTACAAGACATTGAAGTGACTTTAACTACATTTTGCCATTTTCGTAAGCAACCAAGCCAATGTTTTATGGATTACACATAGCAAACTTAAAGTCAATAGGTCTGGCCGTAGGTGTGCTGTGAGTTGCAGCAACTAGCATAACGAAGAGTTGACGCGGATTATGCGCGCTTAGTTTGAATATATTTTCTATTTCTACTCTACTCAACATTTTTGTTTAGTTAAATATTCCTGCTTCTAGTGTAATGTGAATTCCTGTCTTGCTTTTTTGATTGCCGAGCTCTTTAAGAATTTTCAACAACGGTGTTTTTCCAAAAGTCTAGAGTCGGCTCTTTATACCCATCAACTTAATTCCTTTATTGAGCTTGAAGGCGCTTCTAAATTGTTTGTTCAACAATGGACGCTTGATTCTAAAAGGTGTGTACGTTACAAGAAAGATTTCACTGTTACGCACTACTTGCGGGTGAAATTTTATTTAAAAAAACTCGCAAAAGTATCTAATTCAAGGCCATATACAAGAAAAATGAAAGATTTTTATAGTAGTTAGATACCACAAACTAGAATAATTTCTCTATTCAACATTTACTTTTCCCGAGACGAGATGCGAAGATGAGGTTTAGATTTAATGTGTTGGGCTACGTTAAATATTTTTTCTAAGAAAAATATTATTATTATTAAATATATTACCTATTCTTCCTTATTTCTTTTCTTCAATAACAACTAGTCCCCCCTACCTTTAGTATAACCCGCTGATATTTTCAGCGCGAAGATTAATAGAGTTATTAAGCGACTTTTACATCGCGCTAAAACGTCAGTAAGTACTGAATATTTATCCACTTACACCTTCACTGGAACAGTTGGGCCGTGTAAACGTCGTATAACATCGACTTTGGCGGATTAATTTGATCGTGTATTCTTTGCATTCTATCGACATGCATAAGTATAGAAAAAGGAGGAAAAAATTCCGATGTAAAATTTGCCTTAGCATCTGGTTTCGATACGAGTATCTTTTCAATAAATAGTCAGTATCTACATGGTTCAAAAGTATCGATACCAACTGTACTTGTATTTACTCGTATCGTTTCATCAATAATGCTGGGTAGTGCATTTGAACGCGTCTATTAATCGTACAAATTCACCAGCAAAGAATGATTCACTGATATATTCAGCTACAAGTAGTCGATTATTGAATTACTGAACGTAATAATTGACATAAAATAATTGTCTTAAATCGTTATTTATTCCACTTCTGAATTTTGGAAAATGTAACTCCTTATTTTGTACAAAACCCATTTATCACTTTGAGTCGAGACCATAGAAGCTTCGCCGATTGCCTATCTCCTTTGCGTCAGTTGTTTACCCGGCGTACAGAGAGGTTCTTTTGTACTTGGTCCTTAATTTTTTTTGTGGGCCATCCATGGTCGTCGAGTCGAACGATACTTTCACTGGGGCCTCAACATCCCTGTGTAGAACATGCCAAATTCAGTGCAAACGCTGCATTTTTATGTGCTTAACTATTTCCATGTCATCAAGAGGCTCGTACAGTTCGCCAATCCATCTTTTACGTTACTTACCACCCACTCCGAACACACCCAAATCCTTCTCATCTTTGTTTGGCAAACTTGTTGGTACTATTTAACTTTACTATAAATTTCCTGAATTAGTTGGCGCTGCTTTCAAATTTTACGGCTGTCATTTTAAACTCCATTCTCAAATTTTCACGCTGCAAAAACTAGAAACATGAAGTAAAAGAACATTTAGTAAATTTCAAGCGAAACGCAGCGGAGTTTGTGAAAAAAATCGACGCATTGTTAATGACCTCATCACTCAAAACGGAAAACAATATAAAGTATAAGCGCCAACGAAAAAAAAAAAATGTGGCAAGTGTAAACTATAAAATGAACTGTTAAGTGTGAAAGAAGAAATACGCAATTTGCAAAACCTGCAAACGTTCGAAAAAAGTAATGTAATTTACTACACAATAGACATAAAGTAGATGAACCGTAGAACACATCAATCATTTAATGAAAACAAAATTAAGAAAAAAAACTCACGTCACTTAACTGTATTTGCATAATAAAAGAAATCTACAAACATAGGCAACGTTCAAGCACTGGCGTTTAACGATTGAGCATTTATGCGAAACGGGCTAATAAACTTTGATTGAAGTGCTTCAGTTGGGCAAAGTCGCTAGTTTTGCTATTAAAAGGCCACTACTATAAAAATGTTTAATGTCTTAACTGTTTCTTAAGGTAAGTATGCGCATAAAATTTGCTACAGTTGTTGTATTTAATTTTTTTTTTTGAAACTTCTTTAACAGTTGTGGTTTATTGCTGTCAAGGTTTTTGTTATAAGGCTCGTGAATTTACTGTACTTTTTTTATTAAAATTCGTTCTTTGTACAATTTTTCACAAAAATAACGAGCTTTAACTGCCAAAATAACGTAAGCGACATCTAACATCTTCTAAATTTTCTTTTTATTGCGGAAATATTCCTGGACATCATCGTTAAGTGGTGCGACATAAAATTAGCCTTACTGTCGGTGGCGTCAATCAAAAATATTGAAATTCGTGCGCTTATAGAAAAGAAAAGATTTGCAAAACAAACCAAATTAACAAAATTTATAAAGTATGTGTTAAGTACCTCTTAACTGCATCGAAAATTAACTAGCGAAGAAACAATATTGCTAATGAAGTGCTAATTATTAGGGTTTAAGTAGTGAACTGTGAGAAACAAAAGTGGCCGCTTTTGATAAGCGAAGATTGAGGGAAGATACTTTGAATCTCTGCTCTGAAGCGAAATACTTGAAATCGTTTGATGTGACTGTTTGAGTAGCATTAATGCGTGTTGGTTAGTAGGAGAATGGCGAAGAAAGATACCCTCTGTAATACCCAGCAAGCCTGGCAGCTTAGGACAAAAAATGGTAATCTTTATTGTAATAGCACAAAGAAAGAATGTGCATAATTCAGTTGGTACCCAGTTTTTAGGAAATTCACCCATACTATCGGCAGAGGCATGGATTCTGGAGGCCCCAACCTTCACTAAAATCGCATCTGCCAGCGACCAAGAGCCTATTATGGATGAGAGCGGTGAGGTAGTAGCAATTTACTCTTATTCAGCGTCAGAAACGGCCCATTCGCTTGAAAGGGGTGTGCGTCGGGAAGCAGCTCGCTGCCGATGACCCGCCAATGTCGGCGAGGAGGTGAAAGAGGCAGAAACTGACTGTGAAACTCTGGTAGAAGAAATCCTTTGATGGGAGCCCTTCCTGTCATGACACATATTTAGCAAGATACCCAGCCCTACGAAGATTATATCTTTGAAAATCAATGACCGTTTGGTGTATGCAGTGACATCCAAGTCCTGTATATGTAAATAGATTAGTTTAAAAGAGGGAAAACTGTGGCTATGCTCACTACCTCCTCTCCCTATACCTGCTCGACGAAGAATGGTGGTGCTGGCAGTAGCACAAATGCGCATGCTCAATTTCAATTTGCATCTATTACCCGAGGGCAGGGCGGACCAAGGCAGCTACAGCAAGACTGGTCTATGGGGCACTATATCCGAGGGTAAAAGTGGTGCAAGGGTCGATCGTGGAAAATAGCGGCTTTATTGGATTTTTTTCACATTTCATTTCCAGGTAATCTAGGTGGGGATTCCGTACTTCTCCATGAAGAGGAACATAATGGACTTTGTCGGATTGGCGCTCATTTTACCAAGTTTTTGCTATATCTAGGTTATGAATTAGCTAACCTACAACTCGCGTACATTTGTCTACTGCGGTTGGAGGTCAGTCGCTACCCCTATTTCGATAGAACGTTCAGTTAGACATAATGAGATATACTTATATAATCATATCACGCCCATTTTCCAAAATTCCAAACAATGTTACTTCTTTTCAATTTTGAGTAAATTAGCGTCTTTAAGTTTCGTATTATTGAAGTTTCAAGCATTTCAGAAAATTACCGTTATATGAAAAGAGGCCGTAATTTTATCCCGATTTCAATAATTTTCAACCTTTTGCTTTTATGTGGCAAGCACAATAACCATACCGTGTTTGGTACAAATTGGTATATCGGTTACCGAGATACATACTATATGTAATCATAAGTGGGCGGTGCCACGCCCATTTTACAAAATTTTATCATAAACGTATTTCTTGGTAAAGAATTGTTGCAAGCATCAATTTTGAATAAATAAGCTTTAATATTTACTGATTTATCGAAAATTTCGTATTTCTCTAAATTACCGTTATATGGGATGTGGGCGTGGTTATTGTCCGATTTTAAAAAAGTTCGGCCATTTGGTATGCTGTACCAAGTTTGGAAGAAATTGGTGCAGCGATTACCAAGATATACACATGTAACCATAAGTGGGCGTGGCTACGCCCATTTTCCAAAAATTTATAATATTCTTATTTTTCGTCTGAAATTTATTAAAACTATTATCAATTTTGAGTGAATAATCTTCAGTAGTTACTAAAATATCGCAGTTTTCGTATTTCTGAAAATTACCGTTATATGGGAGGTAGGCGTGGTTATTGTCCGATTTTGCCCATTTTCAATGCCATCCGTCCTACGCCCGAAATAGGTTCACGTACCAAGTTTTGTTGAGATATCTCAATTTTAACTCGAGTTATCGTGTGCACAGACGGACGGACGGACGAAAGGACGGACAGACAGTCACCGCTTAATCGATTTCTCTTTTCATTCTGATCATTTATGTATACATACATTTGTCTATATCTATATCGATTCGTTTTGCCTGTTACAAACAACCGTTATTTGAACAAAGTTAAATACCCTTATGCACAAGTGCGCTCGGTTATAAAAATGTGAACAAAACTCTAGGGAACGTTCTCAAGAAGAATGAGATGAGAAAATGTTTCAATTTTAATTCTAAGCCAGAAAAAGTCTTGATCATTTCAACTTCAAGATCGTTTATTGTTAGGGTGAACTGTCCATTTCTGGAACAATTTTTCACTTTGTGTGCAAGAAAAGTTCGTGTCGTAAGTCTTTCGTTCAGAATTATCCAAATTATTTGAGCACTGTGCCATAGATCTTTCATTAAAGGAGGCTTGCTGGCATGAAAGGAGACTTGACTGACTTATGTGATTTAGCTTTTGCCGCACTGAAAGAAGAAAGGCAAGCATTTTGGTCGGAATTCATTGGATTTCGTTAGCGAAGATCTTCCTAATTTTAATATAAAACGACTGTCAGAGTGGTCAACAATTTAGCAATGTATTCCATGCCTGTTCTGCTTTCGTTTGGAAGATAATATTATTTGAATCTCTTGTCCGTCCTACCTTTCCCTGCCTTTTATGTGTGACTCCATGCTGAACCAATGACGCGGAGTATTTAACGGAAAGTCAGATTGGAAATCGCGAGAGCTATCCTTGAAAGGAAGAAAAGTATTTTTAGCAATGCGATTACTTACCGGACACATACTCTTAGGCAGGCACGCAGAGCGGTTAGGAGTGCCCCTTAATGACCCCTGCAGAAGCCGCTTTGATTAAGAAGAATCTGAGACTGTCAGGCACTTGCTGTGCGAATGTCCTGCACTATGTACGAGACGACAAAAATTTGTGAGCAAACGATTTCTAGACGATTTAAACGCGGCAGCAAAGTTCAGAATACGGCACCTGCACAGATTTGCTGACTCCCCAAACTGGTTCGAAGAGGAGTAGGGTTCTTTTCGAGATCAGGAATATTTTTGATAAGGCCAACTTGGCCAAAATGTGCTGCAGACGATATCGAAGTTTCAAGAGATTATGTTACAGAATGAAGCTAAGCGTAGTAAGTTCCCTATGGTCAGGTAACGATTCTGCTATTCAATGTTTCGGGTTCCTGAAGATGCCATGGTTATTTGGTGTTTGGCAATCTGTCTCAAAATTCCCGAGACAGTAAACTGAAGCAAAATTTTCCTAATTATTTGACCAAGCTACGTTACCATTTCGAGCGGTGCGCTTCCTAATTTTATCACACAAGTGGATGGATAAGTTTGCGACTTCTCCAAATGGCAAACGGCTTTTATGGAAAGACTTTCATGGAAAAAATTCACTCGGAGGATTGTCATAGACTGTTGATATCTATCACTTTGAGTCTCTAAACAATGAATATGGGTCCGACTTAACGTCAAAGATAGCATAACCCCGACAGCTTCTCAACAAGTAATTAGTGACATTAAGTGGCCTCCACCTAAGGCTAACTGATGTGTGGACTTTTTTAACCACTTATGACTTTAGTAATGATCTCCACGAACTGTAGGATCCCACTAAACATAATAACATGCAAAACATGAGCAACGTATGAGGTAGGTAGATCCATACTTACACAGACGACTTGTGATGACGTAAGCCAAAAAAAAGCCAATAAAAACACCAACAACAATACAAACTACGGACACACCGACAACTTGTGTGGAGGGGATCTCCGCAACCATGTGAGGCCTTATACGAAATCGACAACAACATCCAAAAGATGTTGGCACCACAAAGTACTCGAAAATGGCGGCAGACTCGTGCGAAGATTGCAGAAAACTTATCCGTACTTATAACAGGTTATGAAGAGACAGACAGACATTACGTGGAAGCTACGCCGCGGTGAAGGCTTGTAGCTACATACATCCAGTCGTATCAGACAATCGAGTAATCAACCGCGCGGTTTGGCTTATGGGTTAAGTGTAGTGGTAGATGCAACATTGTGCTGCTTGCTTCGCATATGACAACGATTGGTGTTTGTCGTGTTGTTGGCGGCGAGCCGCTGGAAGCATAAAACACGCAAAACCACTAACTAAGCTGTAAAATTAATAGTCAACATAATAAGTGGAATTTTATGACAGTCCGCAGAAGTTGCCCATTCTCCATTTCCATTTCCGCAGCATGCCACATATGAGTAACTTACGCAGAATCGTAATAAATAGGTACATATACGACGATGTTGCTTGCCAAACGTAGTCACACCTCTTGATTTTTTACCTTCGCGGCAAGGTGGGGAAGCGAGTAAAAAAGTTGCCAACTGCCGCTGGCGAGTCTTCGCCGATGTGGTGGCGCGTACAGCATATTTAAATTACTTGCCACAAGCTGTAATGCGCTCAACCGCACCAGAAACTACGAGCACTTTGCAAACTTCGATATTCATTCGCCATTTAAATAAGTGTCGAAGATGAGCAAGCTGGCAACACTGTGTTGTTGTGTGTGTGCGAATGTGTTTTTGTTGAGACTAAGCACCTTCGAAAAGTCAAAAAGTCATTAAGTCGCGTTTAGCCTGAGCAGACATATGCAAACGCCCTTTTAGCGGCATCCTCTATTTCGAGTTATTGTTAATGATGCCGCTATGGCGGACACATGGAATGGTACTGGGAAATAAACTTTGGCACAAAATTAGTATTGCAGACGATTTTGAATAAGCGATAGACTTTGGTTGGTTGTCGGTGCCGTTTATACATACATATGTACATACAAATGGATGACAGTATAGGAGTATACCTTGTGGCAACTTTAATGATCTTTCATAATTATCGAGTCTTCAAAGTGTTTGTGGAGTGGCTGTAACTATTTATGCGGCAACATATTTCCAATATTAATGGCTTAACTAAAGTAAGTGTTTGCTTTGCCCCTCAGCAAGTAGTTTGATTGGTGATAATAATGAGGCTTTTAAGTTTGTGATTTCAATAACTACAATGACTCGAATGAAATTGAAATGAGCAAAGTGAGATTGCTGGAAGCTTGAGAGAAAATTAGAAAGTATAATATGTGGAGGAAAAGTAAAAGGATTTGTCTGACTTTTCATTTCAAATTGATTTTACGTGGTGGAGAAGCTTTCCCCCGTTTACTCTAAGCTCCGCCTTAGTCCTAATTAGCACTTCTTGGCAAGAAATGGCATGTGTTGATTAGCTTTCGTGTAAATAGCTGGTCAAGGGTGGGTTTAGCAGTTCTAAGGTTACATTGATAAGGCCTAGCTAGTTTTTTGGCGATTTAGATTTAGACTTTCCTACAATACGCGCGATAAGACCTTATAGTCGATGCTCAAAAGGCTGATTCCGCAGTAGTTGGCCCATCTGGCGGTGTCCGATTTCTTGCGGATTAGGTGGGCAAAACTTAAATTCCAATCATTAGACAGGCGTTCACTTAACCTTATTTCGCTAAAGAGTTGTTATTTCTCAACTTATTCACTCCTCGCCGCACAACTCGAATAGCTCAGCTGGTTGCTTTTCAGAAGCGAACTTCCTCTTCGTAGCTCGTCATCATCTTCTCCGCCGATTTCAGTGCTGTTACCATTCAACATGGTGGCAAAGTGTTCTTTTCATGACATCGGTATACTCCAGACATCGGTACATAGATCGGCATGGTTGTTATTAACGGATTGGCCTGGTCTTAAAACCGTCCGTAAGTCGCCTAGGATAAGTTAGGTTAGGTTGATGTCAGACTTACGAGGGCTATTTTTTTATGAAAAAATTACATCGGCGTCGACGTCGACAACGATAATAGGTCCGAATGGGGGTTAAATTTACAGTGCTCGTTCGCTCCTCTACGTGACAATTGTGGTAGACTTCGTATGGCCTCACGCGTATCCTCTATTTCTTCGTCCAGCGCATTTCATGAATGGCAGTTATGTCGGCCTTGGTCGTCCCGAGGACATCAACAAGCTGAGCAGAGGCACCTTCGCGTTGAGGGTCCGGACAGTGGCAGCCAGCCGGCAGTCAAAGCACTTTCATTTTTGGAAGTAACATCATCGCTAGAATTCGATCAAAAGGGAATTGAGGGTAACGAGATAGCATACAGACTAGCCAGGGAATTGGCGTCTACAATCCCAACTGGGTCTGATCCATACATGACAATAGGTTCTAATATTATAAGAGAAGAGCTCAGAAGGTAAAGAGGAGCAATGAGAGAGCAGCACTTGCGATGCCCAACAGCGCTCTGCCAGGAAAAATGCTTACTTGGGGGCTACAAGTTAAAGCGATTCCAACTTCTTATCAATCTCCCAAAAGAGAATTTAAGTATCGTCGCACGCTTTCTTAGAGTATACTGCATGTATAAGGGTCATCTACACGTATTGGACATTTGGTCGAGCGAGCTCTGCCGATTCTGTGATTTGGCCATAGAGACACCTTTACACTTTCTAGTCGAATGTGATGCCATACCCAGGGGAAGAGAGAGGGATATAGGCCTGATGCGGCTTCAGTATGAGTGCACTCACTCAATACCTCCCAAAGGCCTTTTGAGCTTCCTGAGGGCTTCGGACTAAACATAGGTTTTGTGAAGAGGGGAGGGCATAATAGACCCTAACGTTGGAGTGTAGATCTCAAGTCATAGTCCTTAAATGTTCGCCGTGTCCTATCTCGCAAAAACCTAAACAGAATTGAGATCAAAACCTTCGAGAGTTTACAAGAACGAATATGAGAACAAAAGTGTCGAGAACGTTATTAACGGGAATTATTTAAGAAAAAACCTTGCGGAACGTCCCCAAAGTGGAAATGATGCTAAAAATACTTTTGGGAACATTTTTAGGAGAACAAAATGGCAACACAAGCCCCCGGAACGTTCTAGTAAAGAACAAAATGGTGCAAAGGTTTGAAGAACTTTCTGTCGAAGAACAATTTGGAAACTAAAGCCTTAGGAACGGTTCAGAAAACGAAACGGGAACGAATCTTATCTGAACTAATATTCGCGAAGAAAGTAGGCGAGAACCAAAATTTTCATATAGGCGTGCAATAGTTTGAAATTATTGAATATTAAAGTTACTCAAAAAAGAATAGAAATATAATTATATAAATTAAGTCAACGATAGACTTAAGACACGAACTTTTTTTTTTTTTTTTGTTGTACAGAAAATGAAAAATTGTTCCATAAGTGGACATTTCCACCTAATGTTAACGATGTGGAAGTAGAAATGAACCAGCCTTCTTCCTCTGGCTTAGAATTAACAATTATGATTCTCGGTGGAGCGATTTTTCAGCCTAACATGCAAACGCTTCTCTCATTCTTAACTTTAAGTTCTTAAAACTTTTGTTCTCTAGCAGAACATTCCACAAACTTGTTTTCTTAAAATATCCTCCTAGAAAACGTTCTTGAGGGGTTTGTTTTCATTTTTGAAGCGAAACTTCTTTAGCGGCGGTTGGTTGGTTGGAAGTAAATTGGTTAATTTAACGGTGAAGGGGAATATGTAGATGAAGAAAATGATAAACATAAACGTAAAAACAAAGATAAATATAAAGAAAAAGATGGAGATGAGGATACCGATAAAAGTAAAGATGAAGATAACGGGTGATTTTTTAAGAGCTTGATAACTCTTGATAAAAAAAACGCATAAAATTTGCAAAATCTCATCGGTTCTTTATTTGAAACGTTAGATTGGTCCATGACATTTACTTTTTGAAGATAATTTCATTTAAATGTTGACCGCGGCTGCGTCTTAGGTGGTCCATTCGGAAAGTCCAATTTTGGGCAACTTTTTCGAGCATTTCGGCCGGAATAGCCCGAATTTCTTCGGAAATGTTGTCTTCCAAAGCTGGAATAGTTGCTGGCTTATTTCTGTAGACTTTAGACTTGACGTAGCCCCACAAAAAAATAGTCTAAAGGCGTCAAATCGCATGATCTTGGTGGCCAACTTACCGGTCCATTTCTTGAGATGAATTGTTCTCCGAAGTTTTCCCTCAAAATGGCCATAGAATCGCGAGCTGTGTGGCATGTAGCGCCATCTTGTTGAAACCACATGTCAACCAAGTTCAGTTCTTCCATTTTTGGCAACAAAAAGTTTGTTAGCATCGAACGATAGCGATCGCCATTCACCGTAACGTTGCGTCCAACAGCATCTTTGAAAAAATACGGTCCAATGATTCCACCAGCGTACAAACCACACCAAACAGTGCATTTTTTCGGGATGCATGGGCAGTTCTTGAACGGCTTCTGGTTGCTCTTCACTCCAAATGCGGCAATTTTGCTTATTTACGAAGCCATTCAACCAGAAATGAGCCTCATCGCTGAACAAAATTTGTCGATAAAAACATTTCGAACCGAACACTGATTTTGGTAATAAAATTCAATGATTTGCAAGCGTTGCTCGTTAGTAAGTCTATTCATGATGAAATTTCAAAGCATACTGAGCATCTTTCTCTTTGACACCATGTCTGAAATCCCACGTGATCTGTCAAATACTAATGCATGAAAATCCTAACCTCAAAAAAATCACCCGTTAGAGGAAGAAAGATTAAAATAAACCTAATTATACAGAAAAGGATATATGTAGATGGAGACACGGAGAATCAATCTGTGAATTATTTTGGGAATTTAGAGTTTCGGGAATCTCGGAACTTATCGATATAATAATTGATATTTTTATCGATTTTGTTATCGATTTTTTTATCGAAATTTTTATTGATTTTGTTATCGTCTTTGCTATCGATATTTTCGGAGCTTATCGATATAATAATCGATATTTTTATCGACTTTTTTATTGATTTTGTAATCGATATTTTTAATGATTTTGTTATGGATGTTTGTTATCGATTATTTATCGATATTTTGATGAGTTTTGTTATCGATATTTTTATCGATTTTGTTATCGCTATTTTTGTCGACTTTGTTACCAACATTTTTTTCGATTTTATTATCTATGTAACGTTAGTTTCACTTCTCCATTGCGGTCCAGGTGCACTTACTTCTTTTCTTTTTAAGAACGTTCTCGAGGCTTTTGTTCGCATTTTGTTTCTTACGGAAACTTTCCCTACCCATTTGTTCTCATTTTCTTCCCATTAAAATTACGCTCAATACTTTTGTTACCGTTTGACTCATTTAATGTGTAGCCAATCTGAATTAATAATTTACCTAATGCCATTGTGAGATTGCAATTATATGTACGACACACGTACATGTACCGAACTATGTGTAAATGTATACTAAGAGATCGGTTAATCGCACAATTTGTCTTATTCTTTTCCCCAAGCAATAATTGGATTTCTTAATCGCTACCCTGAGGCAAGTTAGCAACACTCGCCTAAATCTACTTAAGTATGCAAATATGTATGTATGTATGTTAGTCTGAGCGAGATTTAATTGAAACATTTTGATGAATTTCTTATCGGCAACATGACCCGACTCAGACACAGAATAGTAGACAACGCTCCCAGTCGCACAACAGGCCGCACTTTTCCCCTAACCACTCGACCGAGTAGTGGTAAACAAGTAAACCAATTAATTCGCTACGACATTTTCTTGCGCCTTACAATTTGATTGCTTATCAGCTTGAATAAATATTAATTTAAATTTTTTTTCTCTTTTATTTCGCAAAGAAATATGTTGAAGCAAGATTTTATTGGTACTTGTTGTACATATGTCAACTATAAGTATGTGCAATAATAAATAAGTATGTAGTATGTACATGTGTATGTAATATGTACTACTCGTATAAGTGCTACAATTTAATTAGAGGCTTTGAAACATACCAAACAAAGTAGTGTCGCTTTTAATGATTTTTATTTTTTTTTCAAAAGAGAAAACTTATCTATAAAGTAGTGTTTTCAAAAAATGCTTAGTGTGTTAATAGCGGAGAAAAAACGACAACTATTTATTAAATTAAATGGCGCGAGACGACGGTGTCGAACGACAAGCAGGCTGGTCAGCTAAACCAAGCAAGTGTGTAAGTATTAATAAAGTTTAATAATAAAAAAAAAATATGTATATAACAAAGAGAAAAGAAAAACCGCACAGTTGTCAAAAAACCTGCTACAAAGCGTCACTACAACGCTTATGGCACAAACAATATACCAGTAATTAAAAACTACAAGCTTGTAATCATTTTTCCTAGGTAATTCATTTAGCTATACGTTTTCGTAAAATTTATGTGTCAAGCTACATATTTTAAGGCAGCAGAAATTGTATATTGTAGCTTAAGTATTTAAGTCAGTGAGTGCATAGGTGAGTGAGTTGTGGCAGCATATATGGCTTTTCTCATATGTTTTCTGCATGTAACAACTGTCACGCATGCGCAAAATTTAGCTGAGCGAAGACTGTCAACAACTCGAAGCGCAATTGACTGACTGGCGCGAGGAAGGAAAAACCAATCTCTAATTGCCTTATATGTAGGTAAGCGCGGTTACCTTTTTACAAACAAAAAATCAGACTAAAAACCCATATATGTAGGTAGTTGACAATTTGCGCAAGCGTATTTTGGGCAAAAAATAAAAATGAAATTATATTAAACTTAAAATAAATTGAAGAAATAAATTGGCAATACAAGCATGTCGTTCAATAAATTATAAATTCATAAGACCATTTGTGTGCGCAATACAGTTTCGTAGTAACCCAGCCGGTAAAAGTAGGAAAACATGAGGTCACCTTAAAGCCCCTATTTCTGATCTTGTGAAGCCATTGGTCTCGTTTACTAGTTTTTTTCTTGAAAGGTATGGCCAGAGTTTCAGGAACTTCTCATACAGCTTGCACAAAGTAATAATGACGAAATAGAAAATTAACTTTGCTCCAGACACGTACCGAGGCGACTACTGCGAGTTTTGCTCTATTTGACTTCTCTGGCTTTGGAAACACAGCTTCTAGCCTTGCATTCGTATGGTAGGGCTTTTTGGAAGATCTTTTAATGCGACGCTCCAAATCGAAAAAGCTCCAAACCTCAATAGAGTAGTAACCTCTTACCAAATGATTATAGAATAGCGATCGTAGGGTTTCTATAGAAAATTTACGATATGCACAAAAAAGAGAAAAAAGTTAAATCGGAATTATACTAAGAAATTTCATTGAGAATTCTGTTTATCTAAGGTACCATCCATTTCACCAAAAGGGTCTGACCAAATCCGTTTTCTTTCTTATTCAAGGATACAAAATACCTACAACCACTGCTTCAACTAGAGCTATATGGGATCGATAAAAAAGGACTGAAGAGTGAAGCGAGACGTTATTTTCGTTATAAAAAAAGTGTCGAAATAGGTGAGTGCGAAGAGCTGGCAGTGCTACTAGATGGGGAAAAAAGTGCGAAAATTTTATCAGAAAGTTGGGGGTCTTATGAAAGGTCCCAAATCTATGTAGACTTAGTGAGCGTTGTTTCGAACATACGCTATTGAATAGTAATAGCACTGAACCCAGTTGAGAAGATGAATCCGAGTATCTAGTCGAGGACGACGGAATCGATGCCCCACCGCCCGACTAGGATGTGGTACAAAGGTAAATTCTTGTCGTCCAGCAATAGGGGCAAACTCCCTCTAGTTCTGCTCCCCAGGGATGGCATGCATAGGTAGTAGTAGTAGTAGTTTTCAAAAGAAACAAAAGGTTGAAACAAATAACAAGGCGACCTGGAGTACCTCTATCAACGAGGGAAACATGCAAACGAGCACACTAAAGAGGTATTCAATAGCTCTAGCATTCCTGAGGGTATTTGCGCAGGCGTTTATGACTGAAGCTCTGAGTACCCCTGGGAACCTTCCTAAGCATCTTTCAAGCAGAAGTCTTTGCCGTCAGCTTGTGTGCTGAGATTAACCTTCGTAGGAAATACAAAAGCGAGAGTATCCTAATTTTAACCGACGAAGAGGCAAAACTTAAGGCTCTCTAATCCTGCGAGATCAAATCCTCAGTACTCCTGGAGCATGCAGAGAGGCCTAATTCTCTGGCTGAGAATAAAACAATATAATGCCTATGGGTACAAGGGCGCATGAGAGTCGAAGGAAATGCGGAAGCGGATCAGTTAGGCAGACTGGCCGCTTCCGCGACCCCGATAGAACCGGAGCTCTTCCTTTCACGATAAACGAAACGCTCAGGAAGGAAACCAACAAACTAAGGGAACTGCATTGGCGCAATACCATGGGACTTCGTCAATCCAAAACCTTACTAGGAGGGTACAATCTGAAAATATACAGAATACTCCTGGGTTTCTGACGTGCCATTGTAGGTTAAGTGGTCACTTGTATAATCAATGAATCTGGTCAAGCGACCAACATATGTCCCTTCTGTGACAGTGCCAAGGAGACACCATTGCACCTCCTTCTCGGTTCTGTGGCTATTTCACGCCAAAGGGAGTGGAGCATAGGGCATCTCTGACCAGGAGAGGAGCACAGTCACTCCTTGCCTTGGGTATCTATTCTGAAATTTATAGAGCCTCTGGGGCTGGCTGAGATGGAATTGGATGAAAGGTTAAAACGCATCACCAACAAACAGATTTACATAAACCTTTCCAGTACATACGAATATGTGGAGTACCAAGTGAAATTTGGATCAGTGTCCTCATATCTCTGTAGGACTCGCAAACCAAGATAGTTATGAGAGTCATCCATGGTCATTGCCTTATAGTAATTCACGCCAAGAGTATGAATTTTCCATTGAATCGAAAGCTTCGAGCATTTTCTCTGCTATTGTCCACATTTGTCGAGATTCAGGCATAATGCCGCACTAACACTTCTTCAAAAGTCTGTCAACTTACGCTCGTCTTCTGAAATTTTTAGTGTTTCATAAGAACATTGATTTTATTTCTTTTGGTATAAAAACAATACTACGCGGAAAGAGTCTGTTGAAGTTTAGGAGTACCCACAAGTTGAAACCTTGGACCACCCTATTAAGTCTATAATTATTATTTTTTGAACAAAATCGCCAATTAAGCAAGTGGAGCAAAAAAAAATAATATATGTAAATAATAAATTGCCAATTTTGCGATTTTTTTCATGTTTGTTTTAACAAAGTCAAAATGGTGCTCTTAATTTTCATTGCAACTGCTGCGAAAGCCTTCAAACTCAGCTCGATTTCAAATCCAAGTCAAATGTCAATTTCCTATGATTTACAACGTCAAATGGCGGCTTGTAGTTTGACAGATAGACAGCCGCCAACAGCATGCGAATTGGCAGAACAGCGTAAGGAAAATAGAAACAAATGAATGAGAAGTAAATGTCACAAAAGCAGGGTAATTAAAAATGACATTTATCGTGCTGTAAAAACAAAAACAACTGCAGCAGATTGTTACAACACACACTTGGCTATTAGTGGCCGATCGGCAAGCAACATCGATTGCGGCGACAAATGTGTGTAAAGCAGATAAAAATCGTGTAGAAGTATTTTTTTGATTGAATTTTTTTTTTTAGTTGTATTTATTTATTTTTTCAATTTTCAATCACTTATTTTTTCCACAGCACCTGGGCGTTCGTTGAAAATAATAACAACTGCCGCAAAAATTGCAACAATTATGACAAAGTTGTACACTTGCAACAATTAATGTCTTAATTCATTCTACTGATCGAAGTGTTGAACCGCTTTTGTTGCTGTTGCTGATATTGTGTTGGTTGAGTAACAAGTGTTCGGCATACGAAACAACTCCCAGGCAGTGTGTAAACGTTCGCCAATTTTGGGCGTTTATTTATCGTTAGGAAAAATAGTGTGGTTGGTGCGAGAAAAAAGCGTCAAAATAAAAATATGAGAAAAACCAATAAATGTGCTTAAAAATATTCATAAGTTAAAATAAAATAAATTAAAAAAATCTAATAAATTGAATAAAATTTTCGCAAGAAGTCTGGTTGCCCACATAGTGGCGCACACCGTGTACTCGGTATTTCCAGTTCTAACATTTTCTAAAAGGGTAGTGCCAGTTTCAACTAGTAGCGGCTGTTCACTAATAGCGGTATTTTGATTACAGGTACAGTGTTTTGGGGCCAGCGGTTTTCGGTCCTATGTGAGTTTCGCGTAGTTACGATAGGGCTGCCAGACGTCCTGCTCCTACAGGAATTGTCCTGGCTTTGACGAATTCACCTGGTGTCCTGGTTGCCCTGGTTTTTAATGAAGGTCAATGCAGACACCCATTTCATATTTGGCAGATTTTTTTAATGAAAAAATGTCAAGTTTTATGTTATTTTTGTGATGTAATGAAAGCGCATTTTATACCAAATGAACAGCTGTTAGTTGAGGCCGTTTTTGTTGTCAGTAATTATGACATAATGAAAACCAAGCGTTAGATAGAGTTTTTAGATTATAAAGCATCTGAAATCGTATTTATATTTTATGAACTTATCGCATCGCTGCAACATACCGATGCATCAGATCGAAAAAGCATCGAAATATTTTTTTTTTTTACTTGAATCCCTAGGGCAAATGAGGTGCCACACACAGAAAGAAGAAAGTTGCAGAGTTGCGTTTTTGCAAATAAAGACAAACATCGATTTTATCCGAATTATAGCACCACAAAGTTCGATTTTAAAAAATTGACCACTTTGGAGTACATTCGAGTTAAACCAGGGACCGAGAACAAAAGTTATGAACGAAACTAAATCTCTTTACCGTAGTTTTATTCCCATGAACGCTTAAAACCCCAAACCTAAACCAGAAACCTTCGGGAATGCTTTCACAATACTGAAAATGAGAACAAAACTGTCGATAATGTTCTCAACGGGAATTATATAAGAAAAACCCTGTTGAACGTTCCTGAATAAAATAAAATTTGAACAGCAGTTCCGCAAACATTTCTAAGAGAACTAAATCGGAACAAGAGTCTCTCGAAGAACAATTTGGGAGCCTTAGGATCATTTTGACAGAGAAAGAAACGGTAAAAAAATCGTCTCTGAATGGAAGTGAGAAGTAAATTTCTTGATCTTCAGTTTTCAAGATTTTCACCCCTATTGCAAGTGTCGACTAGTAGTAGATAAACGACTTTTATTCGATCATCGATTTTCCAGGGTCCCAAGCTTTTGATCTCATTGGAAACGTTCCCGAACGTTTCTTTTTCATTTTGTTATTGTTGAGAACGTTCTCATGTTGAGAATTTTCTTCTCATTTTGTTCTTTACTGAAACGTTCCAAACCTTTTGTTCCCATTGTGTTCCCGTTCAATACTTTTGTTTCCGCTTTGTTCTTTTGCAGGAACGTTCTTGTTGTTACATTTTGTTTTCGTGCAGAACTAAACCAAAACCGGAGCGCGTTCTCGTTCTCTGATTAAAACTCGAAGCTTCGAGCATCGAATTTACCCATCCCTACTACGGATAGTGCCACAAAACTACATTGCTCATAATATCAGAAACTACTTCAAAATAATGCGCCGTCAAAACCGAAAAAAACGGTAATTATAAGGAATATATTGACACCATATTCAATTTTATTTTCGATTTTGATTTGGATGATAAGTGTCTTGGTCGATGGGTTTGGGCTTATGGCCGCCCCTAGTTAGGACCCTCCTTTGGCTTGATGAAGACAGCTGCTGAGTGGTTCTTAATTTTCGCTGTTTCTTTCCCTTTTATGGCCTTAAGAACTTGTAGCTTCTTTGCTTTGCCGTTGGGAATCTCTACTTTGAAGAATCTAGCTACATGGGAGCTCGGCGCCTTAATTCTTTCTTTCCGAACAATTTGCTTGGTTATCGACCCGGGGTGCTTGTTAGTTTTTTGGTTAACCAAAGCATTGATTGCGGTTGCACTGATTTCGATCGGGCTAACATCAATATTCGTGCTGCTACTCTTTCGCTGCGCTCATTTCGGTCCAGCTCCACCGATGCCTACCGATAATGTCGAGCATGTCCGAACTTCTCAAGAGCTTCCCTCAGTCGCTCTTTTCTTGTCAATGAAATCCCGACAGCGGGAACTGTGGTAACAAGGTGTAGTAGCTAATACAAGAGGAGTAGCTGCCTATGCTGCACCTTTGTAACGGATTCGAGCTCCCTAGTATGGAGACCTCTGCTGGTCTTTCTTTGGCATTTATCCGTTGATATAGTTGTGATTTTTAGCACGGGTACCATAGACCGGAGGATTTCTTCTGACTTCTTCGGAAGGCACTGAGATCTGCAACTTTTCCATTTAGATAACCTTTTTTTAGCTTTATGTTTTGTTGCTATTTTTTATCTATTTATCCTTTAGTAGTTTCCATGGTTATCTACTCGAGTTGTAGGCTACGTAGGGGTTGACACAAGTCTTGATGGGATTATGATTTTAGAGCCAGAACAGTGTAAAACCGGAAAAATCAGCAATGGGGTCTGATATGATTGTAATATCAGGCTACCAGCCATATCGAAGAGGTTTTAAGCTCGCGTACTGAAGTGGTAGAATGCTTTATCCAGCAAAAGTTCATGCTCTTCATAAACCTGGTTTTAGTATGCCATAATTAAAACCTTACTGGTTTTGATACCGATGGGCATTGCAATTCGACTTAGTAAATAAAATATATATATATATATAATATAAATATAGTAAAATAAAATATAATAAATAAAAAGAAAAATTATAAAATTAAATATTTCAAATTTGATCAAATAAAAAATTATCGTTGATATTATTTGAAAAAAAAATTATAAACAATTTTGCTTTTCCTTTGGCTGTACGCAAATGGCATTTTTGTAACGCCATCAATTTGCAATTATGGAAATGAATTGCTTTTTGCAGCTGCTTGTGTGTATGGCGAAGCTTTCTTGATTGCGATCATATTTTTGCAATTATTGGCGCATTGCTACCGCGACAGCTTTAGCAACAGCTTTGAATGTGCATTTGTTTATGTGGAATTTTTTTGTTTAAATGTCGGCATGTGCTGACCACCATTCCAGCACAATTAAAAAAGCGTTACCATGCGCTGCATATTTGTCATTATTATGGCAGCTAATTAAGTCTAAAACGAGTTAATCATTTAACAAATATTGCTACCACTTAAGTAGTTCGGCTAATAACGACACGCACGCGCACTGTCGAATGTCAGTCATAAGATAATTTGTAATAAATATCTTAGGCCTTCCAAAGATTTCGTATAGGTTAGGTTAAGTGAAAAACGTTGTAGACCTAGAGAGAAATTTCACAGTCCTCGAGAGCTCCTGAGAGACTGCGATCCAAATTGCTTGCCGTGCCTTAGCGGTTAGTAAGCTCATATTAAGAAGCCCATCGGTTCTATGGTGTTTGGGGATGCCTTTTCTGCCCAACTCATCGGCAACGCCACTTCCTACAATATCATCTAGCTCTCATATAGGTCTGACTATAAAAAATCAGACGTAAATGTAGGATAAGTCATTCATTCCCCTACTAGCTTTGAGCGCACCAAGTTTCTTGATTTCCGCTTTTCTATCAGAGTAGATGTTCACATCCCGCACTAAAAATATCTGGAAGCCTTACTTTGAGATTTATGGAGAGCTTCCTACAAAAGACCTCTTACCTACTTCCGAAAAACTTCGATTCCTCAGTGTAGAAGTTCATCTGTGCCTTCTTGCAACCACTTCCTCCCATTCACATATTTCTAGATGAAATACTTATGAGGCGGAGAAGAACTAATTGCTGCCAGTCTCGGAACGTAATAAACCTCCCATAAGGGATAAAGCGGATAGTTTAAAGAATCCTGTAGTGTCTAAATCTTGGGGCTGAACTGAGTTTCAGTCGAGCAATGATGGGAAATGATTATAAAGTTTTTAAATACTCCATTGATTTCAAAAAAAACTGCTTGTTGTACCGCGATCCAAATTTCTGACTGGCGTACTCTTCTTTAGTCCCTTCCACCAGGCAAGAAGTCCATAAAACAATCTGGAATAAGCTAGGGTTCAAAGAACCAGGAAATAACCCAAGGAAAGGGAGCCCATTTGTAGTCAATTTCCACCACGTAGCAATATCGAGCCGCTGCTGAATTCTTCGCTCTCTCCTCAGTATAAGTTTTCCATCTAAAATTAAGCCCAAATATTTGACTCCATTATTCAGCGCTTGACAAATTTTTCAGTTGAAGAAAGAGTCCCGTCCCGGGGAGATTTTTATACTTTCTAATCAACCAGACGATTTCCGCAATACTGTCCGGCGAATTAAAGAATTGCATACCACTTAGTCACCAGATTAAAGTACCCTTGGATCAGTATCTTTGAAATAGAGTGTATCAACAAATTTGTGTCCCACTAAAGGGGAAATCTTATCCGCACAGGCAATCACCCTGGAGACTCTACTTTCTAACACCTCTGGCAGGTCCTTTACCCGTATAACCACAATAAAAAGAGGGGTGAGAGAATACCACCTGATGGCATGCCCTGCTTACGCTACGCTGGATAGTGGCACAGCGCTACTCCATATGCCAGTTTTGTGGCAGAGCATACGGTATTGGACTGCCCCAAGAAGTACATTGCTAAAAGCCCTTCGATCTCGAGAATTCTATGTGAATGTGGGCTTCCTCTAACGACTTCGCGATTGTATGCAGGGCGGTATGTACGCTTCTGCCAGGCGATCTTGTAGATCTTGTCTATAATATACTGCTCAATCATTCTCTTTCAGGTTTTAAGTAAAAATGAAAGCGATTGATATGCTTGAAATCCTTGAGATGAATGTGGGAAATTTTTTTTAACTTCAGTATAAGTTACCCTGACCAACGTAAAGTCCCTGGGGTCATCTCGCATAAGACAACTACTTTTGCAATGGTGCTGGATAAATGCCGTTCGCTCCCGCTGATTTAAAGCATTTGAATACGTTTATCGGCCAAACTAGACGAAACTTAACTAGCAGTTCACTCAAGGCGGGTTTACAACTCCGCGCCTACAAATCGGAAGCTTATACTGTGGCTGGACACCACATTATTCATTCTGCAATTACTCGCCTCGTCCCTGTAATATGTATAGAAGGATTCCTAGGATTCCTCGCAAGCAAGCGTCTAAATCAAAATAATACATGGCAACCCTCTATGCTTTCGCTTTGATTACGGTTTTATAGAATCCTAGTGGAACTTTGAAAGGTTCCCAAACCGAGTGTTAATATGTTCCGAATGACCTACTTATGAGCCCTATGCTTTCGCAGAGCACCGCTGTCTACTAGAGGACCTTCACTCAATCCTTGAAAAATCTTAAAGGGCATGAGCTGTTAAGGGCAAACATTAGTGAAAATCTTGCAAAGTTCATTTACCGAACCCTCGGGGTTTCTTCAAGTGAATGTGAGAGAGCTGAGCACGAATTCCTGCACGCCAAGTCGTTTCCCTCCTGTGCCAACTGACGCCAAGTGAAGGCAAGTCCTTCTCCACTTCACAGTATCTTTTTTAGATCATAAAATGTTTGTTGCAAAAATTTTCAGCACTTTTATCATTTGTCATCAAGCAGTAACGTACAATCTTTTGTCTTTTAGTTAATTTCAGACAGAGCTGTAAAATGATTGAATCAATAGGATCTGCATTCACTCGACATTCTTTTCAAAATTTTGATTGTTTGTTTGTATAAAAAAAGCCTCATTCCTGAGTGGCTTAAAATGCTTGAAAACAAATAAACTGTGTTGTGTTTTTGAATGGTAGATTGACATTCAGTATGGATTGTGAATGTAACAGAAGCATTCGCACACACACTTGATTGTATATTTAAAATGAATGCACACGTTTTTACCATTCAGTACTAATACTTTTTTCCCAGGGTTGAAATATTTTATACTTTAAAGTTTAAACATATCTGGAATTGAAAAAAAACATATATGTATACGTATGTATGTATTTCAACGCGTATGTATAGACGTTTTCTGACATTAACCCATGGCTAATGACTGGTGCGAAATCAGTCCAAACAAACATCGCAACCGTCGAGCACAAAGGACACATCTTGATACATACATTTACATATATTACATTCGAAACTAGTGAACTGTATATAGAAATATAAAACAGTGTCAATAGAATTGAGTTTTTAAAACTCTTGCTTGAAAAAACTTAAGAATTTCATTACCGGCATCTGTCCCTTCGTATTATAGACTTTTAGAACTATAAAAGGTCTATTCTGCACGTAACCGAAGATTTTTTAACCGGAAAATTTTATTACCAAAAAATGTTACCTGTTCATGTCACCGCGATTCTAGGAACGTTGGTAATGCTATATATTCAGCAATTCATCCATGAAGAATTGTGGAAATTCTGGCATTGCATATTTCACGGGGCGGGGCAATATTTTGTTACCAGCTTATGAGATGGTAACAAAATTTACCGGTTACAAGAGTACACCAATTGCGAAAAGGGTTTAAAAATTGATTGTAGACATTTTTTCGCAGAATATATGTATATATAAATTTAATTTGTATGATTATTTTTCTATTAATTTTTTTCTTCAGTTATCAAATTTGAAAACTTTCAAAACGAAATTTTATAGGATTCTTGTTTTCTTTAAAGAGGGGTTGAGGAGTTACATTGTAAAATTTTTTTTTATTAATTATTAATTAAAAGGTGTACTATTTAAACATATTTACTACGCACTTCTGCAGTAGGGTACTATAACTTTTCTCACGTAACGGATATTTGGAACAACCAAAATCGAGATAGATATATACTACATTTATGTACATACGTATGTATATACCGTAAATGCCCAGAATAAAAAGAGAAGTTGATTAGTCCATCTCCGTCTGTCTGTCTGTCCGTTTGTTTGTGTACACGATAACTCTAGGAAAAATTGAGATATCGGAAGAAAATTCGGTACGCGGGTTTCCCTTTATGCAGGGCAGAAGCGTATTGAAAATACAAAAATTAAACCATAACCTGGTCCCTCCCATAAAACGGTAATTTCGAAAAATTCAAAAAATTCAATATTTCCTTAATTACAGAAAACAAATTGCTAAAAAAGTCACATGTTTATTATTATACATTTTTGAAAAATGGGACATATTTCTAACTTTTGAAATCAATTTGCTCAAAACATACATTTAGAATAATGTTTTAAGAAATAATTACACCCGAGCGCATTTGTGCACATGGGTATTATAACTTTGTTCGCATAGCGGTTGTTTGTTGTCTAGCCCTTCAGGTTAATAAAGATTGTAGAAAACTATTTTTGCTTGTGTGGAGTCCCGTTTGATTCCCAAAATTGGAAGGAACTAATTTTTTCAAATTGCAACACCTAATAAATAAATTATTTCTAAAATAGGTTACAGCAGACAATGTTTAATCATTTTTTATTAATATACCGACACCTGATTGGAAGATCAACCTATCTCGGCAGCCAATTCAAAAACGCCCTAACTCAGAAAACTTTTTATGAAAGTCCTACTTCAGAATTTGGTTGAAGAACGCCCTATCTCAAATGAAAATATATTGAAAATTTGCCGAGGTAGGGCGTTTTTGAACCGCATTCTGAGATAGGGCGTTCTTCAACAAAATTCTGAAATAGGGTGTTCTAGAACAGTTTTTTGAGATAGGGAGTTTTCGAACTGGCTGCCGAGATAGGTCGATCTTCCACTTAGGTGTCGATATGTAGTTTTGATGTTAACAAACAAACCAAAACTTGGGTTAAAAAGCGTGCTCAATGAAATGGGTATAAATTATTAAATATTGCACTTTCGGAAAAGGATGTTAATGAAAATAGGGACCAACGAATTTTGTTAAATATTTTTTTTGTTGGAAATGTTGATAATTTGTGGCTTATTGTAAATGAAAAAACCTCCACAAACCAACGAATTCGATTTTCGAATCTTTATTAACTGCTTGACCCAATAGCGACGAAAAAAAGTACGAAGAAATTTGTATCAAACATTTTTATAATTAAATAATTAAATGTATATGTATGTCTAAATTTAGAACCAGAAGCTCTTAAATTTGTTAGTTTATATTAACTTATATATGTATGTACTAATTTATGCATTATGCATTATTAATGGTGTATTGGTAACACTTATTTGGAAAGCTGACAATTTTCTAAACAGAGATGTTAAAATCATTAATAATTTATATTTTTCATAATGACATTCTAACGACACGTTCACTAAAAAATATTTCTCCAATTAATATTTTTTATTCTTATAAATCCTTGTACAAATTTAAGTGAAAAAAACTGATGATAACGCTCTATTAACTATTTTTCGTGTTGAAATTTTGCAGTCTTTTTAATAAAATGCAACCTGGCGTATTTTTCAGAGGGTTTTGTGTGTTCAAAATATTTATATCAATTGATTGGTACTGAGTGGATGTGTGCACACATAGCAAAAGCTGCATTCATCTGAGTGCTTATTCAGTGTTAAAAGTGAATCGTTCGTCATTCAATTTTTTCAATCTTTCTTTGAATATGGAAATGTGTGCAATCGTATCTACTTTGAGTGAATGTAGAATTGGAAAACTACAAGCCGCATTATTCAATAAGGGAGAATTCAATGAAAACATAATAATATAAAATTGATGATTTTTAATTTCAAATGATTTCACAGTTTTACAGCTCTGATTTCAGACACATAAAACGGACCTTAAATTGTCAAAAGACAGGCGACTTAAAAAAGATAGGAAAACCTATTTTCAATATAACTCTACATACATAAATACATGCATATTACTAGGGAGTTATTTAGACGGTTTTCCAATGCCAAGATTGTAGATCTCGTTCCTTTTTCCTTATTTTGCTTCAATGTACGCCACAATATTTCTTCCCTATTTATTGTATTTTCTATTGAACTCTCCCCACAATACGGTCGTGTGCCAAACTCTTGAGTAAAGAAAAAAAAAATAAAAGGAATTTATAATCAAATTGCAATCTGTCGCAATCATAACCTCGCGCTTTCAACGAACGCCAGTAGAAGGGGTTCCGCAGGCGACTCATCGAAAGCAGCTTTGATTTGCATTTCAATGGAAATAATGATAGAAATTTGCACATGAAGCCGAGATAGAAAGGCGAAAGAACGGAAAGGTAGTACATGGAGAGCAATGTATGCGCTACATTGATTGCCACAGAAACGTCGCTTAAAAGAGAATTGTCTTGCCACAAAGCGCATTAGCGGAAGAGTACGCGTGCCACAGAGCGAAGATGAAAGTGAATAGGGTTGATTTAAGGGATATTGGGTGAACTTTAAGAAATAAATTCACAAACAATTTACATACATATGAGTAGCTGTCTGTGAATGTGAGGGGGGGGGGGGGGGGAATTTAAAGTAAGACAATTTAATTTGAAGTTGATTTAGTTGTTAGCGATACTAGAGTGTTGAGATTTTGAGTGTCTTTAATTTAATGCGTGGTATATTTTCCTAACTGCTTAGCAGCTCAAAAGCTAACGTTAGTTACATGCTTGGGTTCTCTCTGGCAGCAGTTGCACTTCAATTTCTACCATAAAACTTTTTGTCTTCCCTTCACATGCTGTACTTTTGAAATTGACTTATCAAATTTTTTATTACTAATCAGTAGACCACTGACGGATCAATTAAAACGAGGCCGACGGAGGCATATATGTGTAGATATTTTATCTCATCAATGACTTAAATAAATTCAATTCGTGTTGCCGGCAATTTGCTTAAGAGCGCCCTATTGGGCAGTGCGAATGGCAAAGGGCATATCTGAACTCATATAACTACAACGAATATTTCCCTTTTTATTGATATTGCTGCCCTCATCAGCTATATGCCTCCTGCTGCGCTCTTCAGATATACATTTTCGGCTTATTTCTTCTTAAACAAATAATAACGCGCGCTTATGGCGTCATGTGGCCTAGAGTAAAAAAAAGGCCAACTAGGCAACTGATAAGTGTTAAAGCACATAACGCTCATTAACTAAAAGAGTGAGACAACCAAAAAAAAAACAAACTGGATTTTTCAGAGGGGCGTTTAAAGTTTTAAATTTGCTCTCAAAATGTAGAAAAATGAGGTGCAGCTTGTTCTCTTAATTCTGCATCATTTGCTCAAACATTCGTCTTTTTTAGTTATGGCAGTATTTTAGAAATGAGCGATTTGTATCTACATAAATAAAACTAAATATTTTCTCTATTAGACCTTTTCTTGCCGAAGCTGTGCCAGATTTGTCGCGTCGTCCTACAAGTGGATACTGTCGACCCTCTTTTATTTGCCTTCCCGAAGAAGTATGATTTAATCAAAGATTTGCGATATGCCTGCAGGAGAAAGGAGTTGACGTTAGACAGGGCGGTTCCTTTCCTCGGAAGTTCGTTGCTAATTTGTTAAAGATTTGCTTGTATCCTATCGCCATTTTCGACGCGGCTTCATAGCAGGCCTGCGAACTGATAGCTGCGTAACTATCACAGTAGATACATAGTTAACGAATACTAAATGAATACTAACAAAAATCACCCTATCGATACTCCCCCCGCTGGTGTACATTAGGGCGTACCACCTTATTCGCAAAAAAAAGTTCGCTGTACACCGCTGAGCCTGAAGTATTTTTTCACGGCAATTTGGAAAAAGAAATATTTTTTTTTTTTTCGACCGAACCAAGGTTAATGGCCGATCCAATATGGCACCTAAAATTAAAATAAATGTGCTTAATTTGAAAAATATCTATTTAATTCCCGTGGCATTGAGTACAATTAGGTTTTTTAAGTTTGTATTAAAAACGCCATTGAATTGGATTCGTGGGCAGTAAATGGGGACCAAATATGTATCACTGTGCGCCATAAGTAAAATGTTTGGGGCAAATGTACTAACACCTACACGTAAACATGCCATAAGAGGCGTGTCGTTAAGTAGCTATTTTTAAAGGCTTGCAAAGCTACAAAAATGTACACATAATAATACATATGGTATACCACCTTGCTTACGACGATTCATTTGTACATATGTATGTAGTATTGGTGTGTTTAAAAATATAAGGAAGAAATTTCATTTTATTGCTGGTGATAAAAATTTTCGGTTTTCGGTTTTTTTTATCTTTTTGTGGGCTCTTTGAAATGCTGGCGAAGACGAAACTACATACTGTAGAAGCATGGAAACAAATCGAAATATTACATATGTACGTACATAAATAAATAGATAAATGAACAGTGTTGCATTTAAATATTTAAAGTGACTTTGTCGTCTTACGCTGAAGTTTGGGATATGTTATGAAGCGGCTCGGAAATGTTTATAGATTAAAGCCTTAAATCTGAAAATTGCCAACATTTTTGAAAATTAATAAACTTTGAGGCACAGAATTTATAGGCATAAAAATTTAATAGGAAACAAGTAAGAAAGTCTAAGTTCGGGCGGAGCCGAACATTAAATACCCGGCGCAAGTATTAAATATATGTTTTTTCACCCTTCCGAAACCTTCCGCTAGATGGTAAGCCGGGGTGTATCAATTTTGAGTAAATTAGCGTCCTTCAATTTCGAAATATTGAAGTTTCAAGCATTTCTTAAATTTACCGTTATATGAGAATCGGCCGTTATTTTAGTCCGATTTCAATAATTTTCAACGTTTTGCTTACACGTGGCAAGTACAATAACCACACCGAGTTTGGTACAAATTGGTAGAACGGTTACCGATATACTTACATGTGATCATAAGTGGGCGGTGCCACGCCCATTTTCCAAAATTTTACCATAAACGTATTTCTTGGTAAAGAATTGTTGAAAGCATCAATTTTGAATAAATAAGCTTCAATATTTAATGATTTATCGAAGATTTTGTATTTCTCTAAATTACCGTTATATGGGATGTGGGCGTGGTTATTGTCCGATTTTAAAAAGTTTCGGCGATTTTTTATGCTGTACCAGGGCCAACAACTGTACCAAGCTTGGAAGAAATTGGTGCAGCGGTTACCAAGATATACACATGTAACCATAAGTGGGCGTGGCTACGCCCATTTTCCAAAAATTTATAATATTCTTATTTTTCGTCGAAAAATTATTGTAAATATCAATTTTGAGCGAATAATCTCCAGTAGTTACTAAAATATCGCAGTTTTCGTATTTCTGAAAATTACCGTTATATGGGAAGTAGGCGTGGTTATTGAGCGATTTTAAAAATTTTCGGCCATTTAGTATGTTGTGCGAAGGCCAACAACTGTGCCAAGTTTGGAAGAAATTGGTGCAGCGGTTACCAAGATATACACATATAACCATAAGTGGGCGTGGCTACGCCCATTTTCCAAAAATTTATAATATTCTTATTTTTCGTCTAAAACTTATTATAAATATCAATTTTGAGTGAATTATCTTTAGTAGTTACTAAAATATCGCAGTTTTCGTATTTCTGGAAATTACCGTTATATGGGAAGTGGGCGTGGTTAAAGTCCGATTTCGCCCATTTTCAATACCAACCTACCTTGGATTAAGGGAAACCTTCATACCAAATTTCGTTAAGATATCTCAATTTTTGCTCGAGTTATCGTGTACACGGACAGACGGACAGACGGACAGACGGACAGACGGACGGACGGACGGACAGACAGACATGGCTTAATCGATTTCTTTTTTCACCCTGATCATTTATGTATACATTTGTCTATATCTATCTCGATTCGTTTTGGCTGTTACAAACAACCGTTATGTGAACAAAATTAATATACCCTTGTGCACAAGTGCACTCGGGTATAAAAAAATGAAGAAGAAATCAGGACTTTTGCGATGCAAAGCAAGAAGCGAGGAACTATTTTAGGCGACAAATATACATAGACTCTAAGGTATACATGAGTGTCCCACTGAAATTTTACGAAATATATTTATTTTAAACAACTAATATGAGCTTGGTTTTGAACAAGCAAATTTTAGTTGAAACCAGATACCAATTTTTTATGTATCTCATTCGGAAAATAATCTTTTAGAACAGCTATTCTCCGCTAGATTTAGAGACCTATGTACTTGTGATTTCGAGGTACGCAGACCAAGTTCTATGAGAGTACAATGACTCTCTATCCCAACCCAAGAAACCTTCCAAAGAGCCCACTTTCCAAGTAGACAAGCAACTGCACAACCTGCTTGAACTGAGTTTAGTTTGTCGAACCATACCATTCAATTTTCTTCTCTTCTACTTAGCTATGGGCGTTCATACCTCCTTAAATTATAAATTCTTCTCACATAAACAACTCATATATTAACTAAATTGCATAAATTGTATATTGCTTATGAATAAAATGGTAAACTTAGAAAATCAAAGCCACAGCAGGCAAGAAATGTTTATGAATGAAATAAATAAAAAGAATTCAGCAATACCAAACATAAAAGGTGATGCGTTGCGCCCTCGCTGCGGGAGAAGAAACTTTGGTCAGCGTCATGAAAAATAAAAACCCAAAAATCATAAACAAAATATGAGAAAAGTCATAAATTGCGCAAAGTTAATGAGGAAGTATTTTATTTGATTTGCGCATAAATTTTCTTTGATATCTACTGCTGGTGTGGCGTGGGTGTGCAATAGTGTTTGTGCCGCTTTTCTGTGTTATTCGGTATTCTCTGGAAAGTTGTTTGGGTTTTTTTTGCATAAAAATGCAAATTAGCTAGTAAATTTTCGTTTACATAAAAGCTATGAGGAAAATGATTGAAAGCCGACCTGTTGCGGGTGCAAGAAAAACCAGTCTGTTTGATAACTAAGCGGAAGGTCTGGCTCTTTGAAGGCTCTACATTTAAATTCATTACAGGTTCCAAGACAAAAATTTGTTAAGTTTCCCTTATTTCGTCGCCATGTCTCGGCTGCCGGTTCGAAAACAAATAATTGATATAACTATATAAATAAGCTTAAGAATTTGGTTCGGCTCTATTTCAAAATAATTGCAATATATCGACAGCTGAAATAGTGCGTTCCTCATCCGTTTGCTAACCGTCAATTTATTATATTCAAAGAAATAGGAGGTTCTGCTTCCAACAAGTAACTGCTCGGCAGCTCACATCGGCTTCGGCCGGCAAGTGACTGCTTGTGCTCCCTTACAAAGAGCATTTGCGCCGAAGCTGTGCCTATTATACGGGTAAGCTAGCGACATCAAAAGACATCCCGCAGACGTCTAGGTACATTATGGATTATAAAATACTGTGCGAGCCCCTATTCATTTTTTTAGATGTTAGATGTAGGTATTTTATACCGAAAAGTTACTAACGATTTCCGACCATTCGGATGATAGGTTATCCTACGTTTGAGCCCCTGTGGTTTTCGAAAGCTTTCGATGTCCCACGCTACTGGTACGGCTCTCGCATAGGAGCGATTATGTTCAAGACCACCAGTTATCAGACTTGTATTGACATTGTCCAGCCGACCTGATCAAACTACACTTAATACCGGTGAGAACATCATTGTTCATGGCGCAGAATGTTGAATCGTCTATCTGCTGTGTCGAAAAATATCCTGTAGTTTATAAAGGTAATATCCAGCCGGGCAGCTGGAGATAGAGAGCATTACTACGTTCAATATTTCGAGCTCGATATTGTTGGAACGGATAAGAACACCGTGGCATTTTAGAATGACAGTCCAAAGTCTGTTGCAGTTTAGTTGAATATTTTAGACTGCGCTGAGAGGTAGGCCGCGATTCTTGGGCTGCGGGATAAGTGGATTTGTCGACCAGTTACTTGTTGTACATTACGCTGCTGACTTGTTGCCCATTGGTAGTGGTTGGCAGTGTCCCCGGGCGACGATTGCGTCTGCAGAGCTCTACAACAAGTTACGAGGTAATCACTTGTCCCCTAACGAGTGAGGTTCAGTCCTTAAATTTCCACTAGTCAAAGCATATTCGGATCCGAAACAGACGTTTGAGCGACCAAATCCTGCTGCTTAACGTTCGCCCAAGTTCGCTCAAACCTAACCTAATGAGGTCCCACAAACCATGTGGTCTATTTCATGTGTAACATAGGACCAGAACAGGTCTTTGGGTGTCTCCAGCAGTAGTGGAGTTTTAAAAGAGTTTTTTGTGGCATAAAACGCAGAAATAGATTTCTGGTCCGGGGTTTCAACAGATGTCAGCCCGAATCAGAAAAGTGAGGAACGAAAAACGATGGGAAGCAGAGATAAAAACCAAGCCATTCCAGTGCATGCTGGCTGATCTACTAAATAAAATAGTGGAATATCTTTTACATTCGAAAAAAAACTCATATGTTCTCTCGGCATTCCTTATTTTTGCAATGCGAAAACAAAAAATATTTCCTCTTTTTCTCAGCATTAAATTATGAACCGAAAAATAATTTTCCATATTTCCGCTACACTTTTTTCGCTTTCCTTTCAACGAGGAAGACGTACACTTTCACAGTTCGCTCGATTTGCTGTAAAAAAGTTAAGAATATTTTCAAAGAAAAACTAGAGGCGGTACCGAATTGATTCCCATTTAATTTTTTATGGTTTTCTTGAAGGAAAATAAAGAAGAAGATGTTGTAAATAGTTACATCAACCCGGAAGCAAATACTATAAAATAGTAAAAATAACATAACAAATCTAAGGCGTGCACCAAGCGTGTAAGCTTACAAAGGGAACCCAGTGAAGAGAAGATGAACCAAACTGTATTTTGCTGCAAAAGCGAGCTGGAACGATGTAAGCGAAAGGTGGAGGAAATTGGCAGGGAGTTGAGATAATGAAGAGAAATAGACAGCAGTGGAGTGAAAGAAAGTAGAGCAACCAAAGAGAAGGAAGAATAGAATGAACTAACTTAAAGTGGAAGGAGGCGGGGGCACTTTAAAGGAAATAGCGTGGAATGAGTGTGGCAAAGAGTGGTCTGCAGAAGGCAATGGATTATGACTTAAGAGGATAAAAGGGAGTATAAACGTGGATGCTGAAGCGCTTGGTGCGTCTTGTATTTAGTTGCATAGCCAATCAGTTTCTTGGCGGATTTTCTTTTTTGAGTTGAGCAGACAATTGCCTTCTATACTCACACCAAGTCGAAGCTTTTGTTATTTAAAGTTATTCTCCGGCTATAGAAGAAGTAAATCTGTTATTCTTATTTTGTGGTAGCTACTTCCTGGATTTCAAAATACAATGCTGCAGCTTTTACCCTTTTCGGTAAGACAATCCCGGCACTTGAACGACAATTGAAGGACACAAATAGCAGCTGTAGTAAGAGGGGGGACAGGGACGGTGATGAAGAGCACACACTCCGATACGTCTGTGTTCTTGTATGTTTTGTATGTAGAAATAGAAATATATATACACGGATATAGAACATTTATTGATTTGCACTTGTAAATGGATTTTATGCGAAATTTCCGGGTTGAAATCGCTTTGGAGCAGCGCAAGACAAATAAATCGATTGACAGGCCGTTCGGCGCACAGAATAACAACAGCATCACAGCACAGCACTGTGCTGGGCAGATGCCACTTCGCAAATTGAAATCCATAGAAATCAACGAAATTGAAAGGAAACAAGCAATACAATTGCACTGAGTTAGCCACTGCGAAATAAGGGGAAACATATAAAATAAAATAAATAAAAATATTATTTGAAATAAGTAAAAAAGAAACAATTTTGCACAGGAAGTCCATTCCGTTCATTTCCTAACGCCCCCTCCCCCGTCATCCTACGCTAATGATGACTAAGCAATCGTCTCAAGTTTTTGCAATCTTCGCGCGAGGGTTCTTTAGTATCTAGTATCTTCGGTCATTTATTTAGTGCAGAGTGTGTTTGTGGCATGCAACTATTTTATTAAGATAAACAAACATAAATTTTGAAAGTTGCTTTCGTCTAAGGGTGCACGCAAATGGTGCGTGCGGTGGTTCGGGGGATGTCTGCTTCGCTAGAAAATCGCTCAGCAAATTTATTTCGCAGTTTATTTTAAAATTTTCCAATTGACCCTTCAACCCTCTGACGGCCACATTCATAGCAAATTCAGATGACTCAGTGCATTTGTTGCTGCCACAGCGTCATTTGTCTTGCCTTGCTCCGCAGCTAAAACTGGTGGGAGTGAAAAATCGTGAAACGCATTATCATCATTGAAGCAGTAAAATTTTCTTTCCTTGCGTTTTGCGGGCATTTCAAGGGTGGATAAATAATTTTTCGTCTATTCACTTAAATATTTTGATACTTATTACGTGGAGATGGGTGCACTACGTTGGGCTTTTACTGAAAACAAAACAAAACTTTGTCACCCTTAAACGAATTGGCTGCCCATTAAGGTAGTCCTTATATATCAACATTATGAGGTACCACTTTATTTTATTCTACGTACAAAATAAAGATATCCACAAAAATTTCAAAATTAAAAAATCAGGGTTTGAAAAAAAATTTATTTTTTTAAATTTCAAAATCTCGACAAATTTAACTTAGACCAGCTATAACTGTATATAAATAAGTTTCAATAATATGTCAAATTTACCAGATTGCAAGTGAACACTTTTTCGCATTTCTGCGATTCTTAGGAAAAATTAAATTTGTTAAACCCTGGTAGCGACATGTAAAAATTTGTTTAAGATTTTTAAATCTTCATAGTTGTATACGTAGAACAGAGTGAAGGGATGTCCCATACAAAATTTATATCTTGATATTTTAAGGACTACCTTACTGTCCATGTTTAGCCTTTTGTCAGATTTACTTTTCCCTACAAATATTTTTTTGCCTCTGGCGTCCTCTTAATTTTTGAACAATCAAAAGCACTCCGTTTTCTTTTTGAAATGCCTTTTATGATACTACTAATATTTTGTACTTTCCCTTTCGTATATTAAACTTAACCTATCCATCTCACTTTTGCTCCCTTATTTTTCGTGGGAGTTATATTTTCTTTACGCACATGGCGTAAATGCTTTTCAATTTTCTTAATTTCATTCCTTCGACTCCCTTTTGGGTTGATGAGCATTTTTCATCATCTCAGCAAACAAGCTTTTTCTTGCAAATCTATTTTGTATAATCTTGGAGTGAAATCAATAAGCAAACAGTCTCCTGGTTGGGGTGAAGAAATTTTTTTTTTTTTTGAAGAGAGTAAACATGGGGAAGAAATGAGCAACAACTGAAAATAAATACAGAAAACAAAGAATCGGTCAATTGCAATTATCAGTCGTATGCAATTATCAACAAGTTTTCGACAAATACTCGCGTGAGGCATCTCTTTTGTAATAAATTAGTCTATAAAGGGAAGTCTCAAAGAGACACATAACAATTTTGTATTTACTTATATAACAACACAGAACTGATCCATTTTCAATTGATTGAGCTTCGAATTATAAAGCCTTTGTCAGATAATAAGACTGCTTGAAATTGATCTTAATGTCCTAGTTATTTTGTGCTGGGTGTCATTTGGACTGAAAAACAGGGAAAAATGGCACGGTTTGAGCTAAGTTGGCAGGCTTGCTGTCAGGTATGTAAAACAGCGCTCAGAGACTCTACGAGAGAGAGTTACAAATCTCTTTGCTCTTTGGAAAATGCCATTGGGACAGTGTTACCGCTGAAAATTTTTCGAAGTGCAAAAAAAGTATCACAACCAAAAAAAAGGGTGTATTCAAGTCATTCCAATCATTTATACCATGTATGTAAAGACTAAATAAAATCGACTCTAACGTTAGTTTTAGCTTTTTTCAACGGAAAATCTGCCAAAAAAGCTGCTTAGAGTAGACTTTATTTCATCTATGACTATGCCCCATTATTTTTAATAAATTGTTAATGGACATCATCATTTTCTGTCAAAAATAGTTTTTTTTCTCCTAAAATAATAACCTATTGATGAGGGATATAATAAAAAGACGCAATATGCATAATTTGCATTTAGTATAAAAACAAAATTGCAGTTAAAAAAAGTACTTTCATCATTAAATAAAAAATAAATTTAACACAAACAAATGGGGGGAAATGCTAAGCTACAAAAACGGTGCATTAATTCATGCTACTTCTGGAGAATTATTCGGAAAACATTTGACATAATAAAAAGGCTGAAATCAGTCAAAATCTGGCCAGAGGTGTAATTTTAAGCGAACAACCCCTTGGAAGACAACATATTGCCACCCATTGCCAAGCTTGACCTATAGCATTTGCTTTTAGAATTGGGTATTAGCTGGGATTGACTTCTTTTACATAAATACGAGGGCCTAGACTATTTTTCAGTTGGATATTTTTGTAGTATGGAAGTCTGTTCCAAGACACATATCATCTCATATTTTTTAAGTCAAATAATAATAAGAACTCTACAAATTGACATGAAGCCTTTAAATTCGAGTAGCATACGAATTTAGTTTGTCGAAACAGGGTTTCTTTCCATAGTAGTATTCTTGGTAGCGAAGCTGATCCGAATAGTGAGACTAACCCTGGGATTCAGTAATTCAGTCTCATCTCAAGTCACTAAATTTCAGATTAGCAATTAGTGACTATTTTTGTGACTTGCGATGATTTGTTTATTCAGTAGGAGAGAGTCACAAAGAATATAAGGAGCCTATATAAGTATCTCACGACAGGCTCATGGCGGCCTTATTGTGCCCCATTCCAAAGCGAGATAAAGGTGTTTACGATAGTCTAAGGTATGTCATTTCTAATGCTGAATTTCCACTGGGCATAGAGAGGCACACATTTTTATAAAAAAATTTGGGTATTAAAAAATATAAATTTCAAAAAGCAAGATGTATATATTGTCCAAACAATAAATAATAGGATTCTAGGGAATGAAAACTAACTAAACTGGCCTAATTTAATCACAGAGTTAGACACTCCATCACTATTAAATTTAGCTCTTTAATAATTATCATCAAATCGCTTGCATGCAACAGTAATTTGCGCCTCATCAATCATATAAAATGCTGTTGTTGATGGGGGTAAAGCGAAATTCTCGAATGCCATAAACGTGCGGCAAACTGTAGTAAGCAAACAAAGCAACGAACATTTAAAGATTGTAAAGGAGGCGAATTGAAAGAAAGCATAACTGAGAAAAATGTGGAAAAAAA
>NW_023458559.1:68888929-68924461 GCF_013731165.1 Rhagoletis pomonella | reverse complement strand
GTATGTATTTACAGTTTAAGACAGTGAAATGAAGCTGCTATTTAACGTTATTAAGCCGCTCTTGTGGATACTTAGATAATTTTAAGTAAGTCGCTTTGGAAGGAATAATTAAGAAAAAATGTGTTTCTTAATTTTTCTATATCTAATTGATAAGTTCTGCTCTGTCAACTGTATGCGTTAAGCGAATTGGTGATCATTAATCGCTGTTGGCATGCCATGCTTCAGTAATATGGATTTTTTATCGCAAACGCTAAGGCTAGGAAAAAAGGGCAAAGTCGATAAAGAAAGACACAGAGAGCTTTGACATGAAATAATAAACTTGAAGGAAGAATTAAAAAAGTTACTGAAAAAAAAAATATTTAAAAATTCGAGAAACAATCTGGACATAAATTTTGGGCATGCATGTACATAAGGATGTACAAAGGTAATTTAAAAACTGAAAAAAAAATTTTTAGTTATACAAAAACTGAACGTATATGTTCGGTAATTTAAAAACTGAACAAAAATTCTTGGTTTGTATGTAATTCAAAAATTGAACATAATTTTTTTGCCAATTAAAAAAAAGGAAAATGAATTTTTGGTCAATTAAAAAGCAGACATATTTGTAATGATAGAAATTTTGTTAAGCAATTTATAAGGGAATAAATTTGGGTATATTAAAAAGTAGAGATAAATTTTTAAAAATAATTGAACAATTTAACACAAATTTTGAGTATTCTACAAACTAGAACTTTTCTAAATTTTGAAACTCAACATAATTTCTTGGTGCATTAGAAACTTGAAATATTTTGGTTAACAAAAAAACTGAACAAAATTTTTTCGAAAATTTAAAAGCTGCACATAAATTTTTAGAATTTTGTATAACCGATAATTTGTATTGACATAATTTTTTTGGTAGTTTGGTAGTTTGCTTAGGTTTGCTCGGCTGAGCTATGAGATCTCGCATAGACCATTAGTTGGTCCTTAGGGTTACAAAGAAAAAGGAAGCATATGCTTAACACCAGATCATAATGCACTTTTTAGTGAGTTTTAGCAATTCTATAGTCCTTTGGTCTAAAATGTCCCTTCATGAAGAGAACAAACCAGAGCTAAGTTAGTGCATATATCCTATTCCTGTATTATAGAACAAAAAGCGAGCCTGCCACTATAGCAACTACTTTCTTAAGGGCTGACTGATCGTCGATGAAACGTTGGGTTTGAAGAGTTAGAGCCTCTGCCGATTCAACTACTTAAGTTGCAGCAGTAGGAGATATCTAATATGACTCTTCAAGTCCAAGCTCAGGATAGGATCGTGGATCGAAATCTCTTTTTCCACCCGTCTTGCTCTATTATTATGTATGGCTCTTGTCTAAAGCTGGCCTGAGAAACGACATTGTTTGATTTATTGTATAGCTTAAACAAATTGCTTTGGACTAAGTGGCGAGTTTTCTGCCTCAATACTTCGCAACTTAGTCTATAGGACGGGGTAACAATTTTGTTTTCTTGTACCTTGGAAGTAGTTCGAAAAGTTTAAATTATAGTTCCGAAAGCCCTTTTACACTCTCCAACCTTTTGACTTATATCTATGTACTTATTATACGAAGGCACCATGCAACATTCTTGTGAATCGGGCTGTTGGGATCCATATTTTACTGTTTATTTTCGCCGGGATCATGAGACTCTCGTTCCTTCATGCGTTTTCTACGCAGTATGTATTTTATCTAATTCTACTCAATTTATCGCCACAGCTACATTCTCGCACTCACTCTTCACGCATATTTATAGCGAGCCTAGCCCGCTGTTCTTTAGGCTGTATTAAGCTCATTTAAACCACATTAAATAATTTATAATGTGGTGGCGAGAACACAACGCATTGCGGTATTTTAATGAGTTTTGCCTTTTGGCCCACAAAGGCAAAGAACAAAAAATACGAAAGTCCATAAAAAAAATCTACAGAAAAAAATTACGTAAATCCAACTACAGCCCACAAAGAAATTAAAAATATTGGCGAAAAAACAAGTCAGAAAATAGCAACAAAATACAGCATCATAATAATGCTTAAAGCATTATAACCAACAACAGCAAACAAAAAATTATAAATCTCATAAAAAATCGACTCAGATTACAACGCTCGCGCCAGCGTGTACGAAAATTACCGTGAAATAGACATAAAATGTTCATTGCGAGCAGCCGAAGGTATTAAATTAAAGCAACAAACGCAGCGGCAGCAAAAATTAAGCTATATATGTACTATATATATGTGGATAAGGTAAACAAAAATATAATAAGTTAAATAAATTAAGAAAAAAAGGCTCGCGTGTAATCATTGCCAACACCAACACCGAAACGGCCACCTCAGCTCCCGCTCAAGCTAAGCAGATACAGTAATCAACCTTACCAGCTTTACAACGCTGCGGTCGTAGCCGGCTTTTAGGCCTTAAAGGCCAACGCACGCAAACTCTGGTCAATAAGCCGTCAAAGCCGTTATTGTTGTAGTTGTTGCTGTAACTCAGCTCATTGGCTGGTTGGTTGACTGACAGACGCTTTTGTCTATATTTGAACACACGAGTTCGACTTCTAGGTAGGCTCGTGCACACATTCATGCCTATGTGTATGTGAAGCAGTTTGTCGCTACTTATAATGACGGTCAAAAGTTAAATTTTTTATGATAATCGAGTCGTCGATTCGATGGCAACAAATGTAAATTTTTAATGACTCAATTGCCGCCAAATCTGTTGGATGAAATCTGAGCTGTTTTTATGGGGGACTTAAGATGCTGGAGTAGGCATATGTATATTAGGGTGGTCCAAAAACAGTAAAGTCGGAATTGTAATGCTCTCACCCCCCTAGTATTGTTCTGTGTCGAAAAAAGTATACTCCTACTTTTTTATTTTGAAATCAAAAAATATTTATTTTGAAATCAGAAAATATTTATATTTGCAATGAAAAAATGGTTAAATAAACAATTGGTAAACAGAGTTTTCCGATAAAAAATATTGATTTTAAAGAATTATATACTGTTTCTACGAAAAGTGGCTTTTCCCCATATAAAAATACATGGAAAATTTTGAGCGCTTTGGGTGACCTCTAAATATTTTTTGATTTCAAAATAAAAAAATTGAGATATATTTTTTCGGTATAGAACAATCCTAGGGGGTGAGAGCACAAAAATTCCGACTTTACTTTTTCATATGCATTTTTGGACCACCCTAATGTACCTACATACATATATACTTAAGTACAAAGTATATTTCGAAAGAGATAAGAAAACAACTAGGCTTTTAAGAAATAATTACTACATAGCTTGAGACCAAAATTAGAATTTAGTTAGCCTAAAAGTTTTAATTATCTCAGCCTCAAATCTGTGGAGGACAAAACTTTCGGAATTTATAGATGTAAAAAGCGCCAGAAAATAAGTTTTAATCTAATATATCTCTTCTAGCCAGTGAACTTTGACGAAATCTCGTCTTAACCCCCCTTAAGGCTGCCTACGCAGAAAGAATTTTTGCGCAGAAATACTTCCGCCGCTCTTTGCCGGCAACACAGAAAGGAGAATTCTACTTCGTAAGGGTTAATGCGAGTTACAGGATAACATCATGACTGAAGAATGGCTGCAGCTGTTTTAGGTTGAAAACTGGTGCCGGATCTCTGGTGCCTTATCGGTGACCACCGTTAATGATTCCTCTCGGTACCTCACCACTATTAGGGCGGTGACTTAGGCCGCAAGCACGCATGAGCGGCTGGCTCCCTAAGAGCGCCGCTCAACTGCTCATAAATGCCGCTGCTAGGTGGCTCATCACGTGACCACTTCAATAGTATTTCATATGTTTTAAATTTCAGCCGCTCACTGCTCAGCGCCCATTTAAAATATCATTTTGCATTTCGTGCATTGCGTGATTTCTTCAGCCAACATAACCAAAGTCACCAATCCACCGTTTGGAGCGGAAATTCGAAGAAACTGGGTCGGTGCAAAACGCTAAAACACCCGTGCGTCCTCGTACAGGTCGTTCGACCGAAAATATTGCAGCTGTGGAACAGCACCGTTCAGGGGATTTTAACAAGAATAGTACGTTCCCTAATGCCCTGATGAATCATTTACGAATAGCTTCAGGGAATCTGAGTTGATGATAGACCATCAAAACCAGGAAGGATAAATACATTTGGTATACTTATGGCTACAAGATTGATGATGTTGTCGGTATACAACATATATCTGAGGTTCATGTCATTTCACTATGTCTGACAGAGTATGCGGTATACGACCAACAAATACATACTTCTACAGAAGCTCTGATGGCAGGGTGGTGCTTCTCGCCACGGTGGAAGGCAACAGACTGATAAAATGCTTCATTAAGGAAATTTAAACAAATCATTCCTTCCCCTTTTAAGACACGAAGTAAGAAGGGTTACAGGTTTCCTTACTGGCAACTGCAGGATAATGGAGTACTTGTTAAGCCTGTGAGCTAAATGCTCCGACCAGTGCAGATCGTGGAATCATTAACAGGACGCATGTACCTGGTTGAAAATTAAAATGGCAGTAGAACAGACGCCATTAGGATCAAATATTTTACAAGCACGACGACACGAAATTACCCAATCCCGTCGACGAAGGTTGCAAGTACGCTGCCTGGCCTACGCTACATCCAAAGAATACAGAAGGTTCCTTCTAGTAGCGGTTGTTCGACTACAAGCAGCCTGAAGAGCTTTATATGAAAAACTGTATGCCTTTCGCAGGAATCTGTATTTTTGTGAAATCAGGATGTACAGCTGAAATTAGAGGAGAAGCTAGACCAAACCGTTTGTAAAGTATATAAGCGGCCAATATTAAAATTTTTTATATATGAAGGTATATGCTTGGTATTTTTATTACTGCACAGCGGAATAAGGACTACATTTGTTTAGTTCCATTAATAGATGAAAATTTCATTATCATTCAACAAAATAATATTTTATGTATGTAAGTAAAAAAGTAAATAGCATAAAAAGCAATTTGAAAAATTGAGGAAAACTTCATTTCGACACAAATAGAGCTACTGGCAAACTGATTGCAATGAATTTTCTATTTGCACAAAATGGTTTTCCATTCAAATTTTCATCAAATTTATTTTATTTACTGCTTTCAATTTATTTCTCATTCATACAGTTTTCTCAGTTTTTTTTTCTCTTTTGTATTTTTTTTTTCTTGTAACTACCCTCCCCAAAATTTAATCAAATTAAATCTAAATATGTTATGCCTGTGTGTACTCACCTTCAACTTTGGCCAATGCCAGCACCGAAATTGTCTGCAACGCCGGTATCGCCCAAGCGACCAAATGAAATAAATGCGATTTATTTTCGATTGCCTCATGACCCCATTTAAGGCCAGCGGCCAAAAACCAAGCGAACGCCAAACATGACCACCAGGCAAAGGCGGCCATGCAGCAAAAGTAGAGCGCCATAAATAAAACTGTACATGCGGTGGTTTGCCGATGGCCCTGGAGGCGAGAAAAATACGAAAAAAGCAAAAAAATATAAAAAAGTAGATCAATTACTGAAGTGATGAAAAATTATGCAAAAATGGAGATTAATAAACAAAAAAAAATCGTTCAAAAAATATTTTTCACATAAATCATTTGAATGATTGGGAAATACACATATTTTAAGGGGCTGATGAATTGAAATTGTGTTATTATTGCGAATGCTTAGAAAAGAATTAGTTGAAAAAATAAGATTAATCTCTTTTAATAAGTTAAAATATTTGAATTTCCGTGGTTTTTTTTTGTTGCCTTCTTTGCATTTTTTGGAAATCTTTTATACTGCTTTAAACTTTAAATATGTTTTGAAATATTTACTAGATTTTTTTACTGCAATTACTTTAACATTTTACTGTTTTTGTAGACATTAATCTCTTTCTTTAATAAAAGTTGCATTTCTCTTCAGTTACTCACCTGCGTTATTGTCGACATCATTTGCAGCCGCCCTAGACGCACTGGCGGCGGAAAGGGTTCCCGACAAGCCACCGAATCGCCCGCTCCCAAACCGGCAACATACGCGCAACCCACAACGAGATAACAAACGGCTAGGAAAACAATGGCACGCTCCGGATAGCGAAAACGCGACGAGTCAATGAGAAAGGTCAGCACCTAGTCGGGAGAAAGAGTAGGTACAAAGATAAATGATATCATTAGATTAGCTTTCATGCTTTGTTATGCGATTAACTACGCTCATGTATGTATGTATGCATGTAGGGTATGTAATTTTAATTAACTAATTTATGCTGCTGTCAGAGAGACAACTTAATAACTTAAGACTATACATAGTTGATTAAATCAGTATTCAGAGATAGAAATCATAAAATTAAATTACACATGTATATACCTACATATATTAAAATGTATTATACAATCTTAGCTTATAATAAAAAAGGGTGTTTTCTACTAAATGACACTTTTAGAGCAATTCTGGCTAAGCATTTCGTAAGCCAAATGAAAGATAGAAGCCAGTTAGTTCGAAAGACTTTTGTTATTCTACCACAAAATTCTTAAGCAGGCATCACACGATTTGTACATTTTAACAGATTTTTACGTTTTGAAAGTTAAGACAGTGTCACACGATTGGGCATTTGCCCAAAATTTGGTGCAAATTGTATCCCAATGGTGTGAATGCACAAATATTTTTCCTTATCCCAATCACGAAAACTAATTTGCTCAAATTTTTCAATAGAAGTTCACTGCATTGTACGAATCGTGTGACTAAAAAAAAATTGTCGTCCCATTTTATTTTTATTTTGTACCAATAGCCCAATATAAAGAGTGTACAAATCCGTACAAATGTACCAATCGTGTAACACTGCCTTTACAGAGTGGGGTTTTGTTATTGAGCTGAACTCATTCTCGATACAAATTTCTAGACAACACAACTCTGTGACGGCCAAAATGTATAAATCTGTACAAATGTACAAATCGTGTACAAATGTACAAATGTACAAATCGGGTATCCACTCGCAGGCCCGTCAGAGCCGAGGGAATCGCATACAGGAAAACATAGTTGAAGGCCCTTGCTATGTCGAAGAGTTCCACTACTGACAATTATATCATTTATATTCGTTTGGCATTAGAGGCCTTGACCTCTATCCATATCACGGGAATGTACCCGAGTCTTAAGCAGCTGAAGAATATGGTTTTTAGCGCTCCCAAGTAAATAATGCAGCTCACAAGTAAATAATGGGCAAGACTACAAAGGTTTCATAATAATAGTATAAATTAAATTATAGAGCAGTGTAAATCAAATACTTAATAATAATTTTTCCATTTTATAGTCGCCCATTATTGACTCTCTATGCAAGTCGATGCTCATATGTACTCTCTTCTTTTTAATTAAATTTTGCAATTAAAAGTTCACATCAAATAAGTTTCATAATCCACACATATACATACATATGAACTTCATGGATGTGCTTGCGGCTTTGTACACTAACTCTTTCTCATATTAGTATTGTATTACCATACAGTTCAACCGAGGACATCGCACCTATCTTCCTGGTAACAAACACCTTTTATGTAATAAAAAAAAAACGCCAGCACACAAAAAAGCATAACTATGCAACGGTGGGTACTTTTTATAGTCACACAGCCTAACATAAGTACATACATATGTAAGTTACTACTATTCAGCTGGTAAGGAACAGTAAAGCTGCTGGGCAGGAGTGCTAGCAATCAGCAATGGTTTTGTATTTAGTCAACAACGTCAGAGTTGTCATTCATAGTCATTTCACTGATTGGTGACGGAGTTGACATTTGTTTGAATGCAGTATTTATCTGGTGTTGCTGCTGCTAAAGTTGGAGTTGCGAATTATGTTGGTTGGTGTGTATTCTTTTTTGAATAAATAGTTCCTCCTATGCTGTAACGATATAATCTTATCCACATAATTATCAATGTACGCGATAATGATGCTGTTGCACCCTGCGAAGCTGTGACCAATGCTTTTGCTGTTGTCTGTTTGTGACTTTGGTGACGCCAGCCTTATCTCTTAGTTGTGCTGTATCTGGTGACATTAGAAAAACCCATTACCACAGCCGTCAAAGCGTTTGCTATCTGCTTTTTCTGTCGCTGATAAAACCAAAGTCTTCTTCGGTGCGCTGCTGCTGACTTTATACTACTCTTTCAAGCTTTTATGGTTTTCCACACTACATTATGGTATGGCATTTCAGTTGATGACTTTTCTTAATTACAAATCCAACATCCTCACAGTTTTTGCGAAGTTTGTCACTAGTAGTGATGAGTTTGGTTAATGTATGGCGGGCTACGAGGGTGGGTCGTTAAGTACTGTGTTTTAAAGAGTGGAAGGTTACTTGTGCCAGAGGTAATATAATAACAAAACAGACCAAAGTTTTCTAATTGTTGTTGAAGACATATTTGATATTTTGATTGATATGCGATTTTAAGCACTATTAAATAACTATGAAGTCATTTAAAAACTTTGCACATACACTCACGGGAAAAAGTATTGGCACAGACTCACGAAAATTTAATAAATTTTCATCTTTTTAATCAGATTTTTAAGGTTAAGATTAAGCCGCGGTGACTGGAATCGGGGAAGAAATCAGTAGTTGAGTGGTATTACTCTTTTTGCCGACGGATCATAGAAGAATTGTGTTTTCCAGACGGAAAATCAAGCAATTAAGGAAGGGCTAACAAATACCTTAACCCGCAAGGGAGATGCGGCAAGCGAAGACTCAGACCTGGACTGCGTCGATGAAGCTACATCAAGTGTCAACTCCGTAAGAGAGAAGGAGCTGCTAGCGAGTCCCGCAAAAGGTACTCGCAGAAGGCACACAAAGTGTTGAATACAGAGGGCCACACAAAGAGCAACAGACACAGAGCGGCCCTACGGACCGGGAAACTGGGCGCCTGGTATGGGTCAGAGAAGCTGTTCAAGCGGGAAAAATGTGGTTCGATAGCCGAAGATTTTCGTACAGCAACCCCAGAGAGGCAATGTGGAGGTGCAGGCTAAGCGCGGGAACCGAAAGATGATGCAAGGTTCCGCGGACAAACGACAAAATAGTTCCAAGGAGGAAAAGCTGTCATCGTCCAAAGCTAAGAGCTTCTGGACTAGCAAACGGCAGGTCGTACATGGCAAGATCTGTAAAGCAGGCGAACAAAGACCGACATCATTACAACAAAGGCAGTGATGACGGCAATTTGTCGACCTCTAGGGCGGTAAGACAGAAAAGGCGCGACAGAGGTTGCGACGACCTGGGCGCTGGGAACGATTACTCTCGGCTTTCTGAAGCGAAACTATAGCTAGGCAATATCTGATGGTGGCGCTTCTCGATTGCAGCGAACACTAAGGACAGATGATAAGGAAGATACATGCTTTTCTTTGATGTGGCAGGTTTCCTTAATAGGGTAAAATGGGAGGAAACGACGACGCAACATTGAGCTGGTTAAAGAGAGTGGTACCTAACCTTCTAAGACACGGTAATACGTACGCTCTAATCCCATGATACCAAGGCCTAAGGTATGAAGTGTTTCGGAAACCTATAAAATGTGTTTTTGTATTAAAAAAAAAGTGTTCGAATGTAAAACTAAAATTTCCAAAAATCTCGCTTTTATAAATAGATTTGAAGTAAAGTAATTAGTTGACGGCATAAAAAGCGAAGTCTTCTAAAGACAAACTCTCAAAGGCTCCATACAGAGCCTAAGACTGCAGGTACTACTCGGATATAATAAAATTTAATTTTTGCCACACAGTGTGCAGCCGCATCAAAAACAACAGATTGGCGCCAGTTGGCCGCGCTTTACATGCCTGGTGAAAGTAGGATGACTTGTAAATATATATAAAATACATATGTATATTCGTTTTGAAAGCTAAACTTGAAGGAGTGACTATTCATCAAACACAGAAGAAGCAACAAACAGAAAGAGCAACAGCATCATCATCATCGTCACTAACGAAGTAAAGTCATCAAACAAAGCTTTTGTTTGTGAATTATGTTTGCTTCCCATTGTGCAACTGGCAGCTGGCAGCCAACATCAGTGCACGGACTTCGAAGGAATTTAAGGTGGTAAATTTGACATACAAAAATTGGTAGAAAATTGTAGATTTTTTTTAAAGGAAACAATATTAGAAAGTTTTTACACATATAGGATAAATGAAGTCGAATTCAAGTGAGCTAGTGTTATCAGAGCAGCTGAATTTCCGCCGCGGTGGTTCTTGTTGTCAAAATGATGTATTTGTTGTAATTCGTATTGTTATTACGCGTAAAATTTGTTAGTGGCATTTTTGTTTTTGAACTTCTGCTGTGACTTTATATGAATTCGCCTTGGAATAAACTGCCAATAAAACATTCAAGAAAAAACGTATACATAAAACTGGGCCCGAATCATGGCATCCGTGATCGAATGAAACGCGATTCGAATCGAATGAAATACATTTTAAGTTGAAAAAGCGAACTCGTTACCAAATGCCGTAATCTCAAAAACAAATTTCGATTCGAATTTGACTCGATCACAGATGCCTTGATTCTACCTCAAAAAAAAAAAAAAAAAGAATTACTCTGCACTACAAAATTGTTTGATTAAATTTAGTTTTGAAATGCTTGAATTTTGCAACCCATTCATTTGGCAGTCTCCCAAACAAACTTATTGCAAACGACATATGTATATTTCCATAAACAGCTTATATGGATGCAATTTCACTTTTAAATTTGTTATGGTCAGGGTTAACTTTTCATATTTATTTTAGGTGTGTTCGATGACAAAATACAGCTAAAAAGTTGGTAGATCGACCAATAAAGTGGTAAAGTCCCTACACTGGCCAACATCAACCATATACAATCTGTATTTCAAAGAAAATGACATCGTTAGTCGTATTCGTATTCGTCGTACTCGAAGCTTGTTAGTTGTTCATTTTTCAATTTGTTAGTTTGACAACACATTTGACTTTTGCAAGTGCTGTTCGGACACGAGAACATATGAATTTGCAAGACAGCGTGAAGCAGACATTCATATATACATACATATATAGACAACCGCTGACACGGATTAATGATGTGGTGCGTTGCAAGGAGGCAGATGCAAAGTCAAGTAGGTGGTGTGCTTTGGCGAGGGTTTCTTGGTATTTCACCAATACTTATTTTATTTTTTAGTGTAGTATTTTGTGTTGGTATTTATATGTAGTTGTCATAGTTGACATTTGACTATTTTGTCAATTGATATGTTGTGATATATAAGTGACAACGGAAGTGGTCTAATTAAGCGATTTTTCCTTCGTTTACTTTCCGCTTGCGTTACTGCCATTTTTTTGCATGCAAATTGACAGCTGTCAACGTATTTGGCATTCACTTATGACAGCTGTCATTTTTCATTTGCCAATAGCCTACGATTCACAATCACTTTATGGAAATAAAGATACGTACATTAAAATGCAAATATGGTACAGTTGTGAAAAGAAAAATAACAGTGATTTAAGTATCTGTATTTAAAGAAGCTAGAGGACCAAAAAAATAAAACCGTTTCTATATACGTTTGTATGTTTGTCTTCTTGATAGCGCTTAGAAATCGACAATATATTCACTAGGTTAGGTTAGAGTGGCTGCCAGCGCACAGGGTACGGAGCAGCCGTAGGCTGGCGGAAGCCATTTGCTTCTTTCCATCCTTTAATAATTTAACCACAGAGTGCGTTTACAAAAAGTCGGAACTATCTAAAAATTACTTGTTAAAGAATTGGCTCCGCATGTTGGTCAGGACGGGACAATGGCAGAGGTAATGTTCGATGCTCGCCACCTTTTCCTCGTCTCTGCAACTGCGACAAAAATCGTTGGTGGGATATCCTAATCTTTTTCCGGTGATTACCCTGGCTGCTAATCTGGGAGAAGAGCGGTCCAGTCGAGTAAGAGCTCGCCAAATTTGCATGGTGGCGCTGCTGGTGGTGTCCACAGCCCACCTAAACACCTCTATGAGTTCGGACTTTAGTCTGCATTCGCAGGTTAGAGGTATGTCGTGAAATTTGCCATAGAGATCCACAGGTTGAAGACTTAACATTATTTCCAGAGATTTGATCGATCTAGTGGGCAGTGCTCCCGTGACGAGCATGTAAGCCGCCACTGTGCATTCGTTGCGCCTTGGCTCTGGACAATGCTGTTGTTTAGCGCAGGCAACGAGATATTCACTAATAAAGGCAGAAATTGGACAAGGTTTGCGAGCCCATTAGTAGCCACAACTAATATTTTGCTTATGGACTTTTAATGTATGGGACTGAGCTGTAACGTTCAAAAATCAAATAAAGGGAATAAGTGAAGGAGGCAACTTTTAGGTCCGCAGCCCAGATCTCCAGGAGCATGAGGTATCTATACAAGGTGCCCTTTGGTTTACGTGCGCAGTTTTCTCTCTTAAATTTACCGAAGTTATCAAAGGAGGCCTGCCATATCAACTATTGCAAAATTATTTGGTATACGAATACATATCTAAATAAGCCGCTTGAGAAGTTTCTACCATAGTGAAATTATTTATTTTAAGCACAAGCATTGAATTTCTCGAGACATCTCTGCAGGGATCATCGTACTACTCTGAGGCCGGAAAAAATTTGAAAAAGAAATAAACTGGAAATATAATGCTAAGAGGATTTTAAGTTAGAGGTGCGTTCTACCACTCCGTAGGGCCTGAATTATTGGTCTTCCGCCTAATGGCGTTAGCCAAAGGTCATCCAAGAGTTTATGGCTGCATATCGTCGTCTCAGAAAACGGATGTCGAATGTTACAAAACACGGTTTTGAGAAAATTGACTTTGAAGTTTAAGGTCGAATTAATCCGAAACTGTACGGTAGATTTTTGTAACTTTTGAAGGAGACGTAGTTGGTGTTATTAGTTTTGATTTCCCATATTTTTACATTTAATACCTCTTAACGTTAATGAGAAAATTTACTTTTCATTCCGTATACATTTGTCGTAAGTAGCGTTTACTCACCACTTTGTTTTGTCCACAGAACATACGACAATAGTAAAGTATCTATTTCAACGACGATGGTATAATTTGATGAAAAAAACAGACATATTTATTAAATAATGATTACTTATTAGAAAAAACATAACAAAAACATAATCATGTATTTAATAAAAAAAATCTGTACATCTCTTATGCTGTAAATATGTTACGAACATACGTTTTCTTTATATAAAAACAAAAAACAATACTTAAATTCAGTCTTTTGTACATTTTTATCTCTTTCATTTCATTGGAGACTCAGTGCAAGCTAAAATTTAAAAATTTAAAATTTTAAAATTAGTTACTTAGTTTAATTTTCAATTTTAATTGTATCGTTATAGTAGAGGACCATCCAATTGTCGTAAGTTCAAAGTTTTGCGATACATACGACAAATGTTTTATGATTAAAAAAGATTACATTTGTATGGGAATTTGTCGTATGTGCCACATACGACAAACGTTTTATGATTAAAAAAAAGGTACGTTTGTATGGGAATTTGTCGTATGTGACGCATTTTCAGCACATACAACAAAAGGCATACCCAATCATTAATATTATGTAACATACGACAAAATGCGCACGAAATATCTCAAAAACTAATGGAGATATAAAAAAATGGATTGCAGAAATCGAAAGAGCATGTCCAACTTAGTAAATCTGCATCAAAATCCCAAAATCGTGATTTTGCACATTCGTCATCCGTTTTCTGAGACGACGATATAGAAAAGTGCGTGAATCAAGGTCCTTAGAAAGATGTGACTCGCTGAAGAGACTGATTGCAGCTTATGTAGACTCGCTGGGGAAACTCGAAGGGGAACACTATGTGATTGCCTACGATTTCATGGCCTTACATCCATACGCTTAGTGGAACGATTCTCGCCCGTCTTGGTCTACAAGCTGAAATACGATGCCAGCCAACTTCCTAAGTAGCCAAACGATGTGGGGTGGCACATTAGGTCTGCCCAAATCGCAGTGCTAGTATTTCCGTAAAACGATTATGTTTTTTTTCTGCTCGCAACTGTGCAATGACTTATCTTGAATCGGCTAAATGGTGTACAAATTCACGCCTCATACTTCAAAAGCTCTGAAAGGTGAAATATAAATTAAATTAAATAGAAAAAGGGTAAGTGTAACGTTCATACCTACAATTTCCTTTGTATGCATATTTTTTCGTTTTTTTTTCTTTTTTATTTATTTTACCTTTTTACTAAACTTCGCTTCAGCGCGCCAAGTCATTTGTTCTTTGGCAGTCAATATGACAATTATATTTAATTTATGTGCCGGCGCGACAGTGGGCATGCCTACATATGTACATATGTAAATATAGTATAGAATATTGCGCAGGCGTTACCGGCATTCGTTTAAGCTATTACTTTAGCCCAGACAATGGCAAGCACTTTGGTAGTTTCGAAAAAAAAAAATAATACTTTATTTAAAATCTAACAGAATTCACCAAGTCTTTGGCTACTGCCCACTGTGAGCGTTAAAATTTAAAACCGTTTTTTTTTATTGTTTTGAAAATTAACGTTCGACTGTCGTATAATTTCACAATTTTTCAAATGTGGTCCCAACGCAGAGCCATCGACAAATTCTTGCACTCTTGTGCCATATAAATGTTAAAAAATTATATCTGTCTTCTTTTGTTTTGTTTATAATCCCCAGCGTACATGGAAATTGAAAAAGTTGAAGAAACTCAAATGAGATAAAACAAAAAAAATAATAAAATAGAAAAAGACAAAGTGTGCAACTAAACGACAAAACAATGCAGCAAACTGTTAGGCCACAGCTTGTGGCGTGTATAGAATAACAAATTGATTTCTTTGTAAGCAACTCTTTGGGAATCGTGTAAATCGACAATGTGGGGAAGCAATAGAGCCAAAAGCGCTAGGAAGTGATGCGAGGCACAAGAGCTGCCGCTGTACTATGTAATGCACAGTATGTATTGTGGTGTGGACTGAAGTGAAGTGGAAGAAGTCAAAGTCCACGCTTTGGGAGCCACACAGCGAATACTGATGGAGCCGCTACATTTGGCATAAATAAACAATTCAATTTGTAAGTTTCAACAAAAAATTAAAGAAGAAGAATAAACGGTTTGTCGCAATATTTGTCATGGATGTAAAGGGGCGCGCAAAAGAGGAGCTGGCAGTAATGACGAAAGCTATGAACAAACGAAGCCACCAAGACTAACGGGGTGATATGGAAAATCTATTGATTTTGTGGCAAGCAGGGGAATAAGGGAAAAAACTGGCGATTAGTAATAAAAAGTCAGAAATAGTGGAACGAAAAGATTGAAAGCAAAAGAAAAAAATTTAGTACAAAAAAAATAAAATTTTGTAATTTGCATCATATTTTAAATTTCCTCATGTATCATTCTTAAAATGTCCTTGTAGTATAACCTTTTTTAACACCTTTCGTCCGATACCAATACTGTGACCTATTACATTAGCAAATAATTTGTCTATGCAAATTTACTTTGCACAGGTGGCAACCCTGCTTTATAAATTTTTTACTTTGTTGTCTAAGCGCTAGCTGCTCTGATGTTAGTCTTTGGACAGAGGTTTTGACTTAACGACTTGGATATGTCGATCTCGAGCCATTGGTAGCTCAATTGTTACACCTGTGTGTGCTGAGATGAGTCTTAGCACACCGTGGCGGGCCTAATACATACTACAAGCCAGTAACGGCGTCACTTCTCACTTGTTGTGGCAAAGGAAAATGTGGAAAGAATTATGGGCTACTCTTCATCGGGTTTTGGATAGCGACTCCAAATGGTTACTGTATTTAATTGAAAAAGTCAGCAATACTTACTTCTAAGGCTCATTTCGTTGGCATGGAGTCGAAGCTAAACCGAAGAGCTATCTCAATTCGGATGGTGGCCCAATTTTGTGTTTAATCCCGAGTGCATCTGTATCGGAGATTCATAGGGAGCAGAAATAGCATCGCGGATAGAACAGTCCACCTCTCGGTTAATCGGGGTAGCTAATACCAGTACTACGCAGACCCTTCCTGGCCTAAAGAGACTATGCTTGGAGGTTCACGTAATATGCAGAAGTTGCCACCTCCCGTGGACGCATAGCAACAAAGATTTGTAACGCTACGATTGACAGAATTATTGTCAATAATTTGTAAACGAAGCTACTATGATCGTGTAGACCAACGTTGCTAGTTTATATGGGCTATTTCAAATGGTACTCGGTTCAGGATGTTACGTACGGGGCGTTAGATGCTACGTCAACTTCTTTTCAATGCGAAGACCTCCTCACCCTGCGCCTGCATCCAGTCACATGCTCGGTTCGCCACGGGGTACGCTTGCTTCTAGTACGAACTTGCTCGTCGGAGTGTTGGTTGCTGTGACCACCGTTGCATGAAACTGCACCATACGAAAATGTGTACTCCTCTTCTGTTTGACAGGTACACCACATATCCACCCTTAAATAGTACCCTCCCTACCATCGTCGACATTGGCCCATAATTCTCGTCGACCCCAAACTTCGCCCGTAAGCCCCCTCGCGACTTCACATCATCCCGTCTGTTGTTCGGCGTCCGCCCGCCGGTTCTTCCACATCCGGAATCAATAATCACCACTGATTTTCGGTTAAAAATTCATTACAGTCCTTTTATTTACACACTTATTATACTATCGGGTTGGATTATTAACTAGTAATGACCGCGCAGTTGGTCTAATTCATTCAGAAAAGAGAGAATCCCTAAAATCTAAAGCTTAATCGTATAAAAAAAAAAAATTCAACCAACAAAGCAGCTTTTTACCAAATCTCATTTCATCTCGCCTAATTTGGAGGTCTCGACAAAGTCACAAAATCTCTAGAGGCTGAAGGATGGGTTGACTATATCGGGCTAAGAGACATCTTGCCTGGTTTTTCATACGCTTATCAAACATTAAAAAATGGCACACCCATTAATTCCGCCCTTTCTCCGCTTGTGCGCGGCACTAAGAAGTCGCAGAAACAACTCATATGATCTTACGACAGATAATAATCTGCGCAGAGCTATGAGACACAATTTTCGATTGACTTAAATTCTACGGATAAGATTTTATGGTACATAGAGAAAAACTAAATTACGCGACCACGATGCTCCGACTGTATGCACTGCTTTGCAAGGCGAAAATACTTCCACTTTGAAACTCAATTATTCTAGGTGCCACGCTGATATGATTGCCCAGCACCCCCCATTAAGTATAGGTAGATTTAAGCGCCCCTTTGCTCTAGAGACGGGTAATACTTGCTAGTTAGTGGCTATGTTCAGTTCGCACAACATTGAAACACCAAAGATTTCGCAAAGCCTCACATTGGAGACTAGCGCTCCCAATCCTTTGATCACAATGTGGGACTTTTCCGTGTCTGAATCACTAGGGATTTTCGCTGATATTTTGCAAAATATGTCCACTACAGGAGCTGATCTTCCAAGAAAATAAAAAAGCGGAAAAGGATGGTCGCCGTTTTGACAGGTAGATAAAGTCCTCATAGCGCGAAACTTCACAAATCCAGTCACCGCTAAGCAGGCAGAGTCTACCATTCTCAAAAGAAATCTGGTCTCGAATGGCGTTGCATACCTGCGGCGGCCTAGGATGGCGTTGATCTAGCGTCTCAGTGGCATGTACGAGCTCATTGTTTTATTGATGAACGGTCGTCGTCGTTGTATAAGAGTGCAGTTTTTCTGGCAGAGAAGTTGCCAACTCGGAAGTGAGAATAAAACGGATTTACCTCTACGAACGCGGCTCCATCAATTCGATGAAGAATGAACGGCCGCCATATTAAGAACTTGCTAGTTTTGGAAAGCTGCAAGTAGAAAGAAATCTTCTTTTTAAAGGAGATGGAATGCGTTATTTCGGACCCTGGAAGCATTAGTGCGGAGACTTCGATTGCTAGATCTGTCATCAGTATCGGACGTATGTTCTATAACGCTAATAAAAGGTAAATTCTAGTTTCGGCATGCGAGTAGCTGACGGCAATGTCAACGTGATCGCTAGTTCCAAAGCAGATGCACAATTTATCAGGTAAGCAATTCGGGACTAAATTTCAGTGTTATCGCTCCAAAATCTCCAGCTATTGTTCATTAAGGGCCGTTTTCTCAGGTAGGTCTTAAAATTTATCTACCCTTTAAACACAAATTTTGTTCAGAAGAAATGTGTTTAGACGGCAGATACATTTAAAAACCTACTTGAGAAAACAGCACTAGGCAACTAAGTTTTTTTTTTGTGTATTCGAGCGGGTGCTACATCGTTATTCAGAGTGGCAAGTAATAATAATAATAATAATAATAATATAATATAAATATACGTAATAAAAAACCATTCATAGGCAAATAAAATAAGGCAACACAAAAAACAAACCATCAAACCGAAAAAATACAGTAATTTCTCTATGCTGCCAAAAAATGCAAATTACATTTCTATAATACTATTATTCATTCATCTAAAAGCCGTTGGGTAAGCTATAATTTTACAAATTATCTCGACACAAGTCGTTTTTTAAGGTGTGTGCTGCCAGCACTCATCTATCTTTTCCATCATTGTTCGCACTTACTCTAGCAGCAAATTTATGTAAGCGAAGCTTTAAATTCGACTTTGTTGGCTGTCTGTGGAAATTTAGTCGCGCATTGATATGCTGAAAATTACAGATTAGTGATTTTCCAAGCGGAAAGTGTGGGCTCTTGTCGGCTTACAAAATTTTTAAAGGAGTGTTAAATTTTGAATTCTTTTTAATATTAGGTGGTTAATAGCAGGTTTTAGTTTAGTGGGTGTGTTAATTTAATGCGGAAGTTATTAGTAGATGGGACTAAGTGATTGCAGGGCTAGATGTGTAGATAGAATATTTGTCGGCGCTAAGTATAGTTTAGAAAAATTGTGGACGGCCTTTTGCTTTTGATTTGAACACATTTTATAATTAAAACAATAAGAAGAAACAACAGTGAATAATAGGGTGGTCCAAAGATGCATGTGAAGTAGAGAAGTCCCAATTTTAATGCCCCAAAAAAATATAACCCTGGTTTTTTATTTCAAAATCAAAAAATATTTAGAGGTTGCTCAAAGCGCTCAAAGTTTTCCATTTATTTTATATGTATGGGAAAAAAGCTATTTTACGTAGAAGTGGTATCAAGTTCTTGAAAATAAATACTTTTCTATTGGGAAACTCTGTTTCCTCTTCAGTAATAATACCCAATTGTGTACTTTAAAATTTTTAAATACAACAATTGCATTTTTGGTGGTTTTTGGGTCATTTATAAAAAATAGTTTTTTGACCTAGTATATAATTTTAAAACTATTTAGGGGTTTCCCGTAAACTGGAAAAAGCCTTGAAAACTCCGAAAACTCAAAACTTGAGAGCTCAAGATTTTTATGAAATGAAAAAACCGGTTTGTTCGGCAGAAAAATCCGGTTTATTCGATATTCGAAAAACAAAGATTTCAAAAAACCGATTATGAATGTAAAAAACGGTTTTGGAAAAACCGAGTCAATCACCCTAATATAAGCCCGAATATACAATATGGATATTGATAATATTTTTGGCAAAAACACGACACCAAATTTGCAATATTTCTTCACTAAAAGAGGTCGTAACATATGTACAGTATATTCTGTTTAGCTGCCTACTCGCTTAGGTACATTTTCTGTTTACGTTTACAATTTTGCCAAAATACTGCTTCCTGAAATGGATTTGGTTCGAAATTTTCACTTTTAGCTGCATTTCCTCTTAGCAACCCTCTTCCGTTTAACAGCCCTATTTTTGAGTAAGTTTTCATCGATTTGTATGAAAAACTCTTCGCTTACCAGCACTAAAATTTTTTCAAAGGTTTTTTTTTGCTTACAACATATCCCTCATCTGAAAACAGTAGTGGCGATGAGGACCCAGAAGAAAATATAAATGCCCCTAAAGCGACTAGTGTTAAAGAGGCATTATGCATATTAAGTACTTAAAAAAAATCATAAAAAACAGCAATGAAAAAAATATTAAAAATCTAAAACAAACCAGATCACATTTTTTATCTTTTCGCTTTGCTGCACATTTCCCTTAAGTGCACCAAATCATTTGCAGTGGAAGTAAATACAGCTAAACGGAATATACTGTACTTGTGTACGCATCTATTTCAACGTACAAGTATAAAAATCGTTGGTTGTCATTCAGACCAAGCAGTTATGACAGTACAAGTCTAGTCACATATGCGTTACATAAAATGGCATATTTTTTTGTCTTTTATGTTGAAGACAAGTGTCTCCGAGCTTGCGGCAAAAACCATTTTAACTTTCTGCATTGATTTGCTCTTTCCTTAACAACCAAAATCCTTGTTCATGGCGCTGGTTGCAAAATGCCTCCAGCACCAAAATATAATCTCAGCCAATCCTACAATCTACAGTCTACCGCTTTTCATTATTTTTTTCGTACAGCTTTGCTTGCAAATAAAATTGATTTTTCATTTAAATGTTAAAATACAGCTGCTGTTTCTTATGGTAATTTTTTCTTGTTTGGGTGCGTGAGGGTGAACAACCAATATGTCTTTTTGCTGTACTTTTTGCTCGGACACACAATGCCACTCGATATTGATATGCTGCTGACGTACAAGTTTCAGCTGGCACGCCGATTTGTCTGTAAGCTGCTGTTATTGAAAAATACAATACACACTGACAGGTACTATGTCACGTTAAGGATGTTTTTTGTGTAGTTGTCTCTACTCGGTACTCCCCCTTTTGCTGCTTGCTCGTATCCTATTGCCTCACTTTTGGCTTGCTTGCTTGGCGCCAAGTAGCTTGCTATGTCCTTTTTTTTAAATATTGTGTGTGCGATGCCATCTGGCGAAGCAAAAGCTAAGTACTTACTTCTAACAATGTACATATGTATGTGTGCATATAAGTATAATCTTCTTCCTTTCAGACATCACCTAACTCAGCTGCTTTCATTTTCCTTCGACGACTACAGATTGATAAATGATTTGTCCATTAAAATATGAGTCTATTGACCTGGCAGCACATTTTCTGAGCCATAAGCCAGCTCATGAAATTAATCATAATTTGCGCTACTAACTAAGTTAACTTACGTCATTGAATAAGTTTTAACGTAATTGTTCACAGATTTCGCACTTACCGTAAAGAGGCAGCTTGCCACACAGACAGCCGCCCAAGAGCCGACCCAATAACGCAGCACAGTGCGCTCTTTTTCAGGGAAAAACATGGCATGGCATGGCGCACCACAATCGCGTAATTCCTGTAAAAGAAAAAAAAAACGTCGAATTAGAAATCAGAAATTAATGATCAATGAGTTACTTATATATTTTTAAAATAATAGTTTTACTTAATTACTAGGACCTTATAACTTTAAGGGATTGTTTTTTTTTTCAGTTAATAAAATTTGAAAGTGTTCGTCTTAGTCTGGTTTCCGGAGCTACATGGGACCTGTAGAAAACTTGGTTGAGAAAGACAGAAGTTGCCAGATGGAAAATACTTGCCGGCAGGGATGGAAAATAATCATTATTATTTTAATTTTAACCAAAAAAGTCAACAAGCTGTAATCGTCGTAAAACAATTTTAATTATACTCACGTATTTGTGTTCGTACGTCCTACTGGAATTTACAATGATTTTTATTTTTCGAGTTTAAACAATAAAGATTTAAATGAATAATTAATATTTGAGTTCTATTTTTTCACTCAAAGGAAATCATTATTACTTGATTTTTATTTTTTCGGAAATCACGTTGGCATAGCTCATGATAAAAATATAGTAAGGTAGAACCATGATAAAAATATAGTAAGGTAGAACCGCTGAGAGTCACTTTTAAAATTCTTGACGTTTCCAAACAATTTAATTTTTAAATTTACTCACAAACTCACACACACATTTTCATTTTCAATCTCAAGCAACAACAATTTCGAACAATTTCAATTTTTTATTTTCACTTTTATATGATTTTAAAATGTTGGCAAACTTCAAAAAAAAATCATGGCCGACAAATTGAGAGAACGGTTCTACCTTGCTATATTTTTATCATGGTATAGCTTTTAAATTTTTTGAATGTTCATTTTTCTTAAGTAAAAAAATAAAACTCAAAAATAACGGTGGTGAAACTTTCAAATTTTCTTAAGAAGAATTATCTAAGTCTATTTCTTAAAGTTAGCTAACTAAATAAGTAATTTAATTGACCGAAGAACGAGCGCCCTTCCTTTCTATTGAACCGCCAGGGCAGAGTTAATATTATTGTCCCCTTGTAGGGCAATCGGTAACCGAGTTTTTCGACGCACCTCTCGAAATGAGCTTAGAGTCAGCCCTTAACGTATTGGGAACCTTTTGGAAGCTTCTTCCAACGTTGAAAATTGAATCAAAAAAATGTTGGCTGGGTATTGGAAACAGAAGACTCGGTCGCGGATTTAGAGTCACCTTTGCTCCCAAGAGGTGGTCGTGAAGATGCATTCGGAGTCGTCGATGTGGAACCTGAAGTTTAAAAATGAGACTTATTTCCGCCATGTATTTCGGATAAATTACAGTTAGCTTGCAGGAACCCAGAGCTGATTTATCAAATATCACTGTCAACTGTTTCGTTGACAGCATAATACGGAGACTGATACTGTGTTCTAAGCAGAATAGTACTTACACGGATGAGCTACTGATAAGAGCGATGAACACTTGCGGAGACTGGAAATCGCTGCTCTTTACAAAAAGTATTATATGAGGAAGCCATCGTAGATACACTTAGGGTGGTATTCCTTGAGAATTTTCACGTGCTAACGTATCAGTGTCTGGAGGGCAAGAATATATATAGTTTTTGGCCTTTTCCCTGCCTCCGCTGCTGAGTAGCGTCTTCCAATTACCTCACATGCCGTTTTGGTAGAAAAATCCAAACTACTTCGGTTTGGTATCCAGCCCATGAATGAATCTGTTGCCTTCGGCTCTGGAAGACCTCACCACATAGTACCTCGAGCAGAGTGGGGAGAAGGTGGTGGGTACGGTAACATGCTGCCAGCTCTTCGATCCTTTCCAGGAAGTCATGTAGGGCGTCGCCGACATAGTGAAGTACAATATCAACGATAGACTGCCCTCACTGCTTTTAAACTGCTTGTATGACCTCTCCATGGCGTCGGAGGGAGGGAGTTCCATGTATTGATGGCCGAGGTTGGGTCGAGCGGTGACATCACCTTACTAGCCTCCTCAGCGGTAAATTCCATGTCCCAATTTTCGAAAAGATTTTCCGCTCACTTACGGCTTCTTTCATTCTAATATAGGTCCTTTTTTTGCAGCGCAGCTCAGTGACGGAGTTATCCTTCACGGGCATCTGGTGTTTCTTGCACCCCCCAATCAGCCTACCCTTTTTTCGAAGATATATCCAGCTGATACAATCGACAATCAGCGTTGTCCTGTTGTGTTTTCGAGCACACTTTCCAGGAATTTTTAAGCGCCATTGTTTCTCTCCTCCTCTTTCATTCTTTAAATCCAATTTATCTTATCCAAATGTCAATTTAAAACATTTTTCTACAAATTATACTTCAAAGCCTGTTCCTAAGTTCTTTCTTAACGACTTTTTATGTTGATTATATCCCATTCCCTGGGGTCAAATAGTTACCTTAAAAGTTCATAAATTACAAAAATGATTTTACTCTTGCTGACACTTGGAAGCATTTCATACTTGGACGTAAGATATGGCATCAACTGCGTATAAATCAACTACCAAATATTACATTCCCTACAGAAACCAATTTAAGCTACAGGTACCATTGCACATTCTATTTCCGTATACAAATCTTTAGAGCTGTTATGGAATTCAGCTACTTTTACATATTTTAATATGCCATAAAATAGATTTAATATCCAGCAAGTGAGGTGATTTGCCTTCACCACCAGCACCAGAGGAAGTAACCCAAATGCAAACGATGACTTGGTAAACTGGGCAGAGGTAAGTGGCAGTGGGAGGAAAAGCGGCCGACAGAAGATGAGCTCATTAAAAATTCAAAATTCATCGACAAGCAACTAGAAAATGGGACGTTGTTGCAGCGACCGCCAGGTGAGCTGCGTGAAGGCAGTGGATTAGACCGCCAGTAAGAATGTAAGAATCGTTGCACAACCTACTCCCCTGGAGTGTGATTTAGAATGAAATTAAGCGTGGTTAAATATTAAAGATGGCAGTATGCCCCTAAAGAGCAGTAGGTGGAGTCGAGCTAAACTCAGCAAGCCAACAACAGGCGCAAGATGTTTAGGTAAGACGCCCTAGCCGCAGGCGAACGAAGCAGTAGTAGAAGAATAAGGAGAGTAGAAGAAGGTGGGCAAGAGTAAATTATGGCAGCAGCAGTTATAGGCCCAAAGGCGACATAGCTAAAGCAGCGCAAGCACGCATTTCCCAGAGCTGCACAGCTCAGCGCAGTTCAACAAAGTTAAGGAGCAATTCACGTGATTCGAAGGAAATATGTTTTCCATAAATATATATAACCGAAGCTGCAGGCACTACTACCAACCGAGAGATGGTGAGTGAAATACATATTTTAGGTAAATTGTTCGAATAGAAGAACTCTGCAATATATGTATGTATGTGGTGAGTATATTTTGTGTTGTCTTATCATTAACATCGTTTGTGTTTTGCTTTAACTATTTATTTATATTTCAGGGCGCACTGTTGCATGCAAACTCTTGGGAGACCAAAGGCGAATCGTTTTGTTAGAATCGTCGGGCGCGCGCGCTCGATATTTCAAAGTGCTTGGCATAATTTATTCGCCATTCAACTACAGCGTTCATCTGCCTGCTTATCAAGTGCCTTTGTTGTTGTTCAAGTGAGTGCGAATGTGTGAAGAATGAATGAAATAAAAAGAAAAAAATAATAGAAATATAAAATTGAAGCACATAAGTAAGTACAAAAAGCCTAAGCAGTCAAAAGTTGTATGATGCTTAACACAGATATGCTTACTTAAAGTCATACGCACGTATACACAGAGCTATCACTGCATGCTTGCCTCTGTTTTGTGGTACGCGGGTGCTTCTTATTGCTTTGCTATTCCCCGGGGGAATCAAGAATGTGGAAACGTGTCCATTGACGGTGTTATACCAAATGAATGAGAATGCACAATGAATGTGGCGTAATGAGTGCGTTTCATGAGGCAAGAAAGAATGAAATGCGTGGAGAGGCATACACACGCGTTTGAGTGAAGTGACGAAGGTAAAAATTGCGCCCGCGCTATGTTGCCAAATTTCAGTTGGCTGTGTAATGTTTGGGATGGTATCGTACTCATATTGGAAGGCATAGCCCTGAGTTTGTGTAGATTTCCTTGAATTGAGGCACTTTTTAATAACCTTCACGAAAGGTCTAAACTCATATGAAGAGGGGAAAATGTTGAATTGTTTAATAAGACGAAGGATATAATCACTCGTAGAATAAAATTAAAATAACTACAGAGATACATTTTCTAAAGAACATTCGTCTGCCATATACAAAATTTTAAATGCAAATATTGATATCAACCAAGTCTTTCTTCTCGCTCGGAAAGTATGTAGTAAATATTCTTGAATCAATATTTCCATAATACTTCTAGAACCTAGGAAAGAAAGGTCTTCCTTATGTCTGCTCAAGGTTTTTAAGTTGGCAGAGAGCTCAGCTTTATGAGGGGCGCAGACAAACTCAGAGATCGACAAGAGATAGGTGACACTTCAGTTGTTCACCATGTAAATATCTTGTGAAATATGTCACGAACCTTAGTGGTAAGTAGTTAAATTTGCATTTCTATCGTCGCAAACAGTCTTCGAGCGAACTTCGGCGTTTGCTTTAGTTGTGTGCGTTCTCAAATAATTCACCGTTCGCCGGCATTGCGTTTCAACGGTAAAGCTATCAAAACATCGGTCAAGTTCGTTTGCCTTATTTACAGGGCCTTGAACCTGTTAGATCTTAGTTGTAAGTATTCATCTAAATCCAAAACATTTTCAATCTAATTCTCTTCCAAGCCAGAGTCATCTTTTGTGCATTCGAAGAAGCAGTATCGGCTCTTGAAATCCAGCTGTTGCTTTTAATAGTCGAAATTTTAGCCATTCACTCCTTAATTGCGATTTAGTTTCTTAGTTATGTATTCCAGGAATGATAATAGAGATTAAAAGAAGAGACGTCAAGCATGCGTCTGTGCTTATAAATCAATAATTTATGGCATCTTACAACAAATAAGCTTTCTTGTTGGGTCTTATGCATGTTTGACTCATTTAACGCCACCACCTTTGAAGAATTTCCTGGAATATGTAGTGAAAATTGTCAATCAGCACAGCTGTCAAACCAAACTGACAGTGGCCAGCGACATCAATACGTCAAAAGCGAATACATACAAACAACAACTGCAGTAAAACCATAAATATCATATGAGTATAGCAAGCAACAAGAACTGCCTGCAACAAAATCAACAACAACATCCAAAATACATATGTACATAACTAGCCACATACAAGTGAAATCTTTGATTGCTTAAAAACACCCGCTGGCGTTAAACTATCAAAACCAACCCAGGAAGAGCTGAACAAAACCAGCCATAACTGATTGGAGTTAGTAGCAGGGAATGAAGGCGGGATGGTTCGTGCAACTTGTTGTTGGGCCATTGTGCTTTTAGGTACTCAACCTGGCATTTAAACAGATTTTAATTTATTGTAGATAAAAGTGCTGTACTCTCCCGCCTACAGCGCCTGAATTGTTGTCCAGCACGCATACACATACACAAACATATGAATGCATGCATGTACTTTAGGGTGCTCCTTAAAGTCACAGATATCACATATAAATTTTGGTTCCAATTGGAGACGGGTAAGGCGTGTCACAGAGGGGCCAAAGTTCAGATTCCCGGTACTACCATAGTCCCAGATATCACATTTAAATTTTTATCCCGATTGGAGTCGTTTAGGGCGTGTCACAAAGGGGTCAAAAGCCAAATGCCTCTATGGAGACTCAAAAAATTAAAATTTTTTTTTCAATTAATACCCACTTCGGTAAGGTCGAAGGTATCACATATACATTTTAGTCCCGATTGGAGTCGGTTGAGACGTCTTCATAGAGTAATCTGAACTTTTACCCCTGTGCGCCACGCCTTAACTGACTCCAATCGGGGCCAAAATTGATACGTGATATCTTCGACTATAGTAGTATCGATTTTGGGTATTAGATGAAAAAATAATAATTTTCATTTTTGGAGTCTCCGTAGAGTTATCTGAACTTTTACCCCTGTGCGCCACGCCTTAACTGACTCCAATGGGGGCCAAAATTTATATGTAACATCTTCTATATATAGTAGCATCAACGTAGGGGTTGAGGCTTAGGAAATCTGATGTAAAAATTTGCTTCAAACATTTAATGACCACCCTAATGCACATACATACATATGCAACACACGAGGCACCCACTAACTTAGGTTTACCTACTCGGTGTTGCATGCACTTCTAAATATTGGGTCTTATGAAAAATCTCTACGGATGTTCGTCACTATGTGGTGTTGATATCCATACATCTGACAACACCAATCCAATTGCGGCAAACTGACATGAGATTGAAAGGTCATATATCAAGCTACATTTTTAGTGAAGTCAGTTTCGTAACTTGTTGCTCGTGCAAAAAGTTATATAGATTTGAATATAAGTGATATATCTGATGCCTATTTACTACCAAAAAGTGAAAAAAGTGAAAACGTTGCAAAACATGCCGAATTTTTTTTAAGTATACGATGAGAATTATCTAACGCCGTACCCAGAAGTGGTTTGCTCGCTTCCGTTGCGGCAATTTTTATCTCAAAGAAGCACCTCGCTCTGGTCGGCCCCTCACTAGAAAAGTCGATGAAATAAAACAAATGGGTGAGCAAGACCACACACATCTTTGATGACTTAGAACAAAGTGCCGGAACTTGGTTAAGAGCTTCCTTCCACCGTATAGCGTAGACCTTGCGGCATCTGACTTCCACTTGTTTCGGTCTCTGCAAAACTATCCTTATGGTAAAAAATTGGCCGGCCAAAGCGCCGTTGAAAATCACTTAGCCAAGTTTCAATTTAAAATTAATTTTCAATAAAGAGCAATTTTTTCAAAAATTTAACAAAAATTCGCGTAGTCTTTTCACATGACCCAATATGTATGCTGGACAGTTGGTTTGGAGCCTCAACGTCCGAATTGTTTTGTTGCTTTTGAAATGATTTAGGCCGTCGGCAAAGCGAGCGAGAGTGCAGACATTGTTATCGGAGCGGAGGTATTTGGGGAAAAGTAAAATGTTTGCATGTACATAGCTCTAGTAGTTGCAGCTGAGTAGTAGAGTAGAGCACGAGTGTTGATGGTGGGTAGCTAGCTGTACTGGGCGGCTGGTGGAAGGTTATGCCTGGCAGCAGACAAAACAGATACCAAAGATATGTGAATAGATGGATGAGTGTTCCGAAGAATGGACAGCACGCTCGATACAATGTCAGGCATTTAACTCACACGAGTTGGAACAAACACAAACACAAACTATTTAGCAGTGAAGTAGTTAGATGGAATATTTAGTATCTCGAGAGAGATGTTCTTACATAGGCATACGCAAAAGCTACGTTAGCTATACTTTCGCCTGTTCATTTATGTATGAAATTACTAGACACATATACACAAATATAGTATGTACGTATGTTTGCAAAGAAGTGTGTTGCCCTTCCTCATCAAATGTCGAAAATTACGGTCGCATGACCAACGCATGCCACAGCATATCAACGAAGGTAGACCTCTGACTACTATGAGTATGACTAGGGGTCGAAAGCAGACATACCTTGAATTTCATAAGCGTTCCTCCCCTTTTTTATCGTACATATTTTACTTTACTTGCTGCGCTTATTTTCCTTGCTCTAGTCGTTTTATCATTCAGTCAGCACAAGTGTGTATCTATGCCCGGGCTATGCGTTGGTCAGTCGTCTCGCACAGCCTAAGGATATTATACTGTACATTCAGTGGTGGAAAGTTGGAAGCCAAAATTGTCGGACAATTTGCAGGCTATCAGCGGGGGGCGGTGGCACATATTTTAAGTGTTTGATAAAATGTGTCTACATGTCAAGGAAGAAATATACAATGTATAGTAAACATATATACATATATTTATGTTTGTTCGTATGTATATATTTGTATATAAGTAAATAGGCATGCATACGTAGATTCCTGTATATGCTTGGGTGTTTTTTCTTAATGCCAATAAAAACACCCTTCTGTGTCTCATTTGTATTTCAATGTCATTGCCAAACCCTAATTCACTCGGCTAGTGACAAATGGTCATGCACTTTGAATGAGCTGGCGTGTATGAGCACAAAGGTTAAAGTGATAGTTTTTCTAAGTATATCCTCTTTCGAAAAAAGGACGAAAATTAGTTTAGGGACAAACATTTTCCTATCCATGCATATGTCCGTATCAAGTCAAGATTGGTAAATGCAAGTTAGGTAGAAAGTTTCAATTTCACTTGAGGGAATAATTCTATTTTGCCATGTTGGCGTTTAAACATCCCAAAGTGACTTAAATAACATCAGATCTAAATATTGTCCTTTATGTTTAAGAGGCTAAATGAGTTAGGATTCCCCAAAAGCCCTGAAGCTTTTTCTTGTAAAACTTTAAAAGCTTCCCCGGCGGCCTTTTTATGTTTAAGCAGCTATATAAGTGAGACTGGTCTCCTCGAAAGCTCTCAAGTTTTTTATGGAAAGCTTTAAAAGCTTCTCCGGTTTTGGTCGTGACCGATGAAGAAATATCAGCAAAAAGAGAGGGAGCTTTTGTCCTTATAAAATCAATGGAAAGCTTTTAAAAGCTTTACCGACGGGCTAAGTTCTGCGCTGAGGGAACCAAAAGTTCTCTGCGAAAGTTTTTATAATGTCTTAAAAAATTTAAAGAAAAGCTTAAAAAGCTCGAACTTCGAGCAAAACGGCGCACGTTACAGACCAAGATCAGTCATGACAAAACATATGCCTACAAGAGAGGCTTTTTGAAGTTTTCTTTAGATTGTATTTGCTATAGGCTGCTTTAGGAAGCTTCTTCCTCGGTCGAAGAGAGCTTTTACTTAGTGCGCACACATATTAAAACTACGGAAAGCTTTTAAATCATTTCCAACATGCTATGTTTACGTAGTTGCAGAGATAGATCAGCCACGATCAAAAAGCTCTCTGAAATGGTTTCTACTAGTCTAATGAATGTTTAAAATGCTCAAGCCCTCCGCTCGCTTAGCTGACTAGATGCCCATCTTTCCATCAGCAGATCAAATACGGCCAAAGGAGCCCCCGCGCTTTCTTTACACGGCGGTAACTTCTCAGAAGCCTCCCGTCTTGCCAGTTCATGGGCCTTGCATTTTTCTGCAATATCGCTATGGCCTGGACTTGATGAAGCGTTCGCGAGGGCGGCTGTCCGGCCTTCATTGCCGCCTGGCTATCGAAATATATTCTCACATCCTTGACTGGTATTACATTCGTGAACATTCTATCTGCTGCTTCTTTCTCAATTTGAGATGATGGTGAGTTCTATCTCCACCTTTCCTTTCATCCAATTGGGCCCTGATTCCAAAGATTATACGCCGTCCAATCTCTTCCGCTCTTGGCTTTTAAGACTAGCTTCAGGTCGACGACAAGAAAATGTATTGTAAATGGATTTAGTCATAAAACCCAACCACTATTTTCTCCATTGGAATTTTAAGGCAGTTAGTCGTAGGTTAAAAACTTCTTTTGAGCCAGATAATTTGAGCGGATCTTTCCTTACTTTGAAGAGTAGGATTGTAGTGGAGAACCCGATTTTCGTGTCATGCAAATAGCCCTTAATGCTTCGATTTTGCACTGCTTGTGAGTAACAAAAATCAAACAGTTCAGACCTTCAACCAATCATTTATTTAGCACACAAAGCCAAGCCTCACTACCAGCACAGAACACATTATCGTATATTTTTCTTAATTTCCCGGTTGCCAACTCTTTGTACTTGACTGTGTAACCACAAATTATAGTCAAAATACAACTTCCTCTCAATGCTTGCCATTTGCAGGCAATGCAGGTATCTTTATACAGCAAAAGGAAACTTTTAGGACACTGAACCCTTCTCTTTTGCCTTCCTTGTTACCTACCCAAAAAAAAAGGGAAAGCAACAAAGGCAAGCATTTTGCAACTGTGCAATTTTGTTGTGGTAAACGGTATCATAAACCCTCATGCGGTCAGCTAAAACAGCCGTAGGCTACTAACAACCCAACTCAATAAGCAGCAAATAAATGAAAGAAGGAAAAGGATGCCGAAAGTAAATGGCTAAACAAGTAACAAAGGCAAAAGATCATGCATTAAAGGAAATGCGTTGAAAAAGCGAACAATCGAAGAATCGCACACAAAATACCAAGGATGCCGCTTTTAATCAAGTGTCGAAAAGTGTAATTATTTGCGCCACTTTTTGCAAACACAAAGGAAACGTTGAAGAGCCGAAGCCTTTTCTGTTCTTTATAATTTCATTGCGAAGTTTAATGAATATTTTTTTGCTTTCATTCTGACCTTCATTCGCTTTGCTATCTTCGCTTATATGCATGCCACAAGACATGTAAAAAATGAATCGTAATGTTTCATAATTTATGTTAAATGCTTTTTCTCAGTTGTGGACCTTTATGGCTGGCACTAAATTACAACCCAATAAATGTCAGTGAATTTTTTATATTTAACTCATCATTTGCTATTTTGGTGCCCTTTACTCATACACAACCAACATTTTGCAATTATTTATGCCCTTTTGTTTACTCCTTTTTTCTTGATTTGACCGTTTAGCTTCGGTTTTGTTGAGAATTTGATAACTCGCTTGCCTTTTTTGGTTTTTGTAGGTCTAGTAAATTTTTCATTATTAACGAAAACAAAGACGTGCATATTTAAATATAAATTGTTGTTAAATTTCAAAAGGTGCATCAAAGCAAAAAAGCATAACTAATTGGTTAAAAAGGATCGAGCCTACTTGTTTTGTAAATAGCTCCTTCATTTTGTCAAAAGTGGCTTTATTTAGCATATTTAATTGGCTGGCAACTAGAATAAAAACATTACAAGGTCGCATTTACCACATAGCCCACAACTATTTCTTTAAGTAGTCTAAATAATTATAAGTGGGGAAAGCAGTGTGTACCTTTTTGATCATTAACGAATATCACAGCTTTTTTTTTTAATAAACCAGAAAACTTCGCCAATTTCTTCTTCTCTTTGCGAAGTTCGTTCAGTTAATCATACAAAGTTTAGACCGACCTTTCTGCGTTTAGTTCTTTAATTAAGCTTTTTAGTGCGCTCTTTTTTCCGTTGCCTACTGACAACGTACATGGTAATAAAGACCTCGCTCCACTTTCTAGCTACAGGCTTATATGGGAAGCTATAGGCAAGCTATAATGTAGTAATCCAAAATGTCTTGGTTAAGTAAACTGATGTGATCGCACAGCATCGCTCTTTGTTCTGAGTAAGCAAGTCACGGGAAAATCACATAGATAGTATATTAGGAAACTGCATTTGCGATTAAACTCACATGGAAGGGAGCCTTATGTCGCTTTCATCTTGTGAGCTCTGGCTGGAGGATAATTTTATCGAATAATGAGCAGAGCTCACATATAAGGTAGCCCAACAAACCTGGCCTAAATTAGATTAAAAAAAAGGCTTAGCCCACTTCTCCGACTGGTGCAACCAAAGTGTCGACATGTAATCGCAGTTAATAAAGGCCACTATTTGATGGGAGCACACACCAACTGCATGGGTATACGTTCAAATGGATTTTGTCTTAACAGTCCCGATGTAGAGGAAATCTATGTCCCCGCCCTTTATTAGCGACATTCGTTCCATCACTACTTTCTGTCTGAACTAAGTACAGCTAGCATCGACGATTTTGTGACCACCATCAAGGAGTCACTTCAAGAGTAGGAAACAATAACCGTATTAAAAAGAATCTCGTACGATCTCACGGTGGACACATCACAGCCTAAGTGTGCCCCTTTCCAATGCTGGATGAGGGAAGCTACTATCAACAGCTTGTATCCTTAAATCACCCTGCAGTGAAAACCCAAACCAGTTAGAAAAAATACTAGTTCATAAACTAGTATGTGCCTACCAGTTCGACATTTTCGAAGAACTTAAGCATTCAGCGACATCTGCATTTGAATTGCCAAAGCCTAAAATAAAACGCAATTAATTGCTTTTCTTACAAATGTCGGCTGTGGCGTCTCGTGAACACTACTGGTTCTGGTTCTGGGATCGCAGGATCGAGGCCGCTTGCATTACAAAAAAAAAGAAACAAATATATGGGAAGAAATACTTGTGCCATAAAAAAATAGATTTATAAAAAATATTTTTTTTTTAATTAAATTTAAGAATAACAAAAAAAACCTAAATAAAAACTATAAATAAAAGAAATATAAAAAAAAAAAAATCCCTGCGCCCGGGCTTGAACCTGGTACCTCAGGCATACCACGCGAGTGCTTTGCTCTGTCGGCCATTGCGACTGTTGGAGCGCCGCGAGCAAAAAGGCATACTAATGCTTTTCATAGGGGATGAATTGGCAGACTATCTCATCAACTGGTATGATGCTACTAGTATTTCTACTATTAGATGCTGATGCATAACATGACAATTGACATCTCGTAGGACATCGCAATGTTAAAAATACCAGTCGCTAACAATGAAAAAGGATAGAACGGTAACTAGTTGGGCTGAAACGCAAACTGGTAGAATTCTAGTTCACAACTAGTAGCTTTCCTTGCAGGGCACTGACCATGCACATAAAAAGCCAGTTATTTCTTTCCAAAATATATTTAAAAAAAAGATTCGTGGACTGTACTCATGTCAAAATAAAATTCCTCCTCTTCCTTTATACCTTAAAATGGCATGTATTTTTCTATTAAATGAATTTCCGTGTGTTTTCGATTAAATTGTCGACCAATGAATGTTGCATTAGCATCATCGAATAGCAAGGTCAAACAAATGAAGCCTTTGTTTCCTAGTGAACAACTGCGCACATGTACATTTAGTTAACATAATAGCCCCAAAATGATTGGAATGGGGAGCTTCTCCGGACAAGGTCAGGTAGTTAGATCAAAACTTTGTGAAAAGTGTGTTAAGCAGAGTTAACCTCAGCTATACAAAAGAAATGCTGCTTAAGGGGAAGTACTGAAATGATTTAGCGCGTCTTCCTCCAAACAATCGCGTAAAGTCTAATCGGACTGTTTCATGTCAACACAAACGCCAGAATTTAGAGTTGCGGCTCCATGATTATAAGGAGATTTCTTCGCCCTCTGCCAAAATAAAATTTCTGTGGCATATGTAACGGATATGGCACAGTGTTCGCTAAGCTACCACGAGGTCCATCTAAGAAAAAGTTGTTTCGATAAAACCGACGAAATCTACTAGAATAATGCTTAACACGGGTATCGAAATAGCGCAGGCACTATGCGGCCCAATTTGGTCAAATGCGGCACAGCGTCCAGCATACTTACGCGGAGTAAACCAGCATTCCGTTTGTGCGAGCTATGAGTTGCGCCTTCAGAACAATATCGGACGAAGCTGATTTCGTAATCACCCGACGAAATACTTCACAATGGTATGGGGGTGATCGATACGTAGACGGTAGGAGGTTTAATTCTGGTGAAAATCCCACAGTGATGAGTACAGGCTTTCGTTGCTTCCTCCTCGTTTACCTCATTTGGGTCGCCGTTCAAAGTGTATAGTGAGTAGCAAAGTAGCTGATACTCTGGCTAGGAAAGGAGCAGCCCAAGGATTGATAGGCCTAGTACCCTTCGGCGGTTTGCCGGACCTCTGTGAAGCAAAACTGCTACGTCTGGATGAAAATTGCGGCTCAATGTCGCTGGATGAATTCAACAGATAGGACAAAATATTCATTCCAAGAGTATCAGCTAGTAGATCGAAAACAGTTGTCAGGTTTAGTAGGAACAGCAACAGAATAGTAATAGGCTTTCTTAATGGTCTCTGCAGAATATTGGAGCACTTTGTAAACTTTCTCGACGCCACTGTGAAGCTTTTGAACCCATCAGACTTCACTTACTAAGATCACCTTACCTGAATGCACACGAACTGAAGAGCACTTCACCATGATACCACGGAAGATTCTTCTCTCTTTCTATGACAAAATTATTTGACTATTATTTGTTTGATTTTCGTCCTCGAGAGTGATTCTTTTCTGGTTTATTTCTCTATGTAAAGCACACGTTCTTATACTTTATTATATGTAGTATTTATTGCTTACAACAAAAGTCGCAATAGCAGCACATTAGCTGCCCATTGATTATAAACTGTTTACAGCACATTTGAATCGCTCAAGAATTTTTCAATTTAATGCTAAGAATCTAGAAAAACAAGTGCGATTATTACAACAACAATTTACTAAATGTGCTGCCATATTTCAGCGGGTACCTCTTTGCCCTACGAGAGGGCACTAATGCCACGGCAGGCAGCCATGGCTTAAATTCAACAACGACAAACGAATAACTTTTCATTCTGCAGTGGCCATTAGCCGCTTATGCAGGGTAATTTTTCTTCCCTGCTAGACATGCCTGTAATATTGCGATTTCTAGCGATTCACAATCAAATAAATGCTCGCAAAATATGAAAAAAAAGCATTGTCGGGGACAAATGTAGCCTGCGTTGTGCAATCA
>NW_023458559.1:68848007-68888829 GCF_013731165.1 Rhagoletis pomonella | reverse complement strand
ATTAATCGCTGTTGGCATGCCATGCTTCAGTAATATGGATTTTTTATCGCAAACGCTAAGGCTAGGAAAAAAAGGCAAAGTCGATAAAGAAAGACACAGAGAGTTTTAACCAAACATGAAATAATAAACTTGAAGGAAGAATTTAAAAAGATTGTTGAAAGTAAATAACTAAAAAAAAAACGTTTAAATTCGAGAAACAAAATCGTACGAGCTTTTTTGTAGTGGGAATACATTTTTAGTATAAATAATTTTAAAACCGAGAACGACTTATTGTATTGTAATGATAGAAATTTTTTTAAGTAATTTATAAGGGAATAAATTTGGGTATTAAAAAGTAGACATAAATTTTTAAAAATAATTGAACAATTTAACACAAATTTTGAGTATTCTACAAACTAGATATATTTAAACTCTTCTAAATTTTGAAACTCAACATAATTTCTTGGCGCATTAGAAACTTGAAATATTTTGGTTAACAAAAAAAAACTGAACAGAAATTTTTGGAAATTTAAAAGGTGCACATAAATTTTTAGAATTTTGTATAAACGATGATTTGTATTGACAAAATTTTGTTGGTAGTTTGGGGTTGCTTAGGTTGGCTCGGCTGAGCTATGAGATCTCGCATATACCACATAGTTGTTGGTCCTTAGAGTTATAAAGAAAAAGGAAGCACATGCTTAACACCTGCTCATAAATCCACTTTTTAGTGAGTTTTACCATTTTTGGACCACCTTTGGTCTAAAATTTCCCTTAATGAAGAGAACAAACCAGAGCTAAGTTAGTGCATATATCCTATTCCTGTATTATAGAACAAAAAGCGAGCTTGCCATTATAGCAACTACTTTCTTAATGGCTGCCCGATCGTCGATGAAATTATTTTCACGCTAGGTTTGAAGAGTTAGAGCCTCTGTCGATATCTAATATGACTCTTCAAGTCCAAGCTCAGGATAGGTGGTTGGATCGAAGTCTCTTTTTCCACCCGTTTTGCTCTATTATTACGTATGGCTCTTGTCTAAAGCTGACCTGAGAAACGACATTGTTTGTTTTACTGTATAGCTTAAGCAAATTGCTGTGGTCAAATGACTACATATTTTCTTAACGTCCCTGTTACCTTTGGACTCAGTGGCGAGTTTTCTGCCTCAATTCTTCGCAACTTGGTCTATAGGACGGGTTTACATTTTTCTTTTCTTGCACCTTGGAAGTAGTTCGAAAAGTTTAAATTATAGTTCCGCAAGCCCTTTTACACTCTCCAACCTTTTGACTTATAGCTATGTATTATACGAAGGCACCATGCAACATTCTTGTGAATCGGGCTGTTGGTATCCCTATTTTACTGTTTATTTTCGCCGGGATCATAAGACTCTCGTTCCTTCATGCGTTTTACCGCCACAGCTACATTTTCCCACTCACTCTTCACGCATATTTACAGCGAGCCTAGCCCGCTGTTCTTTAGGCTGTATTAAGCTCATTTAAACCACATTAAATAATTTATAATGTGGTGGCGAGAACACAACGCATTGCGGTATTTTAATGAGTTTTGCCTTTTGGCCCACAAAGGCAAAGAACAAAAAATACGAAAGTCCATAAAAAAAATCAACAGAAAAAAGTTACGTAAATCCAACCACAGCCCACAAAGAAATTAAAAATATTGGCAAAAAACACGTCAGATAATAGCAACAATATACAGCATCATAATAATGCTTAAAGCATAATAACCAACAACAGCAAACAAAATAGTTATAAATCTCATAAAAAAACGACTCAGATTACAACGCTCGCGCCAGCGTGTACGAAAATTACCGTGAAATAGAGATAAAATGCTCATTGCGAGCAGCCGAAGGTATTAAATTAAAGCAACAACACGCAGCGGCAGCAAAAATTAAGCCATATATGTACTATATATGTATATGTAGATAAGGTAAGCAAAAATATAAGTTAAATAAATTAAGAAAAAAAGGCTCGCGTGTAATCATTGCCCACACCAACACCAACACCGCCACCTCAGCTCCCGCTTAAGCTAAACAGATATAGTAATTAACCTAACCAGCTTTACAACGCTGCGGTCGTAGCCGGCTTTTAGGCCTTAAAGGCCAACGCACGCAAACTCTGGTCAATAAGCCGTCAAAGCCGTTATTGTTGTTGTTGTTGCTGTAACTCAGCTCATTGGCTGGTTGGTTGACTGACAGACGCTTTTGTCTATATTTGAACACACGAGTTCGACTTCTAGGTAGGCTCGTGCACACATTCATGCCTAAGTGTATGTGAAGCAGTTTGTCGCTACTTATAATGACGGTCAAAAGTTAAATTTTTTATGATAATCGAATCGTCGAGTCGATGGCAACGAATGTAAATTTTTATTAATGACTCAATTGCCGCCAAATCTGTTGGATGAAATCTGAGCTGTTTTTATGGGGGACTTAAGATGCTGGAGTAGACATATGTACATTAGGGTGGTACAAAAACAGTAACAAGAATAGGACGTTCCCTAGTGCGCTGATGAATCATTTACGAATAGCTTAAGCGAATCTGAGTTGATGATATACCATCAAAACCAGGAAGGATAAATATATTTGGTATACTTATGGCTACAAGATTGATGATGTTGTCGGTATACAACCTATATCTGAAGTTCATGTCATTTTACTATGTCTGACAGAGTATGCGGTATACGACCAACAAATACATACTTCTACATAAGCTCTGACAGCAGGGTGGTGCTTCTCGCCACGGTGGCTCACCTTAATGCTGTTGTGGGACTGCTTTCAGCACTTAAAACTCATCGCAGCCAAGAACTAGGTTTACTTCAGTTGTGTAAAGGGGCATAGTATAATCATGGTCAAGTAAGTGACATGCATTTTCGCCTGGAAATGGGTTGCACTGGGATGGGATCCATACGCACAGGTCCTTTCATTGGTCTGCGCTAGAGCTGCTTTTGGCCAAAATGCTATGCATGGATGCAAAAAGGAAGCGCAACACGGAAATATGGAAGGCAACAGACTGATAAAATGCTTCATTAAGGAAATATAAACAAATCATTCCTTCCCCGTTTTAAGACACGAAATAAGGGTTACAGGTTTCCTTACTGGCCACTGCAGGATAATGAAGTACTTATTAGCCTGTGAGCTAAATGCTCCGACCAGTGCATATCGTGAAATCATTAACGGGACGCATGTGCCTGGCTGAAAATTAAAATGGGCGTAGAACCGACGCTATTAGGATCAAATATTTTACAAGCAGGACGACACGAAATTACCCAATCCCGTCGACGACGGTTGCAAGTACACTGCCTGGCCTACGTTACATCCAAAGAATACAAAAGTTTCCTTCTAGTAGCGGTTGTTGACTACAAGCAGCATGAAGAGCTTTACATGAAAAACTTTATGCCTTTCGCAGGAATCTGTATTTTTGTGAAATCAGGATGTACAGCTCAAATTAGAGAAGAAGCTAGACCAAACCGTTTGTAAAGCATATAAGCGGCCAATATTAAAAATTTTTAGTTATGGTATTTTTATTATTGCACTGCGGAATAAGGACCACATTTGTTTAGTTCCATTAATAAATGAAAATTCTATTTTCATCCAACAAAATAAAATTTTATGTATGTATGTATGTATGTAAAATTGTAAATAGCACAAAATGCAATTTGAAAAATTGAGGAAAACTCCATTTCGACACAAATGACGGCAAACTGATTGCAATGAGTTTTTTATTTGCACAAAATGGTTTTCCATTCAAATTTTCATCAAATTTATTTCATTTACTGCTTTCAATTTACTTCTCATTCATACAGTCTTCTCAGTTTTTTATCTCTTTTTTAATTTTTTTCCTTGTAACTACCCTCCCCAAAATTTAATCAAATTAAATCTAAATATGTTATGTGTGTGTACTCACCTTCAACTTTGGCCAATGCCAGCACCGAAATTGTCTGCAACGCCGGTATCGCCCAAGCGACCAAATGAAATAAATGCGATTTATTTTCGATTGCCTCATGACCCCATTTAAGGCCAGCGGCCAAAAACCAAGCGAACGCCAAACATGACCACCAGGCAAAGGCGGCCATGCAACAAAAGTAGAGCGCCATAAATAAAACGGTACATGCGGTGGTTTGCCGATGGCCCTGGAGGCGAGAAAAAATACGAAAAAAGCAAAAAAAAAATATAAAAAAGTAGATCAATTACTGAAGTGATGAAAAATTATGCAAAAATGGGGATTAATAGAAAAAAAACGTCCAAAAAATATTTTTCACATAAATCATTTGAATGATTAGGAAATACACATATTTTAAGGGGCTGATGAATTGAAATTGTGTTATTATTGCGAATGCTAAGAAAAGAATTAGATGAAAAAATAAAACTAATCTCTTTTGATAAGTTAAAATATTTGAATTTCCGTGGTTTTTTTATTTCCTTTTTGGAAGTCTTATATACTGCATATTTAAAGTTTGAAATATTTACTAGATTTTTTAATGCAATTACTTTAATATTTTTCTGTTTTTGTAGAAATTAATCTCTTTCTTTAATAAAATTTGCATTCCTCCATTCAGTTACTCACCTGCGTTATTGTCGACATCATTTGCAACCGCCCTAGACGCACTGGCGGCGGAAAGGGTTCCCGACACGCCACCGAATCGCCCGCTCCCAAACCGGCAACATACGCGCAACCCACAACGAGATAACAAACGGCTAGGAAAACAATGGCACGTTCCGGATAGCGAAAACGCGACGAGTCAATGAGAAAGGTCAGCACCTAGTCGAGAGAAAGAGTAGGTAGAAAGATAAATGATATCATTAGATTAGCTTTCATGCTTTGTTATGCGATTAACTACGCTCATGTATGTATGTATGCATGTAGGGTATGTAATTTTAATTAACTAATTTATGCTGCTGTCAGAGAGACGACTTAATAACTTAAGACTGTACATAGTTGATTAAATCAGTATTCAGAGATAGAAATCATAAAATTAAATTACACATGTATATACCTTCATATATTAAAATGTATTATACAATCTTAGCTTATAATAAAAAAGGGAGATTTCTACTAAATGACACTTTTAGGGCAATTCTGGCCAAGATAGTAAAAAGTAAAAAGGCTTGCGTAAGACTTTTGTTATTCTAGCACAAAATTTTTAAGCAGGGATCGCACGATTTGTAGATTTTAACAAAATCTGTACATTTTGAAAGTTAAGACAGTGTCACACGATTGGGCATTTACCCAAAATTTGGTGCAAATTTTTTCTTTATCCCAATCACGAAAACTAATTTGTTCAAATTTTTCTATAGAAGTTCACTGCATTGTACCAATCGTGTGACTACAAAAAAATGTGGTCCCAATTTTTTTTGTAATAATATAATAATATAAAAACTGTGCAAATCAGAACAAATGTACCAATCGTGTGACATGGCCTTTAGAAAAAAAGCCCTTTCACTCACCACACATGGTGAAAGGCTATTTTGAGGAAAGCACTTAAATAATAATAAAGTCATACAGCGTTGTGTCTAACGCCGTCTAGAGTTATACCGAACAGTCATACCAAAACAAGAGATGTGGAATTAGTTAGGTGTCGAACAGCAACAATGCCAATTTGGATTTCGTGTAAGAAGCACAAACATAACAGAGCGAGCATCGACTTCTGATCAATACGAAATTACCATAATATGCGTCCCGGGACCTAATAACAGTACCGAGACAGCGGACCAACTAGAAAGGTGCGGCTGCTCACTGAATGTATCCCACGCAGTGGATATGTGTGTCTTTTTCAGAGAGATCAAGGGCAGAATTGCAGAAATTTATCACTCGAAGGCTAGACAGAGGTGGAACCGCGCAGCATCGTAAAGGATTAGCCAGAAGTTCGGGGTGTCCTACGACCCACCTAAAACCAGGGCTGCTTTAGGAATGAGCAAAGAAAACACCTATAAACTTACGGTAGTCTCCACTGGGAACTGGCACGTTGGGCTACATGTCAAAAGGACTGGCTTACGCCTCAATAGGAATGACGAAATGTACGAGCAATCGCGTAAAAATACAATATTACTCTGGCTTTACGGTGTTGAACGCATGGATAATGACGCTCTGGTGAAAATATCCTTCGAAACGTCTGCACTCAACTGACGTAAATCCACAAATGAGGGAGGTGACTGGCTACAGAGAGTAATTTCCCCTATGCTTAGACCCATTGTGTTTCCATATGCAATATTCGTTCACCACGAGTGGCCTTCTGGAGAGCTAGCATTTCTGCCGGGTGTTCCAGTTCAGTCGAGTTGGTATGGTAATTTTATAGTTTTTGGTGAAGGCATTCGATTGTATACGGTGCTCAGTACTTGCATGATTTTCGTGTGGCCGGATGCACCATTAGTTCAGGATCCAGCCCACCGAGTCTTAAGGTTGCAATAACGGCTATCTATGTAGCAATTAAATCAAACGAAGACAGATGTAGAATCGCATTCAGAGCTTCAGGAGGTGAAGAGCACTGAGCTCCGCTCATGCCTTTTTTGTACCCTTTGGAGTTGTTTCAGCGATATTGACTTACTATGGGTGGGCCGCCAGACTAGGGCTCCTTAGAGCATGAACGGACTCATATTTTCTGTGTAGATGCATTGAATTGTCCTAGGTGAGAAAATCCATGATATACCAATTGCCTTTTCATAGATAAAGAGCGCTGTTGGCATAAAGAGCAAATGAGCCTAACCAGAAATGTATCCACTCGCAGGCCCGTCAGAGCCGAGGTAATCGCATACCGGAAAACATTGTTGAAAGTCCCTGCTATGTCTAAGAGTTCCACTACTGCAAATTATATCATTTATATCCAGATCACGAGAATGTACCCGAGTCTTAAGCAGCTGAAGAATATGGTTTTTAGCGGTCCCTGGTATATCGCAGCTCACAAGCAAAGAATGGGCAAGACTGCAAAGGTTTCATAATAATAGTATAAATTAAATTTTAGAGCAGTGTAAATCAAATAATTATATTTAATTTAATAAAAAAAATTATTTTTCCATTTTATAGTCGCCCATTATTGACTCTCTATGCAAGTCGATGCACATATGTACCTTCTTCTTTTCAATTAAATTTTGCAATTGAAAGTTCACATCCAATAAGTTTCATAATCCACACATACATATGTATATATACATTTAAATACATATGAACTTCATGGATGTGCTTGAGGCTTTTTACACTAACTCTTTCTCATATTAGTATTGTATTACCATACAGTTCAACCGAGGACATCGCACCTATCTTCCTGGTAAGAAACACCATTTATGTAATAAAAAAAAGCGCCATCACAGAAAAAAGCAAATGCAACGGTGGGTACTTTTTTATAGGCACACAGACTAACATAAGTACATACATATGTAAGTTACTACTATTCAGCATGTAAGGAACAGTAAAGCTGCTTGGCAGGAGTGCTAGCAATCAGCAATGGTTTTGTATTTAGTCAACAACGTCAGAGTTGTCATTCATAGTCATTTCACTGATTGGTGACGGAGTTGACATTTGTTTGAATGCAGCATTCATCTGCTGTTGCTGCTGCTAAAGTTGGAGTTGCGAATTATGTTGGTTGGTGTGTATTCTTTTTTGAATAAATAGTTCCTCCTATGCTGTAACGATATAATCTTATCCACATAATTATCAATGTACGCGATAATGATGTTGTTGCACCCTGCGAAGCTGTGACCAATGCTTTTGCTGTTGTCTGTAGTGACTTTGGCGACGCCAGCCTTATCTCTCAGTTGTGCTGTAGCTGGTGACATTAGAAAAACCCCGTTACCACAGCCGTCAAAGCGTTTGCTATCTGCTTTATCTGTTGCTGATAAAACCAAAGTCTCCTTCGGTGCGCTGCTGCTGACTTTATACTACTCTTTCAAGCTTTTATGGTTTTCCACACTACATTATGGTATGGCATTTCAGTTGATGACTTTTCTTAATTACAAATCTAACATCCTCACAGTTTTTGCGAAGTTTGTCACTAGCAGTGATAAGTTTGGGTAATGTACATACATATATATGAATATACATATATAAAGCGGGCTACGAAGGTGGGTCGATAAGTACTGTGTTTTAAAGAGTGGAAGGTTACTTATGCCAGAGGTAATATAATAACACAGCAGGGGGCAAAGTTTTCTAATTGTTGCTGAATAGAGACTTCCAAAAAACACGTCTCATCAATTTTTTATTTGATATTTTGATTGATATGCGATTTTAAGGACTATTAAATAACTATGAAGGCATTTAAAAACTTTGCACAAACACTCACGGAAAAAAGTATTGGCACAAACTCAGGAAAATTTAATAAATCTTCAACTTTTTAATCAGATTTTTTAGGTATTTTTTGAGTATTTTTATATCCAAGTTAGAAGTTGGTAAAAAATCGCGTAGATGTTTGAGACTTTTTTATTTTTATTTTATTTATTTTTTTGATGAAGGCGTTTCACATTTTTCCCCATACAAAGTATTTTCGAAAATTTTGTTTATGGAAAAAAATCATTAAAAAATTGCCAAAAATCGCTGTACCGCATCGTATGGGATTACCAGCCAAATGTGGAATACCTAAGAATCGGGGCTCCGATGGAATAGGTACCTTGTCGCAGTACGAGGACTAATCTAAATAGTCGTTCACTCAACTGCAGGATCGGATCACCGTTGAGCCTTGGCTAGCCAAGAACTGCCAACCCCGAACCAAGGGTGTTATGCATCGACTGTTCGGAAGATCTTCAGTAAGGGAATCCACAACCTCGGATGTATTATAATGGGACTTCCTGGCACCAGGCCGCATCCGGACGTAATGACGGCCTAACACTGAGTCCGCCTTGTCGGGCATGTGGTCGTATGACCAAGATGAATCAAGCTAAAAAGAATAAGAGAGATAGGAAAAACAGGCAGCGTGATTAAGTCGCTCGCAAAGGTCCCCAAGGGAGAAGCCACAAGCGAAGACTCAGACCTGGACTGCGTCGATGAAGGTACATGAAGTGTCAACTCCGTAAGAGAGAAGGAGCTGCTAGGGAGTCCCGCAAAAGGTACTAACAGAAGGCACACAAGGTGTGGAATACAGAGGACTACACAAAGAGCCACAGACATAGAGCAGCCCTACGAACCGGGAATATGTTCACCTGGTATGGGTCAGAGAAGCTGTATAAGCGGGAAAAATGTGGTTCGGAGTGATGACAACAATGCGTCGACCTCTAGGGCGGTAAGACAGAAAAGGTGCGACAACGGTTGCGACGAGCTGCGCGCTGGGAACGATTACTCTTGGCCTTCTGAAGCGAAACTATGCGAGATATATAGCTAGGCAATATCTGATGGTGGCGCTTCTCGATTGCAGTGAGCCCTAAGACAGATAATAAGGAAGATATACGCATTTCTTTCATGTGGCAGGTTTGCTTAATAGGGTAAAATGGGAGGCAACGACGACGCAACATTGAGCTGGTTAAAGAGAGTGGTACCTAACCTTCAAAGACTCGGTAATACGCACGCTTTAATCCAACGATACCAAAGCCTAAGGTATGAAATGTTTCGGAAACCTATAAGATGTGTTTTTGTATTAAAAAAAGTGTTCGAATGTAAAACTGAGATTCCCGAAAATCTCACTTTTATAAATGGATTTGAAGTAGAGGGGTTACGGCATTACCAAGGACAAATCTTAGGAAGAATAATTAGTTGACGGCATAAAAAGCGAAGTCTTCTAAAGACAAACTCTCTAACTCTCCACACAGAGCCTAAGACTGCGGGTACTACTCGGATATAATAAAATTTAATTTTTGCCACACAGTGTGCAGACGCATCAAAAACAACAGATTGGCGTCAGTTGGCCGCGCTTTACATGCCTGGTGAAAGTAGGATGACTTGTAGATATAAAATACATATGTATATTCTAAGGGTGGGTAACTCAGCAAATTTATAGGAATTGACTCAATGACTCCAACTCACTTTAAGGAGTCAGCTCATTCAACTAACTCATTTGACTCTTTGTATGTTACACTCATTCGTATCGTAGACTCGTTTTGAGGCATAGATGCGGTATAGCGGCCGTTGAAATAAAACAAAACTTTAAAGTGGGCGTGGTCAGCTCCTTTCTACTGATTTGAAAGGTGTAATTTTTTTTGTGTGCAAATTAATAGGGCGGTGCTAGGGGGAGGGTAAAGGTGGAATTTTCAATATTTTCAAAAGCTTATATTTCGAAACCTATTGTACCGAATTTCAAAATGTGGATATGGTTGGAAAGGCAATTGATTTGATATGCACATCTTTATATATCTTACATACATACATATTTCGAGAAAAACTAAAAAAAAAACGAAATTATAAGAATTTGTGAGATTTGACATAACACCCGCAATACAAAATACATGTGGTTGTGGTTGTTGTATTCTTGCCACCACCTTGTATAAATTCGCCTCGTGCAAAAACAAAATGCAAGACTTTGCCATGCTAAACACTGTGGCGAAGCGAGAGAGTTATATGGAGAAATATGAGCCACTATGATTCAATTGATTCATGTGAGCCATACGGCATCAACTGAGTTACTGAGTTACATTTTTTTTGGACAGGGAGTCTGAGTTACCGATTCACTTATAGGAATCAACTCAATAACTCAACTCTGAGTTGAGTTACCCACCACTAGTATATTCGTTTTGAAAGCTAAACTTGAAGGAGTGACTATTCATCAAACACAGGAGAAGCAACAAACAGAAAGAGCAACAGCATCATCATCATCGTCGTCACTAACGAAGTAAAGTCATCAAACAAAGCTTTTGTTTGTGAATTATGTTTGCTTTCTATTGTGCAACTGGCAGCTGGCAGCTGGCAGCCAACATCAGTGCACGGACTTCCAAGGAAGTTAAGGTGGTAGATTTTACATACAAAAATTGATTTTTCTAAAAGAGACTATGTTAGATAGTTTTTACACATATAAGATAAATGAAGTCGAATTCAAGTGAGCTAGTGTTATCAGAGCAGCTGAATTTCCGCCTCGGTGATTCTTATTGTCAAAATGATGTATTTATAGTAATTCGTAATGTTATTACGCGTAAAATTTGTTAGTGGCATTTTTGTTTTTGAACTTCTGCTGTCAAATTTTATGAATTCGCCTTGGAATAAATTGAATTTTTTTTTAAAACATCCAAAAAAATCTATTGTACGCCAATAAAAAAATTCAAGGAAAAACGTATACATAAAACTGGGCCCAAATCATGGCATCCGTGATCGAATGAAACACGATTCGAACCGAATGAAATACATTTTAAGTTGAAAAAGCGAACTCGTTACCAAATGCTGTAATCTCAAAAACAAATTTCGATTCGAATTTGACTCGATCACAGATGCCTTGATTCTACCTCAAAAAAAAAAAAAGAATTACTTTTGGCAGTGTCCCACACAAACTTATTGCAAACGACATATATTTCCATAAACAGCTGATACAAATACAATTTCACTTTTAAATTGGTCATGGTCAGGGTTAACTTTTCATATTTATTTTAGGTGTGTTCGATGACAAAATATGTAGACACTGCCTTCATTTAAATCTTTTAGCTTTCTTTCCGGAAAATATTGGTAGATTTTTAGCCTTTGTTGGTAAAAATGGTAGAAAATAAAATACAGCTAAAAAGTTGGTAGATCGACCCCACTTTATTGGTTAAAGTCCCTATACTGGCCAACATCAACCATATACAATCTGTATTTCAAAGAAAATGACATCGTTAGTCGTATTCGTATTCGTCGTACTCGGAGCTTGTTAGTTGTTCATTTTTCAATTTGTTAGTTTGACTACACATTTGACTTTTGCAAGTGCTGTTCGGACACGAGAACATATGAATTCGCAAGACAGCGTGAAGCAGACATTCATATATACATACATATAATTATATAAGGACAACCGCTGACACGGATTAATGATGTGGTGCGTTGCAAGGAGGCAGATGCAAAGTCAAGTAGGTGGTGTGCTTTGGCGAGGGTTTCTTGGTATTATTTTATTTTTTAGTGTAGTATTTTGTGTTGGTATTTATATGTAGTTGTCATAGTTGACATTTGACTATTTTGTCAATTGATATGTTGTGATATATAAGTGACAACGGAAGTGGTCTAATTAAGCGATTTTTCCTTCGTTTACTTTCCGCTTGCGTTACTGCCATTTTTTTGTATGCAAATTGACAGCTGTCAACGTATTTGGCATTCACTTATGACAGCTGTCATTTTTCATTGGCCAATAGCCTACGATTCACAATCACTTTATGGAAATAAAGATACGTACATTAAAATGCAAAACTGATACAGTTGTGAAAAGAAAAATAACAGTGATTAAATATCTGTATTTAAAGAAGCTAGAGGACCAAAGAAATAAGAGCGTTTCTATATACGTTTGTATGTTTGTCTCTTTGATAATCACTAGGTTAGGTTAGAGTGGCTGCCACCGCGCAGGGTACGGAGCAGACGTAGGCTGCCGGAAGCCATTTGCTTCTTTCCCTCTCTTAATAATTGAACCTCCGAGTGCGTTTACAAAAAGTCGAGTACGCTCGCCGGGTGTAAGCCGGCTAAACTATCTCGAAATTACTTGTTAAGGTATTGGCTCTGCGAGTTGGTCAAGACGGGACAATAGCAGAGGTAATGTTCGATGCTCTCCACCTTTTCTGAATCTCTGCAACTGCGACAAAAATCGTTAGTGGGGTATCCTAACCTTTTTCCGGTGATTACCCTGACTACTAATCTGGGAGAAGAGCGGTCCAGTCGAGTGAGAGCTATGGATCGCTTTGCATCAATATTTGGCCAAATTTTCCTGGTGGTGGGGCAGGTGGTATCCACAGCCCACCTGGTAGCAGGTTGAGAGTTTTAATTAATTAATTAATCCCAACGGCTTTTTACCCTCCATTCCCGCCCAACCGACACGAGGGGCGCAGTCCGCATGACGTACGGAAACTTTTTTTTTTTTTTTTTTTTAGTTTTTTCGTGCCGAGTAGTGGAAACAGGAGTTTGTTAAGTGTCGAGATCTAAAACTATTCAGCTACAGAATCAAATTCATCAGCTGATTGGATATGCTAAAGATAGTATTTCAATTATTGAGAGTGGAAATAATAGTTTTCTTTATAGTAAAAATCGAGTCCGATACGTCAAACGTGCTGGAATGACAGTTAAAATCTTGACATAAACCACGGAATGATTCGTTTAGTTCAAAATTAGTTTTGCATGGCTTTAAAAATAGAGGTCGAAAGTGTCTTGACACTCGAGAAGGAACATTAAAATTTACCTCAGCCAGGAGGGCCGGGCTATTAATCAAGCCTGTCATTAATTTTACGATAAATATTATACCCAGCATTTCTCTACGACTTGCGAGTGTAGGCAAATTTATGAGCTTTAGACGACTTGTGTAAGGGGGGAGATTGTAATCTGAATCCCAGTTAAAATTACGCAATGCAAAAAGCAAGAATTGTTTTTGAATTGATTCAATCCTTTCTGAATGAACTTGGTAGCGGGGATTCCAAACAATAGATCCGTATTCTAGTATAGGTCTAACTAAACTGGTAAAAAGAGCTTTTGTAACATAAGGATCTTTGAACTCTTTTGACCATCGCCTTACAAATGCAAAAACGCCTTTGGCTTTATTGACTGTAACATTAATATGATGGTTGAAATTGAGTTTGGAATCCATTGTGATACCAAGATCGACAAAATTGGATACCTGCTCCAGATTATAATTTGATATTGAATAAACAGCTGGTTGAACAGCCCTCCGAGAGAAACACATAACTTTACATTTTTGAAGGTTTAGTGGCATATAGTTTGTATTACACCAACTAACCACGTTATTCAGATCCGCTTGTAACAAAGACCTTTCTTCGATAGAGGACAATGTTTTAAAAAGTTTCACATCATCGGCATACATTAAAATTTTTGAATGTTTTATTATAGAAGAAATATCATTAATGAATATCAGGAACAGAATCGGACCAAGGTGGCTTCCCTGAGGAACTCCTGAAGAAACTTTAATGATGTTGGAAGAACAATTATTAACAATAACTCTTTGTGTTCTATCAGAGAGGTAAGATGAGATCCATTGAAGGAGACTGGGCTGAAAGCCGATTAGGTCGAGTTTACGGATGAGTAACGAGTGACATACTTTGTCAAAAGTTTTACTGAAATCGGTGTAAATTACGTCGGTATGAGCATTTTCTCTAAAACCGTTTGAGACATGAGTTGTAAACTGCAATAAATTAGTAATAGTAGATTTTCCTTTAGAAAACCCGTGTTGATATTGTGTAATTGAAGAAGATATAGAATATGTCAGCTGGTTAACAATAATTGCTTCGAATAATTTGGGGATAGCGGAGAGTTTCGCTATGCCTCGATAGTTTTCTATAGACGACCTGCTGCCGTTTTTGTGAAGTGGTATTATGAAAGACTCCTTCCAGGCTGACGGAAAAACGCCATGTTTAAGTGACAAATTGAATAGAGTTGTTAAAGGCTCGCAGATGTTCTCAGCGCAGTTTTTAAGAAAACAGGTCGGAATATGATCAGGTCCAGGCCTAAATGAAGCTTTTAAGGTTTTTAAAGAGTGTAAAACTTCATCGGAAGATATTACTGGAATATAAGCAGAGTTGATTGGACAAAGCTCGTACGGATAGTCTCCACTTATAGGGAAGTCTACAGAATAATTGGACCTAAAGAACCGAGCAAACATGTTGGCAATGAGTTGGCTGTCGCTAGATACAGTGTTGCGATAATGCATAGCGGACGGAAAACCATGTGCCTTACGCTTTGAATTTACGAAACCATAAAATGATTTAGGATTGTTAATTAAATTCTTCTTAATTTTACATAAATATGAATTATAATATTTCTTATTTAATGCAAAGTAGCTATGCCGCAAAACTGAGTACCTTAGGTAATCACTGTGTAAGCCCGTTCTTTTATACAGTTTAAAAGAGTGCGACTTTTTATTTTTCAATTTTTTAAGCTCTTTAGTGAACCATAATTGTATTGGTTCTTCATGAACAATATTACGTATTGGCACATACTTTCGAAACGAATTGAAAACAGTATCATTAAAGTGCTCAACGCTACGCTCCACGTCATCTCTATATATTGGCCAAGATAACTTTGAAAGTTCTTTGTTAATTTTCCTGAAATTTGCTTTCACAAAAACATATCTAGTACTTGAACTTGACTTATTATTATGTATTTCATTTATGATTTCGTAGTTTAACTCAAGAGCAGGATGGTATGCATCTTCCGGCAAAACTAGGGGATCACACCGATTAATAGAGGCCTTCGGAACATCATCAACGTAAACGAGATCCAAGACCTTTCCAAACTTATTTGGACATACATTTATTTGTTTGAGGCATAGTTCAGCCATTTCCTCCAGAAATACATTGTAACTATCTCTAGATGAAACTGGTACAACATCGGTGTCAATGATGTTCCATGAAATATGTGGCAGATTTAAATCGCCCAAAACAATCATAGAATCGGATGCCGTAAGCATTGCATTTACGGTCTCAAGTAAAGAAACTAGCTGCATATATACCGATACGGCAGAATTAGGAGGGATGTAGCAAAGAGCTAAATAAATATAAGTCTTTCCAGCCTGTACACGTATACATTTAAATTCGGTATATTCAATGACAGGAAGACTAACTTCCTCGGATGGTATCGATGAATGCACCGCAAAAAGAACACCACCGCCGATTCTGCCCACACGGTCACTCCTGTATATTTGATATTCATTTGGAAGAATTTCGGAATTAAAAATATGAGGTTTGAGCCATGTTTCGGTCAAGGAAATAATATTATAATTGCAGTCAAAACCTTTTAAATATAAGTCAGTTAATTTGGTATTCAAACCTCTAACGTTTTGATAGTAAATACTTAAATTGGACTTGCGAGTTAGTTTTTTGAATCAGAATTAAGATTAGAAATTTTAGCTACGTTATTATTACTTTTATTAGGTTTATACTCAAACTCGCGAACAAACGCCCCGGTCGGCCAAAATGAACTATTTAGTAGTGAATCAAAATCTTCGGAAGCTACATCAATTTTAAAAGATGAAATATCGCGATCGTATTTAAAATTAAATTTACGAATAAATACATCTTTAGTTCTAATTTTAGTCGATATGTATGACTTTATATCATCCGAAGAAGTATCTTTAGCAAATCTAGAGACAAAGATTGATCTTCTCGGAGGAATTACAACCAACTTTTTGGTAATGATGTCTGATGTGCGGGGCTCCGAATTATTCGGAGGAACTAAGTTAGACAGTGGAGTTTGAGATGTTGATGGCAACACTGTTAAATCAACGGTTTGACTATTTTTAGAAGTAGACCTAGTGGATATGGCTTTAGAAATCGGAGGCTCCAATGCCTGAGGGCATGGAGAAGATAAATTAATAAGTTCTAAGGACTGGGATGGAGGATTTTTTTTACTAGAGTCCGTGGCTGTCTTTTTAGGTGGACTAATAACATGCCCACCTTTATTTTCTCGGCTATCCTCAGAGTGTGGAGGGTCGTCGATACAAGTGAAAGACCTAAACATTTTTTCGTAATGCTTAAATTTCTCAACAAGCGCCGACAGATCCTTCCCGATCTCAGAAAAACCATTTCTGGACTGCCTGAAGAATTTAAATAAATCAACTTCGGTTGATCTACATTTTTGACAAGACCAACGAAGACCCTTACCCTCGTTAATAGCGTCCAAAACTCTACCGCTCAAACCAGCACATTTTATATGGGCAATCCCATCGCAGAGCCAGCATGACACATAGGAGTCGCTTTTAAAGTGGCAATTGGTGTAAATACACGACATGTTTAAAATTATATTTATTTTTAGGTTTTAGAAGCAAAAAAGCAAAAACGGTTTTGAAAACGATGTATTAATCAGTGAACCAATCAGCTGGTAAATATCAGTTAGCGAACAGTTTTAGATGCACTGTATATTTGACACCTAATAAACACAACGCAAACAGCTGTGACAAAGATGAAACAGCAGAAATGACAAAAAGACAAAGAGAGCAAAATCAATGTGCACAAACAAAAACAATTGTACAACAACAATATATTATATGAAACAAAATACTCGGCACATGCAATTAAGAATATCAAGTTAAATTAATCAAATATACGGGAAATTTTGATGTTTTACTTATCTTTAAATTGTGCACCAGAAGTTTATTAACACTTTTTTTAATTTTTTACTTTAATAAGCGTAAACAGCTTTATCAAACACAAAATTTAAACAGATCACAGAAAAACACAGCTTCACAGCTTGACGTTTGCGTCGTCCAAACTTTAGCGTGCATTATATGGCTAGCAGAATAAATAACGATAGACCGTCCTGCAGGGGCGGAGGTTATGAGCTTAAAACACTACAATAATCCGATAAGCGAAAACTGAGGTTCAGCACGAGTTAGAGCCATTTTGGTATATGTATAGCCGTTGATATTGGGTTTAACTCCGTGGCACCTTCCCATTCGTTCTTCTTCTTCTTCTTGCTGTCTAGACAGAGTAGAGGACTGGTATAATCTAACTGTCGTAAATTATCCGGTAGAGTTTCAAGGAGTTTTGCGTATCCGAATCAGAGGTCTCCGCATTGTTACAGCGTATTTACCCTGGCTGCACAGCAGCCGGCCTGAAATTTGTCATAGAGATCCACAGGTTGAAGACTTAACCTTATTTCCAGAGATTTGATCGGTGTCGTGGGCAGTGCTCCCTTGACGAGCATGTAAGCCGCCACTGCGCATTCGTTGCGCCTTGGCTCTGGACAATGCTGTGGTTTAGCACAGGCAACGAGATAATCACTAATAAAGGCTGAAATTGGACAAGGTTTGCGAGCCCATTACTAGCCCCAACTAATATTTTAGCTTGTGGACTTTTAATGTATGAGACTGAGCTGTAACGTTCAAATTTTAATAAAGGGGATAAGTGAAGGAGGCATCCTTTGGGTCCGAAACTCAGATCTCCAGGATCATGAGGTATCTCCTTAGAAATAAATTTGAAAACGGGACAAAATAAACTGGAAATATAATGCTAAGTAGGTACTCAGTTTAGGCGGCCGTGTTGGCTGACTGTTTAGAGGTGCGTACTACCACTCCGTAGGGCCCGAATTCTAAGTCTGCCGCCTAATGGCGTGAGGCAAAAGGGAAAAAGGCCATTCAAGAGTTCATGACTGCATATAGAAAAGTGCGTGAAACAAGGCCCTTAGAAAGATGCGATTCTCTGAAGAGACTGACTGCAGCTTATGTAGACTCGCTGAGGAAACTTGAAGGGAAACACTATGTGGTTGCCTACGTCTTCATGGCCTTAAATCGATACGCGTAGGGGAACGACACTCGCTCGTCTTGGTCTACAAGTTGAAATACGATGCTAGCCAACTTCCTAAGTAGCCAAACGATGTGGGGTGGCACATTAGGTCTGCCCAAGTCGCAGTGCTAGTATTTCCGTAAAACGATTATTTTTTTTTATCCGCTCGCAACTGTGCAATGACTTATCTTGAATCGGCTAAATGGTGTACAAATTCACGCCTCATACTTCAAAAGCTCTGAAAGGTGAAATATAAATTAAATTAAATAGAAAAATGGTAAGTGTAACGTTTATACAATTTCCTTTGTATGGCATATTTTTTTCGTTGTTTTCCTTTTTTATTTTACCTTTTTACTAAACTTCGCTTCAGCGCGCCAAGTCATTTGTTCTTTGGCAGTCAATATGACAATTATATTTAATTTATGTGCCGGCGCGACAGTGGGCATGTCTACATGCATATGTAAATATAGTATAGAATATTGCGCAGGCGTTACCGGCATTCGTTTAAGCTATTACTTTAGCTCAGACAATGGCAAGCACTTTGATAGCTTCGAAAAAAATAATACTTTATTTAAAATCTAACAGAATTCGCCCATTTAATGGCATAGTCTTACTACTTGGCTACTGCCCAATGTGAGCGATAAAATTTAAAAACGTTTTTTTATTGTTTTGTTTTTTTATTGTGTTCGACTGTCGTATAATTTCACAATTTTTCAGATGTGGTCCCAACGCAGGGCCATCGACAAATTCTTGCACTCTTATGCCATATAAATGTTAAAAAATTATATCTGTCTTCTTTTGTTTTGTTTATGATCCCCAGCGTACATGGAAATTGAAAAAGTTGAAAAAACTGAACTAAGTTAAAACCAAAAAAAAATTTAGAAAAAAGACAAAGTGTGTAACTAAACGACAAAACAATGCAGCAAACTGTTATGCCACAGCTTGTGGCGTGTATAGAATAACAAATTGATTTCTTTGTAAGCAACTCTTTGGGAATCGTGTAAATCGACAATGTGGGGAAGCAATAGAGCCAAAAGCGCTAGGAAGTGATGGAGGCACAAGAGCTGCCGCTATACTACTTATGTAATGCACTGTATGTATTGTGGTGTGGACTGAAGTGAAGTGAAGTGAAGTGAAATGGAAGAAGTCAAAGTCCACGCTTTGGGAGCCACACAGCGAATACTGATGGAGTCGCTACATTTGGCATAAATAAACAATTCAATTTGTAAGTTTCAACAAAAAATTTAAGAACAAGAATAAACTGTTTGTCGCAATATTTGTCATGGATGTAAAGGGGCGCGCAAAATAGGAGCTGGCAGTAATGACGAAAGCTATGAACAAACGAAGCCACCAAGACTAACGGGGTGATATGGAAAATCTATTGACTTTGTGACAAGCAGGGGAATATGGGGAAAAACTGGCGATTAGTAATTAAAAGTCAGAAATAGTGGAACGAAAAGATTGAAAGCAAAAAAGAAAGATTTTTATTTAAGAAAATGTCACGTGCATGAACAAAACAAAATTTTGTACAAAAAAAGAAAATGTTGTAATTTGTAATTTCATATTTTAAATTTCCTCATGTATCATTCTTAAAATGTCACTGTAGTACAACCTTTTTTAACACCTTTCGTCCGATACCAATACTGTGAACTATTACATTTTGGATAGCGACTCTAAATGGTTACTGTATTTATTTGAAAAAGTCAGCAATACTTATGTACTTCTAAGGCTCATTTCGTTGGCATGGAGTCGAAGCTAAACCGAAGAGCTGTCTCAATTCGGATAGTAGCCCAATTTTGTGTTTAATCCCGAGTGCATCTGTATCGGAGATTCATAAGGAGCAGAGATAGCATCGCAGATAGAATAGTCCACCTCTCGGTTAATCGGGGTAGCTAATACCAGTACTACGTAGACCCTTTCTGGCCTGAAGAGACTATGCTTGGAGACTCAAGTAATATGGAGAAGTTGCCACCTCCCGTGGACGCATAGCAACAAAGATTTGTAATGCTACGATTGACAGAGTTATTGTCAATAATTTGTAAGCGAAGCTACTATGATCGTGTAGACCAACGTTGCTAGGTTATATAGGTTATTTCAAATGGGACTCGGCTCAGGATATTACGTACGGGGCGAAGTATGTCACTCACAACTTCTTTTCAATGCGAAGACCTCCTCACCCTGCACCTGCATCCAGTCACATGCTCGGTTCACCACGTGGTACCATTCCGTTTGACAGGTACACCATATATCCACCCTTAAATTGTCCCCTACCCTTGCCTGTCCAATACCTTAACCCATTTAAATAGTTTTGCTGCCAACCGTGTTACATATATGGCCGGCGATCGTCTACCCTCCCTACAACCGTCGACAGTGGCACATAATTCTCGCCCCTTCACACCATATTCGCGACTTCATATCATCCCGTCTGTTGTTCGGCGTCCGCCCGCCGGTTCTTCCACATCCGGAATCAATAATCACCACTGATTTTTGATTAAAAATTCATTACAATCCTTTTATTTACACACTTAATATACTATTGGGTTGGATTTTTAACTAGTAATGACCGCGCAGTTGGTCTAATTTATTCAGTCAAGAAGAAATCCCTAAAATCTAAAGCTTAATCGTATTAAAAAAGAAATTCAACCAACAAAGCAGCTTTGTCACCAAATCTCATTTCATCTCGCCTAATTTTGAGGTCTCGACATAGTCACAAAATCTCTAGAGGCTGAAGGATGGGTTGATTATATCGGGCTAAGAGACATCTTACCTGGTTTCGCAGACGCTTATCAAACATTAAAAAATGACACACCCATTAATGCCGCCCGTTCTCCGCTTGTGCGCGGCGCTAAGAAGCCGCAGAAACAACTCATGTGATCTTACGACAAGTAATTATCTGCGCAGAGCTGTGAGACAAAAGCACAATTTATCAGGTAAGAAATTTGGGACTAAATTTCAGTGTTGTCGCTCCAAAACCTCCAGCTATTGTTCATTAAGGGCCGTTTTATCAGATAGGTCTTAAAATTTATCTACCCCTGTGCCACTAAGTTTGTTTTTGTGTATTCGAGCGGGTGCTACATCGTTATTCAGAGTGGCAAGTATCAAAGGATTAAGTAAAACAAGTAAGAAGGTCTAAGTTCGGGCGGAGCCGAACATTAAATACCCGGCGCAAGTATTAAAGATATGTTTTCCACCTTGCCGAAAGCTACCGCTACATGATAAGCCGGGGTGTATACATTTTAAGTAAATTAGCGTCCTTAAATTTCGACATATTGAAATTTCAAGCATTTCTGAAATTTATTGTTATATGAAAAGCGGCCGTAATTTAAGACCGATTTCAACAATTTTCAACGGTTTGCTTTTATGTGGCAAGCACAATAATCATACCGAGTTTGGTACAAATTGCTAGAACGGTTAGCGAGATACATATATGTAATCACAAGTGGGCGGTGCCACGCCCATTTTCCAAAATTTTATCATAAACGTATTTCTTGGTAAAGAATTGTTGCAACCATCAATTTTGAATAAATTAGCTTTGATATTTACTGATTTATCGAAGATTTTGTATTTCTCGAAATTACCGTTATATGGAATGTGGGCGTGGTTATTGTCCGATTTTAAAAAGTTTCGGCCATTTGGTATGCTGTACCAGGACCAACAACTGTGCCAAGTTTGGAAGAAATTTGTGCAGCGGTTACCAAGATATACACATGTAACCATAAGTGGGCGTGGCTACGCCCATTTGCCAAAATTTTAAAATATTCTTATTTTTCGTCTAAAACTCATTGTAAATATTAATTTTGAGTGAATAATCTTCAGTAGTTACTAAAATATCGCAGTTTTCGTATTTCTGAAAATTACCGTTATATGGGAGGTAGGCGTGGTTATTGTCCGATTTCGCCCATTTTCAATACCATCCGTCCTACGCCCAAAAGAAGTTCACGTACCAAGTTTCATTAAGATATCTCAATTTTTACTCGAGTTATCGTGTGCACAGACGGACGGACGGACGGACAGACAGTCACCGCTTAATCGATTTCTCTTTTCATTCTGATCATTTATGTATACATTTGTCTATATCTATCTCGATTCGTTTTGCCTGTTACAAACAACCGTTATGTGAACAAAGTTATAATACCCTTGTGCACAAGTGCGCTCGGGTATAAAAATTCAAAGGTCAGGTAAAGAGTGAAAACTAAATATACGTAATAAAAAATTATTCATAGGCAAATAAAATAAGACAACACAGAAAAAAAACACCAAACCAAAAAAAAAAAAATACAGTAATTTCTCTAAGCTGCCAAAAAATGCAAATTACATTTCTATAATACTATTATTCATTCACCTAAAAGCCGTTGGTAAGCTATAATTTTACAAATTATCTCGACACAAGTCGTTTTTTAAGGTGTGTGCTGCCAGCACTCATCTATCTTTTCCATCATTGTTCGCACTTACTCTAGCAGCAAATTTATGTAAGCGAAGCTTTAACTTCGACTTTGTTGGCTGTCTGTGGAAAATTAGTCGCGCATTGAAATGCTGAAAATTACAGATTAGAGATTTTCCAAGCGGAAAGTGTGGGCCGTTGTCGGCGTACAAAATTTTTAAAGGAGTGTTAAATTTTGAATTCTTTTTAATATTAGGTGGTTAATAGCAGGTTTTAGTTTAGTGGGTGTGTTAATTTAATGCGGAAGTTATTAGTAGATGGGACTAAGTGATTGCAGGGCTAGATGTGTAGATAGAATATTTGTCGGCGCTAAGTATAGTTTAGAAAAATTGTGGACGGCCTTTGGTTTTTGATTTGAACAAATTTTATAATTAATAACTTGAAATACATGATGATATATCTTAAGTCAATAAGAAGAAACAGGAGTGAATAATAGGGTGGTCAAAAGATGCATGTGAAGAAGAAAAGTCCCAATTTTAATGCCCCAAAAAATATAACCCTGTATGTATGCACGTAAGTTAAATATTAAAACCCTGTCTAGTCACATGTGCGTTACATAAAATGCCATATTTTTTTGTACTTTATGTTTAAGACAAGTGTCTCCGAGCTTGCGGCAAAAACCATTTTAACTTTCTGCATTGATTTGCTCTTTCCTTAACAACAAAAATCCTTGTTCATGGCGCTGGTTGCAAAATGCCTCCAGCACCAAAATATAATCTCAGCCAATCCTACAGTCTACAGTCTACCACATATCATTATCTTTGTCGTACAGCTTTACTTGCAAATAAAATTGATTTTTCATTTAAATGTTAAAATACAGCTGCTGTTTCTTATGGTAATTTTTTTTCTTGTTTGGCTGCATGAGGGGGAACAGCCAATATGTCATTTTGCAGTACTTTTTGCTCTGACACACAATGCCACTCGATCGATATTGATATGCTGCAGACGTACAAGTCTCAGCTGGCACGCCGATTTGCCTGTAAGCTGCTGTTATTGAAAAATACAATACACACTGACAGGCACTATGTCACGTTAAGGATGTTTTTTGTGTATGTAGTTGTCTCTACTCGGTACTCCACTTTTTGCTGCTTGCTCATATCCAATTGCCTCACTTTTGGCTTGTTTGCTTGGCGCCAAGTAGCTTACTATGCCCTTTTTTTTAAATATTGTGTGCCTGATGCCAGCTGGCGAAGCAAAAGCTACTTACTTCTAAGAATGTATATATGTAGTATGTGTGCATATAAGTATATTCTTCTTCCTTTCAGACTTCACCTAACTCAGCTGATTGATAAATGATTTGCCCATTAAAGTATGAGTCTCTTGACCAGGCAGCATTTTCTGAGCCATAAGCCAGCTCATGAAATTAATCATAATTTGCGCTAATTATTAAGTTAACTTATGTCATTGAATAAGTTTTAACGTAATTGTTCACAGATTTCGCACTTACCGTAAAGAGGCAGCTTGCCACACAGACAGCCGCCCAAGAGCCGACCCAATAACGCAGCACAGTGCGCTCTTTTTCAGGGAAAAACATGGCATGGCATGGCGCACCACAATCGCGTAATTCCTGTAAAAGAAGAAAAAACTTCGAATTAGAAAACAGAAATTAATGATCAATGAGTTACTTATATATATATAAAATAACAGACCTAGTTCTAGTAATAGGACCTATAACTTTAAGTGAGTGTTTCTTTTTTTTCAGTTAATAAAATTTGAAAGTGTTCGTCTTAGTCTGGTTTCCGGAGCTACATGGGACCTGTAGAAAACTTGGTTGAGTAAGACAGAACTTTCCAGATGGAAATTACTTGCCGGCAGGGATGGAAAATAATCATTATTATTTTAATTTTGACCAAAAAAATCAACAAGTTGCAATCGTCGTAAAACAATTTAAATTATACTCATGTAATTGTGTTCGTACGTCCTACTGGAGTTTACAATGATTTTTTATTTTTCGAGTTTAAACAATAAAGATTAAAATTAATAATTAATATTTGAGTTTTATTTTTTCGCTCAAAGGAAATTATTATTACTTGATTTTTATTTTTTTCGGTCACAAATATTGATTATTTTAGGATTTTTCTTTTTTCGCTCAAAGATAATAATTATTATTGAGTTCTATTTTTCACTTAAGAATAATGAACATTCAAAAAATTTAAAAGCTATACCAACGTGATTTCCGACGTATCATTTTCAGAGGTAGCGACACCCCCTTATAAAAGGAATAAGAACCAAACTTTTCAGGTCAAAATTTCAGTAGGTTGCGTCTGTATGGCCTTTTTTGATTTAAATAATTTTACTCATAATGATTACCATCCTTGTTTGCCGGACTTTTACTCCGATTTCAAGTACACTTTAGAATCCCTGAGCGTTTATGTCTACAAAAACGATGCAATGAAATTGTTTCCCTCCACAGACCCACCGTGGGCCGTTGGTAATGAGTTCCTTAAGAAATGTAAAGATTACTACCAATCCGCTTTGGGGCTGTCCGAGTGGTCGACTGCGGAAAAATAGAAAACTTAGTTTGCCGATGGCGAAACCGGCGCTTGAAAATCAGTCCGAAAATAATTAACTTGCATAAGAATATTCTGATCGTCCCTTTACATTCTCGGCTTATCGATAATGGTGTCCCTTACTTTTCTCTAGCGTTAGACTAGACTGCCGACGGGGGTCCAAACTTTCAAATTTTCTTAAGAAGAATTATCTAAGTCTATTGCTTAAAGTTAGCTAACTAAATAAGTCATTTAATTGACCGAAGAACGAGCGCCCTTCCCTTCTATTGAACCGCCAGGGCAGAGTTAATATTATTGTCCCCTTGTAGGGCAATTGGTAACCGTGTTTTTCGACGCACCTCCCGAAATGAGCTTAGAGTCAGCCCTTAACGTATTGGGAACCGTTTGGAAGCTTCTACCAACGTTAAAGATTGAATCAAAAAAATGTTGGGTGGGTACTGGAAACAGAAGACTCGGTCGCGGATTTAGAGTCACCTTTGTTCCCAAGAGGTGGTCGTGAAGATGCATTCGGAGTCGTCGATGTGGAACCTGAAGTTTAAAAATGGGGCTTATTTGCAACATGTATTTCGGATTAATTACAGTTAGATTGCAGGGACCCAGAGCTGATTTATCAAATAACACTGTCAACTGTTTCGTTGACCGCATAATACGGAGACTGATACTGTGTTCTAAGCAGGGTAGTGCTTACACGGATGAGCTACTGAGAAGAGTGTTGAACACCTGCGGATACTGGAGTTCGCTGCTTTTTACAAAAAGTATTATGCGAGGAAGCCATCGTAGATACACTTAGGGTGGTCTTCGTTGAGAATTTTTACGTACTAACGTATCAGTGTCTGGAGGGCAAGAATATATATAGTTGTTGGCCTTTTCACCTGCCTCCGCTGCTGAATAACGTCTTCCAATTACCTCACATGTCGTTTTGGTAGAAAAATCCGCACTACTTCGGTTTGGTATCCAGCCCATGAATGAATCTGTTGCCTTCGGCTGTGGAAGACCTCGCCACATAGTACCTCGAGCAGAGTGGGGAGAAGGTAATGGGTACGGTAACCTGCTGACAGCTCTTCGATCCTTTCCAGGAAGTCATGCAGGGCGTCGCCGACAGAGTGAAGTGCAATATCAACGATAGACTGCCTTCACTGCTTTTAAATTGCTTGTATGACCCCTCCATGGCGTCGGAGGGAGGGAGTTCCATGTATTGATGGTCGAGGTTGGGTAGAGCGGTGACATCACCTTACTAGCCTCCTCAGCGGTAAATTCCATGTCCCAAATTTTGAAAAGATTTTCCGTTCATTTGCGGCTTCTTTTCGTTCTAATATGGGTCCGTTTTGTGCAGCGCAGCTGAGTGACGGAGTTATCCTTCACGGGCATCTGGTGCTTCTTGCACCCCCCAATCAGGCTCTCCTTTTTTAGAAGATATATCCAGCTGACACAGTCGACAATCAGCGTGGTCCTGTTGTATTTTCGAGCAAACTTTCCAGGAGATTTTAAGCGCCATTGTTTCTCTACTCCTCTTTCATTCTTTAAATCAAATTTATCTTATCCAAATGTCAATTTAAAACATTTTTCTACAAATTATACTTCAAAGCCTGTTCCTAAGTTCTTTCTTAACTTCTGACTTTTCATGTTGCTTCTATCCCATTCCCTGGGGTCAAATAGTTACCTTAAAAGTTCATAAATTACAAAAATGATTTCACTCTTGCTGGCACTTGGAAGCATTTCATACTTGGACGTAAGATATGGCATCAACTGCGTGTAAATCAACTACCAAAGATTACATTCCCCACAGAAACCAATTTAAGCTACAGGTACCATTGCACATTCTATTTCCGTATACAAATCTTTAGAGCTGTTATGGAATTTAGCTACTTTTACATATTTTAATATGCCATAAAATAGATTTAATAACCAGCAAGTGAGGTGATTCGCCATCTCAAGCAGCACCAGAGGAAGTAAGCCAAATGCAAACGATGACTTGGTAAACTGGGAAGAGGTAAGTGGCAGTGGAAGGAAAAGCGGCTGACAGAAGATGAGCTCATTAAAAATTCAAAATTCATCGACAAGCAACTAGAAAATGGGACGTTGTTGCAGTAAAATACGTTGCTTTAAGCGACCGCCAGGTGAGCTGCGAGAAGGCAGTGGATTAGACCGCCAGTAAGAATGTAAGAATCGTTGCACAACCTACTCTCCTGGAGTGTGATTTAGAATGAAATTAAGCGTGGTTAAATATTAAAGATGGCAGTATGCCCCTAAAGAGCAGTAGGTGGAGTCGAGCTAAACTGAGCAAGCCAACAATACGCGCAAGATGTTTAGGTAAGACGCCCTAGCCGCAGGCGAACGAAGCAGTAGTAGAGAAGAATAAGGAGAGTAGAAGAAGGTGGGCAAGAGTAAATTATGGCAGCAGCAGTTAAAGGCCCAAAGGCGACATAGCTAAAGCAGCGCAAGCACGCATTTCCCAAAGCTGCACAGCTCAGCGCAGTTCAACAAAGTTAAGGAGCAATTCACGTGATTCGAGGGAAATATGTTTTCCATAAATATATATAACCGAAGCTGCAGGCACTACCAACCAACTCAACCGAGAGATGGTGAGTGAAATACATATTTTAGGTAAGTTTTGCGTATAGAAGAACTCTGCAATATTTATGTATGTATGTGGGGAGTATATTTTGTGTTGTCTTATCATTAACATCATTTGTGTTTTGCTTTTAACTATTTATTTATATTTCAGGGCGCACTGTTGCATGCAAACTCTTGGGAGACCAAAGGCGAATCGTTTTGTTAGAATCGTCGGGCGCGCGCTCGATATATAAAAGTGCGATTTTTTGCGTGGCATAATTTATTCGCCATTCAACTACAGCGTTTATCTGCCTGCTTATCAAGTGCCTTTGTTGTTGTTCAAGTGAGTGCGAATGTGTGAAGAATGAATGAAATAAAAAGAAAAAAAATAATAGAAATACAAAATTGAAGCGCAGTGGCAGCATAAACCGAGTACATACATAAGTAAGTACAAAAAGCATAAGCAGTCAAAAGTTGTATGATGCTTAACACAGTTATACTTACTTAAAGTCATACGCACGTATACACAGAGCTATCACTGCATGCTTGCCTCTGTATTGTGGCACGCGGGTGCTTCTTACTGCTTTGCTATTCCCCGGGGGAATCAAGAATGTGGAAACGTGTCCATTGACGGTGTTATACCAAATGAATGAGAATGCACAATGAATGTGGCGTAATGAGTGCGTTGCATGTGGCAAGACAGAATGAAATGCGTGGAGAGGCAGACACAAGCGTTTGATTGAAGTGACTAAGGTAAAAATTGCGCCCGCGCTATGTTGCCAAATTTCAGTTGGCTGTGCAATGTTTGGGATGGTATCGTACTCATATTGGAAGGCATAGCCCTGAGTTTGTGTAGATTTCCTTGAATTGAGGGACTTTTTGATAACCTTCCTAAAAGGTCTAAACTCATATGAAGAGGGGAAAATGTTGAAATGTTTAATAAGAAGGATATAATCACTCGTAGAATAAAATAACTATAGAGAGACAGTTTCTAAATAACATTCGTCTGCCATATACAAAATTTTAAACGCAAATATTGATATCAATCAAGTCTTTCTACTCGCTCTTGTTACTTCACCCAGTAAGTATGTAGTAAATATTCTTGAATCAACATTTTCATCATACTTCTAGAACCTAGAAACGAAAAGTTTTCCTTATGTCTGTTCAAGGTTTTTAAGTTGGTAGAGAGCTCAGCTTTCTGAGGGACGCAGACAAACTCGGAGATCGACAAGAGATAAGTATGTGAAGCTTCAGTTGTTCACTATGTAAATATCTTGTGAAATATGTCACGAACCTTAATGGTAAGTAGATAAATTTGCATTTCTATCGTCGCGAACAGTCGACGAGCGAACTTCGTCATTTGCTTTGGTTGTGTGCGTTCTCAAATAATTCAACGTTCGCCGGCATTGCGTTTCAACGGTAAAGCTATCAAAACATCGGTCAAGTTAGTTTGCCTTATTTACAGGGCCTTGCACCTCTTAGATCTTAGTTGTAAGTATTCATCTGAAGCCAAAACATTTTTAATCTAATTCTCTTCCAAGCCAGAGTCATCTTTTGTGCATTCAAAGAAGCAATATCGTCTCTTGAAATGCAGCTATTGCTTTTAATAGTCGAAATTTTAGCCATTCACTCCCTAATTGCGATTTAGTTTCTTAGTTATGCATTCCAGGAATGATAATAGAGACTTAAAGAAGAGACGTCAAGCAAGCGTCTGGGCTTATAAATCAATAATTTATGGCATCTTACAACAAATAAGAATTTCCTAGAATATGTAGTGAAAATTGTCAATCAGCACAGCTGCCAAACCAAACTGAAGGAAAGCGACATCAAAACGTCAAAAGAGAATACATACAAACAACAACTGCAGTAAAACCATAAATATCATATGAGTATAGCAAGCAACAAGAACTGCCTGCAACAAAATCAACAACAATATCCAAAGTACATACAAATGTACATTACTAGCCACATACAAGTGAAATCTTTGATTGCTTAAAAACACCCGCTGGCGTTAAACTATCAAAACCAACCCAGGAAGAGCTGAACAAAACCAGCCATAGCTGATTGGAGTAAGTAGCAGGGAATGAAGGCGGGCTGGTTCGTGCAATTTGTTGTTGGGCCATTGTGCTTTTAGGTACTCAACCTGGCATTTAAACAGATTTTAATTTATTGTAGATAAAAGTGCTGTACTCTCCCGCCTACAGCGGCTGAATTGTTGTCCAGCACGCATACACATACACAAACATATGAATGCAAGCATGCACTTTAGGGTGCTCCTTAAAGTCACAGATATCACATATAAATTTTGGTTCCGATTGGAGACGGGTAAGGCGTGTCACAGAGGGGCCAAAGTTCAGATTCCTCTATAGAGACTAAAAAATTTAACTTAATTTCTTTCATCTAATACCTAATATCTAATAAATTTTTATCCCGATTGGAGTCGTTTAGTGTGTGTCGCAAAAGGGTCAAAAGCCAAATACCTCTATGGAGACTCAAAAAATTAAATTATTTTTTCAATTAATACCCACTTTGGTAAGGTCGAAGGTATTACATATACATTTTGGTCCCAATTGGAGTCGGTTGAGACGCCTTCATAGAGTAATCTGAACTTTTACCCCTGTGCGCCACGCCTTAACTGACTCCAATCGGGGCCAAAATTTATATGTGATATCTTCGACTGTAGTAGCATCAACGTAGGGGTTGAGGCTTAGGAAATCTGATGCAAAAATTTGCTTCAAGCATTTAATGACCACCCTAATGTACATACATACATATGCAACACACGAGGCACCCACTAACTTGGGTTTACGTACTCGGTGTTGCATGAACTTCTAAATATTGGGTCTTCTGAAAAGTCTAGCGTAGCATCTGACTTCCACTTGTTTCAGTCTCTGCAAAACTATCTTTATGGTAAAAAATTGGCCGGCCAAAGCGCCGTTGAAAAATCACTTAGCCAAGTTTCAATTTAAAATTAATTTTCAATAAAGAGCAATTTTTTCAAAAATTTAACGAAAATTCGCGTAGTCGTTTCACATGACCCAATATGTATGCTGGGCAATTGGTTTGGAGCCTCAACGTCCGAATTGTTTTGTTGCTTTTGAAATTATTTAGGCCGTCGGCAAAGCGAGCGAGAGTGCAGACATTATAATCGGAGCGGAGGTATTTGGGGAAAAGTAAAATGCTTGCATGTAGCTCAAGTAGTTGCAGCCAAGTAACAGAGTAGAGCACGAGTGTTGATGGTGGGTAGTTAGCTGTACTGGGCGGCTGGTGGAAGGTTATGCCTGGCAGCAGGCAAAACAGATGCCAAAGATAGGTGAATAGATGGATGAATGTTTCGAAGAATGGACAGTACGCTCGATACAATGTCAGGCATTTAACTCACACGAGTTGGAACAAACACAAACACAAACACAAACAATTTAGCAGTTCGAGATGTTCTTACATAGGCATACATAGCTACGTTAGCTATACTTTCGCCTGTTCATTTATGTATGAGAATACTAGACACATATACACAAATATAGTATGCACGTATGTTTGCATAGAAGTATGTTGCCCTTCCTCATCAAATGTCGAAAATTACGGTCGCATGACCAACGCATGCCACAGCATATCAACGAAGGTAGACCTCTGACTACTATGAGTATGACCAGGGGTTGAAAGCAGACATACCTTGAATTTCATAAGCGTTCCTCCCCTTTTTTATCGTACATATTTTACTTTACTGCGCTGCGCTTATTTTCCTTGCTCTAGTCGTTTTATCATTCGGTCAGCACAAGTGTGTATCTATGTCGGGGATATGCGTTGGTCAGTCGTCTCGCACAGCCCAAGGATATTATACTGTACATTCAGTGGTGGCAAGCTGGAAGTCAAAATTGTCGAACAATTTGCAGGCTACCAGCGGGAGGGCGGTGGCACATATTTTAAGTGTTTGCTAAAATGTGTCTACATGTCAAGGAAGATATATACAATGTATAGTAAACATATATACATACATATATATTTATGTTTGTTCGTATGTATATATTTGTATATAAGTAAATAGGCATGCATACGTAGATTCCTGTATATGCTTGGACGTTTTTTCTTAATGCCAATAAAAACACCCTTCTGTGTCTCATTTGTATTTGAATGTCATTGCCAAACCCTAATTCACTCGCCTAGTGACAAATGGTCATGCACTTTGAATGAGCTGGCCTGTATGAACACAAAGGTTAAAGTGATAGTTTTTCTAAGTATATCCTCTTTCGAAGAAAGGACGAAAATTAGTTTAGGGACAAACATTCTCCTATCCATGCATATGTCCGTATCAACTGAAGATTGGTAAATACAAGGTAGGTAGAAAGTTTCAATTTCACTTGAGGGAATAATTCTATTTTGCCATGTTGGCGTTTAAACACCACAAAGTGACTTAAATAACATCAGATCCAAATATTATCCTTTATGTTTAAGAGGCTAAACGAGTTAGGATTCCTCAAAAGCCCTGAGCTTTTTCCTGTAAAACTTTAAAATCTTCTCCGGCGGCCTGTTTATGTTTAAGCAGCTATGTAAGTGAGTCCTGTCTCCTCGAAAGCTCTCAGGCTTCTTAATAGAAAGCTTTAAAAGCTTCTCCGGTTTCGGTCGTGACCGATGAAGAAAGATCAGCAAAGAGGAGAGGGAGCTTTTTAACTTATAAAATCAATGGAAAGCTTTGAAATGCTTTACCAACGGGCTAAGTTCTGCGCTAAGTACCAAAAGTTCTCTGAGAAAGTTTTTATAATGTCTTAAAAAAATTTAAAGAGAAGCTTAAAAAGCTCGAACGCGAGCGAAACAGTGCACGTTACAGACCAAGATCAGTCATGACGAAACATATGCCTACAAGAGAGGCCTTTTGAAGTTTGCTTTAGATTGTATTTGCTATAGGATGCTTTAGGAAGCTTCTTCCTCGGTCGGAGGGAGCTTTTACTTAGTGCGCACACATATTAAAACTACGGAAAGCTTTGGAAATCCTTTCCAACAGGCTATGTTTTCGTAGTTGCAGAGATAGATCAGCCACGATCAAAAAGCTCTCTAAAATGGTTTCTACGATGTCTAATGAATGAACAAAAAGCTCAAGCCCACCGCTCGTTGAGCAGACTAGATGACCATCTTTCCATCAGCAGATCAAATATGGCCAAAGGAGCCCCCGCGCTTTCTTTACTCGGCAGTAACTCCTCAAAAGCATCCCGTCTTGCCAGTTCATGGGCCTTGCATTTTTCTGCAATATCGCTATAGCCTGGACTTGATAAAGCGTTCGAGAGGGCTGTCTGGCATTTCCCGGCCTTCATTGCCGCCTGGCTATCGGGATATATTCTCACATCCGTGAGTGGTATTACATTCTTGAACATCCTATCTGCTGCTTCTTTTATGCCTGCCATTTGGAAAACACTGCAATAATTTTGTGGTCTCAATTTGAGATGATGGTGAGTACTATCTCCATCTTTCCTTTCATCAAATTGGGTCCGGATTCCATTGATTATACTCCATCCAATCTCTTCCGCTCTTGGCTGTTTAGAATTCCAAGGCTTCCTATTTATGACCAGCTCGACGACAAAATAATGTATTGCAAATGGATTTAATCATAAAACCCAAACACTATTTTCTCCATTGGAATTTTAAGGCAGTTAGTCGTAGTTTAAAAACTTTTTTTGTGCCAGCTAATTTGAGCGGATCTTTCCTTACTTTGAAGAGTAGGATTGTAGTGGAGAACCCGATTTTCGTGTCATGCAAATAGCATTTAAGTAATGCTTCGCTTTAGCACTGCTTGTAGGTAACAAAAATCAAATAGTTCAGACCTTCAACCAATCATTTAGCATACAAAGCCAAGCCTCACTACCAGCACAGAACACATTATCGTATATTTTTCTTAATTTCCTGGTTGCCAACTCTTTGTACTTGACTGTGTAACCACAAATTACAGTCAAAATACAACTTCCTCTCAATGTTTTCCGTTTGCCGGCAATGCAGATATCTTTTAGGACACTGAACCCTTCTCTTTTGCCCTCCTTGTTACCTACCAAAAAAAAAGAAAGGGAAAGCAACAAAGGCAAGCATTTTGCAACTGTGCAATTTTGTTGTGGTAAACGGTATCATAAACCCTTATGCGGTCAGCTAAAACAGCCGTAGGCTACTAACAACCCAACTCAATAAGCAGCAAATAAATGAAAGACGGAAAAGGATGCCAAAGTAAATGGCCAAACAAGTAACAAAGGCAAAAGCTCATGCATTAAAGGAAATGCGTTGAAAAAGCGAACAATCGAAGAATCGCACACAAAATACCAAGGATGCCGCTTTTAATCAAGTGTCGAAAAGTGTAATTATTTGCGCCACTTTTTGCAACACAAAGGAAACGTTGAAGAGCCGAAGCCTTTTCTGTTCTTTATAATTTCATTGCGAAGTTTAATGAATATTTTTTTGCTTTCATTCTGTCCTTCATTCGCTTTGCTATCTTCGCTCATGTGCTCAGTCGTAAGTTGCCTATATGTATGCATGCCACAAGACATTTAAAAAATGAATCGTAATCTTTCATAATTTATGTTAAATGCTCTTTCTCAGTTTTGAACCTTTATGGCTGGCACTAAATTACAACCCAATAAATGTCAGTGAATTTTTTATATTCAACTCATCATTTGCTATTTGGGTGCCCTTTACTCATACACAACCAACATTTTGCAATTATTTATGCCCTTTTGTTTACTCCTTTTTTATTGATTTGACCATTTAGCTTCGGTTTTGTTGAGAATTTGATAATTCGCTTGCCTTTTTTGGTTTTTGTAGGTCTAGTAAATTTTTCATTATTAACGAAAATAAAGGCATGCATATTTAAATATAAATTGTTGTTATATTTCAAAAGGAGCATCAAAGGAAAAAAGCATAACTAATTGGTTAAGAAAGATCGAGCCTACTTGTTTTGAAAATAGCTCCTTTATTTTGTCAAAAGTGGCTTTATTTAGCATATTTAATTGGCTGGCAACTAGAATAAAAAACATTACAAGGTCGCATTTACCACATAGTCCACAGCTATTTCTTTAAGTAGTCCAAATAATTGTAAATGGGGAAAGCTGTGGGTACCTTTTTGAGCATCAACTAATCTCACACCTTTTTTTAATATTTGGCACCACCGTTTGCCGATTTGGACCTATACCAGAAAACTTCGCCAATTGCTTATTCTCTTTGCGAAGTTCGTTCAGTTAATTACGTCAAGTTTAGGCCGACCTTTCTGCTTTTAGCTCTTTAATTGAGGTTTTTAGTACGCTTTTTTTCCATTGCCTACTGACATGTGTCGAATCGACCAAAATTCAAGTCCATTATTTGACGTGTCGCTTCTTACAAAACATATGCTCGCTTGAAATCTGACCAAGTAGAACGACTGTAGCTCACTGCGTTCATTCGCTCATTTCTCGTAGAAAAAGTAAAAGGTCTACTTATTCTACTCTTTCATCAGAGAGTGGCGTACATGGTAATCAAGACCTCGCTCCACTTTCTAGCTACAGACTTGTATGGGAAGCTATAGGCAAGCTGTAATGTAGTAATCCAAAATGTCTTGATTAAGTAAACCGATGTGATCGCACAGCATCGCTCTTTGTTCTGAGTAGGCACGTCACGGGAAAATCACATAGATAGTATATTAGAACACTGCATTTGCGACTAAACTCACGTCACTTTCATCTTGTGAGCTCTGGCTGGAGGATAACTTTATCGAATAATGAGCAGAGCTCACATATAAGTTAGCCCAACACACCTGGCCTAAATTAGGTAAAAGAAGGCTTAGCCCACTCCTCCTACTGATGCAATCACAGCGTCGAAATGTAATCGGAGTTAATAAAGGCCACAATTTTATGGGAGCACACACCAACTGCATGGGTATACGTTCGCATGACTTTTGTCCTAGCAGTCCCGATGTAGAGGAAATCAAGAGTGTAGAAACTATGTACCCCGCCCTTTATTCGCGACATTCGTTCAGCCATACAAAAGGTATGCTGTTTAAGAGGAAGTATTGCAATGATTTAGCTCGTCTTTCTCCAAACAATCGCGTAAAGTCTAATCGGACTGTTGCATGTCAATACACCCGCCAGAATTTAGAGTTGCGGCTCCGTGATTAAAAAAATTTCTGTGGCGCAGTGTTCACTAAGCTAACACGAGGTTCATCTAAGAAAAAGTAGATTCGATAAAACCGACTTGCGGGTGCCTTGCCTGCCCAGCTCATCGGCCGTGCAGCTTCCCTCAATAGCACAGAGCCATCAACCATCTCCCGAGCCACAAACCATCTCCCGACGAAACACTTGACAATGATACGGGGGTGATCGATACTTGGACGGTAGGAGGTTTAATTCTGGTGAAAATCCCACAGTGATGAGTACAGGCTTTCGTTGCTTCCTCCTCGTAAAAATTCGAAGGCAGCGGGGTTTACCTCATTTGGGTCGCCGTTCAAAGTGAATAGTGAGCAGCAAAGTGGCTGATATTCTCAGGGATTGATAGGCCTAGAATCCTTCCTCGGTTTGTTGGACCTCTGTGAAGAAAAACCACCACGTCTGGATGAAAGTTGCGGTTCAATGTCCAAGAGAATCAGCTAGTAGATCGAAAACAGTTGTTAGGTTTAGTAGGAATAACAACAGAATAGTAATAGGCTTTCTTAATGGTCTCTGCAGCACTGGTATTGAAGCACTTTGCAAACTTTCGCGGCGCCACTGTGAAGGTTTTAAACCCATCAGACTTCACTTACTAAGATCACCTTACCTGAATGCTCACGAACTGAAGAGCACTTCACCAAGACGGAAGGTTCTTCTCTCTTGCTATGACAAAATTTTTGCGTCATATAGAAGACTATTATTGGTTTGATTTTCGTTCTCGAGAGTGATTCTTTTCTGGTTTATTTCTCTATGTAAAGCACACGTTCTTATACTTTATTATAGTATTTATTGCTTACAACAAAACTCGCAATAGCAGCACATTAGCTGCCCATTGATTATAAACTGTTTACAGCAAATTTGAATCGCTCAAGAATTTTTCAATTTAATGCTAAGAATCTAGAAAAACAAGTGCGATTATTACAACAACAATTTACTAAATGTGCTGCCATATTTCAGCGGCAGCAAAAGTAAACAAAGAAGTAAGTACCTCTTTGCCCTACGAGAGGGCACTTATGCCACGGCAGGCAGCCATGCTTAAATTCAACAACGACAAACGAATAACTTTTCATTCTGCAGTAGCCATTAGCCGCTTATGCAGGGTAATTTTTCTTCCCTGCTAGACATGCCTATAATACTGCGATTTCCAGCGATTCACAATCAAATAAAAATGCTCGCAAAATATGAAAAAAAAAGCATTGTCGGGGACAAATGTAGCCTGCGTTGTACAATCAGTGTGTTGTGGTGTTGGAAGCTCTATCACACCCAGTCCTTTTAAGCGTGTAAACGCGTGCGCTTGTCCAAGATGTGCAACAGCAATTTATCTCGCTGCATGCAGCGCGAGCGGGTTCAATGACAGACACACTGCGGCGGCGCGATAGTTTATTGTACTTTATTGTATGTATTTTTTCTTTTTTGCCTACTTGGAAAACACAGCAATATTCTTTTGCTACTTATCAACTTTTAGCAGTTTTTGTTGTTGCTATTGTTATTGTTGTTGTTGTGTAAGCACAGCGGATTTAAGTAATTTTTCGCAAGTGCTAATCTCTTCACTGCATAATTCACATTTGTTTGTTGTTTTGCTCGCTGTCTAACTTCGCATTTGCAAAATGCATGCAATGCCACACAGCCACGCCCACTTTTTCCACCATCTAAGCGTTGAGGAGTTTAAGAATCCTCACTTTTTTGGACTTTTTTTTGAACTTTTTTTCCATTGCTTTTCCTATAGCCACAACCACTGCGACAGCGATAAATGATGCACGATACATCGCGCCAACTTCGCAACAAGCAAAAAGCTATGGAAACTAAAAACAACAAACAACAACTTGGCACATTTGCAATACAAGAGCCCAAATATCGTTTTGCGGCAACTGTGTGCTGTGCGAAAAAAAACGTTGAAAAATCATTACAAATGTACGCAAATTTATTTGCATTTTTCACTACGTTGCACAGTGATTCGAATATGACAAGCTTGCTGGACAAAAGTCGACTGAATTACCAATATTCTCATAATTATGAATTACATACAATTTTTGCATGGTTATTGTTCGAGGATAAGTAATTAATTGTTCTTGTCAGAAAAACGCCCCCGCGTGTTGTTTAATTTCATGATGTGGACTTATTGCTATTTTGCATGATTATTGCATTTATTAGTGAAGAATAAATGACAAAATCTGAATTTTCCGAATTTTTTTGAAACTATTTGCATTTATTAGTATGAAAGTGGTGCTTCCCCACCTGTCCCCAGTCTAAAATTTATATATATCATAGCTGTGGCCCTGTAGATTCTAAATAAGACAGTTTCTATCTGCACAATTCTGTACAACTATTTTTTTCTAATTTTGTTCGAAATCATTCCTACTTGACATCGGAAAAAACATTTTGGAAGAATGGGCAAAAATAGCATGCTGTATAAAATTTTGACCTTAAAATACGATTTTTCTGAGATCACGGCTGAGTCAAGCTAAATGATTTTGTTCTATTCGAACCACTGTGCGTTGCGACAGTGCGGAGGCAGCGACGTTGCAAAGCAAAAGACTAAAATTTTTGTTCTATTTTCTTATTTTTTATTTAAGCGTACGCCGCTTTTTCTGCTATTTGCAAAATTACAAAGTTCAGAGCTGATTGCGAGAAAAAATCGTTGAAATACAATACAGTTACATGCTAGATATATGTACCAACAGTCATGTGAAAAATAATAAAACTTTGTAGAAAAATTCGACAAAATTTTACAACAACAACAAACTTTTTATTAAGAACTTTTAGAAAAATACTAAGTTTTAGCTCAGAAAGTGCAAGTTTCAAGTACCTAAGGATTCGCATTGATCTTTTTTTTTTCTATGGAGGAAAATAATAACGCCATCCGAAAAAATAACAAAAATCGAGGCTAATCCTTAGATACTTCTTTCTTAAGCTAAAATTTAATAAAAAATTTGTTGTTGTTGTAAAACTATTTTTCTAATTTTTATACAGTTTGAAATTTGCACTTAAATGGTTTTTGTTAAATAATGAGCTGTATTTCTATAAAAAAAAATAGTAAACATTAAACAAACAAAAGCAAAATAGCCAAAACTGGTCAAAAGGTCGTGTCCCCAATAATTTTCACATGACTATAATGTATAGGATAGCGTTGTACATTTACATATGTATATATGTGTATGTACATTAAATACCTAGTAAATGAAAATACAGAAGTACATATATGCATACATAGAGAGTACAGACGCATATCTATGAAAACAAATTGCTACAAATTACTAAAAAAATTGCGAAGCGAAAAATTTGCGCAGACGCAATTTTACTGGTAAGTACATATACAGATAACTAATTCCGGTGACAAATTTGCAAAAAAGGAGTAAAAATTTGTTTGTACGCAAGAAAAAAAAATCTCTTCAGCCAAATACAAAATGTTTTTTACGGACTACTTCATTTAAGAATTATAAAAAATAATTGCAAAAAATGTTTATGGCCGACTTTGAAAAATGTTGTGCAAAAAAATTTGCACGGTGGCCATCAGAGAGAAATTCAAACACTTGTCAATATGTGATGTTTTTGTAAAATTTTTCTAACGAAATCATCAATGTTTGTAGGAAAATATCATTTTTTAATCACTACAAAATTGAGCCAGTATTATCAAAACACGCAAAAACAAGCTTTTTGTTGTTCCGTCTGCCAAATACAACAAAAATAGGCTAAACTGGCACAGTCCAGTAAAAGCTAAAAAATACGTTCAATTTTTAGAAGGGTTATTCCCATTTAGTTTGAATCGATTTGTATTCAGTATTTTAGAAATACCTATTTTTATATATATATAAAAATTTAAAATCGAAATTTTATACATAGATAAAAAGAAAATGTATGATTACTTTTCGGCTATAAAAAAATTACCATAATAGTCTCATCTCCTTCGGGCTAGATGGGTATCTAGTTTTAGCGTTAGAAATACTCCAAATTCTAGAAATTGCATGAAAAAATTACAGTCAGAAAAAAGGATACCCCCTATATGTATGTATGTACATACATATATAACTGTATATACAGTCAGTATTAACCGTAAGTATACACTTTGTTCTAATATAATATTCACAATTATGTTCATAAAAATTTTTTTCAATCATTTTTTTTTTTAAATGATAGGTCATATAACCATATAAATCAAAGTTTCACACTTTATATAAAGATGCAAAAAATTCAAACAATTTTCAGTAAAATTTCAAAATTTTTTATCAGAATTTCTAGAAAATTTTCGAGTATGCAGTTTGAAGTCGCTAAATATTACCGTTAATTTTCTAGAGTTGTTTATAAAATTTTTCTAGCACGTCCAGTTTTCAAGAAAAAATCTGTTGGTGTCGAAAAACTGCAAACTTCAAAATGTTTGTCTCTTAACACTTTACGCGTTCTGGGATGAAATCCAAAACCATTTTTTTTGTGGATCACATTATCATCGCGTTTCAAGGCCCAGCAAAAGTCAGCAAGCATGTAGAGGTTTGATTTCCTATTATACCACTTCTCCATAGTGTTTTTTTACAAAGTTTTTTTTTTTCTATCTACTCAATCCAGCGAAATGAGATAGAATGCATCAGACGAATTGGAGTTTCAATAATACGTAATTCTTCAAAAAAACTACGTCCTAATTCTATTTTTAATTTTATATATATATTTTTTTTAAATTTGCCATTTTGCCACTATTCGACATTTCAACAGTTTTTTTCTCAAAAACTGGACGTGCTAGCATCAAATCAAATCAGCATCAAAAAATCTATAACATGAGGTCGGTCCCGTTTTGAAAAAATTTTCATGGAAACAATTGTGAATATTATATTAGAACAAGGTATACAGTTCGTCGTCTCAGAAAACGGATGTCGAATGTTACAAAACACGGTTTTG
>NW_023458559.1:68830604-68843007 GCF_013731165.1 Rhagoletis pomonella | reverse complement strand
ATTTTATTTTATTTTATTTTATTTTATTTTATTTTATTTTATTTTATTTTATTTTATTTTATTTTATTTTATTTTATTTTATTTTATTTTATTTTATTTTATTTATTTTTTGTTGTTTCTCCGTTACGGGTTCACATCAAGTATTGGTTGGTATACAACAAAATACTTAACACTATTGATTATAAAGTACTATAAGAGAAATATAATCTACAGATTGGATACAAACGGATATTGACAATACTACACAGTTGCAAGTTTTTCTGTTTCTTAATGCTAATTTATATTCAGAAATTTACGAACTATCGATGATGTAGATAATATCACAGATTTTTGTATGGCCCTTCGCTTTTCTACCATGTTGAGTTTTTCCAGGCTAGTGTTCAATGATTTTGGAATAACTCCTGTTGTCGAAATTATAACTGGAATCACCTCTGCTTTTTCTAATTTCCACAAATCCTTGATCTCGTATGCTAAGCTCTGGTATTTTCTGTATTTCTCCATATAACAATCTTGAATATTGTGAGTATTTGGTACGCCTATATCTATAAGGAACTTGATTCACTTCTTTTTCGACCACTATTATGTCCGGCCTGTTGTGTGGCATTGGACGGTCCGTCAAAACTGATCGGTCCCAATATAGTTTGCTCGTTCTGTTTTCAATTACAGCGTCTGGAGTATATTTAAAGTACGGCAGCTCTTCCGTTACTAGCTTATGTTGTATCGCTAGACTCTGGTGTACAATTTTTGCCACCTGGTTATGTCTGGTTAAGTATTCGGTGGCTGCTAACGTGACACAAGCTCCTGTGATGTGGTGGATGGTTTCTGTTTGCTTTTGGCATCGTCTGCATAGGTCGTTTTCAACGGAAGCACGCATAATATATTTCGAGTAGTTTCTAGTCGCAATAACTTGATCTTGTATAGCGATCATAAAACCTTCAGTTTCGGCGTAGATACCGGAGTGAATTAACCATTCGTTGGAAGCAGCGTTATCTACTTCAGGAGCGTCTAGAGCATGTGGATATCTGCCATGAACTGCTTTTATTTTCCAGTCCTGCATTAGCGACTGGATATGTTGCGTTCCTGATATTAATTCGATTGCAGAAAAGTCACTAAGATTTAATGGTGAATATTTTAAATCGGCTTTGCACACTGTTTGGAGTAGGCTGTTCTTTTGGTTGTGGAAGTATAAACGAAGGCTTTGTTTACACTTATTATGTAATTGCTTAATGTCTACCATACCTCGGCCTCCCTGTCGACGTGGCAAGTAGAGACGTTCTACTGCCGATTTTGGGTGATGCGTGCCATACTTTGTCAACAATGTCCTTGTTGCTCTCTTGACGTTTTCCAGTTCTGTTTCGGACCATTTTACTACACCAAAGGTGTATGTTAAAACCGGTATCGCAAATGCATTAATGGCTTTAAAAAGGTTATTCCCCTTCAGCAAGCTCTTTACTCTTTGGAGGTATTCACTAGTTACGGCTGAAACTATATCACTGTGCTGCATCCTCCTAGCCTATAAAATACCAAGGTCGCCTTCTGTCATTGAGTCTACAGTTTCATGAGTCATTAATTCAAATTCTCGCCTTATAAGTTTTCCATTTTCCACACTTAATCTTCGACATTGTTCTACTCCAAACGACATTTTTATATCATTTGAAAAATCTTCTGTTTGTTCCAGTAGCGTATTCATTTGACGTTCATTTGCAGCATATAGCTTTATGTCATCCACGTACAGTAGGTGTGAAAGTCTATATTGCGATACACGCGGTGCTTTTAAACTAAAGCCGTAGTTTGACGCATTTAGTATCGAAGAAAGTGGATTTAACGCCAGACAAAACCATATCGGACTCAAGCTATCTCCTTTTTTTAATTTAATTTTATTTTATTTTTTTTATTTTTTTTATTTAATTTTTTTTTTTTATACTTGCTTTATCTGCCCGATCAGTTTGAATGTTTATTTTTTATTTTTTATTTAATTTAATCTAATTTAATTTAATTCAATTCAATTTTATTTTATTTTATTTTAATTTTTTTTATTCTGTTTTATTTTATTAAATTATATACATATTTCATTTAGTTTAATTTAATTTTCTTTTATTGTGTTATGTTTTGTGATGTTGCGTTTCATTTTATTTTAATTTAGTTTCATTTTTTTATGTTTTGTTATAATATTTTATGTTATGTTATGCTATGTTACGTTATATTATCTTTTATTTTATTGTTTTTTATTTTTATTTATTATTTTATTTAATTTCACTTTATTTTATCCTGATTTACAGTATTTTATTTTAATTTTGCTTTCTATTATTGCCGCCCATCTTCTGTCCACGCAATCAATCCTCTCCATATCATTACCAAATTGCCACAAACTGCTTGCGCCCACTGCCTTACCTGTTGCATGCTTGTATGGCACAGTTGGTGGCATTTAATTTCCCAGATATCGCGCAAATCACTACGTACGCTAATCGTCTTCAAAAGTTTGCTTCGAAATTCTGCAGTAACTTGTTTGCCACACGCTTACTAAAAGTGCGCTTGTTGCGTCAAGTTTGTTGATATTATAGCAATAAATAAAACAAATAAACACAGAGGACTTAGACATATCTACATACATGCATACGTGTGTATGTAAATATACATATTTATATACAAACAAACGGAAAATGTTCCCCCCTTCCAAAAGTCATGTTTCTTCTTCCGCTGAGAAAGCAATTGGTCAACTTTGCTGCCACATTGTAGGTATGTACGTATTTGCCAGTTACTACATATGTGTATACAAACGTATTCACTTGTACAACTGTTTTCTGCATCCTGTTTAATTTGTTTAAAGCTTGTTCTCCTTTCTTGTGGTCGTCGGTTAAGAGAAAGATTTATGTCTAAGCAAGCATTTTTCGTTGCTTGTTTAAGTCTTAAAATTGTCAATTACATAGCAAAGATGATGCATATGTATGTATCAATTTCCGTCGTGAAAAAATAACTAAAAAGAATAAAAAAATTGTAACCTAAAAAGTTTTCAAGCTTTGCTACCTCATCGTTCTACTGTAGATTGTTTCTTCTTAGTAACGCCGAACAAAAGGTAACACATAAATACGAATATATTCTATAACCGCGTAGGTATGTAGCTAACCATAGGCAATAACTCAGCTAATAACAGTTTCTAACCAATTATAATTTATTACCGCAGAAAGGCAGTGTGGTCCGAAAAAATCTATTATCGGAAAATTAATGCGTACAAAACTCCAAGTTAAATACATGTAAATAAATGTCTCTACTAAATCACTGTCCAACTATGTAATATCAGAACTGAGACAACTTTCCAACAAATACTAAATAAATATTGTTAATTGAAACTACGACAGTTTTCAAAGGCTAGTTGAGAATTACAAACCTTAGTTATTATTTTTACTGATGGAAGAAATGATGTGTAAGAACATTTTTCGTATAAGGTGCAACTAGGCTCTTGCTTAAAGATGGAAAAAGGCCAATAAAATGAGCTCTCAAAAATCCGCCAGCAATTTAAACAACTCACAGCAAGTTTGGGAAACGAGGCAACGTCTTACAGCTAAAAAAAAGCGTGGACTTTAATGCACTAAACCTCTAGTCGTAATCTAGTGTTACCCTACCGGTACTTTAGCCAATTGTTTCGTCCTTCGTGATTTGAAAAATTAGCGTCCAGCTGCAATATGTAAGAAGAGATCGAAAACAGAACACTAATTCTCAATCACTTTGTCACTGCACGCCAGGTCCCATCCACTTATTTCCTAAAGCCTCTTACCCGCATGCACCACTTCGTATAGCTTCTTCTTACCTCGGCTGCTGGTGGTACTTAAAGGTTTCTTGAGCTTCTCAAAATTATGGCTCCTTTATCAAGACAAGTTTTTTGTCTACAGAATGGACGTCACGTATAACTGCGCCACCGAAATGACTCCTACTAGCTTCTCTCTGCTCACTTTGCTTGCTATATTAGGACAGATAGGATTGATCCGGGCGGAACTTCTTCACAGATGGATCGAAACTGGATGGCAGGGTTGGTGGAGGGGTTGCCTATCGAGAGCTTTCAATCAGTACTAAGTTCAGGGTACCGGACTGCTGCAGTGTATTTAGGTTGAAGTGGCTGCTATTAAAGAAGCGGTGGAGTCACTGTTCAGGAGTGTAATGAAAGTAAGGGAGGTGGGAAACTATTCGTATAGCAAAGCGTTACTCAGGGCCTTAAGTGAGTTGGAGCTGCGCTCTAATTTGGTTAAGGAATGTCTGCTCTCTCTCTCTCTCTATCAGTAATTTTTTGTGTTAGGCTCATTTGGGTTCCGGGTCACAGCGACATTGGAGGGAACTATGTCGCTGACGAATCGGCTAGGAAAGCTACTCTTGAAACGTTATCGCCGGATAAAGAGTGGCTACGGGTGCCATTGATCACCTGTGGTACACGCTTGGATATATGGGCCTCATGTCAGCATGGCGAGCACTAGGCGAAAACTAGGGAATGCGCGATTGCAAGGTGCTTCTGGCCGAGGGTGTACAGGGGGCCCTCTTCATATTGACAAATCCACAACTCTCACTCTTGGTTCGGGTTATAACGGGTCACTGTCCAATATGTATTCACGCAGTAAGGCTGAACATATTACCTGATCCCGTATGCCGCAGTTGTTTGCAAGATGACGTGGTGGAATCACCTCAACACTATATCCTTAGGTGCACAGCGTTTGCGAGGCTATGGTTGGCATTCACATCCTTAGTAGTACTGAGAAACTCTGCGGCATTGAAATTTGCCGAATTCGTAATTATATAATCGGCTCGATTAAGTATTGGGTGCTGAATGTGGAATCATAAAGGACAATCTTCTAATTGTCTAAAGGAGTCCCTGATTTATGGGGTTGCCACCTAACCTAACCTAAATCTCAGAGGGTAATTTTTTTGTTAGTACCTTCAATTGCTGGCGTATCTCAATTATATCGACTGAGTAGGCAATCAATGAACGAAAATCTCGCTGTATAAGTTTTTCATAATACCCGCCCTGATGTATGGCATGGTAGGGTAGAGTGCTCGAGAGAGAGATTAATGGACCTTTGCGCTTTGGCGACAGTGACGTAGACGCTGAGGCAATGATACGATAAATGAGCTAAATAGCTTTCCAACGCCATAGATGTTATAGGACAGTAAATCAAAATATATCTCAGCAGGGGCGCACCCAGGAATATATTTTAGGGGGGGTTTTATATTTCTGAAGATATATCACCGGAAAATACTGAAAATTTGCTTCAGATAATACCCTCTTTAAAATACATTTATGCAAGTTTTATGTACAGTATGTAATAAATAAATAAACGTTTTAAAATTCATAAACTGCACTTTATTTACAGATTAACAGAACTCAAACGCTTTTAACCGACTTCAAAAAAAAGGGAGGTTATCATCTCGCCGGAGCACATAACTTTGGACCACGTAAACCGTTTTCAATAATCCTTTTTTTATTGGAAAGATGGTACCTCAAGGGTCGTCCCGTAATTTGGTTTAGAGATCCGATGATTGGATCATGAAGAAATTAACGGTACCCCTAAATTTGAATATGAGAATTGAAGTCGGTTGTGTTATTTCCTTAAAAACTACTTGTTTAATAAAAAGTTCTATAAACTCAAGATGCGCTCAACTTTCAAAAGTACCTAATAAAATATTTAAAAAAAGAGTCAGTAAAAATAAATTTATTGATTCCATGAATTTTTGCACTTCTATGTTAATTTTTTCGATTTCTGGTTTTCGATAGAAATGGTGATTTTCCACGATTGCTAAATTTTTTTTAATATTTCAAATACCGAAAAAATTAACTAAACTCTCAAGAAAAACGAAAAATTCATATAAAACGACGGACGAGAAATGGAAAAGAAATTTTCTTCTACCAAAATTTCTTAAATCAGTTTGCAGCTCTCAAAAAAAAATGCTCGTATATTTATTCCCTCATGAAAATTTACAGCAAAAGCAAAGCGCTTTTTCAAGCAACAGAAATTATAATAAATATTTCTTATAATTTCCTTGAGAGCTGGATTCTTAGCTTTAAGATACAGATTGTATTTGAGGTTATTAGCTTTAGGGGAGGGTTTGAACCCAAAACCCACCCCTTGTGTGCGCTAATGTATCTCAGTCGGTTTGGTCATATCCTACAAAAAAGGACGGGCTTCGTAGATTGGAAAGCTGACAGAAAGGGCTGTCACGCTGTTTTGGACTCAGTCAAAATCGCGCCTATTAATTAAAAAATAAGTATCTTCGTTCAAGCGTGTGCTTCATCTATGCCAGCTTCTACATATTTCTTATAATAAATAACTTTCTGACTATAAATAAATAGCTTTAATTTGAAAGGATTGAAAGTGAACATGTTAACTTTTTCAAGATAAAAAAATACTAATCAGTGCGGATTTAAAAGGATATTTTGTGCAGCTTTCTATTCTCTATTAGTTCAGCATTTAATAAGCTCTGCGTAGGCTTTCTCGTTTTCTTAAAGCCATTCACTTGACTAGTTAATCCGCAGAGTTTAAAGAAAAATTGCACATGAACCCTTTTGTGGCTTACATTCTCATACTTACATACATATGTGGTAGGTACCCACAATATAGAGGGCATTGAAGCTGGATAAATAACGAGGCGAAATGAAAAGCACTGCTATGCATACTAATGCAAATGTATACAAATACATATGTACATACATGCAACGTCATCGTTTAGTGAAAGTACTTTATATTAATGTATGTATGTATTTATGTAGAGCGGAAATCCATTTGAATCGACATTTATTTTCTGCAATTCAAAGTGTGCCACACAACGGAGATACTTAGAAGCGTGAGAGTACCATGGCAAGAATAAAAGGCAATGGAATCGAAATATGCTAAGGGATTGCGTAATACATATGCGCACAGTCGTATGCCTATAGGCAATTGAGCAGGCGTATTGGAGTGAAAGTAAAATAAAACCAAAGGTCTAGCGTAAGCAGATCGACTTACCACTGACAATACCCAGTCAGAAGCTGTCATCTAAGGCTAACAGAAACAACAAAAGGCCTCAGGACTCTATAAGGTAAAGGTAAAAGGTAACTAAAAGTCTAAGGAAACGCGATCGGAGCTTTACTGGCAGTAAGGGAATGAAGATTTAACTTCTTTCAGACACTCACTTCCAAGAATCTGTCTAATGTTTCGAGACAGAACGCGATGAAACTAGACGCACGATGGAAATTTTACTAAATAAGTTCTCTGGTCATCGATGGTGACCAAAACTTCCAGCACTTACTCTGCCACAGCCTCGCACTAGCTTTACGAAGAACAAAAATTTTTGACAATTTTTTTTTTTGCGATCTAGGAAGACCTCAGTTCAGTTAATATTAGGAGCCTATCAATATTTTGTTGCGGGCCCTATACAGTATATTAGATGGACCGACAGTGGAAGGGAGTCCTGCCGGAGACTATCACTTATTTGATGGGTCGGGTTTTTTAGGCAGCGAGGGATCGTTGTTCTTTAAACTGTTTGATATCAAGTCCTCACGTTCCTTCTGAGGCACGGATTCTACATAATTCTAATTTAGAACCCAGCCCTTCGTAGTTGGTTGTCTGCTGAGCCATTCCTCATTTGCATTCGAACTTCGAAGAAGCTGTTTGACACTTTTTTGAGAGCTCAACTCCGCCATTTAATATAACAAGTCCTCAGGGCATTTTTATTCATAATTGGAGGAGGGAAAACAGAGAAAACTCCCAGGGAGTTTTTGTTCAGAATTGGCCTGTATACGTTAGTTTTATTTATAACCTTTTTCTCAAAAGTGCCTTTGTTCAACCTTTAAATGACCTTAGAACTTGAACTTGTCCTGAACTTCTAAAATGGACGAAAATGTTTTTATTGAAAAACGAAAATGTTTAAATTTTCTTTCGTTTTGTCATTTTACCGACTTGTGGTTTCGACCGGAATTGGGTTAGACAGACTGGAAGTCCATTACACGAACCGGAAGTCGGTTCCTGAAAAACATTTCCGAAAAAAATTTCATATTTTTGTTCGCAGAATCCAAATGTGTGATAAAATCATATATGTTTCATTTAAAAGAATGAACTTCCGGTCAGTTTAACCCACTTCCGGTCGAAACAGGATATCGGTAATACGATCAAAAGATAAAGCATCCCCGACTTGGTAGTACATATTTTTGGGTTTTCCAATACAAAACATTTTCTTCCATTTATGAATTGCTGAACGTTTAGTCTAGGACACCCTGTATATTGGGCCGATTGTCAGGGCAAAATTATTATGCGCATTTGTATGCTAGTTAATCTGCATAAGCAAGCCCGTCTGTCTCGCGTTTAAGCCTAATAGTCAGTAAAATAGCTACATATGAATACAAGATTAATGTACATACAGTTTTGTACAAGTACATATGTACATACATAAGTGATTAGCACACAGTCGTGTGGTGTGATTTAGTTGCGCTCGCTTCGAAAGCACTCGTCCTCGAAATAGTCAACACTTTTTAAGCTTCCTTCGATAGCTTTCTAGTATACAAGTAGCAAAAAAGGTTGAATAGCAGAGCAAATAAAATACATACATAGATGCCTAAAAAGCATACAAATGTACGTAGGTGTACATAGTACTATATTTAGCGTACATGAATACAAACATATATTAGTAGATGATATGTACACTTGTCTAGCACGATTTGCTACATTCATCCATACATGCACCCTCAACCATTTGTTTGTCGATTTGTACTTTGTAAAAAACAAAAAAGGAAAACATTCCGGCTTTTAGAAATGCTCCTTTGCCTACATCAGCAAGCACATCTGCAACCTGCATGAAATATTTCATTCGTATATTCAGTAAATTTGTTTTTCTTGTTTTCCATTTAAAAGCTGTGCATGAATAAGAGTCTGCATCACATGCCACACGCCCCTCTTCCATTCAAATAGCTCGTGTATCATCTAATTTTTAGTCCTTTTCACTTGTTTCCCATTTTCTGTTTTTTGCAAATTTTTTTTTTTTAAAGTCTCGTTTGCTCTATTTTTGTTTTGTTACACTTTCTAGTTTCGCTTTTACTCTTACTCACTCGCTTTTGTTGCACACTTTCCAGCTAAGCTTGCAATTGTTTAATGGGTGTGTCAATGCGCCTCGCAGACAGACAAGCCATTTATTGGTGCAGTCATCAATTTCGATGTAGGCCATTGATTTTTATGATTATTTGCTTGGTTGGAAATTTTCTGGGCGCATATGCATAGCAGCAGCTAAGAGACATAATTGGGATTTCTTTTTCTTGTTTTGTATTTATGTACTTTGCATAAATGTTGTTGTTATTATGGTATGGAAGCTAGAGCAAACATTTTTTTGGGGATGGATTTTTCTTCTTAAGAGCATTAAATTTTCGTATCGTCACCTGAGTGGAAGATCGACCTATTTTGGCAACCAGGTCGAAAACGCCCTATCCCAGAAAACTTTTCAGATTTTGATTAAAGAATTCAGAATTTGATTAAAGAACGCCATATTCTAGAATTTCATTTATAAACGCCTTATTTCAGAATTTTATTGAAAAATGGCCTTACTCAGAATTTGGTACAAAATCACCCTATCTCACCTAAAAATACATTGAAAATGTGCTGACATAGCGAAATATTTTCCCTGTTTCTTCGTGGCTTGGATGACCGAAGGTGGGAGTGCTGCAAAGAGTTGCGGACTAAGAAATACCCAAACTGCGCCTTCTAAAGGCTGATGATTAGAGACTTGCATTGTCGAACTAATCCCAAATAGTGGAAGGGTTTAGAAGGGATGCTTACAACATGCTGCACAAGACATAAATATGTTTGTATGTACAAGTCGAGTTTAGATAATAGAGAGTTAAACCGGCAACATTACCTAATCCATAATTGCTCCAATCTAATGGGAGTCTCTCGAGTAAATGTGCTGATGGTTTCTCGGTAAATGTCATTGGTTCTGACGTTGTTATGAAATTAGTTTGCTTCAAGCAAGCGCCTATTCGGGTCAAGTCGGTAACTAGCAAAATTTGCTCCTCACTGTGTAAGTGGTATTAACGCGTCATCAGCAGACATCGCTGAGTCCGTCTGATCGCCGGTGACCAAAGTAATAGGCCACCTAATTTGCACACTCTGTTGATTTAAGTACTAAGCAAGCTGATCTCTAACCCCCAATCCTCAGTCAGATGCTATACCATCCTCCGAATGAAGATACTCACTAAATATCTGCACATAAATATATGCATGTTTACATGGGTAGAATCTTCTTTGGGGAGAGTTTTCCAAACTTGTAAAGTGGTTATTTGCAATAAACTCCACATTTATGGAACTTAAAAAAATTTTAGAAATAAGTCTGTTACCATCAGATGCGGCGATCTGACCAGCTAATTCAAAGCCGCAGATCATACTTTCTGTAATTTGTTGTTCAGAAGCCTCCACGGTCACCCGAGTTGTGTAAGAGGTGGATCAATTTCACTAGAGCCAGCAGTATTTTAAACCTAATTGAGCCGGCGGCTGCCATGTTCGGGTGGGTAGAGGTGCGCACTACCACTCGATAGGTACAGGGTTCGATCGCTGGTCCGAGAAATATCAACAAAAGTGGTCTATCAGCCGTCGCTCCTCGACAGGCAATGGCAAACCTCCGAGTGACTATTTGCCGTTCGGAGGCGGCGGTAAATTGTTGGTCCGTCCAATTTGTTCGACAACTTCAAGCGGCACATCACAAATCAGAGGAGACGACGGCCCAGCCTTAGCAAATGTGTAAGCGCCAAATATTTAGTTATTTTCTTCATTCGATACCAGAGAATTGTAGCGATCTCCAAGAGAAATTCGACCCACACTCAAACTCAAAGCATGCTCTCGTTGGCGTCCTCTAACCAAGAGGTTCTAAAACTTTTGCATTGCGAATGCGGCATTAAACAACCAAGCTGAGAGAAGATCGAATAGCTCTTCTCACATTTCATATGGATTCTGCGTGTGCAAGGAATTCTCATAGTTGAACGAAAACTGATCTAGCGATCAATTAGTTTCTTATCTAAACTATTGAAACCTTTTCATTGCATTACTTTCATAAAAATTTAACAGAATTGCGACTCTTAAATTCTTTAGCAAATAAAACACATCCTAAATGAGAGTGTAAAAGTCTACAAGAACACATTTATGTACTCACAGCAGGTGAGTAAGTATCTTTGTATGCACGGTCAAACTTATGGAAATTGGCTACAAATATTTAGCTTAAAATTCAATTCTGTCGTTGCCTCACAAAGGAATAGACTATGAAAATGCTTTTGAATTTTATGGCTCCATTACAATTACAACTTTTTTATGACTATGTCCATCAATTAATGCCACCCTTTTGAGAGAGCGCAAATGAGTAGGTGCAACTTTCAAGCCAAACGAAAGAATCGAATAAAAACTCTGTTCAATTTATTACTGTCATCGATTCGTACACGTACTGGGTAGTTAAGTTTTTACTTCTCGCTGGTATATATGTATGGCATGCATGTAGGACCATACATATACACTTGTCGCCACCTGCGTCCCTGATCATACCCAACAAGTGGTACTTGGATTGGAAGCACATAAAATCGTATAGTGGCAAATTACAGCCGCAAAAAAGACCAAAGCAATTGCAACCAAATTATATGGCAGTGCCGTTGCCTGCCAATATGTCTGTATGTCCTGCCAGAGACTGCAACTGTCCGCCTATCTGGCTGCCGCCTGTCCGGCTTTGAGTACGAAACGAAGTAGCGAAAATGGTAAAATTGCACGTTTCAGATTTTTTTCGTACGTCTCTTCCTGTTTTTGTTAACTGCCACGCTGTCATTGGTAATTTTTTGTAACTTTTTGTTTTTAAATTTTATTTGTTCTCTTTTTAGCGAAGCTGTTGCATGTCGAGCGCAGTGGCTGTGGAGGAGTCGACGTGCAAGCAGATGTGTCGGCAATAACCGTAGGCAATTCAGAATACAGACTCTCACAAAAAAAAAACAAAGAGAAGAAGAAAGAGCAGCATCACAATAAAGAGTCAACGAAAATTACTTGCTGTCGCAACTGCAGTGGCAACCAGTGACAGCGACATGTAATTCGGTGTTGCCACACAAAGCAATTTGCAAAGCGCAAAACGGTGATTGACAGGCGCAGTTAAATGGTTTGATTAGCAAAATATATTTAGTTTAACTTTTTAGCTGGCAGAATAACGAGCGGTAAAATACGGTGCGAAAGTATAAGAAATTAAGAGAAGAAAAAAACACTTGCGTAAACTTGGCAACATTGCTTGCGTGGCCCGCCAACAAGAAAATGCAACACTGCCCATGCGCGGACGTTTTGCACGCAGTGTTGCATTACCGCCACAGCATTTGCATAACTCTTGCGCCTCACGAAGGCTCTGGCATCGAATTACGAAAAATGATAAACATCTTGTATGCGAA
>NW_023458559.1:68827467-68830504 GCF_013731165.1 Rhagoletis pomonella | reverse complement strand
ATGCTAAATACAAATCTATTCTAACTAAATGGGAATAACCCTTCCAAAAATTGAACGTATTTTTTAGCTTTTACTGGAATATGCCATTTTAGCCTATTTTTGTTGCATTTGGCAGTCGGAACAACAAAAAGCTTGTTTTTGCGAGTTTTGATAATACTTGCTCAATTTTCTATTGATTAAAAAAAGATATTTTCCTGCAAACATTGATGATTTCGTGAGAAAAAGTTTACAAAGATATGAAGAGAGAAGTATTCTATATATTTACAAAAACATCACATATTGACAAGTTTTTGAATTTCTCTCTAATGGTCACCGTGCAAATTTTTTTGCACAAAATTTTTCAAAGTCGGCCGTATAAATTTTTTGCATTTATTTTTTACAATTCTTAAATGAAGTAGTCCGTAAAAAACATTTTTTATTTGGCTGAAGAGATTTTTTTTCTTGCGTACAAACAAATTTTTTCTCGTTTTTAGCAAATTTGCCACCGGAATTACTTATCTGTATACTTACGAGTAAAATTGCGTCTGCGCAAATTTTTCGCTTCGCAATTTTTTTAGTAATTTGTAGCAATTTGTTTTCATAGATATGCGTCTGTACAATCTATGCATGTATGTACTTCTGTATTTTCATTTACTAAGTATTTAATGTACATACACACATATATGTAAATGTACAACGCTATCCTATACATATAGTCATGTGAAAATTATTAGGGACACGACATTTTGACCAGTTTTGGCTATTTTGCTTTTGTTTGTTTAATGTTTATTATTTTTTTTTTCTAGAAATACAGCTCATTATTTAACCAAAACCATATAAGTGGAAATTTCAAACTGTATAAAAATTAGAAAAGTTTTACAACAACAACACACTTTTTATTAAATTTTAGCTTAAGAAAGTGCAGGTTTCAAGTATCTAAGGATTAGCCTTGATTTTTGTTTATTTTTTCGGATGGCGTTATTATTTTCATCCATACAAAAAAAAAGATCAATGCGAATCCTTAGGTACTTGATACTTGCACTTTCTAAGCTAAAACTTATTGGGCTATAAAACTGCGTACTTGGAATTTTTCTAAAAGTTCTTAATAAAAAGTTTGTTGTTGTTGTAAAATTTTGTCGAATTTTTCTACAAAGTTTGAAATTTGGACTTATACGGTAAAAATTTCGTATATCTATTATTTTTCACATGAGTGTAGGTATGTACATATATCTAGCATATAACTGTATTGTATTTCAACGATTTTTTCTCGCAATCAGCTCTGAACTTTGTAATTTTGCAAATAGCAGAAAACGCGGCGGACGCTTAAATAAAAAATAAGAAAAGAGAAAAAAGTTTTAGTCTTTTGCTTTGCAACGTCGCTGCCTCCGCACTGTCGCAACGCACAGTGGTTCGAATAGAACAAGCTACCTGGACAAAATTATTTAGCTAGATTTTCTGACTAACATGGCTGTATCTAATCACATTATGTACATTTTGTGCAATCAAATTGTAATCGCAGCTTATCGTCTAATTATAAACATATGTATATATATATGTATATAATGTATGTACTTTTTCGAAGACTCCGAAACCGCTGATGGATATGATTTTGATGTTATTAACAGAAATACTCTGGTGTAGTTTGGAGATGGTTCTGTAAAGTTAAGCCCTTATTGGACTCAAAGTAAAAGAGTTGCCACCCACTTAAAAAAAAAATAACGGGATTTGGATCCAATCCAGCAAAACGGGAACGACATTGAATTTAGAAATCCTCAATTAAGTACGATGAACTATTAAAACCTGTGCTCAAGAAAAAAAGTTCAAGATCCGAGCACAGTGTTATTATACATACATATGTATATACAAAACAAGAGAGGTTGGATAGATATCGCAAATGTCGAAGGCTGCTCTTTATGAATGGAGACACGAAAGACTAAATCTTCCACCATACATTTATTGTTTTATTAAAAAAACGCTCCCTGCTTTCTCCGCTTTTCTTCCATTTCTCTTCTAGCTTCGATAAAAATCTACTAATAAAATGTTTTACCTCTTTTGGTGACTTTTCCGTGATCTCATAAAAATCGTATTTTAAGGTCAAAACTTTATACAGCATGCTATTTTTGTATTTTTTTTAGTTTTTCGCCCATTCTTCCAAAATGTTTCTTCAAGCAGGTATGATTTCGAAAAAAAAGAAAAAAAAATAGTTGTACAGAATTGTGCAGATAGAAACTGTCTTATTTAGAACCTATAGGGTCACAGCTATGATATATATAAAGTTTAGACTGGGGACAGGTGGGGAAATACTACTTCCATACTAATAAATGCAAATAGTTTCAAAAATAAAAAATAAATGTTACTTACCTTTGGCTTGCAAATCCATCACAAACATAAAGTAAACATACCTCTATAAAATAATGGCATGCAAAATAGCAATAAGTCCACATCATGAAATTAAACAACACGCGTGATCGTTTTTCTGACAAGAACAATTAATTACTTATCCTCGAACAATAACCATGCAAAAATTTTATCTAATTATGAGAATATTGGTTGTCATTTTGCAATATTTATAATACAAAAATTCAGTCGATTTTTGTCCAGCAAGCTTGTCATATTCGAATCACTGTGCAACGCAGTGAAAAATGCAAATAAATTTGCGTACATTTGTAATGATTTTTCAACGATTTTTTCGCACAGCAAGCACACAGTTGCCGCAAAACGCTATTTGGGCTCTTGTATTGCAAATGTGCCAAGTTGTTGTTTGTTTTTTTTGGCTTCCATAGCTTTTTGCTTCTTGCGAAGTTGGCTCGATGTATCGTGCATCATTTATCGCTGTCGCAGTGGTTGTGGTTGTGGATATAGGAAAAGCAATAGAAAAAAATTCCAAAAAAAAAGTCCAAAAAAGTAAAGATTCTTAACTCCTCAACGCTTAGATGGTTGAAAAAGTGGGCGTGGCTGTGTGGCATTGTATGCATTTTGCAAATGCGAAGTGAGATAGCGAGCAAAAGTAAAGCAGCAACCATCGTTGAGTGCAGACGTATTTTTAGCAGCTCCGTCG
>NW_023458559.1:68817004-68827367 GCF_013731165.1 Rhagoletis pomonella | reverse complement strand
TTGTTTTGTTTTATTTTATTTTATACTTGCTATATCTGCCCGATCAGTTTGAAATTTTTTTTAATTTAATCTAATTTAATTTAATTCAATTAAATTTAGTTTATTATATTTGTTTTTATTTTATTTTGTTTTATTTTATTAAATTTTATACATATTTTATTTAGTTTAATTTAATTTAATTTTATTGTGTTATGTTTTGTTATGTTGTGTTTCATTTTATTCTATTTTAGTTTCATCTTTTTATGTTTTGTTATGATATTTTTAACCGACTTCCAAAAAAGGAGGAGGTTATCAGTTCGTCGGAATATTTTTTTTTTTTTTTTTTTTTTTTATGTATGTTACTGCATAACTTTGGACCACGTCAACTGATTTCGATTTTGCATCGGAAAGGTAGTGTCTCAGAGGTGGTCCCATACTAATCTGGTTGAGATCCGATCAGTGGATCATGAGATATATATATATATATATTTTTTATATGGGAGTTGAAGTCGGTTTTTTTTTTTGCTAAAAATTACTAGTATGTTATGTTATGCTGTGTTACGTTATATTATCTTTTATTTTATTTTATTTTATTTTACTTTATTTTATTGTATTATGTTTCGTTATGTTGTGTTAAGTTAGTTATGTTATTTTATTTCATTTCACTTTATTTTATCCTGATTTACAGTATTTTATTTTAATTTTACTTTCTATTATTGCTGCACATCTTCTGTCCACGCAATCAATCCTCTCCATATCATTGCCAAATTGCCACAAACTGCTTGCGCCCACTGCCTTACATGTTGCATGCTTGTATGCCACAGTTGGTGGCATTTAATTTCCCAGATATCGCGCAAATCACTACGTACGGCGTACGCTAATCGTCTTCCAAAGTTTGCTTCGAAGTTCTGCAGTAACTTGTTTGCCACACGCTTACTAAAAGTGCGCTTGTTGCGTCAAGTTTGTTGAAATTATAGCAATAAATAAAATAAATAAACACAAAGGACTCAGACATATCTACATACATGCATACGTGTGTATGTAAATTAATATTAATACATAGGTATATTCATATGCAAACAAACGGGCAACTTTTCCTCCTTCCCTGTAGTTTTGATCGTTATTGACCATGATTTTCCTTGCCAAAAGCCATGTTTCTTCTTCCGTTGAGAAAGCAATTGGTCAACTTTGCTGCCACATTGTATGTACGTATTTGCTAGTTACTACATGTGTGTATACAAACGTATTCACTTGTACAACTGTTTTTTGCATCCTGTTTAATTTGTTTAAAGCTTGTTCTCCTTTCTTGTGGTCGTCGTTAAAGAGAAAGATTTATGTCTAAGCAAGCATTTTTCGATGCTTGTTTAAGTCTTAAAATTGTCAATTACATAGAAAAGATGATGCATATGTATGAATTTCCGTCGTGAAAAAAAAACTAAAAAGAAAAAAATGTTTAACCTAAAAAGTTTTCAAGCTTTGCTACCTCATCGTTCTACTGTAGATTGTTTCTTCTTAGTAATGCTGAACTAAAGCTAACACATAAACACGAATATATTCTATAACCGCGTAGGTATGTATGTAGTTAACCATAGGCAATAACTCAGCTCATAACAGTTTTTAACCAATTATAATTTATTACCGAAGAAAGGCAGTGTGGTCCGAAAAAATCTATTATCGGAAAATTAATGCGTACAAAACTTGCTAACATAGGTTTATATAAAAAATAAGCAGTCCAATGTAACTACATATAAACAAGTGTCTTTACTAAATCACTGTCCAAATATGTAATATCAGAACTGAGGCAACATTCCAACAAATACTAAATAAATATTGTTAATTGAAACCACGACAGTTTTAATAGTCTAGTTGAGAATTACAAAAGTTTGTTATTATTATTACTGGTGGAAGATATTGTGTAAGAACATTTTTCGTATAGGGCGCAACTAGGCTCTTACTTGAAGACGGAAAAAGGCCAATAAAATGAGCTCTCAAAAATCCGCCCGCAATTTAAACAACTCACAGCAAGTTTCGGAAACGAGGCAACGGCTTAGAGCTAAAAAATCGTGGACTTTAATGCACTAAGCCTCTAGTCGTAATCTAGTGTTACCCTACCGGTACTTAAGGTAATTGTTTCGTCCTTCGTGATTTGAAATATTAGCGTCCAGCTACAATATGTCTCCTTTACGGCTCCTTTGTCAAGACAAGTTTTTTGGCTACAGAATGGACGTCACGCATTACTGCGCCACCGAAATGCCTCCTCGGAGCTTCTCTCTGCTCACTTTCATTCAAGGTAGGATTGATCCGGGCGGAACTTCTTCACAGATGGATCGAAACTGGATGGCAGGGTTGGTGGAGGGGTCGCCTATCGAGAGTTTTCAATCAGTACTAATTAAGGAATGTCTGCTCTCTCTCTCTCTATCAGTCATTTTTTGTGTTAGGCTCATTTGGGTTCCGGGTCACAGCGACATTGGGGGGAACTATGTCGCTGATGAATTGTCTAGGAAAGGTACTCTTGAAACGTTATCGTCGGATAGAGAGTGGCTACGGGTGCCATTGATCACCTTTGGTACACTCTTGGATATATGGGCTTCATGTCAGCATGGCGAGCGCTAGGCGAAAACTAGAGAATGCGCGATTTCAAGGTCCTTCAGGCCGAGGGTGTACAGGGGGCACTCTTCCTACTGACAAAGCCACAGCTCTCACTCTTGGTTCGGGTTATAACGGGTCACTGTCCAATAGGTATTCACGCAGTAAGGCTGAACATATTACCTGATCTCGTATGCCGCAGTTGTCTGCAAGATGACGTGGTGGATTCACCTCAACGGCTATCTTCTTAGGTGCCCAGCGTTTGCGAGGCTAAGGTTGAATTTTACATCCTTAATAGCTCTGGGCATTGAAATTTGCCGAATTCGTTATTACGTAATCGGCTCGAGGCGTTTTATCGATTATGTATTGGGTGCCGTTCCGAATGTGGTATCACAAAGGACAATCTTCTAATTGTCTAAGTGAGTCCCTAATTTATGGGGTTGCCACCTAACCTGACCTAAATCTCAGAGGGTAATTTTTTTATTAGTACCTTCAATTGCTGGCGCATCTCAATGATATCGACTGAGTAGGCAATCGATGAACGAAAATCTCGCTGTATAAGTTTTTCATTATGCCCGCCCTGTACGGCATGGTAGGGTAGAGAGCTCGAGAGAGAGATTAATGGACCTTTGCGCTTTGGCGACAGTGACGTAGACGCTGAGGCAATGATACGATAAATGAGCTACATGGCTTTCCAACGCCATAGATGTTATAGGACAGTAAATCAAAATATATCTTAGTCGGTTTGGTCATATCCTACGAATCGAGGCGACACCCGCTGTCAGTGGCTGAGCAAGAGGACGGGCTTCGTAGGTTGGAAAGCTGACAGAAAGGGCTGCCACGCTGTTTTGGACTCAGTCTAAATCGCGCCTATTAATTACAAAATAAGTCTCTTCTTTCAAGCGTGTGCTCCATCTATGCAAGCTTCTACATATTTCTTATAATAAAAACTTTCTGACTATAAATAAATAGCTTTACATAAATAGCTTCAATTTGAAAGGATAGGAAGTGAAAATGTTAACTTTTTCAAGATAAAAAAATACTAATCAGTGCGCATTTAAAAGGATATTTTGTGCTGCCTTCTATTCTCTATTGTTTCAGCATTTAATAAGCTTTCCGTAAGCTTTCTCGTTTTCTTAAAGCCATTCACTTGACAAGGTAATCCGCAGAGTTTAAAGAAAAATTGCACATGAACCCTTTTGTGGCTTACATTCTCATACTTACATACATATGTGGTAGGTACACACAATATAGAGGGCATTGAAGCTGGATAAATAACGAGGCGAAATGAAAAGCACTGCTATTCATACTAATGCAAATGTATACAAATACATACATACATATGTATATACATGCAACGTCATCGTTTAGTGAAAGAACTTTATATAAATGTATGTATTTATGTAGAGCGGAAATCCATTTGAATCGACATTTATTTTCTGCAATTCAAAGTGTGCCACACAACGGAGATACTTAGAAGCGTGAGAGTACCATGGCAAGAATAAAAGGCAATGGAATCGACATATGCTAAGAGATTGCGTAACACATCTTCTCACAGTCGTATACTTGTATGTGCCTAAAGGCAATTGAGCAGGCGTATTGAAGTGAAAGTAAAATAAAACCAAAGGTCTAGCTTGAGCAGATCGACTTACCACTGACAATACCCAGTCAGAAGCTGTCTTCTAAGGCTAACAGAAATAACAAAAGGCCTCAAGACTCTATAAGGTAAAGGTAAAAGGTAACTACAAGTCTAAGGAAAAGCGATGGGAGCTTTACTGGAAGTAAGGGAATGAAGATTTAATTTCTTTCAGACACTCACTTCCAAGAATCTGTCTAAAGTTCCGAGACAGAACGCGATGAAAATAGACGCACCATGGAAATTTTACTAAATAAGTTATCTGGTATTCGATGGCGACCAAAATTTCCAATACCTATTCTGCCAAAGGCGGGCATAGCTTTGCGAAAAACAAAAGTTCTTGACAGTTATTTTTTTTTTTGCCTCAGTTCAGTTAATATTAGGAGCTTATTAATATTTTGTTGCGGGCCCTATAATGTATATTAAATGTACCGAGAGTGGAAGAGAGTCCTGGCAGAGACTATCACTTATTTGATGGGTCGATTTTTTAGGCAGCGAGGGATCGTGTTCTTTAAACTGTTTGATATCAAGTCCTCATGTTCCTTCTGAGGCACGGATTATACATAATTCTAATTTAGAACCAAGCCCTTCGTAGTTGGTTGTCTGCTGAGTCATTCCTCAAAAAATTTGCATTCGAACTTCGAAGAAGCTGTTTAACACTTTTCTGAGAGCTCAACTCCGCCATTTAATATAAAAAGTCCTCAGGGAATTTTTATTCATAACAGGAGGAAAAGGAAAACAGAGAAAACTCCCAGGGAGTTTCTGTTCAGAATCGGCCTGTATATGTTAGTTTTGTTTATAACCTTTTTTCTTAAAAGTGCCTTTTTTCAACCTTTAAATGACCTTAGAACTTGAACTTGTCCTGAACTTCTAAAATGGACGAAAATGTTTTTATTGAAAAACGAAAATATTTAAATTTTCATCGTTTTGTCATTTTACCGACTTGTCGTCTCGACCGGAATCGGGTTAGACAGACTGGAAGTCCATTACACGATCCGGAAGTCGGTTCCTGAAAAACATTTCCGAAAAAAGTTACAAATTTTTGTTCGCAGAATCCAAATCTGTGGCAAAATCGTATATGTTTCATTTAAAAGAATGAACTTGCGATCAGTTTAACCCACTTCCGGTCGAAACAGGATGTCGGTAATGCGATCAAAAGATAGAGCATTCCCGACTTGGTAGTTCATATTTTTGGGTTATCCAAGAAAATACATTTTCTTCCATTTTTGAAGTGTTGGACGGGTAGTCTAGGACACCCTGTATATTGTGCCGATTGTCCTTAGTTTGTATGCCAATCAATAGTTAGATGCATTTTATACAAAGAAAGATCGCCTGCTACTAAGTGAGTATTTTTTGCATTAACTCATGCATTTTCCTCTTTCGAATGCGCATAAGCAGCCGAACAAATGCTCGAAATTTTTGGGAATTAACTCGGATCAGGGTAATTTTCGATGACAACACTGGTAAAAACGGCCAGCTGTTGTCTTTTGTACAAGTAGCAAACAAAGCAAGCGACTTTGGCGTTCACGTTAGCCGAGTGGTGAGAGTTGCGTGCTACAAGTCTGTAGGTGCCAGGTTCGATCCTAGGTTGAAGCGATTGCCAAAATTTTTTTGTTTTTATTAATTATTTTATTTTTTACTTTTTTTTATTTTATTTTATTTATATATTTAATTTCACTTTATTTTATTTTCATTTGTTTTATTTTATACCCATTTTTTTATTTTGCAATTATTTAATTTAAAATTTTATGGTCTTATTCATAAGAAAAAAATAGGTTTAAAGAGCTTTATAAAGTGTTAAATATTCTCATACAAATTTTCGGTTTATAAAGCTGTAAAAGACTTCTTTATTTATTATGAATTTGTGTATTAGCGATTAATTTTATTAAAAAAATCAACAAGAACTAACTGAAAGCAATTATAAAAAATAAATAAAAAAGATATACATAAATGAAAATTCTACTGGCCGTGGGACTGGCACTTGCGGTTTGTTAATCCGCATTACAGCCGTCTGTCAGGGCAAAATTATTATACGCATTTGTATGCTAGTTAATCTGCATAAGCAAGCCCGTCTGTCTCGCGTTTAAGCCTAATAGTCAGTAAAATAGCTACATGCGAATACAAGATTAATGTACATACATGTGTGTAACTTTTCGTACATGTGCATATGTACGTAAGTGATAAGCACACAGTCGTGTGATTTAGTTGCGCTCGCTTCGAAAGCACTCGTCCTCGAAATAGTCAACACTTTTTAAGCTTCCTTCGATAGCTTTCTAGTACACAAATAGCAAAAAGGGTTGAATGGCAGAGCAAATAAAATACATAAATACATACCTAAAAAGCATACAAATGTACGTAGGTGTACATAGTACTATATTTAGCGTACATACATACAAACATACATATGTTAGTAGATGATATGTACACTTGTCTAGCACGATTTGAAACATTCATCCAACCATTTGTTTGTCGATTTGTACTTTGTAAAAAAAAAACAAAAAGGAAAACACTCCGGCTTTTAGAAATGCTCCTTTGCCTACATCGGCAAGCACATCTGCAACCTGCATGAAATATTTCATTTGTACCTTCAGTAAATTTGTTTTTCTTGTTTTCCATTTAAAAGCTGTGCATGAATAAGAGTCTGCATCACATGCCACATGCCACATGCCCCTCTTCCACTCAAATAGCTCGTGTATCATCTAATTTTTAGTCCTTTTCACTTGTTTTCCATTTTCTGTTTTTGCCAATTTTTATTTTTTAAGTCTCGTTTGCTCTATTTTTGTTTTGTTACACTTTCTGGTTTCGCTTTTACTCTTACTCACTCGCTTTTGTTGCACACTTTCCCCAGCTAAGCTTGCAATTGTTTAATGGGTGTGTCAATGCGCCTCGCAGACAGGCAAGTCATTTATTGGTGCAGTCATCAATTTCGATGTAGGCCATTGATTTTTATGATTATTTGCTTGGTTGGAAATTTTCTGGGCGCATATGCATAGCAGCAGCTAAGAGACATAATTGGGATTTCTTTTTTTCTATTTATGTATGTACTTTGCATAAATGTTGTTGTTATTAAGGTATGGAAGCTAGAGCAGATAATTTTTTGGGGATGGATTTTTCTTCCTAAGAGCATTAAATTTTCATATCGTCACCTGAGTGGAAGATGGACCTTTTTAGGCAACCAGGTCGGAAACCCCCTATCCCAGAAAACTTTTCAGATCTTGATTAAAGAATTCAGAATTTGATTAAAGAACGCCATATTTTAGAATTTTATATAAAAACACCGTCTTTCAGAATTTTATTGAAAAATGGCCTATCTCAGAATTTGGTACAAAATCACCCTATCTCAGCTGAAAATATATTGAAAATATGCTGACATAGCGAAATATTTTCCTTGTTTCTTCGTGGCTTGGATGACCTTGGATGGCTTGGAAGGTGTGAGTGCTGTAAAGAGTTGCGGACTAAGAAATACCCAAACTGCGCCTTCTAAAGGCTGATGATCAGAGACATGCATTGCCGAACTAGTCCGAAATAGTGGAAGGGTTTAGAATAGATGCTTACAACATGCTGGACAAGACATAAATACGTACGTATGTATGTAGAAGTCGAGTTTAGTAGAGAGTTAAACCGGCAACATTACCTAATCCATAATTGCTCCAATCTAATAGGAGTCCCTCGAGTAAATGTGCAGATGGTTTTTCGGTAAATGTCACTGATTCGTTGTTATGAAATTAGTTTGCTTCAAGCAAGCGCCTATTCGGGTCAAGTCGGTAACTAGCAAAATTTGCTCCTCACTGTGCAAGTGGTATTAACGCGTCATCAGCAGACATCGCTGAGTCCGTCTGATCGCCGATGACCAAAGCAATAGGCCACCTAATTTGCACACTCTGTTGATTTAAGTACTAAGCAAGCTGATCTCTAACCCCCAATCCTCAGTCAGATGCTATACCATCCTCCGAATGAAGATACTCACAAAATATCTGCATATATATGCATGTTTACATTGGTAGAATCTTCTTTGAGGAGAGTTTTCCAAACTTGTAAAGTGGTTATTTGCGACAAACTCCAGATTTATGTAACTTAAAAAAATTTTAGAAATAAGTCTGTTACCATCAGATGCGGCGATCTGACCAGCTAATTCAAAGCCGCAGATCACACTTTCTGTAATTTGTTGTTCAGAAGCCTCCACGGTCACCCGAGTTGTGTAAGAGGTGGATCAATTTCACTAGAGCCAGCAGTATTTTAAACCTAATTGAGTCGGCGGCTGCCATCTTCGAGTGGGTAGAGGTGCGCACTACCACTCGATAGGTCCAGGGTTCGATCACTGGTCCGAGAAATATCAACAAAAGTGGTCTATCAGCCGTCGCTCCTCGACAGGCAATGGCAAACCTCCGAGTGACTATTTGCCGTTCGGAGGCGGCGGTAAACTGTTGGTCCGTCCAATTTGTTCGACAACTTCAAGCGGCACATCACAAATCAGAGGAGACGACGGGCCAGCCTTAGTAAATGTGTAAGCGCCAAATATTTAGTTATTTTCTTCATTCGATACCAGAGATCTGTAGCGATCTCCCAGAGAAATTCGACCCACACTCAAACTCAAAGCATGCTCTTGTTGGCGTCCTCTAAAAAAAAAGGTTCAACAACTTTTGCATTGCGAATGCGGAATTAAACAACCACGCTGAGAGAAGATAGACTAGCTCTTCTCACATTTCATATGGATTCTGCGTGTGCAAAGAACTCTCATAGTTGAACTAAAACTGATCTAGCGGTCAATTAGTTTCTTATCTAAACTATTGAAACCTTTTCATTGCATTAGTTTCATAAAAATTTAACAGCATTGCGACTATTAAATTCTTTAGCAAATAAAACACATCCTAAATGAGAGTGTGAAAGTCTACAAGAACATATTTATGTACTCACAGCAGGTGAGTAAGTATCTTTGTGGACATGGTCAAACTTATGGAAATTTGCTACAAATATTTAGCTTCAAATTCAATTCATTCGCTGCCTAACAATGGAAGAGACTACGAAAATGCTTTTGAATTTTATGGCTCCATTACAATTACAACTTTTTTATGACTATGTCCATCAATTAATGCCACCCTTTTGAGAGAGCGCAAATGAGTAGGTGCAACTTTCAAGCCAAACGAAAGAATCGAATAAAAACTCTGCTCAATTTATTACTGTCATCGATTCGTACACGTACTGGGTAGTTAAGTTTTAACTTCTCGCTGGTATATATGTATGACCGTGCATATACACTTGCCGCCACCTGCGTCCCTGACCATTCCAACAAGTGGTGCTTGGAGTGGAAGCACATAAAATCGTATAGTGGCAAATTACAGCCGCCAAAAAAAAGACCAAAGCAATTGCAACCAAATTATATAGCAGTGCCGTTGCCTGCCAATATGTCTGCATGTCCTGCCAGAGACTGCAACTGTCCGCCTATCTGGCTGCCGCCTGTCCGGCTTTGAGTACGAAACGAAGTAGCGAAAATGGTAAAATTGCACGTTTCAGATTTTTTTTCGTACGTCTCTTCGTGTTTTTGTTAACTGCCACGCTGTCATTGGTAATTTTTTGTTTTTAAATTTTATTTGTTCTCTTTTTAGCAAAGCTGTTGCATGTCCAGCGCAGTGGCTGTGGAGGAGTCGACGTGCAAGCAGATGTGTCGGCAATAACCGTAGGCATATATATTATGGCAATTCAGAATACAGACTCTCACAAAAAACAAAGAGAAGAAGAAAGAGCAGCATCACAATAAAGAGTCAACGAAAATTACTTGCTGTCGCAACTGCAGTGGCAAGCAGTGACAGCGACATGTAATTCGGTGCTGCCACACAAAGCAATTTGCAAAGCGCAAAACAGTGATTGACAGGCGCAGTTAAATGGTTTGATTAGCAAAATATATTTAGTTTAACTTTTCAGCTTGCAGAATAACGAGCGCAAAAATACGGTGCGAAAGTATAAGAAATTAAGAGTAGAAAAAAACTCTTGTGTAAACTTGGCAACATTGCTTGCGTGGCCCGCCAACAAGAAAATGCAACACTGCCCATGCGCGGACGTTTTGCACGCAGTGTTGCATTACCGCCATAGCATTTGCATAACTCATGCGCCTCGCGTCGGCTCTGGCATCGAATTACGAAAAATGATAAACATCTTGTATGCGAA
>NW_023458559.1:68777134-68816604 GCF_013731165.1 Rhagoletis pomonella | reverse complement strand
GGCTCTGGCATCGAATTACGAAAAATGATAAACATCTTGTATGCGAAAACGAATTGCCAACAAACAACTTCTTCGAGACCCCTGCCGTTTTTTTTGCATTTTTTTTTTTTGTGCAATGTCTGTGTGGTTGTCAAGTCTTTTTTACTATTTTTCCTGCCTTTTTCATACTATGTACATATGTATGTATGCATGTATTTCCACTGTAACTTTTTGTTAAACTTCAATAGTGTGTTGACGTTGGACCCTCCGGTCGCCTTTAGACATGCTTAATGAGTTTGATATACCCTGCGTACCACCATGGCAACATGTTTGCCAATTTACTGACGTCTGGTCTGTTCGTTGGCAGTATATGGAGCAGTTGGTCAGCTGCATACGCTTTACATTTTGCAACCGCTTGGAAGAAAAAATATGTACATTGTTAAGTACTTAAAAAATCACTTTGCAGCTATGAAAAATTCCAATAAGCTATCAAAATTAACTGCAGCATTATTGCATCCAAAATGAGATCATTAAGGCAAGTAGCGTAAATAGGTTTTGGATGAAGTATTTGCGAAGCAAAAATTTAAAAGTTTTCGCCTCGAGAATACATACATATGTAGCTAATTTTGCTAGTCGTTTACATTTACAGAGGAAGGAGATATAGAATAGGATTTCCACTGAGCCTTACATGACAAAATATTTAATCAATATACTGGCATAAAAAATACCGGTGTTTCCACATGGCATTTTATAAATGGCTTTTGTACATTTTTTGTCATTTTAATGCCAAGTGGAAATTCGGCATTAGAAAAAAAGCTCTGTTATTTATTCATCACTCGTAGTGAAAGTGAAAAAAAGAAAAAAAAAACGAGTAAATGTCTTAAAAAGAAAAATATATTTTTTAACCGACTTCACAAAAAGAAGAAGGTTATCACTTCGTTGGAATATTTTTTTTTTTTTTTTTTTATGTATGTTACCGCATAATTTTGGACAACGGTAACCGATTTCTATAATTTTTTTGAAAGGAAAGGCGTTACCTCACAGGTGGCCGATAATCTTAAAGATTTATATGAGAACCAGCCGGCCTCGTCTGCGCGAGGCTTCGCCACGCGCTGAATGTGTAGATATTAAACCTACTAAAAAAATTATATGAAGGCCCAGCCCTTTCATTTCACACCTCATTTCTTGTAATCTACCGAACAGCCCAAATTTTTTAATTTTTCGCGCAGGTTGCAACCCTCTTCGAAAAATAAAACCTTATTGCAAATCGGAGGGTCAAGCCATTTCATTTGACACCTCATTTTTTTAAATTGAATGAACTGTGTCATGTGTGTGAATGTCATTAACAAAAAATGCCCTCGCGTATTATACATACATAATTTTTAAATAGGTGGCAACCCCACTCAAACAAAAAATAAAAACTTATTGCGCATGCAGAGACCACTTGGTATCTCAGTTTTTAGTCCATCAAACGGTGAAGAACTTATAATTTTTAAAAAGTTGTTACCCTACTCAAAAAAATTGTCATTATTGAACATCTAAAAGCCCAGCCCTTTTATTTGACACCTTATTTCTTGTAATCCAACAGACAGTGCGGATCTTATAATTTTTTAGACATGTGGCAACCCTATAGGAAATTGAAGTACAAAAGATAATATTCCTATCGATACAAATTATACTTAAAAAATCTCGTCTTAATCCGTTCAGTATTTTTTGATATTAGCGTTTTCAAATTATCTCGACTTTCCTTTATAAGTACTATGTATAGAAGATAGTAATTTTTAAATAGTTGGAAACCCTATTAAAAAATTGAAGCTTTTGTACATGCGAAGGCCAGGCCCTTTCATTTGGTGTCTCATTTTGTAATCCGACGAACGGCGAAAATCTTTTAACTTTTTAATATGTGGCAACCCTACTCAGAAAATTAATACATTATTGTGTATGTAAAGGCTAAGTCTTTTCGTTTGACTGTGACGGTGCAAAACTGATGCCTACGCTTATTGTGATTGAATATAGTAATTTTATTAACAGGTGGCAACCCTGTTCAGAAAAAAACATTGTATCTGTATGTATGTATAACATCTTTTGTAATCCAACGAACGGTGCGGATCTTATAGTTTTTTAGACAGGTGGCAACCCTATTAAAATTCTAAATAAAAAATACACTTTCCTGTCGATGCAGAGTATATTAAAGAAAATCTCGTCAAAATCCGTTCAGTAGTTTTCGAGATTACCGAGTACAAGAGATTCTTTATATGTATAGATTGAAGTCGGTTTTGTTTTTTGCTTAAAAATTACTTTTTTTAATTCAATTTAATTTTTAGTAACATATTTTATTTCATTATTTTTATTTTTAAGATTTTGAGGTTTTGAAAATAAAAATATACATATCTTTAATTTCATTAAATTTTTAGAAACCAATTTTATTATTTTGTTAATTTGTTGCTTTTATTTTATTTTATTTTTGGTTTTAGGTTTTATTCTTTTAAAAAGGTATATATTTTTTACTTCATTTCATTTTAGTGTCTAATCATATTATTTTTTTATTCAGTTTTTTTGTATTCTTTAAGTTAATTTTCTTTTAAATTGTAGACGTTCTTTCAATAATAATTTTTTTTTTATTTCATTTAATGTTTAAGTATTATTTTCTTCTTTTTTTGATTAATTTTTTTCTAATTTAATTTAATTTTAATTTTAAGATTTTATGGTTTTAAAAGAAAAATATCTATATTTTTAATTTCATTAAATTTATAGAAACGTATTTTATTATTTTTTAAATTTTTAATTACTATTTTTTATTTTTTAAATACAACTTCCTTTTTGGTTTTAGATTGTATTGTTTTAGAAATATATATTTACTTCATTTAATTTTTATGATCTAATTTTATTATTTTTTATTTTATTTTCTTATATTTCTTATTTTATTATATTTAAGTTAATTTTCTTTTAATTTATAGACATTGTTTCAAAAATAAAAATATGTTTTTTATTTCATGAAATGTTTAAGTAGTATTTTCTTCTTTTTCGATTGTTTGTTTTTTTAATTTTTAGATTTTATGGTTTTAAAAAGAAAATGTATATTTTTTGTAAGTTCATGTAATTTTTTCAATTTAATCTTCGTTTCGGTTTTAATTTTTTTTTGTTGTTCGAAAGAAACTTCAGCTTGAGAATGAGACTAACACAATCAAGATATTTTTAGTGGCACTAACGATTTTTGCAACACATCTTCAAAACTGCCAGAAGTGTTGCATATACTTACATAAGTAAGTATACATGTACATATGTATGTATATCAACATATTTGTGTCTCTGCATAAAAGGCAACATAAAAGCATAATGACACTTAAGCTGCCGCCAATACGAGTATGTAGGCCATAAAACCAAACCACATTTCTTATTTTGAATGAATGAAATGGTTGTGGAAAAGAAAGGAAAGGAAATGAAGAGGGGTAGAAGTAAATGCACACACATATGTGCGACGTGGCGTTGTGCGAATTGGAATGGCAATTTAGCAGCAGATGATGTAGATGGTGCAAAGACCGGCAGATGTGAGAAAACGATTTTCATGTAAATTGACACATTTTGCTGTGATTAAATGACACAGAAATAATAAAAAAAAAGAAAGAAAAGTAAAGACAGGAAAAGACTTGGAGGTGAGCTAAGTAAGTGAGCTTAGCGACGGTGAACGTTAGTCACGTCAAGGGATGGACCTAGGCGAGAAGGCAGCGTGCTGGCGTCGTGGGACGCGAGAAATGGCAACATTTTGTGGCACACACAAAAATTGGCGGTTTAAGGAGCGGACAGCTCGCGACACAAGCGTAAGTTACGAAATGTAGCCGTGCATGAATTTAAGAAAATTACCCAAACAGGCACAGTGAAAATAAATATGTATATTAATCTTTATTAAAAAAAAGAGCAATGATGTCGCTGAGGTCAGCGTGGCGTGCTTAAAGCCCGACAAACGAAAAAATTTAAATACCCACTTAATGACGCTGCATGACAGGGCAATTAAAAAAGATTTTATGATACTCGTATCTACGCAAATGAAAGGAAAAAGCCAGACAATGAGCCGTTAAGTGATTGAGTGAGTGAGTAAGTGGTCGCATGAGGTTTCCTTCCATTCACGCTGAAATCGAGTCGTTCAATTTGATCAGCCAGCCTACATAGCTGTCCAATGCCAGTTTTGGTAGACCACGCGCCTCAAGCGACATTTTATTCATTTTATTTATTTTCTTACGCCGCATGCATATTTTTCATTTTAATTATTTTCGCTTTAGCATTGTATATTTTCTCTACTTGAAACTTTTAAATCATCTCTATGTCGCTACTGTGTCGCCATTAGCATTTCTCTGCTTGATTGTTATTATTATTGATAGGTATTGTTTGTGTATCGCTTTCATTTGTCATCGATTGCCGCTTTCGTCTTATTTCGTTCATTAGTTGTTATTGTTTTTTCTGTTATTATTATTCGCTTGAATTGGCGGCAGTGTCATCTTAATGACCCCCTATTGATGTAAATTTTTGTCGCTTTCATTTTTCCATCTTCTTCGCAATTTTTAATTACAAAAATTGATTTTATATGTAACATAGAATACTGACGTGGCTGGCAGACCGGTTTGGAAGAGTATTTAAATTTGATGAGGCGTATTTTTTTTATAACTAGCAAAGAGACGGCATTGTTAATTGCGAAAATTTTAATTGGATCGAAAGTAGAAAGTGGAAGTATTAAAAACAAAATTAGCAGTACCATTTTTTATGTGGAGGCTCATACTATAGAAGGCTCTAGAAAATATCTTAGCACTCTATCCTATGTGTTTTATGTGGCTTGGCCAGGGAGGCGTAGACACCACGGAACAAAATTAGGGTAGATGTGCAGCTTCTCAAAACCCTGATTTTTTGTGGTAGGTGGTGTGATTCCATGGCTGAAGACATTCGTAGGTATAGAATAAATAGTTCGAGATGTTGAAATCGAGAAATCTGCAAAAAAAACTTGACTTTGATGTGGACAATAAGACTGATACAATGGCACTGGGATCAGCAACGACTAACTGGATATGCACTCAAGATCGACGAAGATTCCTACAAACTATTCGACAGCTTACATACGACCTGTAGCGGGTCCTGGGCCTCGATAGCAGACGTGTGCGCGCGGAGTGATTCAAGTCATACAACCTTGCCAGCGGTAAATTCTTTAATGAGCTGAGTAAATATATAGAGCAACTATTAACATCTGGTGGCAGAAGGAGTTTGCTAAACGGCCCTCACAATCACACGTTCGGCTTCTCTACGGAATACCAACCAAACACTGGATCTTTGCACGCATGGTCGCCACCGATTTCTGAGGAAGATATAAAGAAGTCGAGGAGGTAGAACCCATCCAGCACTTCGTATGCTAATTTCTCGCGCTCTGGAGAAAGCGCCTCGAATGTCTAGGGGCTACCTCCACGAGAATATCCCAACTTCAACACCATCTAGCGGATGCATTTTTAAGGCAGTATTTATCTTATTCTGAAAATCCCGATTCCAGCGCCAGCGAGTTACAATCCAAAGCGGTGATGGGCATCGCCGGGGCAGGGCTTTTTGAGCTTTCTGTATATTTTATAATGGCGCATGCAGAGTAAGAGCTCTCCCTACCCATCGCTGATCTTATGTCAAAGACTTTGTCTAAATCAGTCACGTCGAAAATATGTCTCTGTGAGAAGCTTGTTAAAGCTTTCTCTGGATTTTATATGTATGTGCACCCGCAGAGCAGAAGCTCTCTCTAATCAAAAAAATAAGCTCCCTTATCAAGTTTAATGGTGAAAAGCTCTTTTGACAGAAAGCTCTTGTATATCATTCCGCCCGCCTCTTTAAAGCTCTCTGTAGATTTTGTATGGGCGCGCAATGGCTGAGTGAGCAAAGCACAGGCGTGTCATTCGAAAGACATGGGTTCGAGTCCGCGGGCAGCCGAATTTTGTTTTTTAGTTTTTTTTAATGAGTTTTTACTTTTTTAATTTTCTTTTAAATTTTAGATTTTATTGTTTTAAAAAGTTTAATATACGCATGTAAATATATATTTTTTAATTTCCTATAATTTTTAAAGACTTGTTTTATTTTCTTTCGTGATTAAATTGTTAGATTTTATTGTTTTGCATAAAAATATTTCTTTTTAATTTCGTTTGATTTTTAGAAAATTTAATATTTTTTTAATTGAATTTCTTTTGTTTTCTTATTTAATTTTAATATTATATAGTTTCAAAAAGAAAAATACTTATTTTAAATTCACTTAATTTTTAGGAGCTTACTTTTCTAAAAAAAATAAACTTATTTTTAATTTTGTTTTTATTTTTAGAATTTAAAAAAGAGCTTATGTTATTTATTTTTTGGTTGCTTATTTTTATTTCATTTTTTAGATTTTTTTATTTAGAAAAGAATATTTTTTTTTCTTTCGTTTAATTTTTAGAAACGTATTTTGTAAATATTTTCTTTTTTAATATAAATTTCTTTTAAATGTTAAAAAAAAAAAATTATATATTTTTTTGTAATTTTATTTAATTGTTAGAAAACTTACTGCTAAAAGACCAACAGAAAGACAGAGAAGAGCTTTTAGGATAGTTGTCAGAATTGACAATTGTATTACGAAAGACTTTTTTTAATACTTTGAAGAAATCTGTTGAGATTAAGTGAAGTCCATATAAACATTGTGCGATATACATGAGTTTTCCAAGGAAAGCATTGCCAATTAAAATTCCTTATACAATTCCCTTTCAATGCTTCCGTGATTTCATTTTCTACTCATTAATTTCCAAATACCGTGAACTCTATGGCGAAAAGTTGTTTTCTTATCGCTGTCATCGACATTGCAACACATGCCAGCATTGAGATCCACATACCTGCCATGCGATACGAACCTACGAAGGTTTGTTGCGATAGGTAGCACTCACAAATGTGATATTAATTTTTAATTTAATTAAAATTTCTGCAGCACTCAACCACAACGTGCAACGAGTGGAAGACGGCAAGAAGAGGGAAAGCAAAAGCAAAAGATGATAATGATTCCCAGCGCACGCAGGAAGCTAAGTGAAACGTACATGCCACAAGTACGCGGCAGTGTGGCAGGTGAAGCGCTGCCGCATGAGGTAGACGCGAAGTGCGATTTATTGCATGCATCAAGCGCCGAATACAAATTTACACATACATACATACATACGTTATGTGGCAACTTACTTTGCAATATCTTTTTTTCGTTTTATCTGTGCCGCAGCTTGCAGGTGAGAAGCGCAATGTGACTGAGTATGTGAAGAAAATGTTTTGATTACACACTTTGCACGTTCAATCATTCAACCAACCAACCAACCGACCAACCGACCGACTGAGTGAACGTTCAACGAGGCATGCAGTAGCAGCAGCAGCAGCAGCAGCAGCAAAGCGAATAACAATGCGTGCTGCAGCAATAGCCACCTTAATAGGGCCAGCACCGCATGTTGCATTGCATGTATGTATGTACCTGCTTCTCGGTTGCATGCATCACGTCTGCAGCAGAAGCAACAGCCATCATAGCGCCCTTGTAAATCAGCAACTTCCATCGCTGGTGTGGATTTTACTGCTTGTTGCATGTGTGCGTTTTGTGGTCAGCAGTTTTGCAACCGACCATTTGTTTAGCTGCCACACCACAAAAAATACCAGAGTAAATAGGCAGCTGCATTACAGTAAAATAATTTTAAGGGCTTGAGGTTGCTTTAGTTCTTGGCGGTCGACGGTGCTTGCTGCCACATATTTAATGTGTTGCAGGTTATTCTGTGTCGTTTATTGTCTGCTTGTTGTTACAATAATAACTACAACTGCTCCTGATGTGCACTTTTACGAACAAATGTACATAGATATACTACATAAATATGTGGCTCAATTATGGCGGCGACCACCATTGTGCCGCTAGTATTTAGCGTTGCTGTTGAGGTGTTGGTGATACGGTGGCAACTCGCAGTTGGGAGTGTAAGTGTTGCACGAGCAACGTTGAAATTCTTTTTCGGTCAGCATAGAAAAGGGTTTTGTAAAATTTTGAGCTTTTAGTGAATTATACATCATTTAGAAACCAGCGTTCTATCTTGCTAATGTTCAAACTTGTTTTTGATTGGCCAATGTATTCATTTAATTTATTTAATGACCGCTGCTAAACATCCACTTTAAACCCTAGAAGCTTGGAAAATCGAAATGATTTTTTGTATATATTACTAGTTCATTCACTCAAAATTTTAACGCTGTCGAGGCTTTCGAGAATCTCTGCAGTGCAAAGGAATGCCCTAACAATTCTACTGAACCAAAAAGGTTTTAACAGCCGCGTCTACATAGACGACTCCAAACTCGAGCGAAGAAGGGGAGAAGAAGATGTAAAAAAAAAATATTTTTAATATATAAAAGCAAAATAATAGTACTGGGATTATTTAGCGCCACTATCATACCGAGGATTTTGAAAGGCCTGCAGGGGTTGAGTAATAGCACTGTTCGCCAGTCGGCTGGAGAATTGATCAAACCAAGTTTTTCTGAAAGAATGGGTTGTGCATAATTAAAAGTGATTAAAGTGTAAATATTTTTACCATCAAGAGACTTCTTGGAGGTTTCGGGCACGACGAATCTAAATCTGCACTTGATGTTTTTACCAAAAAGCGTTTATATTCAACTATTTTATTGAGCTTTGAGGTCGTTAATAGTGAAAAATGTTGTGGAAGTCGCTGGTTCATATCCCAGTGATCGCTGTTGAAGAAGTCTGATGAGAATATGTGATGATCTCCGAAATAGCAGCTATAACTTCGGGCCGATACAGAACGGTACAAAGCAAATGACTTGGAATATGCTAAAAGTATCGAGTTGAAGAGACAACCCACAATTACATCGTCCCTTAAGGCAGTCGATCAAGAGCATTTTGCTGACAATAATCCATCGACTTCAAGGTTGTCTAAGTTGCGGAGCAGCGAGAAAGCTGACTGACAAGTGCGCGCAGTTGGGCTACCGTACTCTTCTAAAAAGCTGAGCGAGATAACCAGCCAACACCCTACCGACGCATTGTTTGACTGTTGTGACCCCTACGGACAGATGAACATCGAAAGGCGGAAGTCTGTAGAGACAGAGCTACTGAGCGAGTTGAGCTGGCGCATGCATGAGAGGCGCGGAAATCAACGCCCTCTTTTGATGATGGTGCAGGTTTAACGGGTTTTGTTTTTGTAACGGACGTTGGTATAAGGAAACCACCCGCCTCCCCGTAAACTCTCGCGCACTACAACGGGGAGAGGGCGTGGCATCAACATGCCCAGTGCCACAACGCCGTTTCTATAACAAGAATACAACGTGGGCTTAGAGGTGGTGTACAGCGTAGAGATGGTCGCGGGATATCGGGACCTGCGGGATCCACGGTACTGATTTCAAAATGGTCGGGATGGGCGGTATCGTGAAGGTCTTTAAAAATTTTGCGGGCGGGACAGGACCAAAATCCTTTCCCGACACTTCCGATAAAACGCGAAACCGCCGAAAATTCAGAAAGTCTTCCATTAATCGTTGTATGGAATAAGCACTTTTTTATGTTTTGTTGAGACGAAAGCGAACGGCAAAGCAAAAAAAAAAACGATGACAGATCTTTCATTCGGCCATATGCTGAATATCGTCATAGTCAGTAAAAGCGATCAGCCATGTTACCATCGTCGATGATGACGAGGACGATATTCAGCATAGGGCCGATTATCTTTTTTATTACTTAAAATTAATTTGAAAGACATGTGAATTTTTCTTAGCAATAGATTTCGGGACCCACGGTACAACTTGGAAAAACCTCAGGATGGGCGGGTTCGGGACTTAAAAATTTAATTTCGGGATGGGCGAGATCGAAATTGAATGTTTGGTCCCATACCCATCTCTAGTACAGAGCTCTTATGTCCACGATACCAAAAACTACGGTGTGGTAAATACGAAGAATGCTCTGCGATTGCTGCAGTGACCTAAACCCAGGATTTTTTACGAGAGAACTACATATGACTTTGAAATTTATAAAGAAGTGGAATACTTGCTATTTAGAAAGTAGCCACCAAGGCTATTAATGTTGAAGCTCCTTCCTTCAGGCAAACCCCGATAACAGTAAAACGGTTTCGAACGAGATCCTCTCCAGCTGAAGTTGAAGTTGTTTGACGTCGAACAATCTATCGATCAACTAAATGTATTACATCTAGTCTGATGATCTAAAGACTTGTTCGAACATGTTTTGAGAATGGTTTGAAGTTTTCCCATCAAGGAAGCTTTGTTTTATCACTTAGGGCTTTTTTTAAGTAAATTTTTAAATTTATCTGATTTGAATGGCAGATAAATTTTAAAAGTTAATTGAGAAAACGTCCCTTAGGTATGCTTGCACCAATCAATTTTCAATTTAACCGGCCCGCTAAGTTTTGAAAATTGATTGGTGCAACCGGGTACTAGTCTCTTAAATCTCAGATTTGCTCACTTGTAATAAATAGTAATCAATTACTCTCTTAGAAGTAAGCCAAGCGAACCGTGGGTAAACACAAAAAAAAACGTTTTGAAATTGTCAATTTACATGCAACATGAATTGTGATGCAGCAATCGAGCCGTTATAATGGCGCGGTATGAACGTATTTGTGGTGGTTCTTTCTCCCAACCAAAGTTCGCGGAAAAATTAGGAAAAAGCACACGGCGAGAAGAAACGATAAAAAAGGGGTACACTTGCGGCTTAGAAATACACCAATTTATTAACTAAATGCAGGCGCGTATTAATAACAAAACTAGAGCGCATTTATTTATTAGCGTGTGGCGCTTGCATGGACGACGGCAGGCCGCAGACTCGATGCATAGTGATGCAGGTTGGCAGCAAAACAGGTGCATTGCGGGTCTTGGAAGAGACTAGTAGGGGAGAATACCTGCACTTCGCTGCATTATGGACGCGCCACAACTTCAAAAACGACACAAAATATGCGTGTTGCACGTTTTGAATATTTCATGATTGCTCTAAAAGTCATAGCAGCGACATATAATGCATATGGATGAATGCTGCGCGCCACAACTTACCACCAATTTTGGCGTGAGTTATTCCATTTGAGCGATTTCAAATGCAGCGAAAAATGTATGCCACACATTGCATGCCACAAGTGAGTGGAGAGGCGCGCATGCTAGTGCGAAGTAAGGAATGCGCGTGGAAAGCGATTTTTCGTTGGAAATATTGATGGTGCCACATGATGTGGCAAATGCATTATATATTCAATTTTGTTGATGTCAAATTGGCAAACTCCTTTATTTCTTTCGTTGGCAATAAAATGGCATTATTATGTATTTAGTAGAGCACTTAGCACGCAGGCAATTGAAATCGAGCGGCTCTCGGACTTACAAGTGGCAAATGCATTCATTGCTGGAACCACACTACATGTAGTATCGCTTGCATTTCACTTTTCGAGATTTAATTCGCGAGCGCAGCACTTGAATTAGTGATAGGCCTGCATTCAATGGGTGTGTGGCAAGTAAATTGGCGGTCATTGCTTGCCACCTGCTGTTTGCCTTCTGCAAATTGCTTCATTTAAAGTCTTGTTATACTGGTTCTTAGTAATTTCTATTTACATGCAACAACACAATTTACAAGCGCCATAAAGTGGGCTATTTTATTGCCGCGCGGTTTACTTTACATGTGGCAAGCGCAAGGGCTTGTGTTGCAATTTGTTTTAAATAAGGGCTATTCGCGATCCGGTGCAAATGGCCTAGCATCATTGCAATGCAAATTTGTATTGCAAATTATTTGCAATACACAAACAAAATACACGCATTTGCATTTGCCATGGCTTGACAAATTTGCAATACCTAAAATCCATAGCATAAAAATGCTATGCATTGCATTCATAAACAAAACCAAAGCTGATGCACAAAAATTGTTTTGCAAAAGCTTTACCATGACAGTTTAATAAAGGTCGCTCACAATTCATGGCATATTTCTGCAATTGCATAAATTTGTCAGCTCTTATGCACCGAATCGCGAATAGCCCTATAGTAACAAACTAACAAGGCGAAGGCGAGGCAATGGCTGCTCGTGTTCTCAAACCAGTACTGCAAAGCATCTGCAAGCATTTCTCATAACTTTTTTCACACCACCGGAACATGCCACAAATCTGTCAAGCTCATTAGGGCTGCGTTCCATTTTTCAAAACCACTATTTTCGAAGTAATAAAAAACTATTCTGAACTTAGCGCGTCGCAAATTTGATTTATTTCATATTGAGAATGTCGCATAACTGCGCTTGTTGCATGCCACATGTATATAGCCATCTACACATGCATACATGTATGTACATGCATGACATTTTGCGTGCATATGCCACCAACACTAAATCACGTTATCGCGTGATTTGTCATTTCAGTCGCTTGCCATTTGCCATTTTACTGCCGCAGTGCTGGCAACCGCAGTGCTTTGTGGCAACAACGCCAGTCAGCTGCATGGTAAGGTATGTCAGTTATGGCGCGCTGCCGGCAGGGAGACGAGCAGATAAGTATGTGTGTGTGCGCGCGAAAATGGACAGCCATAAAGACGGGCACAAGTGTTAAACACGCACACACACATCTCTAACCGCTTTTTGACGCTGATGATCTATGGCATGTGGACAATCGCCCATTTTGCCCACATCCTTGAAGCGCTTTACAATCCCCATTCATAAATATTCACGCACATAAGCATTCATACATATGTATGTATGTATGTATGTAATGTGTACACAATTGCGCTCGCCATCGAGCGTCGTTATAATTAACAGTTAATTTAATTAGAATTGCATACCTGCCACACTAATTGCCACACACGCATGCTGCTCTAACTCATGTCCATTTATTGTTGTTGTTGTTTTTTACTCAAACTCGCCTCTTATCTGCTATTGGGCTGATATTTCAATGCAGTAGCGGCTGCAACTGTCATGCCTTTGCCTTCCGCTTATGATTGTGTGTGGCCGGCCGCCGGCACACATTTGATGTCCCATAAAAATCAAGTTGCGAAAATGTTGCGGAACTGCTGTTAGAAAGCGAGTTGGCGTTCAAAGTACATACAACTTTCCATTTGCTTGACAAATGCTCATACTCATAATTTATTGTTTGATTTTTCAAACTAGCGACAGTTTGAGAATGATCTGTTAATGGCAGCAACGATCAGGAAAAGCTTTTACTCTCTGCACCACCCACATAAAACTTACCCAAAGCTTTAAAAAGCTTTTCCCGCCGACTATGTGTAGGCCGTTGCAGGTTTACGGTGGTGACAACTAAAACTTAGCAGTTATGTAAAGCTTTTGTAAGCTCTCTGCGGTTTTTTATATCAGGTATGACTGAAGTGAGCTTTTACTATATGTAAGTTAGCATAAAATGTGTGTATACAAGCTTAAATTCTCAGCACCCGTGTCTGCGAAGTTGTTAACTCTTTTTAAAGCAAACCAGAAACCACCAGACAGAGAGAGAGAGAGAGCTTTTATCGTGTATTCGTTTATATACAATGTGGAAAAAGTTTAGAAAAGCTCCGGCCATTTTTTTTTTTTAATTTTAGGCAGTGTCCCCAAAATATACCCCGCGGCGGAAGCTTTTTACAGCTTATTGTAGATTAGATAAGGGCACGCACAGAAAATAAAAGCTCTCTTAGATCACCAGAGTCTTTAGGTCAGTGATGCCCAAAACAGCGCCCGCTGGCGGAACTCTTCAAAACTGTCTGTAGATTTTATATGGACACGCGCACAGAGTAATGGCTCTCTCGGACCGTTACTGCTTTAGGTGTGATTTATTTATATCCCTCACGATATAACGAAAAAATATTAAGAGTTAAACGCCAAGGACGTGGGGCCCTAATTGGGGACAGAAATCTCTAATAGTGCAAGTTATTCTAGTATACATGATTAGGTTAGGTAAGAAGGGCGTGTATGGAATATTCCATAATTAAATAATAAACGGTAATAGTACGGAGCTTAGGCTTCTTCTATTGGTATCTCTGAGCCGAATTTGACCATCTTCTCAGCCAACTCATTCCCTTCAATATTGGTATGTCCGGGGACTCAGCATATAGTGACGTTAATAGGGCTCAGTCCCGCCAGCGTGGTGCGACACTTCCATACAATTCCCGATTTGCCTATTTTAGATCCTATTTCCTTCAGTTCTGCTTGACTGTCGACAAAGATGGTGGCTTTGATTTCTGGAACTCTACTACTAAGTAAAAGACCTGGTGCCCTCACTATAGCGTAGATCTCTGTTTGGAAGACACTGCAATCGTTCGGTAAACGAAAGGACCGGTTTATCTGCAGGTCTTGCGTATAGACACCGTCTCCGGTTCCTCCTTCCATCTTTGAAACATCAGTGTAGATGGATATATCCCCTCTGTTACTAACAGTCATACATCCCATTCTTCTCTGGTCCCCTTTTTATTTCATTAAGTTTTGCTTCATGTCCCAAAATGATTGCCTTCCACGCATTGGACTCTCTGAGCCTGAGGGCGCTCTTTGCGGCCGTATCATGGCTGAAAATGTGCAGCGGTTGCAGGTGAAATATCATGTTAAGCCCTTCCCGAGGTGCGCTACTCCCTGGCCCCGATATGCCAAGGCGTGCGAGTCCTTGAACTTTTCCTATTATTTTCATGTTATTTCCTCTGTCTTGAGCCCTACACCATACTAAGGCCCCGTTGGTTTGTAATTGGTCTGATGACTGTGGTGTACATCCCATAGGTGGCGTATGGTGATAGTCCCCATTGCTTTCCAAAGGTCCTTTGCACGTGTTGTATACTGCTACAGATTTCTTGGCACTCTCCTCTAAATAATTTTTCCAATTCAATTTGGAGTCTAGAAAGATTCTAAGGTGTTTTGCTTCGGAGTAGTTTCCCCTCATTTCGGCAGAGAAAAAGTGGGTACTTTTGTTTTCCTTGTAAACTATACCAGTTATGTCTTAGAGGGGTTGAACCCTAATTTATTCTGGTTAGCCCACTTATAGATATCACTCAGCTCACTGTCACTTTTCGTTGACAGGAGTTTGCTAGTGATGAGTATCACTAAATCGTCGGCGTAGCAGACAATCCAGTTCTCCTAGTTTTAAAAATCTCCAGAATTTTGTTCACCACTAGAAGCCAGAGGAGAGGGGATAGTACGTTCCCTTTAGGCGTGCCTCTGGTGGTTTTCCCACCACTTTGTGAAGCATGCTTTCAATGGATATACCATTGCGATATGCGTGTTGAGTTGTGCCCATTGTGTCACTACTAATACTTTCTCTAATATGCAGGTCGATTAGTGTCTCCAGTGTTTTTAATATGAGCGATAAAAGACTTATCCTTCGGCTGTGAGTGATTCATCTTCCCTGCTTTTGGGATGAATATAATCTTCACCTCCCACCATGCTTTCGGTACATACCCACTTTCGAGGCATCTTGCAAAAATACTTGTTAAATGTGGCACCAGAGTCTCACATCAGTATTGTAGCATAGCGGGCATTACGCCGTCCAGTCGCGAGGAAAAGACTTGATAGCCCAAACTACATTCTCTCTCTCTATAGGAACACGAGGCCGATTTGTCACTTTATTACTGACAATTTAGTCCGTGCTACCTGGAAAGTGGTTGTTTATTCAATATCCTGGCTAGAGATCGTGCCAGAGCCATCTGGCTTCAAGACACTGCCCGGAGTCGCGTCAGACCTGGTCAATACCTTTTGGAGCCTTAACGCCTGATTTGGGGTCTCCATCGTTTCTGCAGAACTCTTTTCAGAATTCTTTCTTTGCAGCCCGAATACTACTCGGGTATTTGCTAAAGCTGGTTCTTTATTTGTCCCAGTCTTCCTCATGTCGGCTACGTTTAACCTTGTTGAAGAGCTTCCCTGCCGTCCATGTATGTTGTCCCAGTTCTTTGATCCACCATACCGGCTGGGGCTTTGATCGTGGCTCAGAATAGTATACATACTCTAAAAAATATGTCACATGAATTATCTGAAAGAAAGCCAAAAATTTCACAGCTCTGATTTACATAAATAATTATTACTCACAGTCTTATTCTGCCTGTGGCCAGCCATATGTATGTATACGTATGTATGCTTTTTTGAACTGGGCAGCAACACATATTTCTTACTAAATTTAATAGTACGCTCTTCGTTGCCCACACTTTATCTGCCAAATAAATTGTCGTCATAACTATTTCTAAACCGAATTGAAACCTTTATTCGTGAGCTTAAATCAAGCAATAAATTTTAGTATTCCATAAGTTTCTTCTTTTATTTCTGCTTACTTACAAAATATGAGTATTTCAGATAAAATCCGCTTTTCACCTGCCCACGCTTAAATGCTTCGAAAATCCCAGATTCACCTTTTACTTACTTAAGCGGCTTCTGCGTGTGCGCTTGCTAACTTTAGCGCTACACTACTCTTGTTACAGACAAAAGTGTGAAGTTGGTTGCCGTTGGGCATATCGAAGAAAGAGGCAGTATATATTTTATCTGGGGTCCGTATGTATTTAGGTATGTACGCATGCTGTCACTGTCACGTTACGAGATTCTGTCAATCAGGTTTTCAACCGCATTTTGATTGAAAGCATAGCGTTTGAGGCATTTCAATTTTGATTTATGCTGAGTTAAACTGGATCCTCCAGTGTGTCAGAAGTGCGTGAAACTTTCTTGAAGTGCATTTTGTGCTTGCGCGGTTATTATAAAATAAATTTTATCTGTCTGCCTGCCTGCTTGCCTGCCTCGCTGTGAAATGTCAATTATTTTGTGATTAGATTTGTAGTTCGAAATGTGCAATCAAATATGGTCTGTAGCGTCGCAGTTATGCCGCGGTGGCTCACACAATTTGTTTTAGCCAAATTGGGATTCGGGCGCACTTGAGTGCGAAACGCTTAAGTTTATTTACTCAACGTCTAAGCTGGTTTAAGCTGTACTTCTTTGGATTATGGGCTAAGGCATTACTATGTTGCTTGGTAGCGTTGCTGCTATTCCTAACGAGCAGCTACATACATACATTAGTCTCATATTTGCCGCACAGCTCACGTATTTAGTTCAATGCCTTTTCAGGATGTTTGCTTTATAAATAATTTTCTTAAGCTTTCTTTGTTGTTTTTAATTATCTTTATATTTATTTATCATATATTTTCTCTTTTAGTTGTGCAATTGAAAATCAGTAGAGCGGCACCATTTTATGACTTAACGAATTGGCGGTCATTAAAATTCATTGAATGAAAAAATGCGGGTAACAATAACAATATTGAAATAATAATAAAAATGCAAGAAATAAAAAAAGATACCGTTGAATGTTATAAAAGCGTTTCGGAACCCATCCTAGCATATACATACATATAAGCCTCGCCGTGCTCGTCTGGTTGGAGAAAACACAAATGAATTCCACGCTCAGCTAACTTCAAGGACTGGCCTGTTTGGAGAAGCCAAGAAAAAGAATCTACTATCGCCGCGAAGCTCATTTCAAGAGTCACTACCGAGGATCAAAAGTTAGTACAGCCTTTCTCACGCAGAACTAAAGAAGAAACAAAGCACAACAAAATGATCAGCAAACAATACCGGCGAGTAATCAACGGCATTCATAGAGAGTCGATCGCCATCTACTTAGACTCTCGACATATAAATGCCGTGATCGGAACGCAATCACCACCTACTCCAGACTCTGAGCTTCGACTGCCACGAGAGACCCGCGATACTCTGGCCCAATTACGGTTAGGGTATTTTAGCCGCCTCTACAGCTACTTGTCCAGATTCGACCCCGATATCGCCCACAAATGTGTCCACCTTTCCACATCCCACGCAGCTAACACGCCTCTCATTTTGGTCCGACCTCGTCAAAACAGCTGTTTCTTGGGTCTACTGTTAGTTGAGCTGGGCGACAACGATATGTGGACAAACCGAATCAGGCGGGGCTTAGTGGTTTCGCAGACGGGCTCTCTACGCAGGCCCCTTTTAAACAGAAATAGCGAAGTGGCAGGACCGCTGGAACAATAGTTCCAACGGCTGGGTGACTTATGAGTACATTCGGGATGGTAATTATGTCCGCGAAAACCCGGGTTTCAGATTTTGCCTGAGTCTGCATTTTATTCTCACTGGACAAGAGTCATTCAACGAGTTTTTGCATAAGCGGAATCTTCACGATTCGGAGGGTTGACTATGTGGTGCGCAGAGCTGAGAGGCCAGACACGTCCAGAGTGATATGAAAACTCAACTGATAGTAGTTTCGGCTACGAGTTCTGACCGGAGACTTAATTCTGATACAAAAAGGAACAGGAGCCCCCAGAGTTTAATATGACCTCTTCTTGGGTACGGTCACTCGGGGAGTATCGTGGTAGTTGTGGTTTAAACCGAAATGCGGGTAGATGTGGAGTAGCACTGCAACCGGGTGCTCGACCCAACGCCCGGCAGAGGTTTAGGTAGGCCTCGAATGCGTTTCGGAGCGCTAATCAACGCATTGTTTTGAACCGCTGTGTTTCTGAGCACCGTGGGTTTAAGCCGTCGTCGGCAGGTACCCACGTAAATGCACTTTGTGGTTTTAGCCAAGCGGCTATTCTCTTCATTGACCCAAGCCTTAAACAGTCACTGCGATTGAACTCAACACATGTAATTTAAACTTTCTTCTGTCATAACTATTTAAAGACCGAAGACAAACAATCATTTCTCAGCATTTTCTTTAAACCTTCCCTACTGTATCGCACTCACTTGACCACTGCTCGATGAATGAAGGGCATGGGGCTCGCTAATGCTACGTTTGGCTTCACACGGGTATACTAAGGAGGCACTTTACCTCTGGCTACATGCTCACCGAGTGCCGAGTACTGCAAAACGAGATGAGGAAGATGTGCAACTCTCACTCCGGGGAAATCCGATGGACCATTTTTTCGAGAATACTGACAGTTTAGCGTAAACTCAATTAGAGAGTCTACTAAAACTCGCCAGAAAATCGGTGTGGAAAGAAACCTGTACAAGATCTTGCGTTATCGATTCTAACCCGAGCTAAATCATTTGAATTTCATGAAATCCATAGCTAAGAAATAAGCTTAGTCTATTGAGATGAGCAGGAAAACTATTTTTATTCACATTGGCAACTACTAGATGATCTAAAAACAAGAAACTAACTGGCTTACGAAGTAGCGATGCATTGGACTTACAAGCACATGATTACTTTCTAAGTTCTGAACTTTGCCTAGAATTTGTATAAAAGTTTAGGAGATACGGACAAACTTGATGCCATTTAGCACTTCCTGTATACAAAACTTGTACTTCAATATCCTTCAGATTTCTGTGGGCCACTACTTGGAATGATTGGCTGTAGCTATTCGCGACAAGATCTCAATTGAATAAAAACAAACGGATATGATTGGCGGGATTCTTTCTGAACAGCACAATAGCCTCCTGGGGTCTTCATAGGCCACAAAAAAGCAAAATATCTACAACTAAGCGCTATAGCCTTAACTGCCCACTTCAAATAGGATAAACTAATTGAAAACAGGCTTCGAATTCTGTAAGAATGTAGCTACGCTTATTCGTACGTCTTCTGCCTCAAAAAGAAATAACTTCCTTTTATTGGCCTGTAAATAAATGCGATAAACTAGAGTCAACTAATTTTTCATCAACAAGATCCCATCAAGCTGCACACTTAAATAATACACAGACCAACAAACACACGTATACCCATTCTTAGTTGCATCTGCTTTTGCTTAAAAGGGCCTCTTACATGCGTCCCACTCAACCAACAACCAATCAACCAGTTCGCCAACTCCATTCCCTACCTGCCAAGCGGCTATACTCCACCGCACTTCACCTCCACCACCACCACCACCAACCTTAACAATATTTATATTCATCTTCGTTTTAAACATGGCTAAGCATAATTTATGGCTTCTTCATGCAACTACTCCGGCCAGTAGCTATCAATTCTCGTTGAAACTGGTTTCTTGTTTGGCACTTGAGCGGCTTGACTGTGAAACACGATCACAGGCTGGCGGTATGGCATGCAGGCAGATCAGTTTTGTGTGGATCAGTTGCAAGTTGTGCAATGCTTCGTTGGCTCTTTGGCTGGCTGGTAGTTTGGCATGAATTGCGACGAACAAAGAGGCAAAGACAATACGCATGAGCAGTAGCTATTCGCCAAAGCGGCTTGCTGAATTGGCATTGTACTTAGCCCTTTTTCGCACCGAAGCACTGAAGCGTGCGCTGCTTAAGTGACTAAGGTGACCAGCAGCAACATCAGCAGCAGCTACAGCACTTATTGGACTTACTGCATGTAAATGCATTTAAGTATTAATAAAATACTCTACGAACACCTACTGCTCTCAGTTAGTTATATGCATATCCTGACTTCTTTGCACACGATTTTGCTTCCTTTGGTTGTTTCCTTTCGTTAGTCCCATGACTCGTTCATTGCCTGACTGCTATAACTGACGGCGTCTCATTTCTTTGCCTCGTTGGCTCGGTTTACTTGTCTTCTATAGATATTTTATAGTTGCATGCAACGATCGCATGTCTACCACGACGGCGGTGTATCGTCGTCGTCGTCGTAAGTCTTTGTTTGGATATAGTGTCTTTGCCGCTAAGCACTTTGAGCAGTGAAGCCGTCAGCGCCGCCGTAGACGCTGTTGCAAATGTTGCATTTAATTAAGGCCCTTTTGTCATTGGCAATTTATGAGCAACACAATCTTACGATTACACATTTTTATGTATTTATTCATGTCTACTAGGCAAACATGCGCGTGTGTACGGTTGTACATAGGGATTACATATCGCATAGCATCGGATCGTATCGGTGGCAAAACATGCAGCGTCGATGGTGGTAGGCGGATCTCAAACTAAATGAATGAATGTGCCGGCGCGTTAGCTACTTGGTGGGTGTTGGTCATATTTAGAAATATTTATGGCTTGCGTAGTTCGAGTCTTTTAAATAATAGGAAATTTTAGAAACGCGAACGGTTCGTAAAGGTTAGCTCAATCTCAGTGGGCTAATTTACGAAACTACCTTATAATTGTTTTATCAGTCTGCGAGTAATTTTGCTTGGAACTGTAATATCCTATGAAGACGTTTGAGGTGTTCAGACTAAGTCTAAAGTGAATTACTTCCACTGAGCCGAAAGTGAACGCTTAATGGACCGATGCCAACAAGGACAAGCTAGAAGTGCTGATAGAAGCCCATTTTCCCAACTGTACCTTGAAACCTATAAAAGTGTCTTCGACCAGTTAACGTAATGCTATGATCAGTAAGGGCGATTTCCTTGGTATTCTTATTGTGTGGTCCGTTTTCAGGGTGTTAGAAAAATTAATTGTATCAGGTCAAGGTCAGGACGATGAATACCAGCTTTTTTCATTTTACTTTATTTAAGCATAACCTTACTCTTCGCAGGTTGGAATTTCGTTCGCTACTAGATATCTGCCATGGAAAGGAATTTCCCAAATCAGAGTGTCGAGCGCAGGGTATTAACTTTGATTTGAAACTCGCCACGTGTTAATTGAAAAAGGTCGAACAAATTAAGAAATTTCGCATTGGCTGGGATCCTAAGCTATCAATGTTCAATACGGATTCGCATTAAAAACTCAGCTAAGATTAAAGTCAAACGCATAACGATTGACAGGATGGCCGAAGTTAATGAAGTCGCTGGCGAGTTGGCGCGAGAATCGTACTTAACTGGCTTTGCAAGAGCGGAATTTTCGGTCCTAATTAGCCTCCTTTCAGACTCATATTTTTAATGAGATAGTAAACTTAGAACGTAGCTAGCACCGAGGAACAGTAGAAGGTCTGGCAATGGCGCGGTTCTACGGCTAAACTTTTTATAGAAATGATATTAGTATATTCTGCATAGCAGATATCAGAAAGATCTCAATCGCATAAGCTTACATACATATATACCGAATTAATCTGACCACCGAACCATAATGCCGGGTCGCAGAGCAAATTCCTAGTGAATAGCCGAGCCTGATGAGGCAAATATAAATCATCTAAAGTCGAACTTTTTAGAGTTAAGTCTAGAAAAGTCCGTTTATTTGTTATAATGGAAGCCTAGGGGTTTTTTTTTTTGGTATTCAGGTACATAGACTCTCCCACTGGTGGACGTCATCCCAGTATCGTCCGTGCCCATTAGAATACATTTACAGTAAGCAACAATTCACCTCACTGATCCCAACATGACATCATAGGGCGCTGCTTCCCCTTTCTTACTCCCTTTTTTTCCATACCGAGACGTTGTATCATCGATCCCATAAATGTTTCTCCGTTCTCTCTAACAGCCGAAAAATATCGGCTTCAGCCATGGTACCACAAAGTGACTAGCCTTCTGGAGCATGACTGGGAATATTCTTTGCCTGCCGCGCTTCTTTTTTTGTATAATTTAAGTAAGTGCTTGTACTTCCACCCCACAGTAAAATTCATTATCGGCTACTCGTCAGTAAGGAACGATGTTGGTGTTGCTACCACTTCGTCAAGTTCGACATTTGTTTGTATCTGCGCGGCCTAACCTTCATATCATACAATATTTTCCTATAGCGTTCCCAGTTAGTATTTCTGGGATCTCTGAGGATCCTACTATTTCTTTTTGGAGAGATCGAAATATCGAAGCTTATGTTATTGTGGTCAGAGAACGATAGTGCCTCAAGCACGCTCGAGTTATCTACTTTCGTACGACTAAAGAGAGTTAGGTCAAGAAAATCCTAGACGTGGGTCCAAAAACGTCGCTATTTCACCTCTATTAGCTACTTCTAAATCTTTTTGCAAGAAGCGAAAGCTTAAAACGAAAATCAAGTGAAGTTACACAGCTCTGGTCAGTAATAAATAAATATGAATGTTTGTATGTTATTTCAAGAATCTCGACATAAATTTGATGAAAAGTCTATTGCCTTGGAATCTAAAGTTACGCAGTTCACGGTAATCTAAATAGTCGCCATACTTTTATTATCTCATCCGGCCACACATTCGCAGACCATTTCGCCTTCGTTCCTGATTGTCGTTAAATTATCATAATCCATTTCCTGCTTCCTGCATAGCTTCCCATTTCCTTTGCCAACAAACAGCCAATTATTACACACGACAAGCTACTAAAGTCTACCGTCTAAATAGCTTCCTAGTTTACCATTCCATACGCCGTTGCTTGATTGCGCATTTGAACGCCCGCACAACGCAATTAACTTCCTGCCATTTAATCTGTCACTCAGCTGGCATTTCCTTAACACCGGACGGACTAAGTATATGTATTAACGTATATGAGAAGCACGCACCCACACACATTTATGTATATACAGCGCTTCTTCACTAAAAATTTTCTTAGCAGTACTTCGTCTACGACTTTGGCTTGCCAACTCTGACTGCTGACAGCTGGAAATGGCCAATGTTTTCGCAGCCTATACAAAACATATGACAAGTCATAAAGCAGGAGATGAAAGAAAATGAAAGTGAAAACGAAAATAACTTTACGCGAAGACCGACCCGTTCGTGTACATTTCTGTGTAAATAAAAAAAAAAAAATTTATAAAAAAAAATATTTTGCAAAATGACACAAAAAAAAATAAGATGCTTTTACAAGCGACAACAATATTACAAGATAAAACAGAAAAAATTCAACTAATAAAATCCAACAACTTTGCTAACTTCATAAAACATAAACAACAACAAAAGCTATTACAACTACAACAACTCCATTGTCATTTGACAAAGTGGCTTGCAACGGCCGAAGGCGACAGCAAATGCAAACAGCAAAACACACGGTCAATTGACATAAAAGCCAACAGCAACAACAATACAGCCTCACACTTCGAGTAAGTATCATATGCTACCAAGGAAAGCAATAACAGTAATATTACAAGTCAACAGCTACATATAACAACAGCGACAAAGTGTCAACATTGTTTTTCCAAAGCCAAACGGCACTGACTGTAGACAAGCATAAAAAAATGTCATAAAAAGTTTTTTTTTGCAATCCTTATTTCAGACGAATAGCGCGTTTTACATGCCCCAACCTATTAAGTAAATATGTATATTTTTTTTTTGTCGAAAACTTCTCAAGCGCCGTTTGAAGTTGACACAAATTCTTTTGCTTTGCTTTTGTTTTCGGGGCAACCAATTTGTTTTTTGTTTTTGTTTATCGGGAAACTCGATTATGTTTTTCCAACTTTTTTCTCAGTTGTTTTAAAGAGCTCGCTGGAAAAGTCAACGTAGCTGTCAGATGTCAAAACATAGCACAGCAGGAAGTGTCAACGAGCCGAAACTTTTCTGGCGCCACAATGAAGGGAAACAAATGGGCAATGTAATAAACGCACTGGTGCAATGTTAGAAGGGTGGCAAAATAGACGTTGTAAATTTTCAGTAAGGTTATGTGGAATCGGTAGACAAATTAGTTTGCCATACATTACAGGAATGAGAAGTAGGCTGCCACACTTTCGAGCTGTAGAACGTGTTTCTGAGCGCATATTGCGCTACCAAAGTCACGACCAAACCATATCTCGCGCGATAAGCTTTTAAAAGCTCTCTATTGATTTTGTGTATCCTCGCAGAGAGTAAAAGCTCTCTCTGTGATTATGACTACTCATCACTACTACTACCACCACAAGAGTGCGACACTGGTGCCTTGGAAGTTCCCACTTAACATAGTTGTAATCAAGGCTTTGAGACAGACTTGAATTTTTCTGACACCGATCATAGCTTTCCAGCGTTTTCATAAATTATGAATAATAAGCAAGGTATGTTTTTCTTCTGTGCATACATCAGCGAAGACTAAACCGTATCACTGTGGCAAAGTTTTGTAAAGCTTTCTGGAATCGTTAGATAGATATGCAGGGGATACAAATTTTCTCTGGCCATCTCACTGATCTACACCGGTGGTGGGCGTCAGATTTCCCGCGGGCAAAGCTCTTTCAAGCTTTCTGTAATAAATGTATACAAAGCTTGAAAGTTGGAGCCAACTTCAGAAGAACAACCCTACTTTGTTAAGCTCGTTGAGCTGGTTGATTTACCACCGACAGTTTTTGGGCAGCGGCAAAGAACCCTCAGTAAGACTAGGAAAGGTCAGACCATTTGTCATCACGTATGAAACTGTAGTTGACTGGTAGATAGATAGAATGTTAGAGGCTGTGCACTGCGACCTTAGGTCTATTGTGCCCTAGTTGACTGGTATATAGAGAGTAATTTGAGATGCTTTTCTGCTTTATTGGACTGGATGATTGGCTAAAAGTGCTACGTGTGGAAAGCCAGGCTGCTCTAAAGGCCTTCCTCCGGGAGAGATGATGTATTTTCGGGTCAGATGTATTGAAAGCAGGCAAAATACATATTCAGTTTCATCAAAGAGTTTGCAAATTTTCGCAAGGGAGTAATGATTTCCATGTCCAACTGTGTCCCTTGTGCAGTTCATGTCTCTATAAGTCTCAAGCCCAATGGAAAACAGGCCTGAACATTTGGTAAGCCTTGGGTTTTCTGGCCTGCCCCGAATTCAACCCAATTCAGTCCCTGCTTCAAAATTTGTACACCAGACTATCTGTAAGCTGAATGAAATCAGCAGATGAATACTGCGAAACCTATAAGGCTAGACGGATGCTAAACCGATGAAAATGTAATTGTGAAAATACTGTTGAAAACCCAGAAAATATATCCTACTTTATACTCTATTTTGTGAAATAAGTCGAAATCATTCCAATGTTTGCCTCTAAGTTCCCGAAGCGACAGGGATATATGACGAACTTTGAGAAAGCGAACAGAACTTAGGCTACTTGGAAAGGTTTAGTGACTTGGATGTACAGCGGAGTTTGGTTGCCTTGATGATAATATACAATGTCCCCTATACACCATAGATATTATTTCTTTTATCAAATAATCGATTTAGGGATCAAACTTTTCTTTTGATCCAATCTATAAAATTATTCATCCCACTTATAGCCACACAAAACTGAAAAGCTCTCATGAAAAAAGTGTGGTTATAGAGATCGTTAACATAAGATTATGCAGACAAATAAAGACATCAGTAGGAAATCATCGCTGCAAAAGAAGCCATGAAATCTCAAAGCATTTTTTCTTGAGGCGATGCTATTAGCTAAAAACAGAAAAGAAGATGGCTTTGCAACCAGTGGAATCCCAAATAAAACCACTAAGCGAGCTTCTACAGTAATCCGCATCGTCCAGTCCGAGTTCGGGTACAATGCTACCTGCCATGAAGAGGCCTAGCGGCTGGCAGAGGCCGTTGAAGGGCATTTGTTTCCATCATATGCCCCAGCTAATATATTAGCTTAAGCGATTTTCATTAACTAGTTGACTGTATCAAGAAATCAAGAAATAAATTTATGTAAATATGTATAAGACGTTGAAGTAATGGCCAAAGATTAAAAAATGCTTAGCCTGGCATCAGCGTCCCAATTATGCCGAATAAGAAAATTATGCCGAATAAGAAAATTTGTCTCAAAGATTTTGACGCTCCTCCACGACGAAGTCAACAGCATATTTTTCACAAAATCCATTTGAGATTCGTTACCTGCGAAATTTCGCCATACTGTTGCTGCGTTAAAACTAAACGATGCTTTAGCAATGAAACGACTGTTAGTGCAAAGCTAAAAATTGGGATAAAATACTTATCAACTGAAAGATCTGCAGATCTGCGACACAAAGCGCTACATTTATAGCCACTTCGCAAGCTCTCATACGCCGCCCCTTTAACAACTTTGGCACTCAAGGCGGCAACGTGTTTCAATACATATAAAAGCGTACGTTATTTATCTTGTCCACCAAATCGCCAACTGCAACACTACAAACTGATACATTGTAACGGGTGATTTTTTTGAGGTTAGGATTTTCATGCATTAGTATTTGACAGATCACGTGGGATTTCAGACATGGTGTCAAAGAGAAAGATGCTCAGTATGCTTTGACATTTCATCATGAATAGACTTACTAACGAGCAACGCTTGCAAATCATTGAATTTTATTACCAAAATCAGTGTTCGGTTCGAAATGTGTTTCGCGCGTCCGATTTATGGTCTACATAATCGACCAAGTGAGCAAACAATTAATGCGATTGTGACCAAGTTTCGCACTCAGTTTACTTTATTGGACATTAAACCAACCACACGAATGCGTACAGAAGAGAATATTGCGTCTGTTTCTGAGAGTGTTGCTGAAGACCGTGAAATGTCGATTCGTCGCCGTTCGCAGCAATTGGGTTTGCGAAACACATTTCGAACCGAACACTGATTTTGGTAATAAAATTCAATGATTTGCAAGCGTTGCTCGTTAGTAAGTCTATTCATGATGAAATGTCAAAGCATACTGAGCATCTTTCTCTTTGACACCATGTCTGAAATCCCACGTGATCTGTCAAATACTAATGCATGAAAATCCTAACCTCAAAAAAATCACCCGTTAGAAAGAGCGGTGGCAGCGTTGCCGAAATTTTGGATTTTTTTTGTTCTCTTTTTCGGTACTGTTGCAATTTTTATGGCTCTCGTAGTTGTGTAGTTGTTGGCTTAGTTTTCATTTTACTTTTTTTCTGGTTCAACTGCATGTGGGCGCCAAAATGTCAGTTATTAATGGCACTCACGCGTTTATGCGACTGGTTGCCAGCCTACTTGCCTACTTGGTGTGAGCACTTTTAAAGCACTTTTTTTTGTGTTTTTATAAGTTTTGAAGTCTGCATGTGTGCGTGTGTAATTTTTTGTCGTTGTGTCGAAAATGCATGTAAAATGTTTAATTACAAGGCTTTAATGACAATTTGGCGTAAAAAACATTTATTGCAAAAATCAATTATTTTGACGGTGGTGGTTTGAACAGGAGTGTGAGGGGTGCTGAGCTTTACTTTTTTCGGCCCGTGCTGCACCCAAACCCGCTGCCTCACGCTGGCATAGTGGCACTTTTTTTATTAATTACTGTTTTAAAAGGCTGACTGGGAGCACGCTCATCCATTACATTCGATGCACAGGGTTTTGTATGTTCTGACTTAATCGCGGTTTTATAAATTACTTAATTTTTACATTTACCATATTTTATTTTCCTTTACAACAAGGCTGGAGGAAATTGCGGAGGAACGCACTGAAGGTATGGCAGCAAGGCCAACAATGTTGTTGGTTCCGATACGAATTCGCGGCCCTCCATATGGGGCAGCTCGAATACAAACTTTAATCTTAATCAGAATCTAAAACAATCTCACGTTAAAGGGAGGTCTCTGAAGACTACCATACATAAATACAATCGTAAAACGGACAGAGTAAGCCTTTCTCGACACCGAGTATGAATTTGACAACGTCCTACCCCCGCAGTTAAGTCATTACATAAGCAGGTTTTACCTTACTATGCTTTTATCATGGGGTCTTCTACTATGAGCTTTCCACTAATATCAAATTTAGGCTTTCAGACTTCTGTAGCGTTTAAGCCGCCAAGAGTGACAGCCACAATGCTGAAGAATGTGACCTAAATATGGGAGATGAGCATCTACCCTGATAGCCAAGCGACAATCAAGGTCCTGATTTCAATGATGATGCGCTCGAAATTGGTCAGAAAGTGCCTGACTTTGCTCCCAATTCCGTGGAAATATTTTCGAATTAGACTTATAACCTATTTCCACCAAAGGTTTAACTTAAAGCAGTTAAGAGCTCAGAAAAGTTCAAATAATTCCAGCATGGGGTGATCGGAAAGGTTTTTTTTCTTAAGTTTTGCTTTTTTCCTTTCGTTTGCTTCTACTTAATAGGTGGGATCACCCCCTTCGAGTTGTAATCTCCGTTTTTCAAACAGCATAAACTGCAGTTAAGGCTTGGTGAAAATCAACTATTACATATGTGGGGTTAGCACGCAGTGAAATTATGAGGAAACCACGGAGTGCGGATGGGAGCGCCACTGACCACTTGTGTTTCTCTCTCTTGAACCTCATGCCAACTCACAAACTCTAGGTGAATACTCTGACATGCGCAGTTGCAAGGTGTCTCCGACCCAGAGCGTATCGCTAGTGGTCCAAGAAGCTCATTATGCTTGTAAGCCCTAAGTTTTCGTATACGTTACGGGTTCTCACAGATTACTGTTCGATTCGAATTCACCCGGTAAGACTAAGAATCACGTCTGATATTCATTGCCGTAAGTAGTTGCCTGAAAGATGACGAGGTGAAATTACCTCAAGTAGACTAAGTACTAGGCTGTCTAGTTTTCTGTAGGGTATGATTGAATGATCCTAGTTCGCATTTTATACTTAAGTTATCTTGAAGAACTCAAGCGGTTTTATATTAGTGATCTTCGTAACTTTTTTTCGCGGTGTTTAACCGATTTAGGAGTGGTTACCGTTCTCAATCACGTCCAAGTATGTTTTCAACTGGGTACGACCATCTAATCCAACCTAAACTAATCTTATCTAACCTACATTTTGTTACATTTGATTTTATTTTATTTTAGCTTATTTAACATTCTTTCGAAAATAAAACTGTCATTTTCAGTGTGTCAATTGTTTTGCGATTTTCACAAACCTGCCGACAAAGTGCCACAACAGCCGACGCGGAAAATGTTAAAGCGGAAAACTTTACTTGCAATTATGCAAGTCAACGCTTTAACTAATTTACAAAATGCTTTAGATTTGCGCCTAGATATTCACGTACAAAATGAATGTTTTCAATAGCTGACTGCATTACAAAGCGTGCGATGTTAGAATGTAGAGAATGGGAGCAGCCTGTGCCGCTCGCCTGCTTAATTATTTATGTATGGCTCTCACGCTTCAGAGCAGAGTGCGTTTGAAAGGCGTGTCGCATGACACTAACAACTGTCAGGCTGAAAGTTGACAATGCGAATTCGCTGTAAATGTGTTATCAGCAATGGAAGCGGTGTCGCTTTTTAACTAAGTGCTTGCATACTCGTAGCAATTGCAATATTTTGTGTAATTAATAAAATATTTTAAATTTTTCTAAATTTTTTTTAGAGTTTTATTTATATATTTTTCGAGTTTTATTTTTTCGCATATCCACCTGATGTGGAACACGTTAAACTGGCTTCATTTGATAAGCACCTAAATCTATTGGCTGTGTTGTGCGAATTATCGCGTGGCTACCCAAATTGTGCGCTCACTGTCACCAAACGCTAGTACCACCATCAACCAATAAACCAACCGACCAAGCAGTCAACCAACCACCAGCTGTGAGTGATTGCCCGACATTAGCTTGGTGATTTTGTTAATGTGCGTAAATTTTTTATGTGAAACTGATAGTTACAAGAAATCAATAATAATATATTTTTCGAATGGCGTCTGCGACAAAGTTAAATGACAGTTTGAGTGCAAGAAGTAATTAATGTCTGGTCGCTAAATGGATTTTATTATTTTTATGGATTTTAAAAAAGGCACGCTACGTACTTGATTTTGAAATCGTAAAGTTCAAAAAGGCGTTAATTCGTCATTTAATGAGATGTTTATTTAGCTGGAAAACTGCCCAGAATTCGTTTATAAAACAAGAAACACGAATTATGTAGTACATATATATAATTGAAAATATGGGAGGAATTCCTATCGTCGGTCGGAGCTCTGTTTTGCATTGAAAAAAACAGAGATTACTCGGTCTGGTTGGCTGATGCCTTTCTGAAAGAGAAGGACGATGTATCCTAAGACCAGGGCGGGCATATAAGACATCTTTGGTCTCATAATCGCACTGAGCCTGGTCAACTTCTGCAGCACCAAAATATCACAAGTTTTGTGATAGACGATTACAACAAACATATTTAAAGAAGATAGAGACTCCGTCGCTAAGTCCTGTCATTCACGCCAGGGAAGGGGCTTCTCACCACATACGGCATTAAATTGAGATGTTAAGCATCTCGGGAACTAGTGTCACGCCACGATAAAGAAGGATGGCGCGACCAGGGTTCAGGATGGGAAAAATTGAATTTTTTAATTCTACAGAATTTTCTCTTTCATTTGGTACCCATACTGTTTTTATACATTGGAATTAATTTTTTAAATAAAGTTTTTTGAGAAAGGGCGTTTTCGAACTGGCTGCCGAGATAGGTCGCCTTCTACTCAGCAGTCGATATAGTCGTTGGCCTTATTATATCAGATCAAAGATATAAATGGTCATGAGTAGAGCTATTTAGGCTTATAGTTACCATCATGGCTATACTCGGTGGTTGTGAGATCTACCTCTACTCTACGGGGTCTGGGTATGGTGGCCAAGTCTCAGCAGTAAATCCACAACTGAAGCTCTACAAAAGTTGCAAAGAACTGTGATGATCTGCATTTGTGGGGCTCTTCGCACAACTCCATCGGAAGCAATGTGCGTCTTGCTCAATATTCTGCCAATTGCCATAGCAGACACCGAAAAGGCAGACGAACTTGCAGGAGGTTGCACATCCGCTCCACTTTCGCAGCTCTGGAAGGGTTAAAGCATGCCGATCGCTACCTGCAAGCTCATTCTAAGGGATCTATTTCCCAAACTAGCAAGTGGCAGGTGGTCTAGTCTCACTACATGCGGCAATACGGAACTTATGCGGCCAAAATGGGACGAAAAACGGTCGAAGGTTCTGCTCAAGCCAAGCAAAGGGGACTTACTTAGTTTCTAACAGGCCATGTTGCCATCGGAAGGCACGCGGAGTAGTTAGAGCTCCCTCATAACGAGTTCTGCAGGAATGAAGAGGAGCCAGAAACCTTGCGGCTTCTGTTATGCGCACTTTTTAGGAGTAGACGAAAGTTCATGGGTTCAGGATATTTCGAAGACTTTACCGATATAGCCGAGATAGGCATACGGCAACTTTTGGGGTTCGCCATATCCACATGATGGTTTGAGTTGGAGGGTTCTAACGATCCGCGTGGTATCACAATGAAGGCACAATCTAAAGGCCTTGGTGTGGCAGCCACTTCAACCAAACCTAACCATCATAAGGCATTCGCCGTTAGGAAAACATGCCTCTAGTTTATATACAATATTCCCATAACAGCGTCTGCTGAAGCTGCTCTTTGGATGACAGCAGGGAAATTGTATACGTTTTTCTGTGCTAGTAACAGGGTATGTCTTCCCTAAGGCACATACAGAGTTTTTGGAAAGCCAATCTAGGATGTGAGAGTCTATATAGTTGCTCTACCCATGAAAGTGATATAAAGAAATTCAGAAATTCAAAATTACGCGACGGAATTACACTGACAATGCTCAACATGGCAGTATTCCAAAAACAGATTCTGCTAAAGATTTATGGCCCTTTAAGGTGGCGACTTTTTGGCTGAAAACATTTTGTATGATGCTAACGCCTTTAACGTCTAAAAGTGTTTTTAATTATTGACCGATAAGTTGATAAATACTTAAGACCAAATCATATGATTAGTGCATTTGCACAAATTTGTACATTTTGCTTGGAATTTTTTTCATTACTCATTCTCGATAAAAAAATTTCTAGACAACACCATTCTGTGACTGTCAAAATGTACAAATCTATACAAATGCACCAATCCTGTGATTTGGCCTGTATACCCCTAAACAAATATATAAAAATTCAAGAATTTCCAATGTGGCATGCTAGTTTGTGCCAGTATCTAGTCTTGTTTACGTACTTTTAAGCTTTGTACTTATAAAGAGACCCCATTCTATGTGAAATGAAATTTGTGGTCTCTAAAAGAATCAACTAGATCAAAGGAGATCAACTCTAATTAGAGTGCTTTTGAAAATATTATAATCCTATTCAAAGCGTGTTTCGCATTCATACACAAACAGCTACCCATTTATAATTCCATTTGCTGTGGTTTCCACGAAATTCCATAAGCAGCACACTAGTCAACGTCCGCACCACGCTAATGCACATTAAATGCCGTCATTAAAAAATTCGTAAACACTTTTTGACAATGTCAAAAATTAACGAATACCCAACGAAAGTTGGATTAACACAACCTGTCAATTTTCACACACAGCTTAGACAAGGCGAGGAACACACATAAATATCCATATACAAAAACACGTACCTACGTATAACGTTGGCAATGGTGTTGATAAAAGTAACAAACGTAATGAATGACAATAATAAAACGTTGAAAATACAGCAGTTACCAAAAAATATAGCAACAACAACAATAAAGACACCGATCTATTGCAACACTGTGAGTCAATAATACCAATAATAAATCCCAATGACAAAGAGACAACGCGAGTACTTACACTTCCATGAATACATTCATAAGTATACCAGTGAGCTAGCGAGCAGGTAAGCGAAGTACAGAGAAGGTACACCAACGAAAAGCAACTTGTCTGGTCCTCTGGCCCAGCGCAAACACAGACACATAAATCGCTACTTAATCCCAAAATGAACGAAGAGCAAACAAACGTGCGTATGAACTCATTGATTGTGTAATAATTTTTGGTAAAATGTAAAAGCAAATATAGAAACGAATTTATAGACTAGACACAGCAAAGGGAGGCAGAGAATTGAAATTGTACGGGAGTCTCTGGGGAGTTACACAAATGTCCATGTATGCATGTACATACATGTGCAACGAGCTCGTTGCAGTGACTGGAGTACATATGCACATATGGAAAGATATTTATAGAACATCAATGACAGCAGAAGCAGGGATTTGAAAGAAAAAAATCCACATGAGGGTTGCCTAGTGCGAGTGAATTCAAAAGTGGCAGTAAATTTAATTGAAAAAGATGAAAGGAAAAATGAGCGAAGTTCAAGGGTACAACGGGAGTCAACAGTGGAAAATAAACATGCATTGTTATTACTAGGAAAATTTGTTATTTTTTTTTTGTAATAGTTTACGAGTAGCGCAGTGAAAACTTATTGGCGGCATACACATGGCGTCTGACTCGCGAGTCGGTTTGAATATATTTGTGAAAACAAACCAATTTTTTTTTTTCTGTGACTCTTTAAACGTTTAGTGTTCAGACTGTTGCCAAACTCTTTCGAATTGCTTTTCTTTCCTTCACTTCATTAGGGAGTAACAGTATTCTTGCTTAGCTCGTATTTTGACTTTAGCTCACTCCCATTCGATTGGTTGATTCCTACTCTGACGAGGAAGACACTGGCTCACTTCCAGATGAAACTGTGGAGATACGATAGATTCACTTTCAAGCTGATGGAAAAGCAAGATCCCAAGTGCTTAAGTGCAAAATATTCCCTTTTAAGTTAAGTTAAGTTTTAGCAAGGATAACTCCAACAACAACAATTTGCTAGGAATTACTTAATATAGGCAAGTTATCCGCGTAGGCTCCTAATTCTAAAGATGCTCAGAACCCAAAATCGATGTGCCTCGATCTCACTAATAGCGTTTTCCTTTCTCAAAATAAGTTTTGCCCTTTTATATAGGAACTCTTGCTTTGCGTTTCGCCGAAACTTGAGAAAAAGTTCCGTTCTTCATATGAGCATGAACGGAAAAACGCTACTCCATCAGAAGTGCATTTATAGAACTTAATAGAACTCTCAGACTCGCGTTTATTTGATAGCAGAAAATACAGCACTTTTGTCGGATCAGGGCGCAATCTGCAGAAGAAAGAACATGTCGCGACACCCTGTGAAAAGGCTGAGAAAAAAAAAACATAAAAATTTGACAGCGTGCAGTGCAGCTTTTTTTCGAGAAAAGAAAACGCCATAAGTCTGAAGATGTGATAACTATTTTGGAGCGATTCCTCCGAGGTATACGAATATGTAATAAAACTTTTGATTATTTTTGGTTATGGAATTTTATTCACTTTTATATTTATTTATAAGATTTCAAGAAAACGATGGCTACCTGAATCTGGCCGCTGGTGAAATCAAGAGGCACACTGCGGTGTGGGGAGGGCAGAGAAGGTGCTTTCAGTAACTTTCGCGAAGCCGATCCAATCAGCTTTGGAAAAGTTGATGTAGGTTCGGTGTTCTGCTAGAATCAACATAGGCTATACTGTTTATCAGACCCGCGCCTACAACTTTTATGTCAAGCGACCTATTGCAGCTGCTCATAATCCTGGTGGGTGCGTCGTCGTTAATTCGACAGGCTTGAATGCCAAAGAGTGTTGAATTTGTGTGCAGCTTCGTCTCTTGGACCGCAGCTATTAATATTCCATGGCGTTGTGTCTGTGGTGTGGTCTATTGTTTTGTTTTGTTTGGGTGTGGTCGCGTTTTGTTGAGTTGCTCAGGCGCAGTCTGGTGTGCCGTTGAGGCAGCTTGCTTTGAGCAGCATGGGGCCACGTATGTTGTGGTCCATTGCCCATGAGTCCTGAGACCTGAGCAAGTTCGAAGATGACTGCACCGATTGCAAGAGTTACACCTGACTGAAGTGGAGTTTGGGTGTAATCGAATCCGGTGGCGACAACATTTTCGCATTAAAAGAACACCGCCTGCTAAGATTACACTTTAGTAGAATTCAAATATTCAAAAATGTAACGCATTTCATCGGTTTATCAAAGTCCGTCTTAAGGCTTCGTGTTTCTGTTTCCAAACATAGAAGCATTGATGCTGATTTATCACTTGAGCTTCTGGAGCCTCACTAAACAGAGACTCGCTTTTTATACCCGAGCGCACTTGTGCACAAGGGTATTATAACTTTGTTCACATAACGGTTGTTTGTAACAGGCAAAACGAATCGAGATAGATATAGACAAATGTACACATAAATGATCAGAATGAAAAGAGGAATCGATTAAGCGGTGACTGTCTGTCCGTCCGTCTGTCCGTCCGTCTGTGCACACGATAACTCGAGTAAAAATTAAGATATCTTAACGAAACTTGGTACGTGTGCTTCTTTCGGGCGTAGGACGGATGGTATTGAAAATGGGCAAAATCGGACAATAACCACGCCTACCTCCCATATAACGGTAATTTTCAGAAATACAAAAACTGCGATATTTTAGTAACTACTGAAGATAATTCACTCAAAATTGATATTTATAATAAATTTTACATGGGCGTAGCCACGCCCACTTATGGTTACATGTGTATATCTTGGTAACCGCTGCATCAATTTATTCCACACTTGCCACAGTTGTTGGCCCTGGTACAGCATACCAATACCAATACCGATTTAAAATCGGACAATAACCACGCCCACATCCCATATAACGGTAATTTCGAGAAATACGAAATCCTCGATAAATCAGTAAATATTAAAGCTAATTTATTCAAAATGATGGTTGCAACAATTCTTTGCCAGGAAATACGTTTATGATAAAATTTTGGAAAATGGGCGTGGCACCGCCCACTTATGATCACGTATATGTATCTCGCTAACCGTTCTAGCAATTTGTACCAAACTCGGTATGGTTATTGTGCTTTTTCATATAACGGTAATTTTCAGAAATGCTTGAAATTTCAATATTTTGAAATTTAAGGACGCTAGTTTACTTAAAATTTATACACGCCGGCTTATCATGTAGCGGTAGCTTTCGGAAAGGTGGAAAACATATATTTAATACTTGCGCCGGGTATTTAATGTTCGGCTCCGCCCGAACTTAGACTTTCTTACTTGTTTAAGTAAAGAATATCAATTTTTCACATTGCAAGGAAACTTTATTCCTTCCGAAGGCATATTGAAACTTTATAACTATAACATTACAAGTATGTCGTCAGAACTTTTCTCTCAATATCTGCATTCGCACAAGGCATATACAGTATAACCTTCACAGGTAACCGAAAAGACGATTAACCAAAATACTCGTATATATTTACATATAAAGTGGCTGAAACAAGTGACCACGTAATTTTTTTGTTATTTTTCTATAAAAATATTATCTAAGGTTTAAAATGTTACACACAGCTGTCTAAGCTTTAACCAAAGCCATATAAATCACAATTTCAAACTTTATAAAAAAATTAAGAAAATTCAACAAATTTTCATCAAAATTTCCAATTTTAAATCTGAATCTTTAGAAAATTTTTGGGTTTTATTGCACATACATTTTTAATCCAATGAAGTGCAAGTTTCAAACGGCGAAGAAATCCGGTTGGGCTGTGTCAAGTGCCTACAAAAGCAATCAGCTGTACAGCTAAAGAATGAGAAGGGAAATTGAAAGACATAAAAAGAAAAAAATTGTGAAAATATAGAGTGCCAGGTTAAAAACATTTACACCGCACTTATACAATGACACTTCTAAAGAAAAAGTAAATACATTTTTAAAAAGGTGTCGAAATTTGTAAACTAAACATTTCTTTCTGCTTAAGTACCACGCATTGTGCCCCATACGGAAATTCTCTCTACTTACAAATGTGAGTATGTACATACAGTATCGGTCATATATATAGCACGCCATTTCAAAGTGATATTGTGTGCCACTTATGCTTATTTATTTATTTTTAAGAATTTTCAATTAATATACAGTTTTTTCTCTAACAAACCCCATATAAAACTGTGTATTCAGAAAAATTTAAACACTTCCGAGAAAAAAGTTTGAAATTTAGGTGAAAATTTGTAGCACTTTTTTGAAGTTTTCTACAAATTGTTAAACTTGGGTTTATATGGGGTTTGTTAGAGAAAGAACTGTATTTTAATTGAAAATTCTCAAAAATAAATAAATAAACATAAGTTGCACACAATAAGTATCACTTTGAAATAGCGTGCTATAGATATGACCGATACTGTATGTATATGTATATGTAAGTATTTACAGCATAAATATTTAATTTCACGTGCTATGGGCAAATGTGGTAAGTATGTCTGAAATGCATATAAAATTACAGCGTTGCATATGCTCATGAATTAAGAACACATTTTTGTGTATATTTTCCTATATAGTTACGTAGAGCTAAGGGATGAAGCCAATATCGCTCACTTCTTTTTGTTAATCCTCACTCCTGCTGCTAACTACCCTGCAGAAAAAAAATTATCAATTGATAAAAAATAACCCACTTGTAGTAAGCTTTTTTGCGGGATTTCTGTAAAATATATAACTTGTAGTGAGGAACAAAAAGCTAACTTGAAACTAGTTGACAAGTAATGCAGGAGTAATGCAGGAGATTGTTTTCTTTAAACGCGTTTCTATTTCAATATCCTGCACTTCGCAAATCCTTTTTCGAATTGAGGACAAATAAAAGGAGGATCGAAATCTCATAATATCATTTTGAAGTTATATATGTCTGACGGAGTTCGAATAAGGGACCACCTACAGCAGAATATGTAAACAAATATGTAAATAAATGTAATAAAATAAATAAAGTAAATCAAAAAGAAATATATATATAAAAAACATAAAAAAATATATTTTGTTTTTCCTATTGATATTTTATGTCCAAAAGTAGTAAGTTACATCAAATATTTCGCCATCGCCATAAAAATATAGTTAGCTTTCGTCAAAGAAAATATACAGATAATAGTGACTTTTAGCTCCTTCCTAATCAACTTAGTTAGCTTATAGTTAGATACATTTCCTGCCGGGTATAATCAGGCTTCATTCATCGCATGATTGCAAACAAACGCAGGTAACTAGCAAAGTCGCAAAGGTCTGGGCAAAGTCAGTAAAGGCAGGTAGTTTCCTTTTTTTATAGTTCTTTGATGTTTCCACAGCAAACTTGTTGAATTTTTTATAAGAGTCTGTATGTATGTTTATATGGAAATGTAGTATGTATGCATGTATAGTAAATGTACGTCAACGGAATTAAGGTCAAACCTGAGGATATTTCATGCATTTGCCATGGTGTTGCGCAACGATTAAAAAATGGGAATAATGTTTTGCACATAATAGCAAGGAAAATGGGTATTAAGTTTCTGATTAGTGACTTATGTACGTGAATGAGAATGTGTGTTGCTTACTGATGGCGTGGTTGTTGAGGAATTTCTTGCTTTGTGTGCGTTTTTACTGTGGTGATAAAAGACTAGAGTGTAGATAACGTGGTTAATCCGCAGCATTAGAGGATTATGCTGTGCTCTAATGGACTAAGAACCATGTCGAATGCAGAGCAGCGAATCGTAATAGAAAGAAATATAGAACAGGTTTCAAATATCCTTGCATGGTACCAGTAGGTATTTATATTTTATTTATGGAATTTTGAGCGTGTAGCGAATTCTCTATGTTTATCAGATCACATCGGATTGATTTGCCTTTGCTATAAACAATTAGGTTAAGTATGTATGTAGATCTGGTTGCTTCGTTAATTGCAGTGTTCCTGGCGGCTGTCTAGGCTAGAATTAACGCATTTTGGCGCACTTCTCGTGGGCATTTTTGTTTTCTAAGTTAGTTAATTTTATACTTATTGCTTGTTCGAACTATCTGGTGTCTCTGATAAATTTGCCTTCTTCGCTTGCCGTAGCTCTTGATAGTCTTGCCTGTTGGGTTACTATGTGTCTCCCTAGTGTTTTATATCTAAAATTCGCAAGACCTAGGTATTTACGCCGGAAATTCTGAATAGTTCTTTGCTATCTTTTAGTGGACAGCCGCGCGAAGTTATATTACAGGGAAGTTCTATTCTTACCGCATATTGGCCAGAGGCCAGTGCTTTTTGATGTTTGCTACTATTCGAAATACTTCAGTCCGTGTTAAAACGATTCGAGGTCTTTGTATTAACTATTCCAGTCAAACCAGAGTTCCTTTGATAATTTTTAAGTCCGTATACCTCCTTCTTCGCCGTGCCACAGTTAATTTAAATTAGATATAGAAAAATAGCGTATTTAGTTTTTTT
>NW_023458559.1:68767546-68777034 GCF_013731165.1 Rhagoletis pomonella | reverse complement strand
TTTTTATTGATTTTTGGCGACTTGGGTCAGCTAGGTTTATGGACGTATATGTTTTGTATAGGCTGCGAAAACATTGGCCATTTCCAGCTGTCAGCAGACAGAGTTGGCAAGCCAAAGTCGTAGACGAAGTACTGCAAAGAAAATTTTTAGTTTAAATGTGTGTGGGTGCATGCTTCTCATATACGTTAATACATATAGTCCGTCCGGTGTTAAGGAAATGCCAGCTGAGTGACAGGTTAAATGGCAGGAAGTTAATTGCGTTGTGCGGGCGTTCAAATGCGCAATCAAGCAACGGCGTATGGAGTGGTAAAATAGGAAGCTATTTAGAAGGTAGACTTTCGTAGCTTGTCGTGTGTAATAATTGGCTGTTTGTTGGCAAAGGAAACAGGAAGCTATGTAGGAAGCAGGAAATGGATTATGATAATTTAACTACAATCAGGAACGAAGGCGAAATGGTTTGCGAATGTGTGGCCGGATGAGATAATAAAAGTATGGCGACTAGATTACAGTGAACTGCGTAACTTTAGATTCCAAGGCAATAGACTTTTCATCAAATTTATGTCTAGATTTTTGAAATAACATAGAAACATTCATATTTATTTATTTATTACTGACCAGAGTTGTGTAACTCCAGTTGATTTTCGTTTTAAGCTTTTGCTTCTTGAAAAAAGATTTAGAATAGATAATAGAGGTAAAAAAAGTGACGTTTTTGGACCCACGTTCTTGACCTAACTCATTACGGTTAGTCGTACGAAAGTAGATAACTCGAGCATGCTTGAGGCACTGTCGTTCTCTGACCACAATATCATAAGCTTCGATATTTTGATCTCTCCAAAAAGAAATTGTAGGATCCTCAGAGATCCCACAAATACTAAAATGGGAACGCTATAGGAAAATATTGGATAATATGAAGGTTAGGCCGCGCAGATACAATACAAATGTTGAACTTGACGAAGGGGTAACGACACCAACATCGTTCCATATTGACGCTTACAAAGTAGCCGATAATGAATTCTACTGCGGGGTGGATGTACAAGGACTTACTTAAATTATACAAAAAAAGAGCGCGGCAGGCAAGGAATATTCCCAGTCATGCTCCAGAAGGCTAGTCATTTTGTGATACCATAGCTGAATGCTATATTTTTGGGCTGTTACAGAGAACGGAGAAACATTTATCGGATCGATGATGCAACGTCTCGGTATGGAAAAAAGGGAGTAAGAAAGGGGAAGCAGTCAGTCTCTTTGGCAGCACCCCATGTTATGTTGAGATCAGTGAGGTGACACATATAACATTGTTGCTTACTGTAAATGTTGTCTAATGGGCACGGACGATACTGGGATGACGTTCACCAGTGGCAGAGTCCATGTAACAGAATACCAAAAAAAAAAGCCCAGGCTTCCATTATAACAAATAAACGGAGTTTTCTAGACTTAACTCTAAAAAGTTCGACTTTATATGATTTATATTTGTCTCATCAGGCTCGGGCATTCTCAAAGAATTTGCTCTGAGATCCGGCATTTTGGTTCGGTAATCAGATTAACTCGGTATATATGTACGTAAGCTTATGCGATTGAGATTTTTCTGTTATCTGCTCCGTAGAAGATACTAATATCATTTCTATAAAAAGTTTAGCCGTACAGCCGCTCCATTGCCACTGTTCTTTGGTGCTAACTACGTTCTAAGTTTACTATCTAATTAAAAATATGATTCTGAAAGGAGCCTAATTAGGACCGAAAATTCCGCTTTTGCAAAGCCAGTTAAGTACGATTCTCGCGCCAACTCGCCAGTGACTTCATTAACTTCGGCCATCCTGTCAGCACTTCTAGCTTGTCCTTGTTGGCATCGGCCCATTTAGCGTTCACTTTCGGGTCAGTGGAAGGACTTCACCTTCGATTTAGTCTGAACACCTCAATAGTCTTCATAGGATATTACAGTTCCAAGAAAGATTACTCGCAGAATGATAAAACGATTATAAGTTAGTTGCGTAAATTAGCCCACTGAGATTGAGCTAACCTTTACGAAACGTTCGCGTTTCTAAAATGTCCTATTATTTAAAAGACTACGCAAGTCATAAATATTTCTAAATATGATCAACACCCACCAAGTAGCTAACGCGCCGGCACATTCATTCATTTAGTTTGAGATCCGCCTACCACCATCGACGCTGCATGTTTTGCCACCGATACGATCCGATGCTATGCAATATGTAATCTCTATGTACAACAGTACACACGCGCATGTTTGCCTAGTAGACATGAATAAATACATAAAAATGTGTAGTCGTAAGATTGTGTTGCTCATAAATTGCCAATGACAAAAGGGCCTTAATTAAATGCAACATTTGCAACAGCGTCTACGGCGGCGCTGACGGCTTCACTGCTCAAAGTGCTTAGCGGCAAAGACACTATATCCAAACAAAGACTTACGATGACGACGACGACGACGACGATACACCGCCGGCGTCGTAGACATGCGATCGTTGCATGCAACTATAAAATATATATAGAAGACAAGTAAACCGAGCCAACGAGGCAAAGAAATGAGACGCCGTCAGTTATAGCAGTCAGGTAATCAACGAGTCATGGGACTAACGAAAGGAAACAACCAAAGGAAGCAAAATCGTGTGCAAAGAAGTTAACGGGGCGGCAGGATGTGGGGAGTCAGGATATGCATATAACCAACTGAGAGCAGTAGGTGTTCGTAGAGTATTTTATTAATACTTAAATGCATTTACATGCAGTAAGTCCAATAAGTGCTGTAGCTGCTGCTGATGTTGCTGCTGGTCACCTTAGTCACTTAAGCAGTGCACGCTTCAGTGCTTCGGTGCGAAAAAGGGCTACAATGCCAATTCAGCAAGCCGCTTTGGCGAATAGCTACTGCGCATGCGTATTGTCTTTGCCTCTTTGTTCGTCGCAATGCATGCCAAACTGCCAGCCAGCCAAAGAGCCAACGAAGCATTACACAACTTGCAACTGATCCACACAAAACTGATCTGCCTGCATGCCATACCGCCAGCCTGTGATCGTGTTTCACAGTCAAGCCGCTCAAGTGCCAAACAAGAAACCAGTTTCAACGAGAATTGATAGCTACTGGCCGGAGTAGTTGCATGAAGAAGCCATAAATTATGCTTAGCCATGTTTAAAACGAAGATGAATATAAATATTGTTAAGGTTGGTGGTGGTGGGGAAGTGCGGAGGAGTATAGCCGCTTGGCAGGTAGGGAATGGAGTTGGCGAACTGGTTGATTGGTTGTTGGTTGTTGGTTGAGTGGGATGCATGTAAGAGGCCCTTTTAAGCCAAAGCAGATGCAACTAAGAATGGGTTTGCGTGTGTTGGTCTGTGTATTATTTAAGTGTGCAGCTTGATGGGATCTTGTTGATGAAAAATTAGTTGACTGTAGTTTATCGCATTTATTTACAGGCCAATAAAAGGAAGTTATTTCTTTTGGAGGCAGAACACGTACGAATATGAGTAGCTACATTCTTACAGAATTCGAAGCCTGTTTTCAATTAGTTTATCCTATTTGAAGTAGGGCAGTTAAGGCTGGCCATGTCGTTCGAATGGACTTCGACGATACAGCTCTGAAAGTATTCAACTCAGAAACCGCCGGTGGTAGCAGAGGAAGAAGGAGGCCCCCACTGCGATGCAAAGACCAAGTGGAGAAAGACTTGGCTTCACTTGGCATATCCTTGGCACAGAAGATAAACGACTGGCGTGCTTTGTTGAACTCGGCTAAAATAATTTAGGCGGTTACAACGCCAAATAAGACAAAGAATATGTTACGCCTATAGTGCTTAGTTTTAGATATTTTGCTTTATTGTGGCCTACGAAAGCCTCAGGAGGCTATTGTGCTGTTAAGAAAGGTTCTCGCCAATCATATCCACTTCTTTAGAATCGATACCGCAAGATCTTGTACAGGTTTCTTTCGACACTAAGTTTCCGGCGAAATTTAGTAAACTCTCCAATGGAGTTTTAGCTAAACTGTTAATATTATCGAAAAAATGGCCCATCTGATTTCCCCACAGTGAGAGACTTTCGCATAGGAAGTGTTGGCTGGGTTCCACCTCTTCCTCATCACGTTTTGTAGTACTCCGCACTCGGTGGGCATGTATCCAGTGGTACAGTCCCCTTTAGTATTCCGGTGAGGGGCCAAATGATTGCTCCTCTTTGGTCTTTAAATAGTTATGACAGAAGAAAGTTTAAATTACACGTGTTGAGTTTAACCACAGTGACTACTTAAGGCTTGGGTCAATGAAGAGAATAGCCGCTTGGCTAAAACCACAAACTCTGATGCATTTTACGTGGTACCTGCTGACGACGGCTTAAACCCACGGTGCTCAGAAACACAGCGGTTCAAAACAATGCGTTGATTAGCGCTCCGAAACGCAAGCAGTGCGGAATCGACACACTAACCATTTTGGTTGAATTCGAGGCCTACCTAAACTTCTGCCGTGCGTTGGGTCGAGCACCCGGTTGCAGGGCTACTCCACATCAAGCCAACAAAAGTTCGCTCTACCCGCATTTCGGTTTAAACCACAACCACCACGATACTCCCCGAGGGACCGTACCCAAGAAGAGGTCATATTAAACTCTGGGGGCTCCTGTTCCTTTTTGCATCTGAATTAAGTCTCCGGTCAGACCTCATAGCCGAAATGACTTCCAGTCAATAAGAAGAAAATCCAGACTCAGACAAAATCTGAAACCCGGGTTTTCGCGGACATAATTACCATCCCTAATGTACTCATAAGTCACCCAGCCGTTGGAGTTATTGTCCCTATTCCTGTTCGCTATTTTTGTTTAAAAGGGGCCTGCGTAAAGAGCCCGTCTGCGAAACCACTATGCCCCGCCTGGGTCGGTTTGTCCATCTATCGTTGTCGCCCTGTTCAACTAACAGTAGACCCAAGAAACGAGTTGTTTTGACGGGGTCGGACCAAAATGAGCATTTATATGTCGAGAGTCTAAGTAGATGGCGACCGATTCTTTATGAATGCCGTTGATTACTCGCCGGTGCGTCGTCTGGTTTACTGATTGGTCGATGTAGGTCTGAACCGCGTCGGTGTACTCGTCAAGATGCCTTCTGACGTGCCCGGGCGGAGGATTTTCCTCAATAAAGGGGCTGTTAGGGTGCACACACGCCTGTGGTATCCCTCCACAAATTGTTTGCTGATCATTTTGTTGTGCTTTGTTTCTTCTTTAGCTCTGTACTAACTTTTGATTCTCGGTAATGACTTTTGAAATGAGCTTCGCGGCAGATAGTAGATCCTTTTTCTTGGTTTCTCCAAACAGGCCAGTCCTTGAAGTTAGCTGAGTGGGGAATTTATTTGTTTTTTCTCCAACCAGACGAGCACGGCGAGGCATATGTATATGCTAGGATGGGTTTCGAAGCGCTTTCGTACATGCAACTTGCTAATTTTAATCACAGGCTTAATTCAGTGCAAAAGTTTCACCTTTTCAGTCCAGTATTTTTCATAGATATGGACTAGAGCCCTGTCTGAGCTGCGAGTTAGAGTAAAAAAAAAAAATTAGCTAAACATCGTATGATACTTAAGTAAATATATACCAATTTTAAGATATAAATAATTTGTAGCTGCCCTTCTATTTTTATATCATAAACATTCAACGGTATATTTTTTTTATTTCTTGCATTTTTATTTTTCTTTCAATATTGTTATTGTTACCCGCATTTTTTCATTCAATGAATTTTAATGACCGCCAATTCGTTAAGTCATAAAATGCTCCCGCTCTACTGAATTTCAATTGCAAAACTAAAAGAGAAAATATAGGATAAATAAATATAAAGATAATTAAAAACAACAAAGAAACCTTAAGAAAAATATTTGTAAAGCAAACATCCTGAAAAGGCATTGAACTAAATACGTGAGCTGTGCGGCAAATATGAAACTAATGTATGTATGTAGCTGCTCGTTAGGAATAGCAGCAACGCTACCAAGCAACATAGTAATGCCTGAGCCCATAATCCAAAGAAGTACGGCTTAAACCAGCTTAGACGTTGAGTAAATAAACTTAAACGCTTCGCACTCCAGTGAATCCCAATTTGGCTAAAACAAATTGTGTGAGCCACCGCGGCATAACTGCGACGCTACAGACCATATTTGATTGCACATTTCGAACTACAAATCTAATCACAAAATAATTGACATTTCACAGCGGGGCAGGCAGGCAGATAAAATTTATTTTATAATAACCGCGCAATCACAAAATGCAATTCAAGAAAGTTTCACGCACTTCTGACTCACTGGAGGATCCAGTTTAACTCAGCATAAATCAAAATCGAAATGCCTCAAACGCTATGCTTTCAATCAAAATGCGGTTGAAAACCTGATTGACAGAATCTGGTAACGTGACAGTGATAGCATGCGTACATACACATACGACCCAGGTATCCCAGATAAAATCCATATATACTTATGTGTGCATTTAAGCGCACACTGCCTCTTTCTTCGATATGCCCAACGGCAACCAACTTCACACTTTTGTCTGTAACAAGAGTAGTGTAGCGCTAAAGCTAGCAAGCGCACACGCAGAAGCCGCTTAAGTAAGTAAAAGGTGAATCTGGGATTTTCGAAGCATTTAAGCGTGGGCAGGTGAAAAGCGGATTTGATGTGAAATACTCATATTTTGTAAGTAAGCAGAAATAAAAGAAGAAACTTATGGAATACTAAAATTTATTGCTTGATTTAAGCTCACGAATAAAGGTTTCAATTCGGTTTAGAAATTTTTATAAGTTATGACGAAAATTTATTTGGCGGATAAAGTGTGGGCAACGAAGAGCGTACTATTAAATTTAGTAACTTATACATATGCATATGGCTGGCCACAGGCAGAATAAGACTCTGAATAATATTTATTTATGTAAACCAGAGCTGTGAAATGTTTGGCTGTCTTTCAGATTATTCATGCGACACGATCAAAGCCCCAGTCGGCATGGTGGATCAAAGAACTGGGACAACATACATGGACAGCACGGAAGCTCTTTAACAAGGTTAAACGTAGCCGACATGAGGAAGACTGGGACAAATAAAGAACCGAATAGAAATATTCGGGCTTCAAAGAAAGAATTCTGACAAGAGTTCTGCAGAAATGATGGAGACCACAAATCAGGCGTCAAAGCTCCAAGAGGTATTGACCAGTTGGCTCTTGGACGATCTCTAGCCAGGGCGCCCTTGAGTATTGAATAGAAACCCACTTTCCAGGTAGCATGGACTAAATTGTCAGTAATAAAATGACAAGTCGGCCTCGTGTTTCTATAGAGAGAGAGAAAGTGGCTTGGGCTATCAAGTCTTTCCGCGTTCCTCGCGACTGGACGGCGTGATGCCCGCTATGCTACAATACTGATGTACGACTCTGGTGCTACATTTAATAAGTATTTTTGCCAGATGCTTCGAAAGTGGGTATGTACCGAAAGCATGGGCACAGCTCAATACGCATATCGCAAAGGTATATCCATTGAAAGCATGCTTCGCAAAGTGGTAGGAAAACCATCAGAGGCATGCCTCAAGGGGGCGTACTATCCCCTCTCCTCTGGCTTTTAGTGGTGAACCAAATGCTTGGAGATTTTTAAAACTAGGAGAACAGGGTTGTCTACTACACTGACGATTTAGTGATACTCATCACTAGCAACTTCTTGTCAACGAAAAGTGAACTAATGGAGAGCGAGCTGAGTGATATCTCTAAGTGCGCTTACCAGAATGGATTAGGGTTTAACTCCTCCAAGACAGAACTGGTATAGGTTACAAGGAAACAAAAAGGACCCACTTTTTCTCTGCCGAAATTGGGGGAAACTACTTCTAATCTCTCCTCCGAAGCAAAATCAGCATTTTTTTAGACTCCAAATTGAATTGGAAAAATTATTCAGAGGAGAGTGCCAAGAAATCTGTAGCAGCACACAACACGTGCAAAGGACCTTTGGAAAGCAATGGGGAGTATCACCATACGTCACGTATGGGATGTACACCACAGTCATCAGACCAATTAAAAACCAATGGGTCCTTAGTATGGTGGAGGGCTCTAGACAGAGGAAATAACATGAAAACAATAGGAAAAGTTTAAGGACTCGCACGCCTTGTCATATCGGGGCCAGGGAGTAGCGCACCTCGGGAAGGGCTTAACATGATATTTCACCTGCAACCGCTGCACACTTTTTGCCATGGTACGGCTGCAAAGAGCGCCCTCAGGCTCAGAGAGTCCAATACGTGGAAGGCAATCACTTTCGGACATGATAAAAAGGGGGCCAGAGAAGGATGGGATCTAGGACTGTTAGTAACAGAGGGGATATATCCATCTACACTGATGTTTCGAAGATGAAAAGAGGAACCGGAGACGGTGTCTATACGCAAGACCTGCAGATAAACCTGTCGTTTCGTTTACCGAACGATTGCAGTGTCTTCCAAACAGAGATCTACGCTATAGTGAGGGCACCAAGTCTTTTACTTAGTAGTAGAGTTCCAGAAGACAAAGCAACTATCTTTGTCGACAGTCAAGCAGAACTGAAAGAAATAGGATCAAAAATAGGAAAATCGGGAATTGTATGGAAGTGTCGCACCACGATGGCGGAACTGAGCGCTATTAACGTCACTCTATGCTGGGTCCCCGGACGTACAAATATTGAAGGGAATGAGTTGGCTGAGAAGATGGCCAAATTCGGCCCAGAAATGCCAATAGAAGAAGCCGTTGGCTCCATACTATCACCGTTTATTATTTAATTATGGAATATTCCATACACGCCCTTCTTACCTAACCGAATCATGTATACTAGAATAACTTGCACTATTAGAGATTTCTGTCTCCAATTAGGGCCCCACGTCCTTGGCGATTAACTCTTAATATTTTTTCGTTATATCGTGAGGGATATAAATACATTACACCTAAAGCAGTAACGTTCCGAGAGTGCCATTACTCTGTGCGCGTTCATATAAAATCTACAGAGAGTTTTGAAAAATTTGGCCGGCGGGCGCTGTTTTGAGTATCACTGACCTAAAGACTCTGGTGAACTAAAAGAGCTTTTATTTTCTGTGCGTACCCTTATCAAACCTACAGAAAGCTGTAAAAAGCTTGCGCCGCGGAGCATACTGGGGGACACTGCCTAAAATTAAAAAAAAAAAAATGGCCGGAGGTTTTTTAAACTTGTATATATACGAGTACACGGTAAAAGCTCTCTCTCTCTCTGTCTGGTGGTTTCTGGCTTGCATTAAAAAGAGTTGACAACTGCGCAGACACGAGTGCTGAGCTTGTATAAACACATTTTATGCTAACTTTCATATAGTAAAAGCTCACAGAGAGACGTCCGTCACGCTAGCTGACCCACTACTCCAAAAAATGATAAAAATTACTCAGGAATTAGGTGCAATTTAGGTGCAATTTAGGGCCTCCAAAATTAATTTAAGTGCTCACTCGGTTTCCGAGAAAATTGTAAAAATATATGGGTCAGCCAGCGTGACGTCTCGCTAGCTGACCCACCCACTAATTTT
>NW_023458559.1:68748069-68767446 GCF_013731165.1 Rhagoletis pomonella | reverse complement strand
TTTTTTTACCAACGTCAGGATATTTTTTAAAAGGACTTTGAAATTTGAAATTTCAAAGATATGATTATTTCAAAATTCAGTGCAATGAAGAATAACAATAAGGGTATCAAATAAAATAGAAAATTCTGAAGAATTAAATTTTGTGGCGAATAAGGACGAATGGGTATGAAAAATTTTCGTTTAAAACGTTGTCCTTGAATATCCTTGAAAATTTGGAATATTTATTTTTGAAAAAATTTTATTTTAAAGACTGATATGCACCCGACCACATCCTCGGATTTCGTCCTCCTAACTTTATTAGCTTAAAAAAATTCAACTAATTAAAAGTGCATTTTCAATATCTATTCGTCCTTATAAACCAAAAAGTTTAACCATTTTAAATGCGACAGAAAAAAAATCCTGACCTCAGTGTGAAAAACTAAAAACGCAGTCTTATATTTGGCCCATAGTTGCGTGAGTTTATTGATTGTTTCGTGTGTTTTGAATTTTTGGTTTTGTAGCCGTATAGCATCTACTTATTTCCAGAAATTGTATCACCTTTTTCTAGGCCGTTCATTGAGACTATTTTCGTTTTGGATTATTTCGAGAGTACATCCTAGTTTTACCGCTTCAGATTCATCCTAACAGGCCAGCTTCCGTCAATTGCTCAGCTATCTCATTGCCTTCAATGTTCCTATGTTCGGGAACCCAGACAAGAGAGACGATCTTTTACTGAGTCACTGAGCCTAATTCTGACTGCGAAGGGCGATTGTATTTTTATGAGAAGCTATTTTTTTGGCAGAAATACACTCAGAGTTTTTCCATTGCCTGCCGAAGGGCGATCGCAATCAGAAAAAAACTTTCTTGTTTATTTTATTTTTTTGATGTTGGGTTAAATCGGGCTTGAACCCAGGCCCCGTGGAATGGTAGTGGAGAAGCTACTGCTAATAACGTCGTTTGGCTCTAAGAATATACTATTGCTCTGTTTTTGTTTCCAATTTTAGAATCTAAGATTTTAAAGGCTTCAAAGTTACTTAGAATCTCCGCTTGGAAGGTGCTTTATCCTATCTCAAGCGTAAAGGCAGAGCCACACAAAGTTCCTCAGAGTAGACTGCCGGTGCTTCACCGCCGTCCATCTTCAAAACGTCGGTGTAGAGAGAGATAGAGAGAGACAGAGAGAGAGAGAGAGGGAGAAATAGTTAGCTTAGCGGCCACTGCACTTCCACGTTACTATTGATGTCAAGATTGGCTACCATATTCATATGTAGTCTGCCGGCCGTCCTAATCACGTTTTATTAATAATCAACCCAGACCCGAAATTTATATTCCCTCACAAACCTTACTCTCTCTGAGTCTCTTGTTCGTCAAAGACCAGTCTGCTGAACCTTAACGCACCTCTTACTGCCCGAAAAGGCTTTTCCCAAGCCTGTACCAATCTACTAACCGATAGCGTGGCTAATTCAGTTAATTTTTCAGAGTGAATTACTTACTAATATTCCCGAGAGAATCGTTTTCTCCGCGCTTTGTTCATTAAGAGCACGATAAAGCTACATCGGCACCTTTTAGGCGTCCACTTCCACCCAAGATCTCTAGCTCTAGCATTTTCGTACGAGTGAAAGTTGAGTATTTGCCTTTCGTTATACAAGTTCTTTAATTCTCTTAACTCTATTAAAATATGATGAGTCTATCTTGTTTTTACGAGAGATAAATTAAGTTCTTTGCTTTTCAATGACTTGGAATGATATTTTATTGATATCGCCTAGGTATTGGTGATTATTACGGCCTTCCGAAGAGGGTCTTTAAAAGAGTAGAGTAAGAATAGGACCAAACTAACAATGAGAACGATTTCTCGCTACGTCTGCTATTCAAATTTTTAAGATTTAAGGTCATACGATAATAGCTGGAAGCCAACTCATTTGGCAAGGATCTTCTGTAGAAAACTTCAGGACGAACTAATAATACAAAACATGGTTTTCCATCGCTCAACCTTCTTTGAGATCTCTATCTGAGACGAGAAAACACCTGAAATATCAGTGTATCAGTATTTTTTTATCGCATCACTTACCTTTCCGCCTACTTTGAGCCCATAGCCCATTCCTTGGGGCGTCTTCAACTGCACCGGACACACGAAACCGATATTCCGATGCGGACCGTCTGCGTAATTTTTACGCGTCGTCACCTTTGGTATGCTGCGCGTTGGCGTCGGTGTCGACGAAGTTGTATTCTCAGCGACACACAACGCCTCACCGCCATTCACGGGAAATTTCGAGCATTCCAAATTCTCAGGCCAATTGAAATTATATGTTTTCATTAGAGTTTCACAAATGCGCGCCGACTCACACAACGAACGACACGGCGGTATCGGCTGTTCGAGTATCGTACAAACCGGTACGTAAAGCGAGCAGAGGAAAAGTTGCAAATCGGGACTGCAACCGATTTTAACGAGTGGCGCAAATTGATGCACTTCCAAGCCGGCTTCTTCTTGCTTAGTGTGACCAATTAAATTGGGCATTATTGTCATGTTGTAGGGTATATTTTTACAAATCGATATTGTGATGGGTTCACAGCGATTGTGATGCGGAAAAGCGTCACTCGTCATCGCGGAAGAGCTTATCATTTCACCCGACGCGGAGGTGCGATAGTAGGGACTAGCTTCCACCGGAGTTTGATCGTAACGATGCACAGCGGAAACGGGCGGCGGAGAACGGAGGAGTAGAACGAACGCGACGATTATGGCACATATGAGCGCGTTGTGACGGCATGCCGTCGGCATTTTGCGTGCACCGACATACATTTTTGCGTTGAAGTGATAATGGTGGTACAATTTATTTTCGATTGTAATTTACACTTGAGCTTTCGCTTAGCTCAATAGCAGCTAGCGAGCGCTGTGAAACACTTTTGTTGTTGGTTGTTTTTTTTTATTGCCACACGTTTAGGAAATCGAAGTATACTTCTTTACGAAACACTTACAATTTATTCATTTGGAATAAATTTGCACTGAACGAAAATGCGTTCAAGATATTTTTTCTTTAAGAGACATCGCTGCAAAAATTTATTACCTCTTAACAAGGAACTAAATTTTGTGTATTTTATTTTTTCTAGCACTTTTTAAAGTATTCAAAATATTTTTCTGAATTTTAATATGCGCACTTTTTTCTAATGTCTCCCAGGAATTTAGTCCAATAGGGAATTTTTTGGTAATTCAAGGAACATCAGTACTCGTGGCACATTTGAAACACATTTTTTCATCAGCTTTTCAAATAAGGCTTTTTTGTATTATTTTTTACATTTTTCTAACGGTTATTTTTAATATTTTTGCATTACTGTTTTAAGGGCGAATTTTTTCATATGTGCCATATATATTTTAGACAAAAAAGTTCCAAGCTTTTTAAAATTCTTTTTTCACAAAAAGATTTCGTGTACCTTTTGTATTTTTTTATTTTTACACGAAAAAACTTTTCAGTTTAAAACTTTTGAATCCTATTTGGCCGCAGACACTTTTTCCACACACTTTTACGATTTTTTTTCCGTGTAATATGTAGGTAAATATCTATAATTTTTTTTTTTTATAATACTTTTTTATTTATTTTCAAATTTATAACTAATGCATTCATTTAAATTTTCTGAAAAATCTATACCTAGGTTTTTTCTCAAAATCGCATATGCACTACTTGGGAAAATATTTTTAGGTAGGTACCTAGTTGTTTTTTTTTTTTTTTGTAAATTTGTTTTGAAACTAATTTCATAAAATTTTACACAATTTCAGTATAATCATATGCATTTTTAAAACCCAAAATCAATCGAAGAAGGTAAATATTATTTTTTTTTTCTGAAAACATTTTTTTTTAAATTTGTACCTGAAAATTTCCAGGCCTAGATATTTATTTATTTTTGCCGAAATTTTATACCAACATTTATCTATCGCTTCAATGTTTGTGTCGTATTTTTCTTTCAATATTCGTCAAAAGTAATAACTAATTTATTTTCTCACAATTTTTCCTTCAACTTACTGACGATCTTTTCCCCACCTACAGCATTCGTTTTTTGTTTATACATACATATATACACATAAATAGGTAAATGCCACTACACTAATTATCGAATTCTTAAACTCTCTTCTTCAATTTAATTTTTATAATTTTTGATTTAATTTCGCGCGCATAACTCAAATTGGCGCTGAGTACACAAATCCTTCAAGAAGCCATCCTTCATTCACCTAGCGATGGTATCATCACACACCATCAACTAAAAACCGGCGGCAAAAATATTTGCCTTAAAACGTACGCGTCACAACGAAAACCACCAACCACGCACATCAAAAGTCGCTTCCGAACTAAACTAGACAAGTTAAATGCGCGCCGTACAAGCGGCAAACTATGTGCATAAACAATGTAACTACTTTGAGAGCCAGAACCAAGTATATGCAAAAGCGCAAGTTATGAAATATGTATACCTATGACACCGTAAGTAACTTCTGTTTACTAAATATAATAGTCTATCGGTGCGCAACGAGATTTTATTGATTTTTTAAGCATAATTTATATTTTAATTGTGCACTTGTGAAGATGTAATAATCCTTAAAAGGATTCGCTATCTACAGATTTGCATATTTCCCACTTTTGTTTCTTTACCTTGCCAAGGCGAACGCCTTCTACTTGCCTCGCGCTTATTTAATAGCTGAATATGAAGAGCGCATAAACAGGTTTGTTATTTTTCTAGCGCTCTCTTACTTTAGTATAATTCTCCCTTGCTGCTGCGCTCTTAAATGTGACTTGCTATTCAGCTATGCGACCTTGAATTAGGGGTTCTACTGGTTTGAACATGGCAAGCAGGTGGAGGAAGGAAGTTATTTTGGTTGATGAGAGTGTGTTCATATAGGGATTGAGTAAATTGGTGCATTCAAAAGGGATAAAATTCATAAAAAAAAAATTTTTCAATATTGTGGTGGTTAGCATTTGATGGGCATCCATCCACATTTTTTGAAAAGATATTTGAAATCTTTCAATAAAGTAGCCCATCTGGCGAGTTTTAATGTACATTTTCTTAGTTTCCCTTATAGGTATTCGTCTCCAAACTGGGCTACGGGCATCCACCAAGACCCTCACAGGACATTTAGGACAAGATTTTTACACTTTTTTTCAGGTCTTTATTCAAGGACCGTATTTGTTATCAGGCAAAGACAAAGCTTGAATCTAATTTTTTAGAAGAATATCGGAATATTAATATCGTCTGATTTCCAAATACGATTTGTGTATCAATCCTTAAAGACAACGTTAACTCTTATTACATAAATGACATCACCGGAGACCAGCTATCATCTATAAGAGACGAAAAACTTGAGTGCCTTGTGGGGCTCACGTGTCTTTGGCCCAACTCCGTTTGCCACACAGTGCATAAAACGAAGTTCCCAGGACGCATTATCTCACAAAACTACGAGATCCAATGGCCGCCGAGATCTTGCGATTTGACCCCATTGCACTTCTTTCTTTGGGGCTATGTGAAAAGTATAGTGTATGCCTGTAAGCCTGAGACGATTCCAGAGCCGAAGAATAAAATCTTACGCGTTATAATTGATATGCAATCCGAACTATGCCAAAAATGTATGAAAAATTTGGACATGCCTGTGGAATCCTGGTGGGCGTTTAGCGGTTGTTGCATTTCATACATAAGTTCTATAGATTCAAAAACATGATGAAAAACAAGTAAGAAAGTTTAAGTTCGGGCGGAGCTGAACATTAAATACCCGGCGCAAATATTAAATATATGTTTTCCACCTTCCAGAAAGCTACCGCTACATCTTAATCCGGGGTTTATCAATTTTGAGTAAACCAGCGTCCTTAAATTTCGAAATATTGAAGTTTCAAGCATTTCTAAAATTTACCGTTATATGAAAAGCGGTAATTTTAGTCCGATTTCAATAATTTTCAACGTTTTGCTTATATGTGGTAAGCACAATAACCACACCGAGTTTGGTACAAATTGGTAGAACGGTTACCGAGATACATATATGTGATCATAAGTGGGCGGTGCCACGCCCATTTTCCAAAATTTTATCATAAAAGTATTTCTTGGTAAAGAATTGCTGCAAGCATCAATTTAGAATAAATTAGCTTTAATATTTACTGCCGCTGTGGTGTAGTGGTAAGCAGTGCGCGCTTCCACTCCGCAACGCCTGGGTTCAAGCCCTGGTCAAAGCAACATCGCAAAAAATATAGAAAAAAGGTTTTTTCTTAACAGCGGTCGTCCCTCGGCAGGCAATGGCAAACCTCCAAGTGTATTTCTGCCATGAAAGACAGCTTCTCATAAAAACACCATCGCCGTTCGGAGTCGGCGTAAAACTGTAGGTCCCTCCGCTTTGTGTGAAAACAGCAAGGCGCACGCCACAAATCGGAGGAGAAGCTCGGCCAAACACTAACATATGTGTAAGCGCCAATCTATTATTATTATTATTTACTGCTTTATCGAAGATTTCGTATTTCTCTAAATTACCGTTATATGGAATGTGGGCGTGGTTATTGTCCGATTTTAAAAATTTTCGGCCAGTTGGTATGATGTACCAAAGTCAACAACTGTGCCAAATTTGCAAGAAATCGGTGCAGCGGTTGCCAAGATATACACATGTAACCATAAGTGGGCGTGGCTACGCCCATTTTTCAAAAAATTATAATATTCTTATTTTTCGTCTAAAACTTATTGTAATTATCAATTTTGAGTGAATTATCTTCAGTATTTACTAAAATATCGCAGTTTTCGTATTTCTGAAAATTACCGTTATATGGGAGGTAGGCGTGGTTATTGTCCGATTTTTCCCAATACCATCCGTCCTACGCCCGAAAGAAGTACACGTACCAAGTTTCGTTAAGATATCTTAATTTTTACTCGAGTTATCGTGTGCACAGACGGACGGACAGACGGACGGACGGACGGACGGACAGACAGTCACCGCTTAATCGATTTCTCTTTTTATCCTGATCATTTATGTATACATTTGTCTATATCTATCTCGATTCATTTTGCCTGTTACAAACAACCGTTATGTGAACAAAGTTATAATACCCTTGTGCACAAGTGCGCTCGGGTATAAAAAATAACATTTCGACGAATTTTGTTGTTTTTCGCTTATAAAAAAATCATTTTAAAACTCTTTATCAACAGCAGTAACCGTCAAACTTCCGTGGATCTGATGTGGTCTGGCCCATCTATTTTACGGTGGATTTTCATGGACAAAAACAAAGTTGGTTTAGGTTCTCTCACCAAGGCAGCAAAACTAAAAAATATCAATGCAGAACGCCAAAGAACAAATCAAGCTTTCCTACTCTTTTCGATAAAGGTGGTGAACAGTATGCCCTTTTTTGTGGCATTAATTGAATTGACTTTTAAGTGGTGAAGAAAAAATCACATCGGATCACTCGCACAAGTTCCTCCTCCAACCGAAAAAAAACAGTATATTAAGCCAAACCATAAAGCACTTAGCAATCGCCATCAAGATCTAAATCCGCTCACTCTCGCCCCAGTATTTTAAGAGCAGGAATGATACTTGCTTTGGCCATAAAAGGAGACACATCTGCCTCTCACATACCCACCCACCTTCTTCTGACGCAGCAAGATAATTTGCTCTTAAAAGCTAACAAAACAAAACAAAAAAAAACTGTACAAAAAATACACCACACAGCAGACAACCAAATGCTAAAAGTTCGTTAACACGCGCTCAAACAATAGATAGCAACAAAAACGAGAATGGTAAAGCATAACAAAATATGCAAACAGCAGACAAAAACAACAGCAGTTTTTTGAAATAAAGAGCACAATAGGCACCACAAGCAGTGTTGCCACGAACATTTTTTTTCCTACCAAAACCTACCAAGCATTTTTTTGAGCTTTATTTTTTCACTGTTAGGTTTATTATAAATGTAGATAATAGTAGAACCAAAAGAGCTAGTTCAATAAAACAAACAAACTACGTACACAACTAATTTTTCTGTACATTGTTATTGTTATTATTACGTCAGGAATACTCGCGCTGCAACCTAATATGATCTATTGTGCTAAACCCGGCCCACAAAACTTGCAATACGTATCTGGAGAAACCCCATCTTATTCAAATGGTAGTTTAACTTGCAGTGTGCTCTCAGGATACCAGTACGAACTCTAAGACTCTCCCGGCTAAGCTCAAGGAGTCTTTTGGCGTTCAACCTGAAGGAACTTATGAATCTCTTTGATTGTCTCATTCCTTTCGACTTCCGCCAGTGTGCAGCAATCTGAAATTCTTCCAAGCCCATAAATAGCTCTCTAGTGTATCCTTTAGATGAACTGCAGAAGCGCAGACTTTTCTGGGATCTTCGATCCGTCGATATAACATACTTGCGACCGTTCGTCAATCATAGTTATTATCGCTTCACAGCAGTCCCTTTCAGGAATTCTGACATTGAAATGTTTTTAGAAGGATAACTCGGGATCATCCGGGAATGGCTTGAGAACCTCCAAATGACCCCGAATATCTTCACTTGTCATGCTGATCGTATTGGGCAGCCGTAGAGCGTTCCAGCTGGCCTCTTTTCGATCAGAATAGACAAAGAAGGAATGCCTGTAATGACACCAAAGGCATCCGTTCGACTGGTGCGCATAGCTCCTGTGATGACCACGCGGACCAGTCGGTGCAGCTTACTCAAGGTGGCACTCGTGTTTACGTGCTTAGCTTTTAGCCACCAGGCTAGTGCCGCATATGTAACAATGGTTTTTTCTACCGTATTGAAAGACGAGTATGCCAGTTTGGTGATATTCCCTAAGTCTTGCCATGAACTCTCTGACAGACATAAAACGCCCTTGTAGCCAGCCTTGTTGGTAACGTTCGAGAAATGTTTGTTCCAATTGAGTATTTTGTTCAAAGTTACCCCTACACACTTTACCTTTTCTGAGAACTCAATTTCTGTCCCTGCCAAGGTGGTTCTAGTCAAGTTGACTTTCCTTCTTTTATTAAATGGGCAGTTGTAGATTTCAGTAGGTTTATTGACAAGCTCTTCTCAGCGCACCTGTCTTTCGTAAATATGTAGTTTATCACAACTTCGCCGTTCAGTTATATACGGCTATTCATATTGTATGGTATATATATATATAGTATATAGTCCTTTAAAAAACCTACCAGTTTTGGTAGGAAAAATCGCGATATGGCAACACTGACTATAAGCAATAACAAACACAAAAAAGCAAACAACAAGAAGCTCCAAGTCAGTTCAAGCCGCAACCGAACAATGGGGAGACATGGATAGAAGTTGGAGCGAGCGTATAAACTACATATGTACATACATACATATGTAGTTAGGCATGAAGGTACTTTTGCTGTAAAACTTATTGTTGTGGTTTGTTTTACATTTACCTGCTTTTTATTATTTGCCTTTACTTTGCTTATTTTGCCCCCGGTGGAGCTTGTTCCGTGCTAAATTACAAAGCGAAAGCAAATAAATAAAATAAATGCCTAGCAAAGAAGTCGGAACAGTTTTTTCTTCTTGGCTACGGCTAACAGCAGAAGGCACGCAAAATGCCGGCAAAACCAGTCCAAAATAACCAGCTCCAAACAAAAAGCGCAGTCATTTGGGGCAAAGAGTAGCAGATTTTGGATGTGCGGAATAAAGAGTAAAAGAGCTGAAAATGCCATTGAGCACTTCTCGGAAGTCGGAGAGAATAAAAGCCATACTTTTGCTCAGTTTACTTGTGTTGTTTGTTTACATTTTGCGTTTGCATTACTTTGTATTTAGTTGACTTTGCATTTGTTGACTTTTCATTTGTTTATTGATCTTGTACAGCTGTTTACTTTAGTATTTTTTTTATTTGTGGGTATTATGTATTTATTTTCATTTAATTTAAAAATTTAAATCACCATTCTTTATATTAATTTTGGGGGGTTTTCCTCCTGGCCTGGGGATATTATTGTCGCTGGCTTTTTTAAAAGAATCCTAGCTGCTAGTGTAAAACATACTTGAGGTATTCACAACGGTGCCGTAAGTGTCGTATTGTTGTATGTCGTAAACTTTAAACGCCTAAAAATATATTTTCGCAGTGTTAAAAAATAGTTGGTTGTGGTTTCAGGGTCTCTAAACATTTATTTAAGCGTTTAAGGTTTACGACATACAACAATACGCCACTTACGACACCATTGCGAATTCCTCAAGTGATTTTAATATAAACTACAAAAAATTCATGTTTTGCCTTCTTGTCCTTCTCAGGGCAACCATCTCTACTGACAAAGCTTCACAGGGCAGACAATGTGCCTTTTTTTGTCTAGCATGAGCGTGACATTTTAACAAACGAACAAAAAATTTATTTCTATTCTCAAGTTTCATACCTGATGACAGTACGAATGGCAATTATAATAGGGAGGTCTTAGTTTTATAAATTATAATTTTATTATTTGAAAGCTCGAAAAAATTCGTTCTAGGCAAGAGCTTGCACGTTGCCGGCGATACACTCTCTTCATGGGAAGAGTTTACAGGCGATGAGCATGTACTGATCTTACAAGTTTTCCGCTTCGCTTCATTTTATTTAGATTATATTGTTTTAAAGAGAGAAATATTTTTTAATTTTTAATTTCATTTAATATTTAGGAAATTATAGCTAATTTCACGAAAGCAATTTAAGTGAAAAATTATTTATTTATTTTGCAAATCCACGGAGTGTTTACTTTCAGAAAATGTTAGCAAAGTCCTACCATGTAAACCTAAGTAAGAAAATAAACTGTTTATATGTGACGTGGAAAACAGTTCTACTCTGGGCTCTCGTCAAGAGTCGACTGGGAAGGGACATTTAAAACGTCCTCTGGAGCATGTTGTTCATATACAAGTACATCCATAAGTTAGCAAGGAGTTGGGTCAAATGATTTATGTAAGTACCTAGCATTAAGAAGATCTGTCCACCATCCGGCCGTTGGTGTTGTTCTCCACACCTTCCAAGCCGTCGAGGAAGGAGTTGGTTAAGGAGTTCAGAACTCTCTTGAAGAGAGTTAGTAGTCATTTAGTATTATACTCCGTTTGGATCTCTTTTCTTCCATGAAAACAAGACTGCTGAAAAGTTAGCCAGGGAGTGTTCCAAATTGATATTAAGGCGAAGATTGATTCTTAACAGGAACTTCAGCAATAGGGGCATTGACCCTTGGCGAGTTTACCAACATCGAATTCTTTTTCTTAAGCTCTTTACAACTGAAGAAGACTGATTTAACGGATCATATGTACATAAGCCTGGTTGGCTTAACAGTTTCCAAAGTTTCCAGTACCAACCATGCTGTCTGTTTTCTCAATTTGAGTCTTTTCATTCAGAAACTACAAGTTATCAAATTAAATGGACTAGCAGACCGAGTTACATCTAATCTCCCTCCGACCCCTTAAGTATACCCTACTTTACAAATTTTATTAAGTACCTTCGAGGCTAGTTTCAACTATCGTACATCAGTCACATCACCTTCTTTCCACACACTTTTTTATCTGCTCTTAAACAACTGTACTAGCACATGGTGACATTTATTTATCTTAACCTCTTTTAGCGTTAGCTTGTGAGTTCACTTGCCTTTAGGCGTGATTCGCTGTATTGTCACCTTTTAATGTCATTATTGACAGCAGCAAACAAGTTTATTGCCGCTTGTCGCAAATAAGTTGCTGGCTGACAATGCCAGTAAATGAAAAGAAGTGAGTGAGTTAACGAATTACACACCGGGCGAGTTGATGTTCAAAGCACAATGCTGGTCAGCAAATGATTATGTCGATATGTATGTAAGTCTGAGTAACTGAACTGCTGTGCTGCTGGGGACAGGAAGTGTCGCTTAAAGCGTGACCAACCGCCTCAGCACTCTCTGGGCAATTAAGCGTAATTTTACTTTTCATCAAATGAAGTTATTAGCAACAATTGCACATTTACAGTACTGCGTTAATTATCTTAGATGAGTCTTTACTCATTTCAATTTATTTAATGTCTTATTTTTAATTAAAATATGCTATAGGTGTTGGTGACATAATGTATTAGGCGTACGTAAAAGCTTTTAGCTTAGTTTTTTTTTTTTATATATAAGCGGTCTGCTTTAAATCCGCTTCTTAAAATATCAATCCCAAGTTGAAAAGTTTTTGTTACCGAACTTTGCACTTTGAGCAAAGTGAGAAACTCTCATGTAAAATTCGATAAACATTCCGAGTAGGCCTTGAATCCCGGCAGAAAGAGAGAAATTCGGTAGGGCCACTCCAGTACCCTATATAGATGTGTACTTCTGGGCTATTCCAGTGATGGGTTCGGCGCAGCGCTTTAGACATACCAAGTAAAAAATATATACAATGAATAAAAAATGTACATATACTCCTTTCAACGGCCCAGCAAGCGGAAGGGATGTCCGATCCCTCTATGCATCCACCATGATGCTGTATCCTTCGATATACCGCTCATGTCTACAACAAGTATGCAGCGTGCTACCATGAGACGGTGCACAAATGCGTGTGTCAAGATAATTTGTGCGCACGTCCCGAAAGAGGCAAAGAAAGATGAGACCTAGAAGCAAATCTATGATCGCCAGGAAAAATGATAAAAGCGCTATTCCACCATGAGGTAACGACGAGTTCAACGCTAGGGTGGTCAAAGAAGGCGTATTTTGGGGCCAACGGTAGGAAAATTCAGCCTTCCTGAGAATATTTCTAGAACGAAGTTAGTCTGAACGAAATCATCGGGCACGGTAAGGAGTAGTTTGGATACCATATACCTGATTGAAGCACTAAAAAGCGTTGCGATATACAGATGGTATACTTTAAGCGGGCCTAACGTACGCCTTGGACTTCAACCCTATTCGCAAGATTTATTTTCCTGTTTGCGTGGGCAAAGCCCGCTGAAGCAGATGGAATAAATATCTACACGAGCATTATAATGACATGGACATAGACAACGGCATGAAAATACTATGCTTGAGCTGGCTTGAACACGTATGTACATACGTCTGGTCGATGATGCTGCGGTGAAAATATCTTGCGGCTCGGGACCAATCGATTGGGAAGCAAGGCAATAGAGTCCTGGAACATAAACTTAACTGAGAGGAATGTTAAAAAGTTTACCTCGTTAAAAATGGATTGGCTAGTTGAAAGTGCCAGGCTGCTGACTCGTAGCATATGAATAGGTTATGCAGCTCATGCCAAACTTTATATCTTTAAGAAGAAAAACAAAAAAATTAGAGGTAACCATCTCATTAGATCGAAGCTCTTGGCTCTTTCTTTCAAGTCACAAAGTCAGTTGAGGTTCAACCTCCAGCTACATACATATATAAAGTTCCAAGACTGTTCTATATGCAAATTTATTACTTCCAACGACAGAGTAATGCAAGTCTGGCAGTCAATCAATAGCTCAAATTTCCTTTGGCATTTCCTGCTGAAACCGACAAATCGTTTAGTGAAAGAATTAATGAAAAATAATTGCCTTGTGGCATATTTCTCTTTGGCGACCAGGCATACATACAAACATGCATACATACATTTATATGTAAGCACACTGTTTGCCACCAAGGGTATGCATATTGCTTCTTTGAATTCCTTTACATAAAAACTCACATATGCACTATGTGCTTATAAATTATGGATTATTTACTTACGATGCAGTGAGCAATACAGCCAACTCCATCAATTAAAAAAAGTAAGAAAAAGGGTGAAAAAATCAACAACAAAAATATACCGATGTTTGTGAAAAATTGCGCCAGTCAACGACTTTGGAGGGCGCCGAAAGCGACAGACACCACAATTCATCTTCAAATGTGTTGAGAGTGCAACAAACAGCAATAATAAGCATACAAGCACTAGCACAAGCGAGTGTATGCGAAAATACAACAACAATAATGCAATATACAATGCACAAGTGCAACAAAAAAGATGATTGTTCAGTTAAGAATAGGAAAGCGGGAGCAAGTGTACATAGGTGGCCACGGGATATGTACATACATGTATAAGTGTACAACAACAACAACAACATGAAAAGCGAATCACCACAAAGGCAACAATACAACAACAACCACGCTCAGCACACAATGCACCCACAACAATAACAATGCAGCAACATGTTGCCAAGCGGCGCGCCGCGTAGATAAGCGCTCAAGCGTAAGCTTCCTGCCGCACAATGTGGCAATAACAATAACAAAAACATATCCTTAGCTGCATGAATTAATGGTTGTTATGTGCTGAGTGTTGTTAGACCTTTGGAAAATTTGCATTACGCCCACCGCAGTGGCAGTCACCCAGCCGAGGCGGCTTGTAGACACCCACGCACTGCTGTTACTGGAAATGAGTCTCATGTGCGTACAAATATAATTCCATAACATAGCATGACCACAACAAAGTTGAATGCTACAAGCTGCAAAATATTACATTAGCTCTTCCCTGGCGCGCCTATTTGCTGTCTCTGAGGTGGTAGGAGTAAGCTAGAGTTTAATGTGTTTGTGGTTGGGCATCAAAATATTTTCATATTGGTAACCCTGTCAAATGGTAGTTCACTGCAGAGCGACGGAGAGGCAATTGGTTAACGGTAAATCGGAAATGTGTGCAATACGCCATAAGTGATGCTAAATATTTATGTATTAGTGGAAACCACGCACCAAATTCAGACATTGCGGCATATAGGCAACTTCTTTTAGTGCATTCAACTTTTGTAAATATTTTTTCAACTTAAAGGTGAACGTTTTCTTTAAACTCCATATCAATTCTATTAAGTGCTACGAGTATCACCAGTTAATTAAGTTTTCCAACGTTAAACAGTCACTTCACTTCACATACTTTCCCTAGGGGTAGACTATCAAATCATGGTCTATTTAACTTTCATTGAGTGGTTGTAAATATTTGCAAAGAAATTGCAACCCCCAAAAAAGTATTTGTAAATATGTATTTATGTGCGTAAGTGAAAGTTTTGTAGTGATGTGGTGTCTTTTGATTGAAAAAGGCAGTCGACAGTGTTTAACTTTGCTATTAGAGGCACGTAGTTAAGACAATTTATTTTGGAAGTATGTACATAAATATGAAAAATTAGAAGCAAATATTTGAACGATATTGACGAAAGTGGGGAAAGATATTTTTAGGATTTGCGTTAATAATCTTTCCAATAAATATAGACGTCAACTTAGTAGGAAATAAATAGTGCTTATATTTCGAAAAAACATGGCTAAGAATCTGTATACACACATTTCTTTACCGTATTTAAAGAAGATAAAATATTAATTATTCGCAATCACAACATTATCGGTAAAAATAAGGGCTACGTCTGTTCTGCCTTCTCGGAATTAGATAACAGGGTTGAGTTTAACATCAAATATATTTTGCAACGTAGAAGGGCAAAATTTTTTTTGAAGAAACGAAAGCACCATAAGAATAGAATAGAAGAAGTATAGAATTCAAGGCAGATCAACGTGTGTGATATCTGCAAGTTTTCAAATAAATTTTTCTAAAGATACTTTTCTCTGCTCAATCGTACAATTTGTTGCACCACCCACTCTTATCGTACAAGACGTCCCTCTCCCTAAGTTTCCCCTAAAATGGCTTAAGCCGTAAGGTGAATGCTTTCCATGGCTAAAATTGGTTTTGGTCACAATCACACGAGCTAAAGCTATTGCAACAGTTTAACTGGCAAAAAAAAATACTCTATACACGCAATCACAGCTTCAAATTTGTTGGGCGGAAGCAAAATCTTGTACATTTTTGTCGATTTACCATTTTTTCGAGCTAACCTTCCCCTGAGCTTATAGCTGTTTTTCATTCCCTCATTGAGGTAGTTGCTTGAAAGTACAAAAAAAAAATTAAATACTAAATTGCCTCCCGCATTTTCGTCTGGAAAATTTTGTGAAAATTCCCATACCAAAAAGGGCTTTAAGGCGAAATGAAGCCTTAAAAAAAAACAAACAAGAAAAAAGTCAGATTCGGAGTTAACGAAGTTATACACGTCAACTTTAGCCCACGTGTTGATGATGGGTGGGCAAATTTGTGCACACGAACACGACTTACACAAACACACAAACAAATTTAACACATGAATAAGTTTAATTATGTGATACAGGGGAAAAAGGTGCTTATTTTACGTTGGCGGAAAAATTCTGTACTCTAGCGTGAGTGAATGTTTACACTGGCTCACGTTGGGAATTGCAATCGATAAGGAGTTTCTAGCCGTAAATATACCGGCTTTAATGTTTTACGTTTTTTTTTTTTTTGTATTCTGTAGTTATATGTGTGTACAGAGTATTGCAGTATAAACACACGTATGTTACAGTTATAACTGTGACCAACGTGTGCAGACTATGAAATTAGCGTTGCCCTCGGCCAGGAGTGCGATGTTGCTTGTGGGGTGACTTGGTGGCTTTTAGTCGCGCCTACCCTCTGTTTCAGTTCAACACTCATAACCCTGGAAAATGTAAATAAAAACTCAGGCAAAAAAAATCCTATGAAAGAGGGTTGCTGAGAGGTTTTTTTTGCAGTGTGTTACAACTTTAACTTCACTGCGCCTAAAAATATGCAAACTGCCGCCTTTGATGTACACATAGACACAGCTGTAATTTCTAACCAGAACATGTCGGGTTTTTTTCTTTAGCAGAACGTGTTTTTATTTACTCGAACACTGGGCTTTTGAAGCCAACCAAGCGGAAGAGCGAAATAAATACTTGGAGTGCGAAAATTCCTCTACATCACGGTAGTTTAATCCCCTAAAGGTATGCAATAAAATTTCGTTCTGTGTTTTTAAGCCAAACGACGGAGCAGAAGGTGCACACCTACAAATAGTTAGACTACTTCTTTTTCTTGTGTTGTTGTTGTTTCCGCAATTTGACTGTCTATTTTCAACCACTAAAAAGGCATTCAGTCACTAAAGGTACTTTGCACAGTTTTTTATATGGATTACATGAAGCAGTTAAAAAATATGTTGTAAGTATGTAAGACTGTAAATAATTTTATGTTGTAGCGGTTATTTTAAATTTCCAATAACAGTTTAATGAGTAACCAACCGACTATTGTGCCAAACTGGATTTCGAACGAAAGCGAGTTGGAACCTTTTTCCTGCTATGGACACCTAAAGCTTTCATCAGATTATGAGCGCCGCCTGGTGGGTAAGGGTATTATGCGTACTAATTTTGAACCAGAATACCAAAAATACAAATTTTGTAAATTGCTAATATCGGGAAAATTTTTATTCTCAATCATATCGGTCAACAAATGAAAATTTTCTAAATATCTTGATTCTAGACTCCATCACTAACTGGCTGGTAAATATTTTTTTAATCGAATCATAAATGTGGAATTTCTAATTATCTAGACTCCAGCGCCACCTAGCGAGCTGCAGTTTAAGCATGAAGCAGATAGCTGGATGACGCAGGTGCATTTTATTGAAGCTAAATATTAGATATGGCGGCCGCTGTGGTGTGCACTGTGCGCTACCATTCCGCAGGGCCTGGTTTCAAGCTCAGCTTCCGATTAAGATAAAAAAGAACAAGTAAGAAAGTCTTAGTTAGGGCGGAGCAGAACATTAAATACCCGGCACAAGTATTAACTAAACGTGTTTCTCTTTTCCGAAAACTACCGCTACATGGTAAGCCGGGGTGTATCAATTTTGAGTAAATTAGCATCCTTAAATTTCGAAATATCGAAGTTTCAAGCATTTCTGAAATTTACCGTTATATGAAAAGTGGCCGTAATTTTAGTCCGATTTCAATAATTTTCAACATTTTGCTTTTATGTGGCAAGCACAATAACCCTACCGAGTTTAGTATGTGATCATAAATCGGTGGTGTCACGCCCATTTACCAAAATTTTATCATAAGCGTGTTTTTTGCTAAAGAATTATTGCAAACATCAATTTTGAATAAATTAGCTTCTGTATTTACTGATTTGTCGAAGATTATTATTAGATGTCTCCTCGAGAGAAACAGAGTTTTAAAGAATTCTATATCATTTGGCGAAAATTTTTTCTTTTCTACATATAAAATACATTGAAAACTTTGAGCGCTTTGAACGACCTGCAAATATTTTTAAATTTCCAAATAAAAAAAGGGGTATTGCTTTTTTCGGCATACAACAATCGTAGGGGGCGAGCGCATTAGAATACCGACTTTACTCCACTTTGTACCACCTTAATGTTGATAAATTCATATGTACATACGTATGTATGTGTATACGTCCGTCTCGGAAGAACAAGCAGGGTGTGTCCAGTTTCCGCTTCCACACAAACAATTCCTAAAAAAAGAGGAAACAAAAACATTCTTAATGCCGTTTGTCATTCATGAATAACTCAAAAAAAGCAACAAAGCGTTTGACATATTTATGATTACATCGCAAAAAATATTCAATACAAAGCGCAAAAATAAAGCACTTAAAAGGAACCGGTAATGCATTCGCTAGCAGTGCCACACGAGGCGCTTGGAAAAAAAAACAAATAAATTAGCCTGTAATTATCAATAACACGAGTACTTAAGTATAAGAATGTGTATTTTTAAACTCTCGGAAGAAGGAAAAAGCGCTTCCATACAAACATTTTTAGCCTAAGAATATCTTCAATTCAAAGAAAGCGGTGACACGCCGAGAGGAAGAGGCGACAATATTTTTAAATGTCACACTAAGTTAAATTAATCCATTAAGGTGGGACCAAGACAGTTATGAATGTATTGCTTTAGCGGACGGAGAGCTAATTGAAAATTACGAAGTTGGTAACTAACTTTAATCCCGCGAAGTCGCTGTACTAAAAATTTAGCCACGCACCAAAGTATATAAAAAGCCCTCTGTGCAGGCGAATTGGCATAATTAAACCAAACTTTAACCGAAAAACATGAAGTTATTATTGATTTTTGCTGCTGGTGAGTACATACAATGCGCATGAAGATTCTTAACTCGAATTGAAATAAACTAACTTTTATTGCAGCAATCGCCTGCGCACAAGCACTACAATTGCAGTACATAGTTCAGGGATCGGGCGAATCCAGTGAAGAGGAATATAGTTTAGTACTGCCTTCGAGTGGTAAAGCTGCCTATGCCGTGCTTGATAAACCCAAAGACGACGATTCGGATGAAGAATCCAGTGAAAAGGAATACCGTTTACTTTTACCAGCCGATGGTCAACACCAACCCAGCTTATCAGGTGTGCCTATTTTCCAGACAGTTAAAGTAAAGGTACCACGCCATGGCGACTCGTCGATCAAGCAACAACTTTTCGCGCAAGCTTTGGCTGCACGTGGCATAAGTCTGCAAAACTTGGGCGTAGATCCTTTAACTAGCAGACGCTCCGAACCCAATTTGGGTATCCAAAATTTAGGCGCTCAACTTTTGGCGAGATCAGCAGGACTTAATTACGGTGGCCAAGATTACGGCGCTCAACTTATGGCGAGGTTAGTGCCAAATTTGGGTGTCCAAGACTTAGGCGCTAAACTTTTGA
>NW_023458559.1:68747896-68748059 GCF_013731165.1 Rhagoletis pomonella | reverse complement strand
AATTCAATTTCCTGGCTTTATATTGTTTGAATTTAAAATACACTGAGTCATGTAGCGGATTTAGCCAAACAAATTTATATTTAACGTATTCTGTGGATTACGTATGCATGTACATTTTTAGCCCCTTCGTACGCACATATGTGCATACACGTTTATATTTATA